>NC_080634.1:87321791-87999648 GCF_027579445.1 Ammospiza nelsoni
TTGCCTTTTGGGGTTTTTTTGTGTTTGTTTTTTTTTTTTTTTTTTTTTTTCAATACAGCTTTGCAAAAAACCTGCAAAACAACCAAAAACATCTCAGGTGTAACATCATCCTCATATGCTCAGTGCAGCTCTTTGCTTTGAGACAGACAGGTGATACAGGCACGTCAGCTTACTGAAATGTTTCATGTGTCAAAATTATTTTCCTCTATCTCTTGCCAAAAAGGATTTAAAATGTCAGTTGTACTGAGATGGCAGCTTGGTATGAAATGAGAAAGACAGCCTAAGTGTTTTGGTTTCCTACATGTACCATATGTATTTTTGATGTAACAAGTACAATAATTTCAAAGAATTACATAATGATTTCTGACATTAGGATCTTCATATCAATCAGTACATTTAGAAAAAAAAATAAATCACTATGGTGGGCATTAAAAATCTATTTAAAGTACAAAACACATATCTCAGAATCAAACATGACTTTTTTTTTTTCTAATGAAACACTGCCACATTCTTTATGCAGCGCCTACACCTGCATTTGCAAAAGCAGTGTTACCTCTGAAACAGTTAATGTTTGATACAATTTCCTGCTGCCCCTTGTTAGATTTACTCCAAGAATTCACTTGAGTGCCACAAATTAGAACTGCTCTGTTGCAGAAGTGCCAGCTGGGACAAAACTTTGTTATCAAACTGATTAATCAATTATACAAAAGGTCTGCTTATCCTGTAAAAGGCAGTCTCCAGAAGACCTTTCCAAATTATCAGTTATGAGACCTGTGCAGAGGTCCCTTTAAAAGAAGGGCAGAGGTTTTTAAATGGACCTCTCCAGAAAGATTTGGGAAAACATTATAACTCGCTTCAAACCATATTTGGCACAATGGATGTGAGTTACCCAGTGGAAATTACTTCTCCTTTTCAATTAGGAGCTTTGAAATACTGCTCTGCACATGATTACTTTTTCAACAGCACTGCTATACTTTTAAAGTCTGTGGCTGAAGAGCATCTCACTGCAGAGTGCCTGAGCATCTGTTGCCAACTGTGCATGGCAGATGAAAGTTGAGAACAGAGATAATTACAAAATGACAGCATTATATGATTACTTTTTTTTTTGTATAGGACGTGAACAAAAATACCACCCAGAAACACCAGAGTAAAAATATTTGTGACCAAAACGCCAATATCTGACCTTTGCTTCCCCATAATATCTTTGCTTACAGCATCACAAGCTCTTATGTTCAAGAACAGAGGTCTCCTTGTTCTTGTTTCCCCCATTTTACCAGGAAGACATAAATTAATCTCATTCAAATATCACACAGATTAATAGTGTCAGAGCAACATCAGTTAAACTGTGCACCAGCTACCCAATTACACTCAGGTTGCCTTTTCACCAAAAATTCTACCAGAAGACTATTTTTCAGTTAAAAACCTAGAAAGCCAAAAATCTCCATCCCAACACAAAAAAAAAACACCAAAAAAACCCCAACCCTCTAGACTCTCCTTAACAAGGACGGCTTGAGTAAAAACTCTTAATCCACATCATGTCCCCAGAGTGTTCAAATTCTCACAGAATATTTATATATAGCTCTATTCATGAAGATGGACAAATTTTGCTGATATGATAGGAATAGAAAATTACTGAAACTACTCATACCATAGAGCTAATTGATATTTTGTTTTGGCTGGAAATAGCATGAAAGTTGCAGGAAGAGATGTTGAACTACATACTATGACATTAAAACTATAATAGAGTTATGATTACTGCAGTTGCAATTTGAATGCTGCCATTTAGCTACACAAGTGCTCAACCAAGTCCCTGTTTATATTCTCTTAATATATTTCTAAAATAAGACACTGCTGTTTGATGCAAGCATCATTTTCCCTATGAGCTTCCTGGAAAATGTTTAATTGTAAAACTGTGATCAGTGTTTCCAGGCTTTGCTGCCTGCCTGTAGGTCCTATAGCAACAGTTCAACACCATTTAAGAGTCTTGCTTTTCAGAGTTTTGAGACATCAACACACCCCATGAAAAGCAATTGTTGATAACTCACATTTAAACATATTTTTAAACATACTTTAAACATAATTTAAACATACTTTTGAAGACTAGAATATGCAGCTGGCTGAATAACTATTATGGCATTTGCCAAAATTTTTGCACCTAAGTTTATATTTTTGGTTTATTTAAACCAAACTGAAATAACATATGGAATAATTCAACTTTCTACAGCAAGCACGTATTTCATAGTGTTTCTTTGAAATCTTTACTCCATTTGGAACACAGATATGAAGAGAAGTCTAGAAAGTATCGAGGAATTTTACTGTTTGGGTTATAGTTCTCAGCTGGACTAACAAATAGCACAGACCTCTGTGCATTCTAAAGGTGGCAAGTGTATTGCATTAAATGCCCCTGACAGAAAACCACTGAACACTGATAGGGAAAGCTCCACCAAGGAAAAGAAAAGCAAAGCACAAACCAGCAGCTCCCCTGCTCACCGAGGAACAGCAGCACTGTGGGAAAAGTGGGGCAATCAATGAAGCCCTTTGACAGCCCTGAGGCCTGATTAGTCCTGCTAGGTGTGGTAAAAGTCCACGACTCTCACTCATGACTGGAAACAGCTGAGTTCACAGCAGGAGTATTCCCCACAGGAGAAGCCCATGCAAGCTTCTCAGCAGCAGGGAGAAAAGGGCTTGAAGGAGATTGTCCTTGTGTTACAGGAATCCTCAGTTACAGAAGAACAGAGTGGTCCTCATGGAAAATCTGTGACTGCAAACCACAATATCCCACTCTAAGTCCTTCTAAACAGAAGGCATCAGCCAGTGAGGCCAGTTGTACATTAACGTATAATACTGCCATGTGCCAGGCACACAGTGGCTACTAAGGAAAAAACCATTTTCCATTAAATATTTCACTGGAGTGTAATACCAAGTTTTCATTGTATTTGAAAAAGCTGCAGCAATAGGCATCAATATTGGCCTGAGTTACTCAGGGTTTATCCCCCACTTTGAACACTGACATCTCCTCAGAGCAGTATCCTGCTCCCTCTTAAACTCCTATGCTACATTTCTTTCTCATTTTTGATGTCTGATTAGCTTAAGGATTTATCTGATTCTGAATTATGATAGAAAGAATATACTTTTAAGTACAAGCCATGACTACATGGAGCTTGTTATCAGAGCAGGACTCACCTCCGTGGAAAAGTTTAATTAAGACTTATATCTTGGAACAGTTTATCTCTGTGATGGAAGCACATTGAATTAGGAAAATAGATCAGGAGTAACCTCAGTGGTCTCATTCAGAAGTATATTTCACATGTGTGTATGTCAGTGCCTCTGCTCAAATATCATTGTAGAGCTAGCCAGACTCGGCCAAAAATTATATTATCCAATAATTTCAAAGCTCTAAGGTATTAAATACTGTATTCATAATGAATCAGTAAAAAAAAAAATCAAAATAGCAGAATTGTTCACAAAGCAAAATATCCCAAAATATTTTTTTGACTTTCAAGATATTGTCTGTCCATGAAAATCTTATTCTGAAGCATTAAAAATCTGTCAGGTACACTGAAAACCTTGGTGATATTTTGCCTGAACTTCATTTTTAGAAAAAGTTACATTCCATCATAAGGCCTTGATTTAGTTGAATCAGCATTTTCCAGTAGAACATTTCTGTGAGAAAAGTTTAGTCCCGGCCTTAGGAAGGAACTTATCAACATGTTATTATTAACTTATTTGTTTGTGAAATGAAAACTTGCAAGTTTGCTTGCAATCAAAGTAGAAACTGGGTGAGACTGACATCTTCCATAAAACAGAAATATCACCTATTTATCCATGCAACCTATTGCAATCACTGTGTCAAACTGCACACAGGTTGCACAGGTGGTACCAGGACTTTCCAGCAGACAACACCTCCCTGCCATCCAGCCACAGCCTGGCAGAGAAAGCAATAATTCAGAAGCTTGGTATTTTAGTGTCAAATGACCAGTTCTGTACTTCTAGAGCAAAATGGGAATCATTACATTTTGTAAGCTAGTCCACACTAGGGAAATTATGTTCCTTAATTCTAGCCACTCTAAGAGCAGAGGGGTACTGTAATCTTATTGCAGGGGCTCCATACTGTTGTCTCCTACCACAAAAGTTTCATACCCTGGTGTTTCTCGTGGACAACTCCTCCAAGCACTGACTCTTTCTCCTTCACAAAGCAGACAACTGACTCCAGTTCTCTTCTCGAGGGGCCAACCCACTCTTTTACAGCACTCTTCTTCTCACTGGTTACAGCTGTGGCCTGGTAAAGTCAGGCCTGACCCTAATCTTTGATAATTGGCCCAGCTGCAACTCCTTAGGGGTAAGATTACTTTCTACACTATCTTTATTTTCTTATATTCTATCCCCCTACAGAGGGGCATTTTGGGCCACTAAATTGACCAGCTTCTGAGTATGCACCAGACTGTACCCCACAGCTGAACACTATAACAGTGCTATGTGCTATGTTTTCATTTCCTCCTGAGAAAAATACTTTAATTTACATAGGAAGATAACCAAACACATAACACTGGTCTTTAGGCTATAAAAGCATCATAACATGCTACAGAAGGTAAGCATTAGTAACCAATTAATAATCAGCACTTTTTAAAAATTTCTGCTAGATTAAACAATATGTTAAGTAAATAAACTACTGAAAAGATCTGGGCATGGTCCCCTTTAGTCACCCTCTCTCATCTCCTCAGACTGAGTGCTTCTCCTGCTAGGTCTGACATGTTTTTAACTGCAGAGCATGCTAAATCACCTTTTTAACGAGGCAGAACACTATTTTCTGCTGTAGTGCCAACTAAAAAAGGGGATCCAGTCAGCAGATATTTTTTAAGAAAGAGGCAGTTGTTGCTTCTTCAAGGTAATGTGCCTGCAAAAAGGAGGAATGCAGATGCCATCCACTCCAGGCTGCCACACGTTTCCTGTGTCAAGCCATGATGCAGGATTATGCCAGGCCAGGACAGAGCAGCAGTGCCAGATCCAGCCCAGCTGGCTGGAGGGAATGCCTCTGCAGTTTCCTTGCTTCACCTTCTTCGAAGAAGGTGCTCCAAGGACAACTCAGGAAAGTCTGTACTCACATCTTGTCATGACAGCAATGAATCTCTCTGTATCTATACATGTGCACTGCTCTTTCTCCTTCATTAGAGTAGCACACACTGTTTATTCATCCTATGGAGCCTCTCACAGCGAGCATCTGGAGTTCAAAGACAAACTGACAGTGAGTTCACTTTATGTGTCTCTCTAATCTTAACCATCATTTACTTATATTGGCTTCTGCAAGGCTCTCAGTTATTAAGAATTCAAATAAAGTCATATCACTGGTGCTTTAAATAATATCATGGAGACAGATCAGTTACACAAAGCAGTAATATTCTACTACATTTATTGCCTATAACCAGGAAAGCCATCAAGAATGAAAAAACTAACAATATTTAAAAATAATAAAAGTTACACTTTTGCCTATACTCTGAACAAACTTGAATGGGTTGTGGCTTATGACCAATTTAGAATAATTTACCATTCAGATAGTCTGCACTGGAACAATAAAAATCCCATTTGTTTAGATTTATTTTAACAGCAAGATGATCATAGACTAATCATATATACATCTTTTTCCCTACTGCATAATATATGTTTTCATTTAGGCAAAATTATAAGAATTTTAAATTCACTGGCCTTAGTAAAATAGAAACGTAAAACAAATTATTCTAATGAATAAAAAAAGCCTTTGGGCCACTGATAATTCAGAACTCTAACAGAGAAAAGCGAATAATATTATAACATGGATTACAATATTCAAGCAAGACAACAGTCTGGTTTACATTTACCCTACTGACTTACCTCTTATTTGAAGATGGACCAATATAATACTAAGCACCAGAGCAGACTTTAAAGTCAAACACTTCTAAAAAGCTTATGTAAGTGGACAAAACTCGATAGAAATTACCTAAGTAGACCACCTGAAATGGTCTTACCTGTCTTCAGACTAAAAGTTACTTTGTGAATTAGTAAGCATTTATCCAATATTTATGTCAGAATGCAAGTGGTTACACATCATGCTTATTTGTAGGATCAAGAGGATTGATTTTATCTGTATTTATTTAAATACCAGAATTTCCTAGGTTGCTTTCCATGCATTGAAGTGGCTCTCTCAGCAAATGTCATGAGTCAAATGGCAGAGCAGTCCATGCAGCCCTTGTGAACAGCACCAGGCTGGCACTGACTGACAGCAGGAAGGGTGAGCAACCTGGGGACTGGCACTTGGCACAAC
The DNA here is from genome assembly GCF_027579445.1 of Ammospiza nelsoni. Lineage (NCBI taxonomy): Eukaryota > Metazoa > Chordata > Aves > Passeriformes > Passerellidae > Ammospiza > Ammospiza nelsoni. The sequence continues at coordinate 87,328,087 of NC_080634.1, forward strand.
ACAGGGAAGCCTCATTCTGTAGGGAAGCCTCCTGCAGCAGCTTCACTGGAAGTAAAACAACACTTTCAAAACAGCACAAGCAAGGCATTTATCAGAGTGACTGATTTTTTTTAAAAAGCTTTTCAATGCATTCCTGTGAGACCATCTGCAGCACTGTCAGGGAGGAACATCTTTAGTGAGGCCCAGGCACAGCTGCCAGCAGCTGCTCCTTGAGAGGGTCCATGGCCTCCAGGAGCAGCTCTGAACATGGGGAAGCAACACTCCTGGCTCCTCAGCAGGGCTGCACAAGCACTTGCAGCTCCAGCCACAGAGGACAGCCTGGATGGCAGACCTGTCAGGAATACCTTAAAGATCTCTTAGCCCTGAACAGCTGGTGGCATGTCAGAAATTTTGAGCAGAGGCATAGTTTACCTTAGGTGCTTGCACAACTCAAACAATTCTCTCTGATTTTCCAGGAACACAACAACTGGATGATCACTTCTCCCCTTCATCTCTCATGGGTGAGCTCTATTAGTCGTAATTATTTCTTTTTTTGCATGTTTGCAAAACAAGTAACAGAAACCGTGAAGAGTAATGAGTACTGATGTGCAAGTGGACATTAAAATAGCTACACACAATAGATACACATAAAATGTAATGTATCATTCACTTTAATTAAACTCATGCAAAAGTAGCTGCCTTTCTCTACCCATTTCTTGCAGCAGAGAGTGCAGAATCAGCTGACTAGATAAATATGCACATTCTTGAATGGCTGCATCATGACAGACAGGTTCACCTAGTAAGTGCAATCCTGGGAAGATGCTGATCTTTTTTGTAGTGCTACTCTTCATCAGTAACTGATGGATAATTACTGTGACTGGCTGAGGAACCTGCTTGCATGAATTTAGGAATTCTGTTAATTATGTAAATCACTCAATATTTAATGCCTCAGTGTGTAATGAATCAGCCATGAACTACCTAAGTCCTTTGTAATTTACTGCCCAATCTGTCTGAAAGATGAGGCCATGATAATGGAAGAGAGAAGTTAACTGAAATATTTAGGGTTTGGATGAACTCTCCAGTCAGATTAAAAAAAAAAAAAAAAAAGCACTTTGGTCTTTGGTCTGGACATAGGAGTGGTAGATGTCTGAAAAATTCCCAAAGAGGAAAGCAAAGTATACAGAGCAGGGGCTGACAGAAACAAAAGGAATTAATTTCAGGGCAAGAGAATAAGGAAAGGGACATGCTTTAACTGGTGGTTTGGCTGTGGGAACAGCTGAGAAAGAGAAAATGACTGCAGACAGGAGGAAGAAAGGGGTGATGTCCAGCAGGAGATGCCATTTGAAGAAAAGGTTGCCAGGAGGGGGTGGAAGAGGACAGAGGGCTGTGGGTTTGTATCTGACTATGAAGGCAGATTTGTGAGCTCAGAAGGGAGCTGTGCCACAACCAGAGCCACGTCCAGCTCATAAGTGTCTGAGCTGAGAAGAGCTGCCACAAATCAGAAAAAACAAAGATTTCTGTTGCATCTAGACCAAAAAAAAAATAAGGAATACCCACAGATGCAGCACCTATGGGCTCAAACACAAAAGCACAGTAAACATCATGGACTTCAGATGGGATATGAGGCTGGGAAGAATGGCATTTGCCATTGCTCTCCTCATCAGCAAGAGCAAACAAGAGTTCAGTTACTAAATTAGAAGAATTTAATGTTCCATGCAATTTAAATTCCTGTTTTTTCAGATCATTAACTGCTTTCTAGAGGACAGAAAACTCTGATTAAGCTCCATTCCTACACTGTAATATCAAGCTATTTTTGAGTGCATAAAGATGATTTTGAGAATACTGTCACTATAGAAACTAGTGCTAAAGGAAGTTGTCCTCTATTTTCCCACTAGGGAAAGGAAAGAAAATGCTCTTTATTAGCTGGTAGAAATAGATGTAGTTACATTTAAATATTTTCCTCCTGGTCCTTTTTAACTGCTTTTGTATTTGCCAATAATACCTTCAGCTTCCATTATCTTTTGGGGAAAGGGAAAAAGGGATTTTCCCTTTTTCTCCTTCAGGCTGTTGTCCTGGTATGCTTGTGTGTGATCCAAGTAACAGACACCACAAATAAAACCAACACAAAATCCTTTCAGATTGAAGCTGATGTTGTCCAAACACCTTGTTAAATAACATGCACTTTTGGACATGGGAATTCCCAAGATAATCTTCCTTCCACAAAGCTTAAGATTGTCCTCATGCATAATATACAAATGCAATCAAGATGAGTAATAGCTTAGGAGAAGAATAAAACTGAGGAAATCACATCTTAAAATATGGTATTACTATGCATAGTATAGTAAAACTCAGATGCTCCAAGCCACTTGCCCCCCCGCATTGTTTTGTGCTCCAGTTGTCCTAGAATCTATATGTATACATCATAAATATATTTCTGGCTTCTAAAAAAAATTGTTTCAGTATACAAGGACTTTGGAACAACCCCACAGTTTGGGTATTCCATATTACCTATAATGTAAACACAGACATCATTTCTCCCTGCAGGAAAGCTGGTGTGTTTTGTGAAGAAAGCATTTATGAACCATTTACACACAGACCTGAGCACCCTGTTGGCCGCTCCTGACGCTGCAGCTCTCTCAGTAACGTGGTGAACAGTCAGGAGGAAGGTGTCAGGAGGATGGTGTGACAGCAAGCAGGGCAGCCAGGTGACTGCACTACAGGCTCTGCTGTGCCACCCGGGCAGCCAGTCCCCTGGGAAGGTGACTGTCACAGCCCAAGGGCAACACCCCACCCCTTCTTCAGCTCTGCCTGCTCAAGCAAGTGCTACTGACTCACTCTGCAGCAAAGGGCAGCAACCCACAGGTGCTGTGCTCTCAGCACCCCAGAGCCACAGACCACACAGTCCCAGCCTTGCTGAGGGAGTCAAAGTTCTAACCTAGGCATCAGCTTTGGAATGGGAACAACTGAGGGGCAAATCCCCACGTTGAACCCACCCTGCATGTAGCTGTTGTTCTGTGAGCAGATCCCCTCCCAGCCCCTTGCATAACAGAGCATACAGATCCCATGTGGGTATGTGGGCAGCTCTATGCTGCAGGATTTTACTCCAAAAGCATTTGTCAAGGAAACCTTCACTGAAAAGGCATATTTGCCTTCTTTGGGAAATGTCTGTGAATGAATGAAGACTGATTGGAAGTGAACAGAATTTCAATAACTCAGACTTCCAAAGACCAGCCTCCCCATTTTTTATACCGACAGTTTGTCTTTCCAGAGCAAGGAGTTCAACAAATGTAGAGCCACTCTAGCACTATACAAACATCAAAAAAAAATGTCTAAGGCAATAAGAAGGAGGTGACGAACAGCAGGGAATGGTCTTGCTTCCTTCCAACAGACAGTCCTGGGTAATATTATCAAGAGAATTCAGAGCTGATCCGTTTAATGCCACAGGCTGACGTACTCAGTTTGACTTTGGTTTCTAAAATGCTTAGGTCAATAAAAGTCCCTCAATCTTCTTAAAGTATTCCTGAGAGCATCTACAACACTTACAACTTAATTATGTGTTTTGGGTTTTTGGTGTTTGGGTTTGTTTTCTTTAATTATTATTTTACAGGTTTCCTTTCCTTTACATTGAATTTTCAAATCATAGAGTGCTAATACAGCACAAGGAAATAGTGCAGACCACTCTGCCAAAGCTGCTGCCACCACGTAAATATGAACTGAGTGAAAAAGTCAGAGTGGACTTGAGGAGGAGAAGAGATTAAATTGTGAAACCATGCAGTAATATTATTTCATACAATGCAGAAAACTGCATTGCACTGGTTGATTTATATAAGAGTGACAAAAGCAGCTGCAGTGCTTTATGGTAGACCTGAATCCATCCATACAAGAAATTAAAAGGCCTACTGAAATTCGATTAAATTCTGTTCTTTATTCACTGGCAATATCACGTCAATAATATATGCAGAATAAGAAAAACACTATCCTGAGAATTACAGAGCCTTCTTAGCTCCAGGAGGAAACTGGTGATGAAACACACCAATTTGGTCCTAATGGACCTTTTCAAAAAATATTTTCAAATATTTTTGTAAATAATATTTGAATCTGAAAAATCTGAAATCTTTCACTAGAAAAGAAATTTCTAAGAAAATTTCATCTACAATTCTACATGCAACATTCCAAGCTCCCTTGGTCAAGCTATGACCTTCTACTGCTCCCACTGAGGCTAAATAACTAACTTGGTATACAATTTACACAAGTGGGGAAAAAAGAAAAGTGAGACCAAGTTAGTAAAAGTACACATAATTATTTCCAGTGGTATAAATTCTTTTAGAAGGCACGAGACATCAAGATACTACCTATGCAGTCTATACAGCTGGCTGGAGTTGAAAGACTTATTCCTGTGACTCTAGAACAAAAATACTTTATGATTATAGAATGCTGAATATGGAGTCTTTTACCACTCTAGACAACAACAGACTACTAAAAGCTAAATCTGCATGTCATGAATGAAGTATTTTATGGTGTAAAATGATAACAAACATGCATAAATTAATGGCAACTGGACTCTGGTAGTTAAAGGACTACAACCTGGGATTTCCTACTTGTGTGCACCACAGCTCTTACAGACCATTTGTTTTTGCAAAAATGAACATGTTAACAAATGAATATGTTACCCAAACCAATGACATTTTATTCTGATTAGCACTTGTACCAAATAAAAAAATCCCCACTAGCATAATACTAATGCTGCACTTTTAAACAAAGGCTAAGGAAATCTGCAGGAAAACCGTGTTTGTTCCTAAGCTGTGCTATTTTCAATTACCTGTTTGTGCACACTGACATTTTCTTTCTGAAATTTGTTTTAATAGAGCCCAAAGTAGCAATTTGAAACTGTAATGCACAAATCTAAATAGAGCTGAAAATACCCCTAGGCATTTACCAAGGAGGAGGCTTTTCAAAATCAAATGATACGCCTTTGGCAATCAGGGCATCAACAGGTTGAACTCAATGAAAGAGGACAGTAGCAAATGATGGGCAAGGGATTGCACAGCTCCCTCCAACTGAAAATGCATTTGACCACGGGCAACAGCAAGATATGGAAATAAATTTCCATCAAAATCAGGGATCATAAAAGGCAATCACATCAAGCTAGGCTGCATCACTTGAAAAGTACAATTACTGGAATACCTGGAAGTGAAAACAGTGTGGTATTCAGCAAAAGACCGAACAGAGAAAACACACATACTGGGTTCAAAGCTAAAAAGTGCTGCTTTGTTGAATAACAGGAATCTAATGCTGGTCCTTCTATGGTCAGAAACTCAAAACATATACTGTCTCTCTGATTTTGCCTTATAAAAGGTATCTAGAATCTGCACTTGTGAAAGACCTCAGCATCAAAAGAATAGTAGATGATGAATCACTTAACTGTACTCAATCTTCTGGTAAAATATATACAGCAACAATAGAAAAAATATAAGGAAGATTTTCATAATATTACAATTCTAAGCTTTCCAAGACTTTAGAAATATTATGAAATTGAAACTTACTGTTCAGGATAAAAATATTTGCATTTAGTCTCTTCTTTCAAATATGGATTTTTATTTCCAGTTTTGTACTCTTTAACACAGTCCACAGGTTCAGCTTACTTTTGTTTCAGAATTTGTGTTTATTTTCTTCCTTTCTCACTCACAGAATCACAGAATATGCTAAATTGGAAGGGACCCACCAGGATAATTAAATCCAATGCCTGACCCCACCCAGGGCACCCCAAGAATCACACCATGTGCCTGAGAGTGTTGTCCAAACACTTCATGAATTAAGACAGGCTTGGCACTGTGACCATTTCCCTGGGGAGCTGTTCCACTGCCTGGCAGCCCCCTGGGCAAAGAACCTCTCCCTAATATCCAACCTAACCTTACCAACTCAGCTTCAGGCCATTGCCTCAGGCCCTGTCCCTGGTCAGCACAGAGATCAGTGTCTGTCTGCTCCTGCACTTCCTCACAAGAGCAAATTGTCAATTGCAATGAGGTCTCCCTCCAGTAATTGGGATTATCCAAAACATATAAAATGAGGAATGCTTCTTTTTGTCCAGAGGCAAAAGAAAATGGTCTCATAAAAATCTAGCAGAAATATTTTCATTTATGTTTTTATTGATAGAAAGATTTTCTTTAGGCAAAGCGAATTGTTTTAATGTCTTCAACGATTGGCAGAGTCTAGAGAAAATGAACACAGAACCTTCTCAGGGGACTACAGTGGGAGGACAAGAAGAAACAGGTACAAGTTATAGCAAAGAAGTTTCTAGTTAGATGTTGGAAAAAAACTGACTGTTAAGCACTGGAAAAGTCTGAAAAGAGAGGTTACTGGAACTATTAAAAATTTTAGTGGACAACAGTTTGAACAACCTGATGCAAGGTGTCCTTGCTTTTCATGGGGGGTTGAACCTGATAACCTCCAGAGGCCCTTTCCAGTCCATATAATAATACTACAATATGAGGTTATTGGATACAAGCTAGACACAACTATAACTGAAGCTGGCTTCTGAAGAAAGAAATTAAATGTGTTTTCCTTAAAGGAAACAGCAGCAACATTTCCACATAGCTCACAACTTGTTTTCTAGTTTCCTTTGATATCAAATTCTGAATAAATTTACCATTTGTGACTACAACAAAAACATGCAACTCCACAAAACACTGTTCCTTCAAAATTCATTTAATTAGCTCTGCTGTTTTGATGGTTATTCCTTTGAAACAAGAATTAATTTTATTTATAAGCTACAGTTTTTTCAAACTAGCCAGTGAATTTCAAAGGAGTCAGATCCATGTTGTGGTATTCATGAGAGATACTACAAGATTTAAAAAAACAATTAGCTCCATGTATAATGTTTCTAATGTTTCTGCTTTGAATTCAGAGGTCTTTTTTTTTTACTAAAGCCAACTATGAATCAACATGAATATCCTGCCTCCCACAATGCAGTTTTCCTTGCCTGTGCTATTAAATGTGTTCTTTGGAGTTGTAATTGTAGAAACATCTACTTGGGAAATGAATGATTTGTATAAATTCACTATTTCTTGTTGGGATCCTTACAAGTCATGAAGTTCAGGGACCCAATGTAAGATTTGACTGGCCTTCTTCAGGTCCTAACTAAGCATTTTCTCCAACCATGTCTGACAACTCAGGATAATGTAATGTGAATGAGTCCTCATGATTTTGGGATTCAGATCATCAGGTGTGAACAGAAGTGATGTATCCTGAATGCTCTGACTGATGAGACAGTACTGCCAATTACAAAGCTGACAATACCTTCTGATTCTGGAAAAACTGGAGGCCAGCTGCTTCAAGAGCTAAAAGGGAACATCATCAGTGGAGGAAAGATCCTGAGGTAGGGGGACCCTGGAGATCAGCAAGGTGCATGGAAACAAACGGCAGAGATCCCCAGAGACCTGGTCTCCAGCAGCTGAGTCAGGTCACCAACAGCTGGGCAGCTGCAGAGCAGGAACTTTCTGTCCCACCTTCCCAGAGCAGAAACCATCTCTCTGCTGGGAAGAGAAGCTGAGATTTGTGGAAAACAGCACTGAGGGAAGTGCAAGAGGTTGCATGAGATAAAGAAATATAATCTTGCTGGTTTTTAAACAATTCTCAGTATCCAGATCCTCTCTGGGATGTTTTGCACTCTGCCTCACCCATGGCAGATCCCAAAAATAATAGTGAATATAGGCAGCCAGCAAAATGGAAGGTCTCAGTCTTGTCCTCAGTCATCTTGTTCGTCACTTCATGATGCCCTTCAGGCTATCAAGTGTCTATGAAGCCATGTAGCAAGACTCAACACTCTGCAGTGCACATGACAGCACAGATCACATTGCATCCAATGTAATGTCTAAGGCAATTCCCCACTTTCTCTAGCTGATCTGCGCTCAACAATGAGGATGTTTCCATTATGCAAGTAGAAACCACAACCACAGGAAAAAGGCTGCACCTCTTTTCTGAGATAAATCACTGGCATTAATTTTAGTGAGCAGTTGTCCTACAAAAGGTGAGCAACTGATCACCTGTGGCACTGTTTTAAGACATGCAGAAAAACAACAACACTAAGCAAGAGTCAATAGGAAAAAATGAAGAAGAAGGCGGGAAAATACAAGAGGCAACACATTCAGAAAAATGAGTAAGGGAAGATGGCACATGGGATCTTCATCCTTCCAGTTCCTAAAAGAAGGTTAGTCCAACTATTACCTTTTCTGTCTGCCTCCCTGGAAAAAGCAGACAGAACTGAAAAAGATTTAAAAGTAATTGGACATAGTCTCTGTACCAGGGCTTCAGGATTTTTTGACATACCAAGACCAAATAATTTGAAGGTACAGTATAGAGAGAAAGGAATTTGGCAAACATGATCACTCATATACTAATTAATATTACTCAGACTCAAAAATCAATGTTCTCTTTTCCTTCATTTTCCCCATTTGTGACAGAGTTTAACTGGCATGTAAATTAATCTAATGAAAAACAAACTGAATGGCTACTGTTGACCTTCCTGATTAATTAGATATTTAAGCCAATTAGAATTATTAGAGGTATTACAACTTCACAATTTACTACTTCACTTCTATCAAACAGCCTCCTCTCCTGAAGGTATAGTTCTGGTAGTTGCCACTAAGTGTCACTGTTCACATAGCCTCAAAACCCATATTATAAGGCAAACAAAATTGGGCTTGGGGAAGACCATCTATAGTTGGGTGGGTTTAGGTGTAGAAGCCTCATGGGTGACATTCTCATGTCATCAGAGTCATCTACTGACAGGGCCCCAAGCCAGGCCTGTTCCTGTCCTAGTCTGGAGGCTGTGACACATCTCCTGTGACAGCACTGAGAAAGGATCACAGCTGTTGGAGGAAAGTACGAAGTACTCTTTGTACTTTGATACCAAGTGGTATCAAAGTAGAGTAGATACCAAGTGGTGAGCAAGAAGGTTAACATGCAACACAAGAAACTTGGGGTGAGACACTTCAAGTTCAGTGAAGAGCAGCTCCTCACACCCCCTCTCCATTGTAGACAACTGCAAGAACACTTCTAGCCTGTTTCAGAGCAAAGGCAATCTCAGGTTAGCTGAAAACCCCAGCCACCACCATCCTGCTGAATAGCAGGCCCCAAGTGAGCACTAGTTTGGGTGAAGAACCCAGCAGTTTGTTGAGACAAATAGGCTAAGCTTTTTCTTGGGAATGCAGTTCATATACATTAGACAAATCTGCTCTGGAAGTTCAGTTAATTCCTAGAAACCAGATATAACCTATAGAAAAATTATGTTAATATTGTTCGACCATCTAATTTGAGAACTGGTAGTATGTGTGAACAAAAATCAGATTTACAAAGCAACAAAACCAGATACCATCAGTGAAGTTTCTGGGAAATATTCTCAGCGTTATTAGTCTCCCTTCTGTAGGACATGTGAAAGTGCATGGGCTACCTTCAAAATCCAAGATGGGAAGTTTTCCAAGCAGCAAGGTCCCAAGCACCCAAGTAATCCTCCATGGACTTATATGTGAGGGTAATGCTAATAAAGAACAGCCTGCTGTTAGCTTTCAAAGTTTACATGTGTCCATCAATAGAAATAAGTTAGGCAAAAAAATCATCTTTGCCTTTTGGAAATCTACCTCGAGTCACTTAATCTATGAAAAGTGTTTTCATATAATCTAAAGCTAGTGACAGCCAGGGCACAACTTCAGCAGAGCTTAGAAAAATACTGGGAAGCAAAACAATGAATTTGGATCACTTATAAGGATAGAAAAGATGAAGAGAAGACTGTGGGTGGTGTCATTGACTGTTCAATGACAGAAATGTGGCTGCATTTTATGATTACAAGACAATTTGGCTGGAATTTTGAGACCTGGCTGCTTAGGATGAGCAAACAGCAACAGAATGTCAAAAAGCTTCAGGGAACTAAACAGATTAGGAAGACTGGATGAAGGGAGCCCAAGTTTGTCCTGCTCCAAGGGAGTGCCCAATGACTGACCTGGGGCACTCATGCTCTCCAAACTGAAGTAGCACTGACCTAACTACGAATGTCTAATGGAAAGATTTCTCATCTATCACCCCAGTAATGGACTGATCACTGTGTAAACATCAGTTCTTGGTTCTTTTAACCTTTTTCCATTGTATTTCTTCCTTCATCATTTTATGCAGGTCTCCCTCAGCTTGAGCTCCCTCTTCATCATGTAAGGTGCTCCTCTACACAGCTCAGAGTTTGGGATTATGGCAGGTGTCAAAGTATGAGGGCTTTCATTGCCACAGGACAGGAGCTCTGCTACTAGACTGCAGCTGCCAAGCATTTTGGTATAACACAGGGTCATTTGATGCTTTCAGTTTTATACCAATGAGGTAAAAAAGCAATATTAAAAAAACCCCAAAAACCAGAACCCTCAAAAATGAACAAAAAAAAACCAAATCCCAAAACAAAACATAAAATTCTCCCTCACCTTTACTGCCCCTCCAGTAAGATATGATAAGAAAAGAAACCTAGATAACTAGAAAAGCAAACATTTAGCAAATGCTTAGCAAATAGATATGATTTCATTAAATGTACCAAAAAACACGATGAGTAAAACATCTATTCAGCTTCCAGACTGCTCTCTTATCTGAGCAAGAGTTTAAAAGTTATACAGTTTTGTGTTCAGGCAAATTACAGGAGGAACATTCTCCAATACAATCCTGTAGTGTGTGGGAAGACATTTTAGCTTGTGCAAGCTAATCAGTCCCTCCTGTTAGCAGATTGAGCTGTCATTTAGTAGGTCAGAGAAACACTGAAATGCTATTCTGTAGTCAGAGGAGACATCTCTGAAACAGATTTTAAAATTTTTCAGGCCATTTTCTTCTGCTCTGTCAGCAGGCAGCTCTGATTTACAGACATGTCAGACCTGAACCAACTATTTCTACTGAGAAGAAAATTACTAGAGAAAAAGATGAAAACATATAACAAGTGATTTGGGTATTTGCTCATGCAGGTGAAGAATAAAACAAGTTCAACTGCAAATGTTGGAATTAAGCATGAGGACAGATAATTGTTCAATAAGCTTTGTTTATAAATCCTGGCTCTATTTCATCTCCTCAGACACAAACTGAAAAGCAGAAGTCATGGCTTTCCATCAACACACACAAAGCTGGAAGCATGTTGCCTCTGCCATTTGTCCTGACAAATAGACACATCCTTCTTCAGCACAGCATCAGTAACCTTTACTCTAGTATTACGATTGGGATTGACAGAAATGTTGACACTGCACTTCAGAAAGAATGAACAGCACAATGAAGCCCACTGCAGCATACAGGACTTACTTGGGATTATTGCTGTTTTTGAGGAAAAAAATAGAGATTTGGATATTTGCTGCTCACGAAGACTTTACATTCTGATGTCTTTTTCCCACAATTTCCAAACAGCCATACCAAATTTTTCATCAGGGATTTGTATTACTGTAAATTTACTGTCAGCAGTACTACGGTACCACTGACACAGCAGTGAGTACAGCATCAGATGCCACAGCAGAAGGCAATCACAACAATTTACAGACAACTCTGTGTTCACTTCTACTGGCACATCAGACATTTTAAGCAGAGGGAGCCATCCTGCAAACACACAGGAATGTGGCCCCAGAAGAGAGTTCAGTTCAGCAGCTATTGTTATTTATCTTGGAAAGTACAAGATCCCATTTGTTCCATACTCAGAGACACCCCTTCAGACACAGACACATCTTCCTCACTAACTTAATATTTAGACAAGCATTAAAGTTGCAAAAAGAATTTTTGTTTCCAATTATTCACTTCTTATGGTGGCTGGCAACTTTTGTCACATCATACACCAACTAACGAGCCCATCATTTTGATTAAAGCAGTAATTATCCATATCTTGAGCCTACTAGGGGATTATTTTTATTCTGTCCAGTGTTGGCTGAGCTTTCTAGACATGCACTCATTATGATTTTTTACCCCTAACTTTAAATCTGTCTTTTTTTCTCTCTCTCTCATTTACCTGTTAGGTTTGTTCTTTTCCTTATCTTTGAATTTAAACCTGACCTTTCCTATTCTGTCACAGTGTTAGATGAGTTCTTTGTCTTCATCTTATTGGATTTTCTTTCCAGAGCTTTTGACATTTTGCAGTTCAGGGTTTCTTTCAACAAATGAATGCCTTGAGTGATGAATATTAGCATAATTGATATTGGTAATGGCAGCTTTATAGTTTGGGATTTTTGTTTTGTTGTTTTCTTTTTAGTTTGAGTAAAGACTAGTTAGGGTGAAAAGAATGGTCTTCATTAAGGCCACAGGCACTTTGTTTTCCCCACTTGGTTTTAACCAATTTCAGATTCAGAAAAAGGTCCAACAGCTAGGACAAAAAATCAGATAACAATTCCAAAGTAAAGGATGATGGAACATGCTACTTGAAAAATAAAACAATAAATGTTAACCCAGCAGAGGAAAAAAAAAACCTAAAAAAAACCCCAGAAATGCAAAAATTTGTATACTTTATATGAATTTGATCTTTCAAACCACAATACAATACAGAGTTATCCCAGCTGTTACCAAATCAGCTGGGTTTACAGGCATACCAGCTAGATTTGCTAAATCTAGATTGCTTCACTCAAAACAGTGATTCACAGTCATATTTCTCATTCTTTATTTTTAGTAATGACAATACCAAAACCTTACACTGATTCAGAACAGCTTGCTGGAGCCACTGGGTTGTCCAGGCTGTCTAGAACTGAGATCGGCTTTCTAAACTCTGCTGACATATTGGTTCCATTTAAGGTTGCTGCAGTTTGAAATTTCTAGGGCCATTTGTTTGTTTTTTTTTCTTGTACACATGAAACCACTTGTAGAGCTTTAGGTTTGGGGGGTTTAAGTGCAGCTATAAGTTGTACTTTAAGTTTTGTCTAGTGACAAAGATGAAAAACAATGAAACATAAAAAGCCATGGTTCCTCTACGACAGAGAAAATAATGAAGGGAATGAAAAAGGAATATGCCAAAGTTCACCATACCACAAGAACTTTGAAAATTGTTGAAAATTTCCAACACATTTCCTAAGCAGCTGAAATTCAACATTTCAAAGTGAATTTTGAAAAAGCTTTTTGGGACGAGGAATACTTTGCTTACTGTGGAATACCGGTTAACATGTTCTACCAAAGGAAATCAGTGACAGCAGTTGTCAGGGAAAGCAGGGAAAAAGTCTGGAGGTAAAATTAAATAAAAGTGTATAACAGTATGGAAATTAGAGGGGGAAATGTGGTCACTACTCCCTGGATGACACAGTAAAATGAATGTCTGACTTTCCACATACAGTACAATCTGAGGGGACTCAGTGGAGGGTGAAGCAGAGTGGAGACACCTCAGCCAGGCTCTGTTAAAAACCTTGCAGAGGAGGGAGCCTGGTGACACCTTTTAGCTGATCTGAATGATTTCTGATGTAGAATGTACTTTGAAATCAGAAAATCAGGTGTTCAAGTCATTATCAGCCTTTGAGAGGGACAGACGAGAAACATGGGAATATGAGTTGATAAACTTATGACTGAAAATTATCATCTTAAAATTGGGAAAAAGCATCTTAAAATTGAGGTTGACCACCTTAAAGCTCTGCTCACTGCAGCTGAGCACAGACAAAACTGTTGATGAAGAAACAACCTCCTATTTTAGATAGGTGGCTCTGCAATTCAGTACTTTATACAGACCCTGAGGCTTGGGATGGGGATATTTGGTATGATAGTGATGATGATGAGACCTCAGAGAACCTTGACTCTAAGTCTGATGAGGATAACAATGAGATCTTAACTACTGTGCACTCTATTCCCTAGTCTCTGACAGAGTTGGAAAAATTGCAGGAGAATTAATTCAAGGAAACCAGAAAACTCTGAAGTTGAAATTATGTTTATACAGACTCCTGATTCCCTTGGCAATAATGTAAATATAGAGGGTGATCCCTGTGATTACAAACCAGGGAGAAATGATTCTTTATCTCCTTCAAATTCCTCTGTGCATAAAGCCAGGTGTCCTACAAAAACTCAGGATGGATAGGGGGAGCCTACCCGAAAACCAACTCAATTTAATCCAATTCAAGTGGCTGATTCCCAAAGGCATTATGGCCATTAGCCAGGCAAGACTGAAAAACAGCAAGTGTACACATAATATCTCATGCTTTTGGATTCCAGTGGGTTCTTGTCAACAGTCAATAACATTTCTAATAGATGGGGGAGCTCAACCTTTGATACTAACATAGCGAGATGACATGACTGGGATGACAAAATGTTAAAATCACTGGAATAAACAGAGCAAGTGTTATCTGCTGCTAACGTTAATTTATTGCTCTTGGGTGAGAAGCAGATGTTGGCTACTCATTGCAAGCAGAGATCACGAACACAAATCAATCACAAAGGATTTGAGAAAATCTCTTTTATGTGATAGTGGTACATTGTATGTGCTGAAACAGATGAGTCAAGTTTATTCTGCATACAGTTATTTGAAGCAACATTATTAGTTCTAAATCAGTCAGGTTATTAGGAGAAAGATATTAATATTCTAATATGTAAATCCTTATGTTTATTTTTAAGAGTTCTTGACAGAAATTTTAAAAATCTCTTTGTCCACTCACACACATGCACAAACACACACACTCCTTTTCTTCTGCCTGCTTTGTATCAGCTTTGAGAGGTTAGAGAAAGAGAAACATGATGTGAAAAAAATCCAGAAGTCATACCCAAACCAATGAGCTTCAAGCCTAAGGCTCAGGTGGCCCCAAAACAATCTCTGCTTAGAAGACTAAGAGATCAGATGTTGTGAAGTAAACTTGCCCCAGTGATCAGACTTCAGTTCTAATCACTGCTTTCACAGCAGTGAATGAACATTTCAGTCCTATTCTCTTGGAAATTGCCTTTTGCAGGATATGCATTTTTATCCCACAACGTTTTGGAACATACATGCTAGAAGCCTCTCACAATGAACAAAAAATATAGGCTCAGGAGTCTAACATTCAAATTCTGTCAGTGCTTTGCAGTCCTATTTGAAACACCTTTTTTAGCCCACAGTGATTTATACTTTGAAAACTATTTTTCTTAACTAACAGAAATGCAATTTACTGTATTCCTGATTATTGTGAGAGATTGTTTTGGGAAAAGTATGTAACACCTCTTCAGCATGGAAGCCCAGCAGCAGAACAGGACAAGATCTTGTAACATTTTTCCATTGCAGCAGGAGTGTAACAATGAAATGAAAGAGAAAAGCATCAGCTACCTGAAGAGGAATTTCAGCTGCTCTTGCTGTAACATCATCTCTAGATACCTAAAAAAACCCTTGATTGAAGTTATGCAGTCTTGGCTAAACATGAGAGGTAGCTTCATTTCTGGATGACAACAGGTCTAAGTCTGGAATTATCCATGGATACCTCCCACATGCTATGTTATCAGTATTTTGTGTGAGAGCTTCCTAAGCCATCTGAGAAAATAGCTTTTAGTTGGCAATGGCTACATCTGATTTGCTGCTGGCAAAAAAGGCAACGAGTTTGGTTTTGGCAGAGGGAACACTGCAACGTTCCTGATGAAGACATGAAAAGGTATACTTGGTACAGGCTAAAAGCAGTTCCTGATCTGACTCGGACTATTTAGGGATCCCTATTCCGTCTGCCAATGTGGGATACCAAAAATGGAAGAGGGCACTTATTTTTTAAATTGAGCCTGAGCTGATCATACAAATTAACTAGTGAATTATTACATACCAGATGAAATAATATCCAGGGTGAGTTAATTCCAGG
This sequence comes from Ammospiza nelsoni, assembly GCF_027579445.1. Lineage (NCBI taxonomy): Eukaryota > Metazoa > Chordata > Aves > Passeriformes > Passerellidae > Ammospiza > Ammospiza nelsoni. Next base: position 87,343,830 of record NC_080634.1, read on the forward strand.
AGAATGTCAAATACTAATGGAACTTATATTCCTCAACTCTCCAGAGCTCTTCTCTGCTGGCCAGCGAGACTATTTGCTTGCCAAATGGACCACAGAGAACTTCCTAAATATCATGGCAGTCAGTTGCACAACAAACTGTTGTTGCACAACAATCTGGTTGCACATCATACCTTCACAGCTCCCAATTTCCTTGGAAGGAAATCCAGCAGCATGCCAGGTTGACAGCTATGGTAACCTTCTGTAAGCTTCCCATTTGACTTGATGAGAGAAGGAGTCTACTGCAGAGTATATACCTCCCTCACAGCATAGGTAGAAGCTGTCTTCTAAATGTTATGGACCATTAATAAAATATCCTATTTGAACATACAAATCAGTGGGCGAGAAAAGGTGTGGCTAAGACTCCTTGGTTTGAGTGCTGCTCTTTTATTGTATACTTCTTGGGAGATGAAACATGGGAATTACTCAGGAGTTGTGTCTTTCCAGAAGAGGAGGTTTTCTAAGTAAATGCTGAGTCTGCTCAGACTTTAATGATTTAATGGCTGCCTTTCCTTTGGATGGTGTGTCACTGACCCTGTACCCAAAACACAGAGGAAGTATCCACTTAGAAAACCCAAGGAAACCTCAACAGTATGTTAGTTAATGTTGTTCACCAGAATGACTGCCCCCCCAAAGAGCAGCTGAAGATTCAAGGACAAATTTAAACAAAATAACAAGGCAGCTTTATTCAGTCCCGTTGATCCAAAAGACAGCACTCACTAAACCTTAAAATCTATTTTGTGTCTCCTGCAGAAAGTCTGCTGTGAAAGAAATGGAGTTTTATAATAACTATTTGGAGCCTTAGGGGTTCAGAGCATCCTCTCATTCACATTACTGCTGCCTTACTACCCAAATGCATTTTCATGTGTACCCTAATCAGTTCATTTACTGTTTGAATGCTATTTTTGATGCCAGAAAGACATATCTAAGTAGAACACTGTAAAAAGTTCTCTTTTCATTGGGAATGATGAAAATCCTTCCACAAAGATTTCAGACTCTATTATAAAATGCATCTGATAATGTGAAAGCTCGATCTCCTAGCAGTACATTAGGAAAATTAGCTTTAAGCTCTACTTGCTCATAGGATTTAATATGGGGTTTTATTTTTTATATCTGATATGTCAAAAGAGAGATGACAGGTAGTGCAAGGGACAAAGAAATTTCCTGCAGAAGGGAATTGAAAGGAACAATATCTGGAACTTAAAAGAAGGGGAGAAATGTGTGAATATTTCAAGAATAGCAGGAAAACATCATTATTATAAGCATGGGGAACATGAAAGGGAATTGGACAGATGTCAGGTGGGAAAGAGGGAAAATTCCTCTGATCAAGGCATTTGCTCATGGGTGCAACAGAAAAAAAGCCAAATGCTTAAACACTGTGGTGGAATTTACTAGTCACTTTAAAAAAATATTTCATATGAGTTCTATGTGATAAAGTTTAATTTAGATACCAATTTATGGTATCTAAAGGCTCTGGATTAGATATGTTTTCTTTTGAGATATACTTGGTTCATTTTGTTGAAAAGAGTTTCATTCCTCACTGATGTCCTGGCTATTACTTGAAGTCCTTAGTGGCTCCATTCATGGGTGTTATGCACTTAAGCACCTCCCCTGTGAGGAAAGGCTGAGAAATTTGGGGCTGCTCAGCCTGGAGAAGTGAAAGTTGTATGGAAACCTCACAGCAACCTTCCAGTACCTGAAGGGGGGAAACAGAGAAACCAGTGAGGGTATTTTTGTGAGGAACTGTAGTGATAGGATCAGGAGTAAAATGGGTTCAAACTAAAAGAGGAGAAATTTAGGTTGGATTTATGGAATAAATTCTTTACTGTGAGAGTGGTGAGGCACTGGAACACACTGCCCAGGGAAGTTATTGATGCCCCATCTGTGGAAGTGTTCAAGGCCAGGTTGGATAGGGCTTTGAGCAACCTGGTTCCAGCCACAGCAGGAGGCATTGGAACTAGATAATCTTTAAGATCCCGTCAAACCCAAACTGTTCTATGATTCTGCAATTCTATGCCAAATAATTTGCAAATTACTGCAATTCTTACCCTATTCTCAGTACCAAAAAAAAGTGAAGTGACATCTCTAGCTTTCTTTCAAGGCAATACAGACTCCCTTAACTTCATCTGGAATGGCATTCTTTTAGCACTGACTTAAAATACATCCCTGTTGTGCTAATTATGATCCAATGCTTTCTAATCCTTTCCTTCAGAAATCAGAAGACACCAGCAGTGAACAGTTTCCTGGCACCACACAGGTGCACAGGACATTACATATCTGTGAGTGCAGTAATGCAAAATGCAACACAATGGTTGAACAGTTACTCTGCTCAGTTTAACACAATAAAATATTTTTTAAGTGGAAATGGTTGCAGGATGCCTAGTATCAACAGTAAAGGAAACAATATGCAAACCTGAAATTTAATTTGATGTCTGTGTCATCCTCTGAGAACCTTCTATTGGATTTAATGTGTTATTCTGTTGTTGTTTCATGTGTTGGGGTAGGAGGATGGAAACAAGATATGACATTCACCTCCTGCTTCTAATACACAAGGTAATGGAAAATAACAAATGTAGACACAGCAATACATAAAATATTTTCAGTGGGTAGACTACTGGACTTTGCATAAAGATGGGTGTGTATACTAGTTACAAAGACATTGATCGTACCAGTAGACTGAAATACAGTACAGTTTGAATGCAAAACTACTGCCAGATTAAGGTAAACACACTGGTTACCTCTGTAGTCACTGGAGTTCATCCTACCAAGCAGCTGGGGATCTATACATGTTAGTAATGCAATTTAACATTAGTAGAAAGACATAATTGAGCTTCAAGATCTTGAAAAGGGTGACTTAGTTGGACTGGACGGTTTAAGGACTTTGATGCAGAGGCCGCTCTGAACTTCTGGAAGACAAAGAGCACATTGTTGGTTCTTGACCGAGATCAAGGTTAGGTGGCAGTCAGACTGAAATACAGTACAGTTTGAATGCAAAACTACTGCCAGATTAAGGTAAACACACTGGTTACCTCTGTAGTCACTGGAGTTCATCCTACCAAGCAGCTGGGGATCTATACATGTTAGTAATGCAATTTAACATTAGTAGAAAGACATAATTGAGCTTCAAGATCTTGAAAAGGGTGACTTAGTTGGACTGGACGGTTTAAGGACTTTGATGCAGAGGCCGCTCTGAACTTCTGGAAGACAAAGAGCACATTGTTGGTTCTTGACCGAGATCAAGGTTAGGTGGCAGTCAAGCAACTTAGACTAATAAAATATGTGGGGAGGTTGATCAGCAACATTTTATTTTATGTCTAAAAGTGGAAGTTGTTCCTGCTATAACAAAGTTGTCAAGACAGCCTTTCATCCAGTCTCATCAGGTGTTCTAGGGGGCAGCTTGTCTGTAAAGGAGAGAGGAGGCTTCAGCTATCCTGCCTCATTTATGGCAGAGGGAAAGTTGGCAGAAGTAAAAGACACCTGTCTGTCCTGTATATTCAGTCCAAAAAGACTTAAAACAGCATTTTTCTTAGGTAGGGACAGTAACATAAAAAGCGGTCAGGCAAAAGTGATAATTTCAACAAAATTTCCAATTAATGGAAAGGTGAATTATACATGTTCAGAGAGTCAGACAGTAGTGGACACTGCTGAAGAAGAGATAAAAAGTTAAATACCATGCTTTCAAAAGCACAGAGGCTACAAGATCTAGTCCAATTTTTGAGTATATAGTTTAATCTCTAAATGTATGAGATAAATTAAATAGCAAGAACTGAAACCACTACTTGGGGTATTATTCCACTAACAAAAGGACTACATCTATTATATACATAAAAGCAGTGCTATCTCTTTGCAAATATTCCAGCAGTTATGAGATGTCTTGGATAACTCATTGTATAGCTGCAGCTCCAGGCAGTCATATGATTGTATTCAAGCAGGGCTGGTTTCAGTAGGACAAGGGTTGATTTAGATATGAATAAGGAAGAAGATTTTTACCACAAGGGTGCTGAAACACTGCAATAGGTTTCCCAGAGAGATCACGAATGCCCCATCCCTGGAAGCATTTAAAATCAGATTGGAGGGGTCTCTGAGCAACCTGGTCTTGTTAAAAATGCCCCTGATCACTGCAAATGGGTTGGACTAGATGACATTTAAAGGTCCCTTCCAGCCCCAACTATTCTGTAATTCTCTGATTTAAGAATTGCCCACAATCCTCAGACTTGAATGCGTGTTTAATAAATCCTTTTATTGTTCAACTGAAAATGCTTCTGTGTCCACAATCTTGCCCACCAGTTCTGAACCACAGTACCAGCAGGACTTACAGAAGAAAAACATTTCACAGATTTTAAGACTGAGCTTTTCTGGTTTATGAAGTAGATTAGGCCACATGGCTGGATACTAGGAGATGCTTCTACTTTAATCAAGACACCACACATATAAGTAAAAAGAATAAAAGCTACGCTTTAAATAAGCAGAGCTCACCAGCACTGCTAGTAATGCTAACTTTGAATAAGTTTTATTTTTTCAGTTAGAATCAGCCCCAACTCTAAAATATGCCAGAAATTCAACTTACAGAAATTAATTTTAAAAAAACACCTTGGAGAGAGCTTTAACAAGTCATCTTTTAAGTCAGTACAGATTGTAACTTGGTATAAAGATTTCATCTTTTATGGTTAAATAACCTGCAGCTGAGAAGAATGATTTTAATGTTTTTTTCATTTTCAGGATACACCCACCCATATTTGTAAATTTAATTTTGTTGTTCGAAAGCAGACACTTTTCACTTTTCATTTCTATGTGCATAAAGACATTTCCATGCAGCTTTTTCCTTTTTTCCCACAGCTATAGCTGAAGAGCAAGCTAAAATGGCAATCAAGAGCCCATCATAATAGATATATTCTATTTTATATGGTTTTATAATTTACAAGAAATATTTTGAGGTAGAGAATGCAAGTATATGAGAGAATATTCACAAGATGCATATGATTTATCAATCATACTCTTCACAGATGGGGCACTTCCATTTTCAAAGAATAAAAAATAATCCTTTGTTTTAAATAGTGTATGTTCACTGAGGCTGCATAGGAAGATTCATAGAATGATGAAAAGAGCTGCATAATAATTAGGTACACTATAACCCAAATTACACATTATCTAGACTGAGGAGAGCCTTAGGGATCTGAGGCTGAATGGGAAGAAAGACTCCCACTTAGAAGTAAGGCAATAATGGAATACTAAAAAGATCATCCTCAGCACTCTTCAGGATGACACAGAAGAGATTTTACAAGAAGCCATGGCAGCATCCTCACCATCCACACTGCCTGTGGGCCAGCTCTTCCAGGTGGGATGACAAACCAGCTGCTCTATCACCATACAGTCATCACTCCAGTCCCACCCTGGCTGCATCCAGCCCTTGAGAAAGCACAGAAGTGCTGCTCAGCCATTTACAACCAGCAGTCGGTTTCCCAGGAGGACTCAGATGCGTACAAAAGATCAGGGAAAGCATTAAGTGTCTGTGAAGGTTTATGCAAAAATTCACATCAGTATTCAAGAAAAATTATTCATAGTGCTAACTCAGAAGTTCTTATTATGTTTAGGAGTCATCCAGTTACAAAACAAACTAAAACAAAATGGCTTAGCTGAGCAATCCCAGTGTGAATTACAAATCAAGAACAGTCTCATAAAGTTTGAGAGTAGTCTGTAGGGTGAAAAGGCTCATGTAAATGCCTATACTGAAAAATTCAACATAATCAACAACTTCATTAAGAAAGCAGTGCCTAACTGTAGGCTACTCACACACAGAAAATAAAATTGGATTCAGCACTTTGTTTCTGGTAAATAGCTGGTCTTTTGCTGTTCTGCTAGTGTGAGGTAGAACTGCAGAATTGCCCAAAGCTGCTACAGCTAGTTAGCTACATAAGCAGACAGAAAAATGGAAGAGCATTAGTATGACTACAGCTAGAAGGAGTTAAGGGTGCATTTCTTCCCCTCTATTAAACTCTTTTGGGGTCACATTTGAATAACTGTGTTCCCCTTGGGGCTTCCCACTGAAGGAAAGGTATTGGAACACTGGAGAAAATCCAGCAGAAGACCCCAAGACGTTCAGATGCAGTAGCACATGAGATAAAGGGAGAGGCTGAGACAGCTGAGTCTCTTCACCCTTAAGGCTCAAGCCAAGATTTTTACTATTGCCTGATAAGAAAGCAGAACCAGATTCATCCTGATGCTGCAAAGCAAGAGGATAACAGGCAAAGGACTGAAACCGGAACATGGACAATTACAAATTATGTTAGAGAAAAAGGAAAGGAAAAAAAAAGGAAAAAAAGGAAAAAATAACTTTGTGGTCAAATACTGGAAAAGGGGCCAGAGAGGTCGTAGATTCACAATCTGTGGAGGTGCTGACGACCTGATGGACATGGCCCTGAGCAATTTGATCTGACTTACCTTTGAGCAGAGGGTTGGACTAAATGATTGCTGGAGTTCCCTTCCAACCTAAATTACTCCATGGTTCTATGACCTTAAATACACACATATATAAAATAAAAAGCTAAACGCTAACATAGAGAACTTACTTACTCAAAAAAAGAAACAATGAATCTCTTGTTGGGGAGCAGAAGATTAGGCATTACTATTTGAAGTTATTCAGTGTGCCAAGCATGTAAAGACAGCTGACATTTAAGACTTTAGGATATACACTAAAAACCATGAAAACAAGTCAGAATTAGCAAGGCCTTTCAAAGGAGAAGAGCACAGGCTTTCCAAGTACATCATTTTAAATGACTTGTTGCTTGTGGGCCTAAACTCTCCTCCAAAGCCAATCAAGAAGGGTTTTGATGGTATTTGAGAAATCTGCACTATAAATATGTATTCATCTCAGCTTGTTCTATATACTGGACCCACACAAATGATGAAAAAGCCACTTCAAATCACTCAAAAAAGTTTGAGAGTAGTTAATATTTTGTTCTGACTTATGTCAGCTAGACAGAAATTTATATGGGTAGCAATTTAGTTTTTATTCACAAAATGAAAAGCATAAGAGAAAACTCTCAAGTTCCCAGTATGTATATCATTTTGTTCCAAAAACTTTCTGGGACAGTGAACTGATTGCATTAATATACAAAAATCAGACAGCTATAACTATCAATTTGAAAACTAAGTTTAAAATTGACTGTCTTAGTGAGTGAAAATAAATAGTAAATTCCTATTTATTTATCCAGTAAAATAACATTTTATTTCATCTTTTGTAATGTGAAGGAAATGAAAATATTTAAATAACATAGGAAGGGAAGGAAATTACTAAATTATAGCTTTGTTATTAGTAACAATAAAGCCATTATGTGCCATTCAGAAAAGTAAAAAAACATATTTTTAAATGTTATTCCAAATGTCATAGAATTAAAGCATAATCAAAATCAATGTAAGACCAGAAAAGGAAGGTCAAAGAAAGTGTACGCCCCCTCATCCCTGCAAACAATACTGATGAACTGGTAACAACAGGAGGAGAGGAAGGATGAGAGGAGAGGAGAGGAAGGATGAGATCAAAAAAGGTTTGGCCTTGGTCTTCAATGAAAACTCTCTTCCCACCTCTTGAGTGGATGGACAGCCAGACAGGGACTGGGGGAGCAAAGTGTCTCTCACTGTAAGTAAAAACCAGATTTACAACCACTGGAAGAACCTGAGTGTGCAGGGAACATAATACTATGGGACAGTGGAGGAGCAGGCACAAGCATGTTTTTGTCTCAGACATTGTGAGTGCTGTGACAGAAAAGCTGTGGTTGGAAGAGAGGGTCCTGCAGAGGTGGGGCAGTGCTGTTCTGAGCCAGCACGTCCAGGTTGAGTCCCACCCTCCCACTCACCTCCTGGAGGTTTCAAAAGGGGCTGGCTGTGCATGTGCCAAAACATCTACTTTGCAGAAGAAGTGTGCACCAGGTTAACTATGGAAGGAAGTGCATCAGCACCCCTCCCCTCTCTTCTATTTTTCGGCTCTTTCTCTTTCTTTGTCAGATCCATCACAGGATCTAAGGACTGATGATATTATTTGTTCTCTTTCTTTTTTTTCCCCTTATTTCTCTTCTGCCCTGCTTTGTCTGGGCAAAGTGTAGCTGTCATACTCTATCCCATACTCCATCCTGAAGGACAGGGTGTCATCCAGAGGGACCTGAACAAGTTCAAGGAGTGGGCCTCTGGGAAAGTCGAGATTTAAAAACTCCAAGTGCAGGGTCCTACACTTATGTCAGGGCAACCACCAATATCAGCACAGGCTGGGGGATGAACAGATCAAGAGCAGCTGTGCTGAGAAGGATTCAGGGGTGTTGGTGGATGAGAGGCTGGACATGACCCCACCATGGGCACTCACAGCTCAGAGAGCCAAATGTGTCCTGGGCTGCATCCAAAGCAGTGTGGGCAGAAGGTGAGGGAGGGGATTCTGCCCCTCTGCTCTGCTCTGGTGACCCCACCTGCAGGGCTGCACCCAGATCTGGGGTCCAGCACAGGAAGGACCCAGGCCTGTTGCAGCAAGTCCAGATGAGAGGCACCAAAGTGATCAGAAAATGGAGCACCTCTGCTATGAGGAAAGGCTGAGAGAATTAGAATTGTTCAGACTGGAAAAGAGAAGGCTTCAGGGTGACCTAACTGTGGCCTTCAGTACCTGAAAAGAGCCCACAAGAAAGATGGAGAGAGAAAATTTACAACAGCATCTAGTGACAGCACAAGGGGGATTGGCTTCAAACTGAGAGTTAATTTAGATCAAATGAGGAAGATCAGTATTAGGAAGAAATTCTTTACTGTGAGGGTGGTGGAACAGGTTTGTTGATGACCCATCACTGGAAGGGTACAAGGCTAGATTGGATGGATCTCTGATCAGCCTGGTATAGTTGAATAAGTCCCTGCCAATGGCATGTGAGTTGGAACTAAATACTATTTTCAAATTCCTTTCCAACCCAAACCATTCTATGACACGCAGACAAGCAATATTTTCCTGCCTTTTTATTATTATTTTTTTCTGCTACAAGACAAAATAAAATTCCAAAAAAGCTGCTGTTGAACTGGAAATAGTTTTGCAATCTTTACTATCAAGGGATTAATATTTATGGGAAAACATTTTGTATTTTGAGGGGTAGTCTCCTGGGCTATCACTGTGCTTTTAGCACTGCAGATGTCTCTGAACATTTCCTCACAGCCAGTTGCTGTAAAAATAAGTATATACAGATGGAAGTACAGCAAAATGATGCAAAGTTACAGTACCCCAGGCACTAATATTTTATGCACTTTTTAATGTTACATGTAAAAATTTTATGAGGCTCTACTCTGCAAACCAACTCCATCTCTGTTCCTGGGGGTTAAAGTGTGGCTTTATATACCACAAGTATTTCGGGTGAGATGGTTTGAGAACCTAGCAGTGAAGGGAAGAAATCTGTTTTCCGATTCCCAGTGGTGGGTATATCATGTAAGCTGGGATTAGTAGGTTCTGCATTAATTCCTTAAATTAAGTGCTGGAAGAATCACTGTGATACCTGAGGCCAGCTGGATTATCTAAAGATCCTTCTCTCCTTTTAATCTATAAATGTGAACATGGCTGTTTGATTGAGTGTCCAATCAAGACAACAAGTACAACACATGCAGTAACCAGAATACAAAAGTAGATCAGGGAGCCAACAGCAGCTTCCAAATATTAGTTTAAAAAATGAGAACAGGCTAAAGAAAGGCTTTTAGCATAGCAAAAAACCACCTGTAAGTATTCTTCTTATTTAAGTCCCATACTTGCCATTAAGACTTTCCTTATTCACAGAACTTTTCCAAAGTCTGATCAAGAAGCTATTTACACCACATTTGCAATGTACAGAACTTACAGCAATGGTTTGCTGGTATCTCATAAATTGGAAGTGAGAAGAGTGGTGTCAAGCTGTGCTAGCCAGATTCCAGATCTTTACCAGTACCCAACCATTTCCCTCACCTTCACAGGATATTTTCTAAGCCATTGAGTGATATAGCTACAAAATGCAGAGCTGACAGCATGGGCAGAATGATTTGGAACATGCTTACCTAAACCTTAATTTAACCTTCATTAGCAATTATGAATTGGTTGATAGCTGTAATTCAGCAAAGCTTCTGATGGAACACAATTTCAAAACATTAGCAGTAGGTGATTTACATTTAAAATTTATTGTACAATCAAATTGCTACTATTACATTAAAGGCGTGGTGATTTATCATAACCCAATTAGCTGAAAAGCCTGATAATCTATATTAGTGTCACTTCAATACACTAAGAAAGCTCAGACTCTTACTAAGATATTATTTCATTTATTAAAGGAATGCAGATCTTTAAAAAATGCATGCAATGTCTGCTGACTTCTTAACTCTTTTCTAGGAACTTAGAAGATAAAAGCCATGTCCATGAGGAGCCTAATCTAACGCCTCAGTCTTTTACATAATCTAGCATCCAAGCATGCAGTGATCACAAGGCTAACTGAGAATAAAGTCTGCACTACTCATTTTAAAACCCTGTCTAGTACTTGTAACAAATTGTCATCTGAAATACTTACTACACGTCTATGGCAATATATAGTCATGTACAACTATTTAAAATAAAAAATATTATAAACATTCTGAGGTATTTCCCATTAAACTATGCTTATCAGCAGCATTTTGTTTGTGTACTCCAATGAACAGCAGTTGAGCATCCAAGTACTTCCAAAGCCTAAAGTACCAACAGGTCACCAATTAAGCAAACATCTTCATGACATAATCAGATAAAAGTCCACATTGCTAAAACTGGAAAGGAAGATGAAGAATACAAAATGAAGTGCAAATATATACTCATGCTGCAGTATGTCAGTTGATGCTGAAGCAGAAGATGCTGAAGCACTAATTTTCATGTGGAAATTATTTCCTTGGTGTCAATACCTACAGAGTGAATACCAATTTGAACATCTCAAATGGGGCACTAAGGCAAATTGAAAAGTAGTCTCAGAGTCCCAGAGGTAATAGCGCTAAGAATCTTAGAAAAGGAAACAAATATAAAAAGTATATCTAAAGCAACAACATTTGTGCATGACTGAAAAGTCACTGTAGAAATGTTGACAGTGAAATACAATCCATTTTGTTAATTTGCAAAACATCCTGTACACATAAATAGGCTCCACTGTAATTCACAATTAATTCAAAGTAAGAAGTGAAGAGTTGATAATTTCATAATGTTACAAAAGTACATGCAATTTGTAACTAGATATTTAATAAAAGAAATAGAAAAAAAGTTGGTGAAGCAAGGCAGCAAAAGTGTTTGCTGGCATAGATGTTGCCCTATCAAAGATTTGCTAACAAAAGGGAAGAAAAAATTTTAATTGAAATGTTGGCATACACCTACGCTGAATGGCAGGCTCCACCATGTTACCATATCTGTCCAGCAATCATCTTGAATTGCTGAAGCCACCCAAATCATAGCTAGCCAATTTTTGGGGGAAAGAAAAAATGTCTCTTAGAATACAATTATCCACTTCCAGAAGAATGACTAATAATCTCCAAAGGAGGCATTCCCTTCACTCCCAACAACTTTTACAAAAGTAAGATGCAATTTATGACACTGTAATACAGAAAAAGCAATTTCATAATTTCCATGTAACAGTGACAAAATATATAATCCATAAGACTGTTGGGCATAAAGCTAAACTAAACAACAGGAGAGGCCCTGTTAAAAATTCCTCTGCAGTGCAGGGCTATGTTTAGACAGAACTCAGGAGGTCTCCTCCATCTCTGACAATGCTAAGCAGTTTGCTGATTTAGGTTCAGAGTGGAAAAACCTTGTGCTCTTGAAAACCTTGAAGGGAAACCTTTAAAAGGCAATCTAGAAATTCCCCTCAGCAAAGAATTTTATCCTGGAACAATACATTTGCTTACTCACCAGTGGCCCATAAGCTATTAGATGCCCTCTGGAAATCTCTTTGAACAACTCGCTTCTTCCTGCTCTCAGTGATGAAGGCAGATATTTGTGATTGCAGTTTAGAGCACACTTGCAGTCAAAGCAGCAGTTAATCACAGACGACAGCAAAAAGCCATGATCAGTGACAAATCACACTGAGAACAGTTAAAAATTCCCTTCAGATAAACCCGTAGCACAAGCAGGACAAAATATTATCCCAGACAAATTAATGTCTCAAGAAGACACATTGCCAAGCATCCAGGTACATCCATTGCCACGTACATCCAGTCCTTTGAAAGACATTTCCATGCATCAGATCCTACTGTGAGGTAATGCCCCTTGAAAATACTGCACCAGAAGGTCTGAATTGGCCTCTGGTTTAGCCATATACTTTCCTACATGGGACAGGTAAACATCAAAATAGCACACGGTTTGTTGGTAAAGAGAATTCAAAATAGAGCGTGCGAAGGTAGATGCTGCATAGATTCCAGCACCATTTACCATGCCAGACCTGTGATGCCACTTTAGCAACTAGATGCTCCTCTCCTCCTATGGCTGCCAGTGGGCCAGATGCTTGCAGAAATAATAATTTAAGTGGGTATCTTCCAGCTAAAGGAGGAGAACATGAAGGAAAGGCCACTTCTGCTTCCTGAGAACAGCCAGGTGACTAGAGAAAACTGAGGGGAGGGTAAGTCGGAAAGGACAAAGAAACCAAAGCTAAGGAAAGTTACAAAAGAAAGAAAACACTGAAATGCCATCAGTGAGTGGAAGATTTAAAGCAGAAGCAAGACTAAGAACAGAGAAGGCTCTCAGAAGGTGAATTTCTCAGGTACTATTTGTCTTATTCAACTTAGATATTTCCAAAGTCCACATGTCAACTACTCACCCTAGGCTACCCTTGGGAAAAACAAGTTCTTAAAGCCATTTACACTCTAGAAGCATCTGGGTTTTTTTTTCCTCCTTTGAACATTCAGGGAGTATAGATTCCTTTTTCTACACTTGTGACCTTTGAGAAGGAATCAGACTCACAACTGGCTAGAATGCATATAGTGTTATTAAAGAGAGGGAAAATACAGGATTAGACAAGTAAACACTTTGAATTTGGGCATAGTTTTATCCAAATGTTTCTATACTCTTAAAATTATCATGGGAAATTGATGTTGGTTTTTGGTTGGTTGGTTTCGGATTGGCTTTTTTTCTGAGGAAGACATTTCATTTTCCCTGTAAATATTTTCTTGGAGAGGTAAAAATATGCTGCATATTTTGAGACATGACATACGTCTCAACATAAAAATATGTCCTGAAAGTCCTGGATACTGAAGTTAACCAGGCATTCAGATTGTTGGGGTTTTTTTAATAAACAACTAGAATCACCTCTGAGTTTTGCTTTCTCTTGATTCCAGACTGTGGTAATTGGCTTGGTCAATTCCACATTCCAAATAAACCATTTCCCTTTGCTCTATTTTTTAACCTTTTCAGCTATGTACTCTTTTATCCTTTGGGGAATAGGGCAGCAAACTTCAGGGTAGCATTTTCTGCTATACTCAAGGTAACCTACATCATGGCAGTAGCCAATTGATTGTCAAGCATTTGCTATACGGACATAGGTTTCTTTAAGGTCATTCTTTACTTACAAAGATTTAACCTTCTGCCAATTTAACAAGAGGAAAGTGGAACAACCTTTGCCTAATAAGATGGTCTACCCTTGCAGCATTTAACAGTGGTAAATATTTCCCTCTAGGGTCATATTTTTGTCAATATGTTGAGATCAGAATTTTATCTCAGCAAAAAAAGTTTTGTCCTTAAATAAATTTAAAAGGAGGTCATCTAGGCATCTGCTATGGGAAATGGATAAATATCACCTGGAAAACTTCAAGACATTATGGATGTCACAAGACATCCTCCCCCCTTTCTTCTAAAAAAATCTGTGGGGGAAAATGGAGAAAGGAATCAATGAGAAAGTAAAATTTATCAGTAAGGAAAAGAGAGGGGAAAATACGCACAATCTACTTTGTTGCCAATACCATTTCTAGACAAAAAAGAGTAAAGTTTTTACAGTATGAAAGTGATGCCAAAATAATTTTTTGCTTTCATATTTCCTTCATATTTTTGTAGTTCTGTAGACTATTGTTGTATAGTTATACCGTTCCTAGCTAACTCCAGTACTTTTCTTCCCCTGATAGTCAGAAAGACCGAATATATTCACCATATTCATAATATTATCTTGAAAGTGTGTTGTCACTACTGGACACGAAAGAACACGAGCACACACCACTGTTCTCAAGTTAAGGGAAAAAGGGAAGTTTATTTTGTGACTCCAACATTTATCATTTTCCAAAAGTGACAGCAGATTGGAGGGTGACAGTGACACCTCTCCAATGGCACTGTCAAACCAACAGTCCATCAACTCTCTCCTCTTCCATAAAGGAATGCAAAACAATGAGTTACTTACAGAAAGTGTGTGAGAAAGTTCACTACAAGAATGTCAACATCAGAAGGCTTAGAAAATCTTAAAAAACCAGGGTGACAGTGTGTTGTTTTATTTCTAGATCTTAAAGGCAGCAAAAGATCCAAAAACATGTCTGAAAGTTAGACTGAACCATTCCCATGGTTCACAGAGTGTCTGAATCAGGATCCTCTGTTTCTCTAAGATACTGCTGTTACATACTAGTAATACAATAAGTACTGAAATACAAATACTTGTTTCTTCTAGTTTTATCACTGTAACTAATAGTTCCCAATGTTACCTATCTCTTAGACAATGCACATGCAAATATTTTTGTACTGTAACTCTGGTGTGCTCTGTAAATTCATCAACCTCTTTAAGTTGGACAGCAAGTGCCCATGTCTTACAGCATGTTTCTGTAAGACAGAAACACTTTGTTGCTCTTACTTTTCTTGAGTTGATTTGAACAGACTGACCCTAAAAATCTGCCTGCAGCTGACACTTGTTGGAACAAAACTTAAATGAAATTACTACTATAGAAAATATAATGAAATTATGTAAAAGGCAAACCAGTGAAGATTTTTATGTTAATGAAGCATTTGAAACAAATATTCTTCTCTGGCACCTGTAACATAATATAAAGTGCTATAACACGGCACAGTTTGGGGCTTTTTTAAATGTTTTATTATTGATCAGAAGCCAAAGCAACAGGAAAAAGAAAAGAGTATTTTGATACCAGGGATAGTTGTTCTGGTATAAAAGATATTAAAAGTGCTACAGAACTGCTTATCTATGTAGAAAAAAATAAGTTTTAGACAGAATAGGTTCAATATCCATATCATAAAGGTAAGAAATTGGACAAGAAATCAGCTATAGGCAAATATTTTGAGTTTAGGAATTTTTTATTATTAGGCACAGGTAGCAGACATCCATATTAAACAGAAACTAATAGTTTGGTCAATATTGCAAGTGAGAAATTAATTTAGTGCTTACTTGTGGTGTGTCAATCCAGTTGTGTAAGAATGAACATGTTCTTAGGCAAAAGAGCATACAAAGGCAATATAAATCAATGCTGTTTTGTCTTTGGAAATTGTTATTAGATTGCAACACCAAAAACTTTCCCACAGTTAGGAAGCGTAAGGTTAGCAGTCACTTGGCAGAAGGCTTGTAGACACCAATCTATTCATACCACACAACCTACAAGGAAATGTGCAGTGTTACCCCCAGCCCTAGGCAGCCTGGGAAATACTTGCTTTGAATCTGTAAAAAAAAGCTAATTTACCTCATTTCCCTCAGGAACAGTATGTGAGAGAAATCAAGGAATATGTGGAGATACTCTTTCCGCAGCCTCAGATTTACCTTTTCTAGGCTGCACAACACAGTAGGTATTGAAGATCTGGCAAAAGAATCTTATGATCTGAACTTTTATTGCTAACAAAAAAAAAAAATTAAAAGGAAATTCAGCCATCAGATAAAGGCTGATGACAGGATGATCAGAGTGGCTGACAGAAAAGGGAGCTGGAAGTTATGCATGCAGCTGTTCTTTAGGCTAGGGACATAATTTGTGTTTACAGAAGGGAAAAAGAGGAGCCCCGCTCCTGCACTCGAGTATTTTTTAAAAGTAATTGACAAAGTTTCTAAACACTTCAGTCTCAACAGAATTGCCAGATTCATACCAAGCTGTACAAAAACTCCACAATTTGAATTATTAAAGATGCTTCAGTCTTAAAAGAAGCCAAGACTGAAAAGACCTCCTTGAGGTACTTACACCACTCTCATTTGTGTTAATTGCCAAAATATTAAAGGAGCAATTTTGCAGCTTGAAAGAAAAGAAAGATAAAAAGTAAACAGCAGAAAAGCCAGACCCCTTGAGTATCTAAATATTGCAGGACTTTCAGAAAACTTTTTCTAGCACAAACACAAGACTCAGCTGCATCAAAAGGAAGTCTTCAAATTTTGCTGCCACTACCTGGACAAATAACACCCTAATTGCTGTAGGTATAACTGATGTGCTTATTTTTACTCTTCTAAATATTAGCTGAACTGGTTGAAACCTAAGCATGCATTTTGTAAGTAATATATATTGGTTTTTTTAAATGTGCAAATGCTTTTAAAAAGGGGATGCTTAATTATAAAGGAAGAAGAAGAGACCTGTTTTATTTTGTTTGTAATTACGATTAACTAACATAGCTCAAGTCTACCTGCTTTTGTAATTTTCAAGAGATAAAAAATACTCATTATGGAACATTGAATAAAACAATGTTTATTAAAGACTATGAAGTATTTGGATTCTGCAAACAAAATCCCAGCATAAATCCCTCAGCAGATGTAGTGGATAAAATGACTAAATTATATCATCGCAGAAGCATAACTGCCATTACTACTTCCAAAGCCCTTTATAGAGATCTTGAAAGCACCACTTCTATAAAACAAGGGGAAAAACTTAAAAGTAAAAAAAAAAAAAAAAGGAAAAGGGAAAAGCAAAGAGAAAGAGCATCTATGTTGTTTATATATGCAGAGTGTGAGCATATGCAGACCTATAAATTTATATATAACTTCCTGTGAAACCAAGTTGGAGCATTAAATTATGGACTGCAGTCCCAGGACGTATCTGCAATGTCCATTAATTTGCTCAGGAAGAATACCCACCCTGTCTACCCTGCACAAGGTCCTGACCTCCAAAAGGGGTCCCCAGTGATCTCAGTTTTCATTTGTGGAGAAGGATTTTGTGTCAACCATTCATCTCAAAAATAAAACCACTCCTAGGAGCAGTAGCCACAGTGTGCCTCCTTTATTCACAAGTGCTGCTCTGGCTCATAAAAGCTGTATAAGGGGTCTCTATGGATGACATGTCAATGATAGCCTCTGCCTCTCAAATGAACTTTGGTCTCTACTCAGTCAAAATAGTCAAAATATTATCCCAAAAGCTTTTCTTCCTGGCAACTCAGACTTTAGCCTGCTTCTGCTTGGCCATACCTGTTTTTAATTTGTCATGAGTATTTCAGTAGACTTCAATGGAGATATTAAAATTTTCTATTTTAGAAGCATACAGACAACATTTGTGGGATTGGGGTCATTGTACTAACATCAATACTTTTGGATTTCTGATTAAAAAAAAAGAAAATATCTATATACAGATCTGAAAAGCCATGAATCAAGTGCAGCTACTCTGAGAGCTGTCATGACACATAACATCAACAGCCTTCTCATTTAAGTGCCTTGTTACTCAATTTCTCATTTCCTTCTTTTATCCAGAAAAATATAAGTAAAAATGCTTTCATAGGAATATACTACTACAGGAATATTGCTTGTCTTGAACTTTGTCTAAACCTATCTTGGTTCTAAAAGACTGTAGTACGAAACACTTCAAAATTTACTTCCTGACAGACTTCCACCACCTATTTCTGCCTTAAACATTCCTCACCAGCAGCAAGACTTCCATTACCCCAGTAGGCTGACCAGTCTCAATATGAAGGCTAAATTAATGGGGAAAAAGTTCTGAGAAACATAAATACTTTTCAAGATTCTAGAACCTGTCCCCATGCACACAGATATGGGATGTTGAGAAGGAGGTGTATGACCTTTGTCATCCTTGGACAGCTTAAAAATCATAAAAGAACCACTCACTATATGGACCTGGCCTCCAAATGTAACCTGCAGCTATGTCCTGAGTATAAATCAGACAAGATGAAAAAAGGACAACTCCAGAAAGTCTGTAAAATCAAGTAGGAATGTATCTGTGGGCCCAGGTCTCTTCTTAAAGATAACCTGGGGATCAGGACTGTGAAGGTGCGCTGGCCCCATGGTGTGATCCTGTCAACTGAGGTCTCAAAGCTTGAGGCAACTGCAAAGAAAACTAAAAATGAGCTAACTCCTTGCCTTGCTCTAATTTCCACTCAAAAACTGGATTTTTCTGACACTCTTCAGAAAAAAGCAACAATTGAAAGTCAGTAGAGGGGACAGAACATCTGATGATATTATCAGTGGTATCTAGGTAAGATTGGTTTAAAATGAAGTATAAAACTAAAATAAGAATGCTAGATATTTCTGTCCTGCCACATAAGCAATAAAATGCATAAGGATGCATTGCACTGTAAATATTATTGAAGAGATTCCCCTCACATAACTAGAATTTTTAAAGGTCAAACATAGATTCACTGGAGGAAAAAAAAAAAAAAAAAGGAAAAAAAGAAAGCACTGCCAATGCAACATTGTTCTCCTCAAGGGAAGTCAGTGATAAATGTATTTCTCGGTAAGCAGCCTTGGTTAAAAGTGGACTGATATAAACTAAGCTTTTAAAACTATCAGTTCTAGAAAATTAAATCTGTGAGCTTTGAAAACTGCTTATATATTTACATTCTCTGGTAAAACAGCAGTAGGAGATACTGTGCAAAGACTATCGGGAGCTTTCATTTCAGCCTAACATGATTTTTTTTTTATAGTAAGAGCTTTCCAGCAAAAAAATGGCTGTTCAGAAAATGGACAACACTGAAAAACAAAGGAATCTATATTTTCAGAAATTCCCACCCCAGACCATTTTGCACATCAATACATAAATCAATGAGGAAAATTTGCATGTAATTAAAATATAATAAAGCATGTATTCATGTGCAAGAGTACATCCAGTTACACTTCTAGAACTTACCCTAAGCCATTGGGAAAAAGAATCCCATTGCATTCAAAGGTGATCAGATGGCTTTTTCAGGTTCTTGCCTACAGAAGTGCCTGGCTCACTTGCTGTCTAAACAGAGACGAATTACAGCAGGATAGAGAAAGGTAGGAACAGAACTGAGTTGACTTCAGTGTGGCACAGAGTGCATTGCTCCTCCACAGGCACATGAGGAAGCTACAAATGAATAAGACATTCCCACCTTCTCAAATTATTGAGACAAGCTACCTGCTAGAAAAGTATAATCAGAATGAAATTTAAGATCTACTATGACCATGACTGCACAATACCGCAGATAAACTGAAGAACGCACATTTGCTGGAAAATATTAATTAACAATTTTGATCCAGTAGTAATCACACAATTCTACACGTAAACACTGAAACTTTTGTGTGTGATTTTTATTTCCATTTATGTGAGTGCATGTTCAAGGTGAGTATATACTGCATTTTTTTCTTCCATGGGAAAGACAAAAAGGGCTTTGAAATCACAACCAGGTCTAGCACATCATGTCTGATATCCAATGCACTTTGTGAGGAAATGTCAAATCTCTGCTTTTATACCCAGAGCTGCAATAATTCTTTTAGAAGACCAGGTATGTAAGAGAGAGGAACTCACACAACTTGAAAATTACTATTACTTTCTCTATCAATGGTAAAAACAGGCAACAGAATGTAGGAGAACACGAGGGAGATCAGAACAGATGGAGGACAACAGAAATCACATATCATAATAATCTAACAAAATCAAATAAAGAGAGATATTATTTCCTCTTTGGTGGTATTTCAAATACTAAATATGATTAGTCAGTAATGTGCAAGAACACAGGTCTTTCCCAATCTCTCCTCTCCCCACTATGAAAATGCTACTTCATTTTCAAACTTTGCAGTGTAAAAATCTAACAAGAATGAATGTCTATAATTCAAGCATGCATCACGAGAAGTGCAAACTGATGCTTCAAATATGGAAACCCAAGCATTTACAGGTATAGTTGTGACAGTTGAAGCATAGCAATAAAGCCAAAAACAGGGAAAAAAAAAAAAAAGTAAAAAAGAAAAGGAAAGGAGAAAACACACAGATAACATGTCTATTCTGAATGTCTATTCCGCCAAGGATGGCAAAGAATCCTTCTCACACATAGACGGATGCCCCACTATGAGAAGGAAGAGAAATCTCATCCTTAATTTCAGCACCAGGGGCCCAGCTTTCAGAAGCTTTTAGTTTCTGCTAGTGGCGTCTAACCTCATCAGGAAGCTCTGCTGAAATCCATTCTCCTTTGGATACTGTGCTAAGCAGCCAGAAACTGATTTCAACATGCTTCAGGATGCCCTGCTGAAAGGACTCCTTCTGCACTGGAGTCAAATAGTTCAAGAATTTAATGCAAAAATCGTAAGGGCAAACATTCATTAATTAAAAATGTTGAAGTCAAATATGCTGCATTATTTTTCAGGCAATTTCAGATATTGGGCTACAATATCTCCTCACCTGAGTTTTATACAACTCTGTCTTGTTTGTTTTTATATATATGCTTAATATTTAGAGCTGTAAAAATAATATTTACATGTAATATACAGAGAATTTAAAGAATACTTCTTGTGATTTTGGTGATGTCTTCCTAATTGCAAAATATCTTAAGCACACTTTCTGAGGTTTAGTAAATTGCATTTTCTACTGTAAACCACTCAAATAAGTATGTCAAGGTTCATAATTTCTTCTTTTTCTACTACCATACTGAGATTATTGTAGTTATCTAATTTTAAATTTTAGGTTTCGAGGTTAAGTGATTTTTAACACATTAGACAGATACAATTACTTTTGTTGCGTTCTCAAATTAATGTAAAGCCTGTTGTTAACATTCAGATATCTTTTTTAGTCTAATCAGAATTGTGATCAAGTTATCTTTGCTATTACTGTGTAGCCTTTCAGTTTTGCTAATTGTTTCATACTGGTAGTTTTACTATGATCTGCCAAGACTCACTCATGCTAAAGGGAAGTAAGTAGTCAGTTTGTTGATTCAATGGAATAAAAATATGATGGTAAGAGATACTCATTCAAACTAAATTGCACCCTGAACTCTAATAATTTAAACATTTGGGTATTCAAATCACAGACTTAGGAATTATCTGTTTGCTTTAGATATTCACCAAGTGATACATAGCTAATTGAATCACCATTACTTTCATTTAATAATTAATAGATTAATTTAGAATATTAATATTAAATATATATTCTAATAATTAAATTTATATATTTTATGTAATAATGAGTTTCATTAATGACAATAGAAAATTTTTCTACTTGTATCAATTCTATTATTTTAGTACAACCCTATGTCACTACTTAGTATCTACAGAGAAGTGTGTGTATATGTGGTGGTAGATATGAATCTACTGCTACACAAATCAGCAAAAAAAATTACCATCAGAATATAGTATTCATAATATGTCTTATTGAAAAAAATCAACATGTTCTTTAGTCAAATTTTGAAATTTGATTTAAGTGTTACATAGCTAACACCACCACTGACTACTAATGTGGACATTCCAAAGAAAAGCCATTTTTTCTGTATTGCAAGAAAAGTACTGGCACAATTCAAGAAGGAATAAGAGTGGAAGCTTGTGCTCTCCAATTTTCATCATTAGGTTCTATTTCTGAAGAAATTTATTCTAGGAATTATAGAATAACACATTGATAGGCATATTTTACAGTGCCTTCTTGGAATAAGGCTACTTGAAAAACTCTTAAGGGAAATAGATTGTCTAACATTTGCTATATTGCAACATTTTTATCAAACACTTCCCATTTTTCTTACTAGTAAGGACTCATAAGAATACGAAAAAAACCCTACTAATTACATAATAAATTTGTGAACCAATAAAAGCTCATTTTAAAAAAGACTGCATTCCACTTGTTTTTTCCAAATCAATCCCAGTTTACATTTTATTTTCTAGAGTCTCTGTCTAATTAAGAATTAGTTCTAGATCTACAAAGGGACTTTGACACCAAAATACTTGAAGCAACCTGGCCAGATAGTAGATTGAACTGCCTTGTGTTAGACACTCACATTTACCAAAATGCAGGACGAGTCCCATCAGCAGACTGAGCACCGTCTATGGAAAAGCTTAGAAGAAGGACTAGTCTATACACCTGGATCTTACCAAAACACAAAATACTTCATATAATTATAAATACACAAGCATATATGTTGAGGACTCACAGATCGAAAGTTTCTCCTGAAAAAAACCCCAACATTTAAAAAGCCATTTATTTGAAAAACAAACTAAAAAGAGGTAGTGAGGCACCTATAAGGGTCTTGGCATCAGCGCAACGACCACAGCTGCAGGAGTGCAAATTTTGAAAAGAAAGCCAAGTTTCAGATTAAAAGGACAACACACAAATCAAATACTGAAAGAGGGCTTAGGCATGTAGGCCACGGGACTTACAGTAGGTAGAGCAGAACAATTTTCAAGGCAGGAGTTTCAATGTCATGCCCACTTTTGCTGGTCACTACCGGCAGTATGTCAGCAGTATTTAACTATCTGCCCTCCTAAAAATGCTCTGGTAGTCCTTCCCAGCTGATGGCAGATGAGATGTGAAAGCATCAAGACCTCTAGGTGTGTGTGAGATGTACATAAAACAGGGTATGTGTCGCAGACATTTTTTCACAGAAATCCTTTCTTTCAGATTTGTGCATCCTCTGGGAAGCTGAGGCCCCAGAAGAGAATGTAAAAAATGATTATCAGCTGCTGTAGAATGCAATAAGATGCACCTGTGATTAGTTCATGTTCCATGTGTACAGTTAAGGGCCAATCACAGGAGCAAGCTCAGAGAAAAATTCCCTAAATACAGAACTTTGTTATAAATTCTTTTCTATTCTATTCTTAGCTTAGCAGCTCTACAACTTCTCTCTTTATTCTTTTTAGTATAGCTATAATGTATTTTATATATCATATATCAATAAGTCCAGCCTTCTAATCATCAAACAAGATTCTCATCCTTCTCTCACCCCAGCGACCTCCTCAGGTCGCTGTAATAGGTATGGACACAGGTGTTAAAGTCTTGGGATACTTGAACTGAAACTCAAATCCCAAGGATGGCTCTGAAACCCCTCCAAGCACAGTCCCAGCTCTTGGCTAGTTCACCAGCTTCCCTAAAAAAGAGGACTGGATTTACAGGGTGAGGCAAGGGGAGGAATGCACTGCTGCTATGTCCCTCTGTGTATGAAGCTGAGCACTAAACCTCAGCAGGCACGTGTTGCTGAAATTTTTCTCAGGTTCTAACAAGAGCACGCATGTCCTGGGGGTTATTTATCCTCTAGCTCATATATTCTTTGGAAAAATCATTGAAAAGATAGAGAGGGTGCTAATTCATTGCTGGAAACAAGTCCCAGTGTTTTCAAGCAGCAAGTAAGTATTTAAAAAAATTTTTTTAAAAAGTAGTTAAAATATCTAAATATATGGTGACTGGGAGCACTGAGATATAACAATACAGTTCTGTGGACTTAAGCTACCCCCCAGCTCGCAAAACAGTGGCTTTTACAGACTGTTTGTTAATAACAGTTTGAAACACTGTGGTAAACCAAGGCCTGTAATTTGCAGTTTTTATTTTTAGAAATACTCATTGGAGCACTGTGGCATTGACGGCTATGAAAAAAGAAATAAGAGAAAGGGGGGAGGAAAGAGTCCATGCAAAATTAAAAGCCTTTCAAGTTTCCTGAAAAGAGCATTTCAGAACATGAGGTTCCCCTATTTCTTAGGGGAAGGCTAGGAGCCTCAATTCAAGGGCACAGCATATGCAAAGCACATTCAGTGTGAAATGCCTGACATTGTATCACATTCATAAAAAAAAGCTGCTGCTAGCAAAATAGATAGCCAAATTGAAACACACACCCCATTGCTATAAAAAACAGGGAAGGAAAACATCAGAAAAACTGATGGCAAGATGAAAAGCAGACTTTTTTCTTGCTGTCTTTACTCAGTGCTGTAGTCAGGGCCATACTGCAGAACAAGACAGTCCAGTCACAATTAATTCTAAATGGGGTCATTAAAGACAGAAGATACTCCTTCACAGCTTAATTTGTCATTCCTGGAAACTGGAAAGCCTTTTAACATTTTTGGAATACAGATGTGTTTCCAACAGTTTCTCCTCTTTGCTAAAATGCTCAAGAAGTCATTTTTGAATTGGTTTCTTCCCAGAGCTGACAAGTCCTGTCACAGTTGTTTCTGTCAAGAGGCCCTGAAACCCCACTAGGTCATTGTAGTTTTGTTTTCTGAACCAGACTTATTTGTGTTCACTGTTTCACCTCGAATTGTCAATTGTAAAATTACATGCTGTCTTAAAAATTATCCTAACATTAGCAAATGCTCCCTCCCTCAGTGCCTGTTGAAAGCCATGCTGTTTGCTAATGTGACACTGCAACTGCATCCCTTTCTTTTGCTTTTTACAATTTCCTCAATTCATTAGTGTTTTCCTTGCAAATGTGCAGAAATGAGCTGTACTAAACAGCCTCCAGAAAACAATAAATAACCAAAGTTACAAAAAGTAAACCCAACAGTCTCCTTTCAATTAGTACAAGGTTATTCAAAAGTCTTGGGTCTAAACTATCTGGGAGCACTGACTGTGGATCTTAAAAGTCGGATACAAGCTCAGTCTGCTGGACCACCTATTTTCAGCAAAAGGCATGGAAAAATTCAGCCCACTTCCTCACATCTTTTTTGACCTCAAGGGCAATTCAACACTGCAAAACAAAAATGGGTTCATCTCTTATCTAGGTAATATCCAGTATGACATTATGTTCAACTTCAAATAAAACACAGCTCAGTCACTGGCAGCACTCTCATCACTATGGTTCATGTTTAAAAGCATGCACAAATCCTTACAGGCTCAAACTAAAAGTCACTCACTCATGTACAGTCCCATCAGCAGCTTTGTGTGACATGAATATTTCTGTGCATTTCATGTCTTGACAACAGCATTACTTCTAAAAAAGCATAGAGGAATAGCAGAGGTCCTTATGACTGCCCAGAGACTTCAGGGGACTCTGGATCAGATAATAATCAGCAGCCAAAGAATCAGAACATTTTGGCAGCTTTATTCTCTTTAAATTACCACCTGCTTCTAAAACCAATTTCAAAAGATCTAGCACAGGAGGTCTCATTATTACTCTCACGGGTGGATACAGTTTTAAAAAAAAAAAAGCTCTTTCAAAATTGGATCTTTTTATTTCTCACCATAACTACTGTGAGACCACCTGCCTTTTATGCACTGTTTGTAAAGCCAGTGTCTTAACTGACATGAAATAGTTTCCATTTCTCTGGTTGGGAACATTTAACATCACTGAGTTTTCTTCTCATTGCAATACAAAGCTTTGCACTGAAAGCAGTTCTGTAATCTCTCCTCCCTTGGGTCAAATCCTGCTAAGTTCTGCCCGTTCCTCTTAAATGGCTTCTGGCACTGTGCAACAAGGCAGCACTTATTTGAGAAAAACAAAAAAGCAAAACACACTTTGAAAAATTGTGTTGCACAGTGTGGGGTGCAATTTGTCCTTCTTGTATATGCATCCTTCTCCTGATTCCTAAGCAACATGTACATGAGTATGTACATAAAAAGTGTTTAGTATTTTATTTCATGTCATCCTAAAAAGTTGAGGTTTTTTTCCCTGTAGTTCTTTTGAAAGAAACTGTACTTGGGACAATTTTAAAATTCCATATATACTAAAACGATGGAGAGGAAGTCTCCAGAGCCATACTGAGCTCCACGCAGAACACACCTCTATACTCTGAAATCCTCCTACTTGGAGTCTCCACTGCTGTGGAGATCAAAGCATAGAGGTAACCAATCTCTTGGGTGCCACATCACTACATACAGTTCACAGCAGAATTTACATCAGTTTTATTTGCTACAAGCCTTATTCATGGCACATCTTCCCTGTGTTCCATTGTTTTACTTTGCTTCGTCTAAATCATGTTGCATCACTCAAAAATAACTGAATGCCTAATTTGGAAGCTAAAATCTCTTTCAAAATGTGTAAAGATTCACAGACAAATTTACCAAGGCTGTGCTTTCACTTGCTAAGCAAAACAGCAAAAATCATTGTGTTTTTTTCCTTGAGCTATTATAGTTTCCTTCCTGCATCTCTGATCTATTTATAAAGGCCTTTATGTGCAAACAGTATTCATCTATCATTAATTTTTTATTCCACAACAGTCGTTTTGAAGGATTACCAGTTAACTTCATTTCTCTTTAATATCTTCTAGGCTTGGTAGACAGTGTTTTTAAAATAATGGGTTTCCATGATTTTGTAAGCCATCTCTCTCAGTTCTACCTGCCCCTACACACACACCCTTTACAATTCTTGTAACTAAGTTATAAATACAGAGGAAAAAAGAAGTAAAAGTACACAGACTGAATTTTCACTTAGTGAAAAATTATAAAGTAATGGTTTATTAGCTATTTAAATCAATGTGAAATGCACCATGATCTAGGCACATACTATTCTCCATTAAGTTTTAGGTTTGTTTTTTTTTTTTTTACTGTTATAACTATCTACAAGTCAAATCTAACTCAGATCATAAAGAAGCTCTGCAGTGCTTCTGGCTGAATAGTACGTCTAAGTTAAATAAGTACCTCTGTCTGTGGCAATTTCACCAGCTCCCTACATTCACCTGGAAAGGAGTCAGAGTGAAGAGTTTGGACATCCCACCTACAAATGCTACTTAAGAGTTATATTTGGTGGATGGGCATTACTAAATGAATCACTGTACTTTGAAGAGTAAGATTCCTTCTTTCTCTTGGTGTGCCATATCTTCACATCAGTCTAAACCATCACAAAGCAGCAACACTCAGTGTCACATAGATGAGTGTCTTGAGGTGAGCTTAGGCCCCTCCTTAAATAGGACAGTCTTGAAGTCTTTTTTGACACTGAAAGTGGAACACCACATCCAAACCCACAAAATTAGTAAATTACTAGGCTGAGAAGGGCAGTACTGGGTGAAGCTGTGAGAGATCCCATCCCCACTAAATTTCTTTTCAGGAATATTTGCTCTTTGTGGAGTGTTGATAGAGGAGCATCCCTGAGACAGGGAGGGGAGAGAGGAGAAATCTGTTCCACTTTCTGTTTGTTCCTCCTGGAGAGCAGAGACAGGTAGGCAGCCCAGCCCCAGGAAGATGCATATCAGGGAGGAGCACAAGATTAGTCAAGTAGATGCCAAAATAGCCCCCAGAGCTACGAAGTTGGCATTATTTGCTTTCTGGAAGTATTTTTAAAGCATTATCACCATTATTCTAAGTGTTATGGGACAGTTCAGTTAAGAAGCCCTCATGTCAGGAGGGATGTGGAATGAAGAGTTCTTTAGGTGGTACAATCACTCAGCAGAAGTTCGTGTTCCCATTAACAATATCACAAGAGAGGAAAAGAGAAGATAACTGCTCTTCTAAAAACTGGACACTTTTTCTATTCAATGCAATGGAAATAGGGGGACATCTACTGTACCAAGAATCCGGTATTCTTGGATTTTGTTTAATCTAGAACTAAATGTACCATTGAAGTGAAATATTGTATAATCAGTCCAGACCATCCTTTTTATTTCCTTATATTTCTTTCCATCTTAAAAATGGAAAATTAAGTTTTGAGGTACATTTCTTAAGCCCTTCCATAGGTGAAAAAGGGTTGAAGTGAGACAGAAGAAAATAACCAATTTTTCACTATTTGTTCAGTTCTGTCATTGCTTCAACCACTGCATTTTAAAATTATGCTCCATATCAAAAATAATGTATAAAAAACCCCACATTAATATGGATCCATCTTCATGAAAATCCTATGGGATGGGGACACTATAGAACTGATGCTATAATGTATTATTACAAATTTCTTATGTTTCTAATAGAAGAATGAGATCTCCGATGAAACTTTCAGACAAAAATAATCTTTAGGCTTCTCCTTTCCAAACATAAGTCAACTAAGTTTTGAAGGATAAGTACGTCTGGTTTTCTATGGCAAGCAATATATTTTATACAGTTTTCTATTTCCTATGCTATGCTGTAATCTACTGAGAAACAACTGAGAGAGATTCAATGGCAGAGGTTAATAACACAAGAAAATATCACACCTAAGACAGCCTATTTGTGCATGCCACAACAATGATAGCTAAGTACACTGAAGGGTGCATTTACTTTGTAAATGTATTTTTATGTGCAAAGTCTACAATTTAAAAGCTTTCCATTTATACAGACTGAAAAAATCATTTAAAAGAGAAAGAAAACAAACCAAGGGCTTCTTTGAAGTACTTCTTAATGCAGCTGGCAGATTACAACTAAGAAATTCAACAGATTTGGCACTGGCAGGAGAAGGACTAACTAATGTAACCAGATAGGCGACAAGCTTCAAATATTACTTTAATAGAATACTGATGTTACCAACAAGGAAAGAATACATGTACTTTAAAAAAATAGACCATGACTAAGTCTCTGAACTGATAGAAAAACCAGAGACTACAAAGTCCTTTATGTTCTAGAAGCTTGTTTTAGTCCATTAGCTGCAGAGGGATTGATTGCCTCACATGCAGTGTGGACCACATGCAGCTGAAGTGGAAGACTCTGATAATGCAAGGCCTGAAGTTGACCATACACTCCCAGCAGGACTAATGATATTACAGTGATGTTACTGCACACATAAAGGATCAGGCAGACAGGAACCTCATGGAGATCATGCTCGTCAAGTATTTACTAAAGGTAACACCTTGTGCTCTGGCCCATTTCAGTCCAGGTCATGTTTCCTCTTAGCTAATACTGGTCAATTAACAATGTCAGTGGGCCCAACATTGCTCAGCACTCAGATCCCAATGGCATGGGAGCACCCATTTAATGTTGTCTGATGTTCCAAACACATCTTCAGGCTCATTTCTTGAGGATTACTGAAAGCTTGGGATCACCAGGTATAATCAAAGCAATAGTAAAACAAAATAAAAATGCTGACATATGATAATGTAGTCTTTGGGCATCATAAAAGCCTGAAAACCATTGTTTCCAGATGA
The DNA here is from genome assembly GCF_027579445.1 of Ammospiza nelsoni. NCBI lineage: Eukaryota > Metazoa > Chordata > Aves > Passeriformes > Passerellidae > Ammospiza > Ammospiza nelsoni. The sequence continues at coordinate 87,372,923 of NC_080634.1, forward strand.
AAAACAAGGAAATCTAGTAGCCTGGTCCCTGTGCTTTCTACGCCCCATGCACAGAGCATTAGAGTCAGTGGAAAAGCTTCTGTTGAGTCTGGGGTAAATATTTACTACAGCAGGAGCTGTTCCTGAGGCTGGGCAACTTACTTGGGTTCAGAAACATCACTCATCTTGTTTCTTTTGGTTTTTTTTTGCACCAGCATAATAACAGTGAAGGTTATCAGTGTGAATAGTAAATGGAAATGCTTGGAGGGGACGTTGGAGCTTCTTCAATGTTTTTTTTCCTTGCCTCAGCTAATGTCTTTTATTTGAGAGTTATTGAAGGCTGGACTATACACACCAAGAAATTTCCAGAAACAACCAAGACTGAAATAGGTAAAGGCCATTTTTAGAATTACACTGATTTTTAGTATCTTGTTGATCAAGCCTCAGTTGGAACTTCAATGACAGACTTGGCAACACCACTACTGTGGTTCACCTGCCACCTTTCTCCCTTTCCCTAGGCATTGGTCCTAATTCATATTCATTTAAAAGGGAAATTTCTCTCTACTCCATAGGTCTCAAACAAGCAGTGGTGCTGTACAAATGAGTTGCCTTGAGAAGAACAAGAAAACTTTAATTTTGAATCATACCTTGCATCACCTTACTGGCTTTATGAGGATGTGATTTCACTTATTTGAACAGGAACCATTTTTTTATTTCTTCCAGTCTGTGTTAAGAGGGTTTTAATGCTTGTTTAATGAAGCCTGGAGAAACAAAGGTGTAAGTCTGCTTCTGTCCGTTCAGCAGCTTTGTTAGAATTTAAAATACCTCTTATGAAATTTTACCCATTGTTTTTCAGCAGCAATATTTTTCAGTTTCACCAGAATTACTTTAAAGAAAGTCCTGCTCTTTGCAAGATGCATTATAAACAGCCTTCCTGAGGGCTTTGCCTTTTAATCTCATTACAATGATTTATTTGCTTTTATCTAATTTCTCTTTGAAAACAGGGATTTAAAAGTGATGTTTATAAATCTTTGTTATTTGTGTACTGAAAATTTTCCAATGGAATTCATTAATGTTTCTTTTAAACACCAAATACTATTCAAAAACGTAATTTTAGAAAAAAAACTACACTTATGTAGAAGTGAATGGAATCTTTTGGATATGCATTTAGGACTGCTTTTCCAAGATTTTTTTTCCTTCTTCCCCTGCTTCATTTTAGAGTACTATGGAGTTTAGTTATATTAAGTGTTGTATTTATTAGGTGTTGTATGTATTTTAAACCTTACTTGACTTACCATGTGATGCTGTCTTTTCAATTCTCTTGGCTACAATATTTGAGCTGTTATCAATCATGTCACTGAATATTACAATATTTGATAAAAATAGGTATTTTTTAGCTTAAACATTCAATTGAATTGTCCACCCTAAAGGTAAAGGTTTGTCCTTGATAAAAATTAGCTTCCTCCAGGGACAGTTGAAGGTCATGGGGAGATCTTTCAAATCACTAAAGGCAGTAACAATTTGAGTTTTCTGTTTCACAGAATATTTCTTTGACCCTTTTTCATATAAAAAACTTACAGTAAATGTGGGCAGCATAAATTCAATAAAATAAAGCAAAAAAAAAATTTCACTGCACACAGTTGTTTCTTCGGGGTACAGGGAAAATAAACATGAGACAGATGTTAGTAATTCCTGAAGGCATGGTAATGGCATGGCAAAGGAACAGTCTGGGAACCTATCAACACTGCAACTTTTACAGAGGAGGTGTGCAGCATATGCTTTCAATGCCATTCCTAGATTATTTTAAACAAGTTTTATTTTCAAAGCTGTTTTTCTTTTTCATTTCTGTCACATCTCTTGTGCTAAGGGTGGAAAGCAGAGGAGGTAGGGGAAGTAAATTACTCATTCAAAGACAAAACTAGCAGGGTACCTTCTCTACAAGCTTCCAACAGCAGCCCCACCTGTCCCTCCTCCCACTGACTTAGGAAATTTTTGTGTAAAAAACACCCTAGTGATGAATATGGAAAATATTTCACTCTAGAACTGTTTTACACAGATTCCAGAGCTTTTGTGAAGACTGAGTGTGAGGGGGTGTTGTACTTCTTGGTTCAGAGCCACAGCTTTAGTTGCGAACTCTCCTATTTTTTCCCCAGAGTTTACTCACATGTATCATGCTGGCCTGGAGTCTCAGGAAATACATTTGAACAAGGAGAATAAATAATACAAGACTTTAAATACCGTCACTGCTGAGATCACAAAGGACTTCAAAACAATTGTTTTGAGAACTTATTTTTGTCCTCACAGACTTACATTGTTTCTCTCTGTTACTGCTGGTAGAAGTCCCCATAAGAGCAACATGAAAGCATCCTTCAGGACTAGGTAAAAACAATTGGTGTTCAAAGCAAATAACGATCTGAATCTGCACCAAAACTTTGCAGAGATATTAAAATTCATGTTCTAGAAAATGCAGCTTGATATTCTTTATTGCATCATTTGGAACAGGATCTCATTTTTAAATGTTACTGAAAAATACATTAGAAAAGCGTAATCTGGTTTGCTTCCTTAGTCAGGAGATTTTCATATTACATAACAGTTTAGTTACTTATAAATATAAAATGTCCACTCCAAAGCCCTTCATACATGTTTTCAAAACTGTCTTATTTTGGCTATTTACTTGGACTTCTCGACGGGGGAAAAAACACCTACATAAAATATGATAATGAAAATCAGCATAATGAATAATTTTGTGCAACTTCAGCTGTTGTAAATCACTTTGAAGCCTTGCGGCTCCTACAGTTGACAGTGCATTACAGAAGGGACAGTATTTCCAAAATGTTTTTAACAATAGGAACTATTAGAGCATCCGAATACTGGCTGAGATTTCTAAACATAATTGGTTTCTCTAAAAAGGTCAGTTTCTCTTTCAACACGTTTAAAGAGCAAAATAAAAAACAACGTTCTAGAAGGGTAAACCCGACAAATTCCAGATTCACTCCAGATGGTGTGGAGGTTTGAGTTTTTCTTTAAGCAAATCTATCTTCCATTTTATAATTTCAAAACCTGGGTAAACACTAAATAAATAAATAAATACATATGCTAGTTGGAAACCTTTTGTTAATATCTTTTTTGAAGACTTCTAGCGACTGTTTATGGTTCTGATGAAGGTCAACAGGAAAAATATAATAAACAGGTATTCAGTGATAATAGCTACAGGGCTCAAAGCCTCCAGACAATGAGGTTACTTATTTTCTGTAGCTGAGTAGATTTCAAATAACAACAGGTTATGTGACATAACATAAATAATAGGTTTATGAAAACAAAATATTTACTAAATAATAGATTTATTAAATATATATTTCAAATAGCACCAGGTGCCATTTGCTGCTCAGGGACCACCTGTGCATCTGTCATGGAGTCCAGTAGGCATGATGGAGCCGTGCTTTCCTGGGATGGCTGAACACCTGTCTGCTCCTGAGAACTGGTGAATGAATTTCTTGGTTTCTTTGCTTTGCTTGCATGTACAGTTTCTGCATTACCTATTAAACTGCGTTGATCTCAACCCAGGAGTTTTTTCACTTTTAGCCTACCCATTCTCTCCTCATCACACTGAGGTGAGTGAGTAGCTGTGTGGGGTTAATTGCCTGCTGGGGTTAAACCACCATAGCCTAAGAGACGGTAATTAAACTTGAAAGAATGATGTTTAAAGACACAGAAATGAAGTAGCACCAATCTAAAACTCTGGATTCATCCAGATGTAGGACTGTTGGACGTCATTTTTCCTTTGATATGGATATTGAATATTCTGTGATGAAATTGTTTCTCGCTCTCCATCATCCCATGTAACATGAATTCCTACCACACATCTCTTCGTGCAATCTTTCACTTGGCCACAATTGCAATCGAGGACTCACTGAAGATTACTTTAAGTATTATCTACACTGGTGCCAAAAACAGATGTTTCAAGGAGACACAATACTCTAAACAGATACTCCCCTCCTGTATGAAGGGCAGTTGAAAAATAAAATTCACACAAACTAGAATTTAAGAACTTGATAGCTGCACTTAGCATCCATAATGTGTTTTCAGACAACTAAATAAGTGGATTCCTTTGCCAAAGCTCTGCATTCCTGGGAGATCATGTCATAGAAGAAAACATTCTGTTAGGCTCCTAGTACTTTTTAAAGTAGTTCAGAAGGCTTTTAAACACACTTCTAACTTGATAAGCTTAGCCAGCATCCAAACAATTATGATTTTATCAGTGTTGCTGTTCATTTCTCAGAGAAGACTCCACATATGCACACTGTTGAAGTCTCTTTTATTATCCTCCTGCAGAGTGAATAACTTCCCAATACCAGAACTCATTCTTATCTTATAGTGTTTAAGCTACTCTTATTTGAGTTCAATTCTTGAAAAACTGAAATCCTGTCTAAAATACTTCCCATGAAGTTTTTATTCTTATTTCTTCAAACAAGTTTTTGAATTCATATAAAAGTCTTTCAGGTTTGTCTAAAAAGGAAAAAAAAATGTTTTGAATTCAGTTGACCTTTCTTAGGAGTAATCATTTCAAATTTTTAAAGCAATATTGCACTTAACATGTTTTTCACCCTGTGATGGAGATTACTGTTGAAATTCCATCTGAATACAAGAAAACACATTTTTACTGCAGTAGTTTTCCACTATCAGAACTGAATGCCCAAAAAGCTTACAGAGTATCTATTTGTGGATTTATTAAAAAGCCCAACTGGACCTGGCCCAAATAACATGCTCTGGTTTACCACGCCCTGTGCAAGCGGTGGCACTAAAATGATCTTGACAGGATCCTTACAGACTGAGTCATTCCACAATTCTGTGACTACATGTGAAAAAGGAACATCAAGGTTCTTCCTTCATCAGAATATTGTATAAAAGTCTCACGATATTTGTGTAAAAAAAAAAACCCAGTGAAATAAAAGTGGCCATTTAGATATATTAAAACATATACAGAGCTATCTATATTCTGCATGAGATCACACTTCTGTCTGTGCACAAGAAACTTGCAGTCCCTTCCTCTTTTGAACCCAGGCTATAAAGGAGCTATAAACTTTTCACAATTGTGTAGATGGTTTTCTTGTTTCATCGTCGCCTGCTAACATCAAGATCTCATAGTCCGATGAACAGAAATCCAAATTCCCACTCTTTTTGAGTCAAAAGTAAATCTGTAAGTTTAAGTATTTACATTGTGTATACAAAATATGCTATGATACTATGATCTTACTAAGAGCCACTTCTGTTACCCATCTATTTCCAGCAGGTAGATTCTGAGCTGTAGCACACAGTTGCCACCTTTTATCCAAAGCTGCATTTTATAAGTGAAAGAAGCAATTTCTGAGCAATAAGTAAATTAGGCTATAGATCACTTTGGGATGCTTCTGAATGACAGATAATATAAAAAAAGAAATCATTCCCACCAAATCATTAGTGACAAAGCCATTATTAGCTGATGGCAGGCTGGAAGTCAAAGTGAAATGAATTGCCATCCACTTCAGTAATGCCTTTAATTTGTCACAGCCTAAACCAAAGAGCCTGTTCTGCTACATTACAAAAAAAAGTCCCGTTAGCCACAGCTGTAACTTGGTGCCTCCTCCTGACTCAGGGCAGGCATGCAGACCCCAGCAATGCAGCACTGCCACAGGGCAGCACTGCTAGGGCAGAATGCTTCCCAAGGATGGAGGTCCTCCACAGAGCCCTGCTTGATCCATGGGGTAGCGCTTTCTCATAGGGGAAAACACCTCGAGCTACCTCAGCCAGACCCTCCCCGGGCCTTCTGCCCAGTATTTTATCCATGGAAGTAGATCAATGCCCGAACAAACCAAAGGCACAGTCTCCATTAAATTCATACACAACATCACAAGTTTTGTCTCAACTTATTTTTAAGTTGCTGATTCTCATTCCCAGAGTTTCTCATGGTTTTCACTAGCCTGCCTGAAGATTTCATCTACCAGGATTAAAAGCCATCTTCATCCATAAGAGGGAACTCAGCTCCTATGTGTGCAGACATCTGTGTGTATGTGCATTTCTGGGGGGTGGTGGTAAGTGAATCTACCTCACTACAAAAACAGTAATCCAGCAACCATTCCACAAAAACCAATCAATATATTTATGTCTTCTAGCAGTATTTAGAGACAAAAATCAGTTTTTCTTCTCATTATTTTACCACACATTCCAGACCCTTCCAATTTATCTTTTTGAAGCATTAAACAAAATCTGATAGGAGAGGGGACATTAAAAATAAAGAATAGAAAATGTTTAAAAACTAGGAACAGAAAAAAAAGAACAAAAAGACATAAAGAACAGAAATAACATGTAAAAAGAGAAAGCATCTGTCTGAATATCCCATGCTAAATTTTGTGATGATTCTAAAGTTGTGATGGAAGTGCAAATATGGTTTGAATTCACCACCTAAGTCTTCCTGGAATATAAAGCATTAGACCAAAAACAATCTTTGGATTACAGACTTCTCAGACTAAGAAAATCCTCAGTAATTTCAGCTGGCATGCTTTCCATTGATGTATTTATGGCAGTCTATTATCCAAACAGGCTGTTTGAACTTCACTCTGTTAAAATCTGCAACATATTCAATTTTCTGCCTTCACTACTTTCACATCAATGGATTTCATATTGTCTACAAGAGGATGAGACATTTTTCTACTGCTTGCTGTAGAAGATACACATAAAAACATGTCCTCTCTTCAAACTAATTTTCAAATGCTTCTCTCATAATGCACACTATTTCCTTTTGTTTGCCTTTCCAGCCACCCATAACAACTGAATCATCTCTCCTGGGTTTAATGCACTACATTGCAGTGAATTCACCATTCAGAGACCAAAAGAGTTTTAAAACGGTCCCAAACTATGTTTACAAGTTTCAGGGGGGGGAAAAATCCAAAAAGAGCTTCAATTCTTCAATTTTTACCTCAGAATGACTAATAAATACACTACATATGCAATTTTTACCTTTTTTTTTCCAAAACTGAAATCCATATGAGAACTGTGTAATTAAACAAGGAATTTGGAGGGCATTTCAGAAAGTGTGGCACTGCATTTTACAACAGAAATCATCCTCTTCTCTCATTTTCATAATTCTGAGCCTGGCAAAAGTTCTATCACTGCCCTTTCATAGAGCATACTTGTAGTCCACCAGAAATAAGGTGATAAAATATCTAATACATTTTCATAACAAGAAGCACCAAGAATTTTCAAACGTCCATCTTTGAAGGTAATATTTTATACTAATATTTCAGGAATTTGATAGATTTTTGGTACCTCCAGAGGCTTTATCTACAAAGGACACAACAAATGAATAGTAAAATAGAAAGCACAAAAAATGAAAATATTGTAACATCTTTTCCTTGTAGAGTTCATACTTCAAGCTTTTTCTTTTGACATCCTTCCCTGTTTCTAAAGCACTGGATAGCCAAGTAAGATCATTATAAACTTCTAATAGCACATCTGTGCTTACAGTATGGGTGCAGAAAGGAGAGTAGCAGTAGGTTGGGAGATATTTCCCTAGAAATTGAAGAAGTTTTTGGCTGTCTTAAAGGCTCTTTGCTTTCCTTCCTCCTATCAACATCTCCCCTGCCACAAAAGAAAATCAGACATGAAGGCAGAATAAAAATACTACCATGTCACACACAATGTATTCACTGGTTATTACAGATCTCCCAGTTTAGTAAACATCTCCTTAAACTGGGTCCAGAAGGCTTTCACCACAGTGTTTTCAGAGGGTTTTCTCATTCTGGTCAGCTTTACCTAAGAATGGAAAATTCAGCTCTGCAGCAGCAGCAAAGACAAAACCTTCCTTGCTTCCTTCTGTTTCTGTGTCAATCCAGAGCAAGAGTCTCCAGTGACACACCCTAACCTGGAAGTGGAGAACAGGAGGAGCAGGAGCTCATTACCAATCACATTCTGTCACTGAGTTGGAACAAAGATACCGGTGCTTCACAGGATGAATCTGTTGTCTTTGATCATTTTGAGATATGGATGGCACTGAAAGGTATATGGGACAGGTGAGGAGTGTGAAATGCACAATTTTAAAAGAGGACCGCAAGACATCAACCAGTTCTTCTTCTACCACAGCCAGTGTGCACAGCAACAAAGCACACCCACTGTGTTAGGACAGAGTCCAGAAGCAGTGTCAAGATTTCTAATCAGTTCATATTCTCCAGCAATGAGCACGTCAGGAAAATCTACTGCTAGAGAAAGTCATTCTAAAAACGGATTGCCTAAGATAAAGGTGCAGATATTCTACTGAACTGAGCGAATGCATTCGTAAAGAAAGAGTCATTATTTCACTGGGATACTGTTACTTGTAAGTTTCAATTCAGTACATGTTTAGGTACAGGCCTAATTTTAGTTCAATGTGGCTGCTCCTCTTGAAGTCATAGATTCACAGGTAATGGTTCTGTAAAGGACTGGATCCAAGAACAAACACACACTGATACAGATTTACATGTCTTTGCACTGCTCCATGGGATTATCCTAAGCTTTCACTGACAATGTGTGGTGTACATGTGGAAAAATTGTCTGGGGTAAATAAATAATCTTACCAAAAACATTCTTAGCAGGTTCAAAAGACATTTAATCCATATATCAGTAGGAAAAAAAAAAAAAAACGCTCCAGGTCCCTATGAACTTCAATGCTTTTTCATCAAAAGCTTGGTTTTTGTAACAATACTGCATCTCTGCGGATTTAGTCATCACACATTTCACCAAGAATGAATATCACTGCTTAGGTTTTAATGCTTTAGTTTTTCCTGCAGATAAGTTAAACCTTATCTGTGGAATGTTTGAGCAGTGCTTATCAGAAAGAAAACCAATGAACCAATCCCCACCCCAAAAATAAAAATAACTTGGTAGTAACCTCTGCTCTTGCACTGCTATAGAACTTGACTGACAGATCAAATTGACAAAAATGTTCCTTCTTCTTTAGATCATACTATTTTTTGTTTGCGAAAAATAAAGTACTCCTACAATCAAACTAATTGTATATCCTCATACTAAGCAGCAAAAAAACTACTTTGCAAAAGATTACACATAAATATTTCCACTGAGAGTGAAGCAAAATTGAGTTTTACAAAGATCATAGGACTTGTATCTGGTATTTTCACAGTAAATTGCCTCTAGGAGTGATCCTTGAGGAGTAAGTATGAATCTACTTTTACTTATCATCTGTGACAGCAGCACTGATCTTGTTGAGAAATTGCCCCTGCAAGGTTGCCTCTGCTTGTCTTGACACAGGGAGGGAAATTGGAGAATCTTCTCTTGTTTTACCTAACAGCTGTATTCTGAGTGACTAATTGGCCAGAAATCCCTACAGGGATTACAAATGCTAGTAAAAGAAACAAGCAAAAAAAATTCCATTTAAACCTGGATCAAGATTACGGGGACATACAAAAAAAAAAAATAAAGACAGTGGTAAGATGGGAGAATAAAGCTTATTAGAGAAAAAATAGAGAGATTAAAGTTCCCATTATTAGCATTCAGGTAGGAAGTACAAGAGAAGCAAATTCTGACAGCACTCTCTTCCCCGTTGCATACGAGCAGCTGATGTTCCAATGGGAGCTGGAAATGGGCAATCACAAACAGAACTGTGAAACACTGGGAAGGGAGTTGGCCAAATGCAGCCGTACAGGGCATGTCAAGATTCTAGGTTTGGTTATTTGCTGCATTCCCTGTACAATGATTTTCGTCACCATTTTATCATTTCAGCATGAAAAACCTCACCAAGAGCAGAAGTGTGTGAATGGAAAGAACCCTTGCTGGGGCAATGCCAGACAAATGAAATTGTCTTTAGCACCACAGAGTTACATAGGTTTCATACAAGTAGCACTCTGATAAGCAGCTGAGTCAAGACCTGCTGTCTCATAACTCCTCCCCTCCTCTGTTCTAGGAACAGGGAATAATGTCCAGATCACAACTAACAGGGAAATTCAGCACTGGTGTTCTTCTTCAGTGCCATTATCGTTATGTATTGCCTTTTCTGAAGCAGTAATATTTTCTATTATGTTAGGGCAGGATGACTTTGATACTGCACACACTGTCCTAAGGGTGATCAAAAGAGTGATCCTGATACGATGTCTGTTGCTATCACCTAGATCTTTAAAAAAGGATTCAGCTTCTCACTAATATCTTCAGAGGCTATGTAGGTTCCTGTCAATGAAACACCACAAATTGGAAATCTATTTACATTTTCATTCAGCTTGGTGCTTTCTTTACTTTCTGAATTGATGGACCTTGAAAATTTGACCCCTAATCACAGATGATTTACTATGAAACAATGTGTTTAAGGTTTAAAAAAATCTTTTGCACTTAGCCACTGATTAAATTTAGTCATGAAGCACTGTCATTTGAATCCACACACCTAACTAAAAATCTGTTACAACAGATATCTGTTATAACAGATAAATTCAGCCTTTAATTTCCATAAGTTTTTGGAACTAAACTTAACTATGGTAAATCACTCTTCATCTCCTGACTGACCGTTCTGTAACAAAATTTGTCATATTTTTACTTATTTCATTACTTCCAACTTATTTGACCAGTTAATTGCTCCCCCAGTAGAAGGCACTTATAATCTACTCTGCTGAAACAGTATGTCCAAAACTAAAACCAAAACAGGGGTTTTAAACTGAACCCCAGAGTCTAGAGCTGCTCTAGCTGCCATTTCAATGATTCTGATCTCTTACATGTAATTTCTTTCTCATTATATCAGTATGGACCCAACTGGCTGCTGCTCTTTTTAACCTATTTCTTTCAACAATCACATTTTCCCTCCATCAGTAAGCATCGATCATGAGTTGGAAGAAAGGGCAAAGGCAGCACATTATGATGAGAATGGTAATGAGGAAAGCAATTATAATCAGTTCCAAGGAGAGCTTTGAAAGTATTTTTCATGCTTTACCTAGGAACGCAACAGCCACATACAGCCATGACCCATTTCCAATGGGAAATTAGACAAAGGGGAATAAGTGGCTTCTGAATTTTAAGAAAGGAACTTTATACTTCTGACCAGATTCTAGTCCAAGCTGCTGAGAAGCAATACATAAATCATCATCAACATCTGTGTTGATGGGGGCACTTGTCTGAGAGGTCAGAACTCTGAGAAAGCAGACAGGAGGATGTCTGTTGCTGTCACAGTTTGTGGACTGTCTACTGGCAGGAAGGCAACAAGCAGGAAAAAGGATCAACAAGAAACAGCAGCCTGCTATATGCACACTTTACTGTATCAGACTCGCTGTGGGGGCCTTATTTCACTTTACTTCATAAACGCAGTGCAAGTTACTCTCCAAGCCACCCTCAGTTTCCTGCAGATACAGACTCTGACCTCATTCACTGAACACGACTGTTTTATCTAATAGCAAGCCTCCTCCAGGCAGAATTTCCTTGTTACTAAAGTGGCACAGGAATAGCCTGCCCTGTCTTATGTTGTCTTCCCACTGTCACTAAGATGTGTAAAAATCTCCAGCAAAGAATTTTTTCCTGCACTGTAGAACATAGCAACCCCACATGCAGTTCAAGTGAGCCATCTGGAAACAACGGATAAGTGATAAAAAAGAGCAGGCCTGCTTCAGTTCAAGAACCATTTACATTGACAAAATACAGGAGAAGGTTTAAGATGACTTTCACTCTCATACCAGTTCATTGCTGTCTTAAACTGAAATACATTCATACTAGAAGTGATCGTGTTTTAGCCAAAACATTTTGAAATAAATACATCCAAATTTTAGTTGTGTTTGCAGTAGTTCCATGCAAAGCCTGTAAAGGGAGCATTACTACCATTGTCCTTAATAATCTCATTACCCCAAACCAAAATGAAAAATAGTAAAAATTCTCTCCAGTTTTGAGGAACAGCCCACTAGCTGAGAAGACATGGAGAACTTCTTCCTCAGTATCGGTGGCACTGAAAGAGTTTGGTAAAGAATTCAGTTTTTCTTTCTAACAGATGCAAAATCAATACAGATGCCATGATTTTATTTCCCCTTTTAAAGGCAAAGTCACTGTTTGTTAGGGTGTTGGGGGCAGGAGGGTTTTGGGAGTTTTAAAACCTCACTCTGACACATAAATCTGGATACAATCAAATGCCCAGACCAATGGTTTATACACAGAACCAAATCTGTTTTGATTGAGGCACTAAATGAGGATTCTTCAAAAACTGAATATGGTAAATTTAAATTTCAGTCTGTTTCCTATAAAATCAGAAAGAAGAATGAGCATGGGTAAAAATCTATCCACAAAAGCACCAGGAAAAAAACATTTGTTTCATCTGTGTTTGCCAGGTTTGGTTTCTCACATGGGGCTGTTTGAAGGCTGATTGTCTTTTGTAAACAGTTAATAGAAGGCAAATCTCATGTATCCATCTATCAGTAGAAAATTGCTAGATTTGAAAGGTTTGCATAAAAATAAGTAGTTAGATCAACTGAAGCAGCATGTTGACAGAGCCACAAAACAGACTGTATGGCTGTCGGAGACAGATTAAATACAAGCAAAAGAATTTGAGTGTTGAAAATGCCTAGGGGCTGACTTAGAAACAAGTATCCTTGCTGAGAATTTTCCACAAGGCTGATTTTGATTATTTGAACAGAGCAGCACATAGGAAATTCAGAACACGTAAAAAAGTAAACATTTTATTAATTTGTCAGGTTGCCCAAACCAGATAGTGCACTTCTGATAAATGGAGGTTCCATGCTGCCCTTCACACCTTACACAGACTTGCACAGTGAAGTTGGGCACTAACAGCCTAAGACTGCATTAGGGATCCTTGTTGTGCACACAAAGTGCTTTTACTCAGCACACCATACCTTTCTCCCCCTTAAAAAAATGTCACATGCAAGTTTTTCTCATTGTGAAGGAAAAAAGAAAAAGAAAGAAAGGAAAAAAGTGTCATATGGTAGATCATATTGCTGTCACTTTCCTGGAAGCATCTCAGATTTTTTGGCAACAGGCACACTACAACGATATGAATAGAACTTAGCCATGCACAGCCTAGGGAGTTATGCAAGTGGCTGTTATGCATTTACCCAGAGAGAGAATTCTTTCAGATATGTCTGTTGACAACAGTTAATGGGCTGAGTAGGTGTTGAAATATCTCTGCTGAACTGTATTCACTTTCCCACTTAAGTGGAAGTGTTAGCCAAATGAAAATCCTTTCATACTGAAGTGTTTTTGCTAAATAGCTTCCTTTGAGTAAGTCTCAAAACAAATACAAAAATTTTTTTTAAACTCTGTAAAAAATTATGGCAGAAAAAAAAGGCCTCATCTAGATTTAGCATGTTGAAATATGAAAAAATATTTCCCTTAGTTTACACTTTCAGTCTTTTAAAAGATTGTACAAGTGTGCTGCAATGTTAAACATCCTCTGTTATGTCAAGGAGAAGGCTGGAAAAAATAGAGATAAGAAGGGTTTAGTTGAGAAGGAAATAGAGGGTTCACCAGGGAGCCTCATTCCCTCTTCCATCAAATACCTATGTTTTTTTTTAATAAGGTGGATTATGGTGCATGTGAACATGATAACAAGAAGCAGAAATGGAAAACTATTTCATTGTATTTGTCTCTTAGTAGATTATGACCAAAAAAAAGAAGATGAAAGGCTGAATCAGGCAAGGTTCCACTGAGGTCTAACTTTGATTCAGAATGACCTAATAGTTTTATTAACCATAAAAAAGATAAGTACACATATACATGGATAAAAAATAGTAATAACCATGTGATATCAACCTGGAAGGGGCTTTAAGCAGTTAAAGGACATGAAAATGATGGATAATGATTTTGAAAATTGGAGGATGTAGTATAGGACAACAAAATCTAATTTCTTAGAACGTATGTAAATTACCAGATCTAGGTCACTGTCATCAGCTGCACAAACAAGAAGGGTACATGAAAAAAATTCTTCAATCATATGAGATAGTGGTAAAGACTCACCTAGAAATTTATTTTGAGACCTATTTTCAAGTATGACATCAAGACAGGCACAGTCTGTCAAAAAGTTCAAAGGGAACATAAAGACATAGAGTAGGATCAGAGAAACTGGAGATCTAAAATTTACCAGTACGGACTGAATGAGCTGTGGAATGAAGGAAGAGATATTAATTTGAAGAATAACAGTTCAAATAAGACCTTACAGTATTCAAATATGTAAAAGGCTGGTGGCCAGCTGTTCTCCATATTTTAAATGCCCAAGGCAGAAAGGGATATTTGAGTTCCTGAGAGTATGGAATATGAAGAACTGCAAAGTTGAAAGGTTTAAGAATCTCCATCTTTATACGTTCAGCAACTGATACTACATGTATGCATTTAGTGAGCAGGAAGCTGCAATAGATCTCCGATTTTGTGCCTTACAGGACTTCTGATTTGCTACTGCATTTGGTGAGCAGTGAAGCAGAGGTTTACCAGCCTATTGAGCTTGGAAAACAAGGATAAGGACAAAGGAAATCCACAGGGAAATGAATGGCTGTCACAAAAGAGTCTCCTACTCCACACTCCTGTATTTGTATCCTTCAACAAGATTGACAATATACTCCTGCACGCAGTTCCACATTCACAACCATGAAACAACACCTCCTAAAAGTCTCATGGACAGCATTCTCTACTTAGACTAGACATAAATGCATCACATTTTCTAAATGCATTTGATTTTTTGAGGTGAAAGGCAAGATCTATACCCCAGGTGTTCTTGTGTCCAAAAACTCCCTCATGGAGGCAACTCTTCCCATCTTCTTTGTTCTGAACCTACAATTACAATTGTGTTCACTCTGCAGTTCAAAACCAGATTTGAAATACAGCAGACTGAATAGAATTTTTGGACAGGCATGCTAGTGTTGGTAGCCTTAAGTTACTCAACTCATCCTTGTTATGATGATTCCAGGTATCATTTAATAGCTCCTTGCAGCCCTATGAGATGGATAAGAAATCACTCTGAGACTTCAACAATTTTGAAAAAACTGGAAAAACAGAGAAAAGCACCTTTTCCTCATAGGGGGAGACAGTTTGAAAGATGGGAATTTCACAAAACAGCCTAACTTCAAAATTATTGATTGCTATCTCCCATTAAATCATAGAATCATCACAGAATGGTTTGGGTTGAAATGGTACCTTGAAGATCACCTAGTTCCCATTCCCCTGCAGTGGGCAGGGACACCTTCCACTAGACCAGGTTTTTACCAAGCTGGCCTTGAACAGTACCAGGTATGGGGCATCCACTTCTCTGGGCGACATGTTCCAGTGCCTCACCGTTTCCAAAGAAAATAATTTTTTCCTAATATGTGATCTAAACCTACTCCCTTTCCATCTGAATCCATTCCTCTGTATCCTGTCACTACATACTCTTGTAAATAGTCTTGTCCCATCTTTCTTCACTAATTTCCCTTCAGTACTGCAAAGACTGCAATCAGGTCATGTCTAAGCCTTCTCTTTTCCAAGCTGAGCGATCAGAAACTCTCGGCATTTCCTCGTAGAGGGATGGAACACCTCTGCTGATCAGCTTGGCGTCCATCCTCTGCACTTGATCCAACAGCACAATGTCCTTCCTGTGCTGAGGACCCCAGAGCTGATGCACCACTGCAGGTGGGGTCTTACCAGAGCAGAGGGACAGAATCCCCTTCCTTGCCCTGCTGCACACGCTGCTTTGGATGCAGCCCAGGACACGTTTGGCTCTCTGGGTTGTGGGTGCACATGGGTGTGTCATGTTAAGCCTCTCACCCACCAGCACCCCCAAATCCTTCTGGGCAGGATCTGCTCTCCATCTGCCCATCCCCCAGCCTGCACTGACCACAGGTGCAGTGACACAGGTGCAGCACCTGGTACATGGTCTTGTTAAACCACATGAGATTCCCATGCGCCCACTCCTAGAGCATAAACACATCTTGTGTTCATATCTCTGTGGATAGCAGCCCATCCTTCCTTCAGGTGTGCCAGCTGCAAACTTGCTGACAGTGCACTCAGTTCCTCCACTAAATAACATGGTCCCAGTACAGATCCTTGTGGGACACCACTCATTACTGATACCTATTGGGACTCTGAGCCATTGACCGCTCCCCTCTGGATGTGACCATCCAAGCTATTCCTATTCCACTTAACACTCCACCCATCATTCTCCAGTTTGGAGGGGAGGATGCTGTGGGGACCATGTCAAAGGTTTTACAGAAGTCCATATAAATCCAGATTTGTACTGAAATTTTTCATTTATCTGTACTCAGGTCTGATCTTTCTTGCATGATAAGGGATTCAAAGAATGCAGATTTTGCTTAAATAATTTAACTTTCATTACTTGTCAAACCAGGTTCTCTATCCATCTTGGTCAGAAGTAGATGCACTGCTCCAATACAGTGTACAAAGGCAGAAACATAAAGGGGAGAAACAGCAACTATCTCATAGTGGCTGCTGGATGCTTTCTGGATCTGCTTTTTATTTGCTTTATAGATTATATTCCCAAGCACATTTTTTGAAAAGACTGACTAGGACTATTTTATTTTTAAAAGACTCCATAAAAAGCAGCTGATGTGTTGCACAGGACTACATTTGTCTACTGTTTTATTCATCATCTAAAAAAATAGCCTGCTTTTTTATATTGTGGCGCTGTAACAATTTACTTACCTCGGTAGTACATTTAAGGGATGAGGTATTAGAAAATAAAATAATGATACCAGCAGTCTCTAAGATCCAATTAGGTTGAATGGCAGAAGTATTTCCATAATGTGAAAAAGTTATACAACAAAAATAAAAGAGCATTCAATAAATTAACAGCTAAGCAGCAGTCATTATATTCTACAGGTCCACCGGAATCATCTGGATCTTGAGCCCTCTTACTGACATTTTTTTTTCCTAATTTATTCCATACTTGGAGAATCATTACACATCCAAGGTCAGCAAGCAGGACTGCTTCAGGATCAACAGAGGCTGTTTCCTGGTCTTGTTCAGGTGTCAAAATCTCTCTCTGTCTTGGATGCTTGGATAAAAGCCTCTAAACTCTTTTAGTTTGTTCCACATATATATCCTTATGCAAAGACTACCTTCAACTTCATTTTTCATTGTTTGAATTGTTAGGAAGATTTCTCTGAACAACATAGGCTTCATCTGCCCCTCAAAAATGTTATGCATATTCAGTGCTGGAAAAGCCTTCAGATTTTTACCACTCTGCTTTCCTATTCTGTTCTAAAAGCAAGGAAAAAACCCACAAGCTAACTGCCACTCGTAAATATTTAATAAATACCATAGGAGAAGATTCCAAGAATAATTACTTCAGATTACATTTTCCTACATAATGGATATCATCATTGGTTGAAGCACTGAATTACAAACTACACTAAAAGCCAGCCTAAAGCACTGAATATTTATGTTTGCCTGGGATTTGCATGAAGAAAAAACTCATCTTAGAAGTAATGTAAACAAACTTCTTAGCAGTGAGATAAGATACAAAGAGAATAATCTGAGGATCAGCTATCAGCACAAATGACTTTGGGTTACAGCTTTCCAGACTTGCCAAACTACTCTAAAATCAATTATTGTTCCTGTAATGACTTTCTAGATTTCTGTAAGGGCTTTTCACCTGATTCCAGTTGGTGTGAAGTCAGTATTCAGCGACAAATTACACTAAATTCTCATGGAAAGTAGTTTTTATAGATTCATGAAAGAAAGTAAAAAAGGTGAGGAGGAGACTTGAAGCCTAATTCAAGTCTCAAAGTTGAAGAGATTTGTAGCACATCTGGATAGGCCTTTGAGCAACTGTGGCAGCAGGGCTGGACCAGATGATCTTTGAAGGTTCCTTCCAACCCAAACCATGATGCAATTCTATGAAAGAAAGACAAACTTCGGTGAGTTAAAAAAAACATCTTAGCCAAGACGGAGAGTGGTGTTCTGGGATATGCTGGAATCAAGCACATAACAGGAGAAGATCATTTAATTACAGAAAAGTTAAGAAGAGTAAAGGGAAATTTTCCAGTATCTACTGTATTCTGATGATAAAACTATAGACATGAACACATCTGTATGTAGCAGGGAAAGCTGAAAATGTGAATCAGTTTTATTTTCATGGAAAAGGTACAACTTGAATTTGTTTTGTGCCCACTGCAAATTACAGCTCTATATCTTGGTAGAGGAATTCAGAGACCAGAGTTCCCTTGTATATTCTCGGGTAATTAATCTTCCCATATCTCTCCTGAAAAAGCTATGAAATCCTGGAAGGGTCTTGTCACTAATTTTACCTCTAACCTCACCTTTCCAACCTCTTCAATTAGGTACTGGACAAAGCAAAGAAGAATGTGGTGTCCTGCTCTTCAAGTACAGTAAGCTTAGACTTTTGTTTCACTTCAGTACAGCGCTGTTTTAAAATTAATACCTGAAATAACTATTTTAAATTTGACCAAACAGAGATTTTTGCTATTGTTCAGCTGAACATAAAACTCTAAGGTTTTGTTTTATTAAAAGACAACCACAGAATTTTCTGAATCTGCAGCGATCTTTCCACTTCTCTCAATTCAGCTGATTTGGAAGCCAAACTTAATCAATTATTCACATTCCCAAAGGGCAAATGCAGCCTAGTTATCAGTGTCTCTTTAAAAGCTGACAAACCACCTGTACTAATTAATTAGCACACAGTTCCCATTAAAACAGGGGGACTTATCATTAAGTTGTTAAATTCCTTGGCTACTTGCAGTGATTAAAATCCACATCCCCAAAGCCTTCTAGGATATTGCCTATGGACATCAAGGTGCTATTGCATGAATGATGACCAATAAAAATAATTTACAGAAGTCTGAATTTAATTGATCATGCTGCCAGCTTCCCTTTCAGGGGACTGGAGAAATGACTTACTAATTTAAATTAAAATCTCATGAATCATTACAAGAACAACAGAAAGTGATTTCAACAGCTCCTGATTACAATTCTGGGAGGATCAGAAGCTCTTGAAGTTTTATAATTAAAGAATGATATGTCTACATGTTCATCAATCTAACACAATAGCTCCTAGTAGAAAAATACATAGTTTTTGGTTTTTCTTAAGAGGAAGATCATAAACTTTGATCCACAGATTATTCTGATCCCCCCCAAAAAACTCGAAAAACTAGTTTTAAAATATTTCAAACTCAATAGAAAAAGCACAAAAATATTCCTCATTAATTTATATGGCCAGCTTTTTAACTAATTGGTTTTATAGATGTACTTTT
This sequence comes from Ammospiza nelsoni, assembly GCF_027579445.1. NCBI lineage: Eukaryota > Metazoa > Chordata > Aves > Passeriformes > Passerellidae > Ammospiza > Ammospiza nelsoni. The sequence continues at coordinate 87,392,098 of NC_080634.1, forward strand.
ATTTTCATAACACAATTTAAGCCCTATTAATCTTAAATAATCTCAATACTTCTCCTAATTTTTTGTCATGCTTTATCATTTTCTTTGCATGCCCCTTTTCTGACTGAGCCAATCATGCTGTTCTACACAGAGGACTGGGATAAAAGTCAATGAACAACCAAGAACACCATTCTGTGAGGAGCTGATTGCCAGTAGCAGTATCTCTCAATAAGGGCCTTTTGAGGTAGGAACAAACCCTTCTTGCCTCTCCATGGAGAAAAACACTAGCACAACTCTGCAAGTGATCCTGTTCAGCTGCAGACAAGTTGGCAGGGCAGGAGATTCAGAAAGAACTCAACTTCCCTCCATCATAAATTTCTTTGTGCACTCAAGTGCAGCTTGAGCATCTTTTTGATTATTGTAGGAATGGACAGAGATATTAAATTGCTATAGGCATTGTGAGCTCATTGCACATTTCATGGGAAGAAAGGAAGAAATACTACTACAATATTTCTCATGTGTCAGAAATAGAATCTCTCCACAGATGTGCACAGCACCCACCAGTCAAGCATTACACAGGGTCTCACACACTTTTTCTTCAGGAAGAAAAGGAACTACTCCTGGGTCATGACAGGTGCCCAGTTAGTTTCATCAGTAGTAACAAGTACTGATCATGACCTCAAGAGCAAAACCTAGATTCCTCAGTGACAAACTCCCTTTTCTACCATCAGAGCAGAGGTTTGTGACTTCAGATTGATTTCTTACAAGTGGTAGGCTCCTCTCTCATAATTGTTCAGATGCTACATTCTTGCATTTTTTTTTCCTGCTAAAACGAAAAAAATTCAGAAGGATTCCTTGAATTTCATAGTAACACAGGACCAGTAAATCTGCAATGATGAACTACTGAGAAATAAACATATTTTTGCCAAGGAATAACTACATTGAAGCATATGTCCAAGAATGTAAGCCTAATATATGCAGAAAAAAGATGAACTATATAAGGCTGTAATGGAGGAGAGACATGTAGATAGAGATTATCTACAAGATAATCTCTCTCATATTACATTCCTGTCTACCAGAAGAACAAAAACCCCAAAATACCCCTGAAAACACAGTGTAATCCTGTTACAATTGATACGTGCAGTACTGACTCTCAGTGACAAAGGAGAGCATGTAAAATTTTTATTCTGAATCGTAAGGGCAAAGACATTGAATGTCTTGTTTAATGGCCAAAGCTGTAGCTCTGGAACATTTCTTCTTGAGAGCATCCATTTGGGGAGAAAGAAAAAACAAATAAACAAATCAAAGTCTCTTACTTTGAACTTGAAGAACACCAAACCATCCCATTTCAAGAGCTTTGACTAATAAAACTTCTAAACACTTATTTTTATCATAAACCATTTTCCTTGAGTTTTATCTATCATTGATGCTGATGGATAAATTGCCTACTAATATTAAATGCAAATGTTCCAATGCTACATTTACACCCAGCAAGAAGTTTCAAAAAAGTCTTTTAACTAGCAAGTGAGAAAAGTCAGCATTGATCAAAATACAATTAAATGTGTTATGCAGAAACATTCCCAAAATGAAGAACAACTTTCTTAGTTATCTCAATAAATAGGCTGAACAATTTTTAAGGCCTCTGTAGTTTTCAATCCCAGATCTGCATTCTGAGCTTCTAAATCATCTCTATTTCAGACCTGATTTCTTCTTGCTTATTATTTGCTTTCTATGTGGCAAAGTAACTGTTCTTGTTTCGGACATTCGCCACAGAGCCTCAGTTTAGTCACCTGATGGACCAAACAGGAGTCAAAATTCTTCCTGAGAAGAGCCCACCTGAAACACACTGTTTCTTTTTATTGCATGTGAACTCATAGCAAGAAAATGAAGTCCAAAGATTTTCTTCTTTTAGATAGAGTTGTCAAACAGAAAAAAAGGAGCATGTTCTGAAACTGAAATGAAAGGACAAAGTCCTTATTTAAACTATTACTCATATACAAATTATAAATGGTCTGGGGTACCATTGGCAGGGTTTATTTTTTGGGTTTTTTTCCTTGATGAACTAGGTGGTGAACATTTTCTCTCTGTGGAAAAGATATATTATTTATTTATATAAGAGGTTAGATAAACGACTTGTAGAACTTAACAGATGTTCTAAAAATTATTTTTAATTCTTCTTTTGAGGTCCTTTTCAGCTATTTATAATCTGAAAGTTATAAAATTTTGAAGACAGTACCCCAAAAAGTAAAGACATGGTTTATGACAAATAAAGTTAATACTTCATTACTACAAATCATAGCAATTAGCCCAGATTTTGTTTTGCAGAATTTTGTCAGTCAGTACTGGAAAGTCAGAGGTAACTAATATCTCTAATTTAATGGAAAAGCTCTTTTAACTGAAAATTATATTTCAGGAATTATTTGCATTAGTTTAGTTACTATATGCTATCATCTTGATTTCTGCAATCTACAGAAAGAAGAGCTTTCACAGAGGAAGATGAAGTGCCTAGGATTTACACATAGAAAAAAAATACAGGAAAGTTTCTAAACATATTTCTGTTGACCACATTAGAAACTTCACTTCTGTTAAAAGGTGCAGAAGTATTTAAATAAATCTGTATCTTCAAACTCTGTAAGTTCAGGATGCTTTGCTCAGTGACAGGGAGTACTTGGCAGTATCACTGTGCAAGGCAGGCTAACAATCTCCAGTTCTAGTTAACTTGAAGCCAATCCTCTCGGACACACCACTGAGAAATCCCAATACACTGATTACATTTCCCACTGTAAACACAGGATTGTACTGTCAAATTCCTACATCACAGTTTCTGAAAATTTATGGTTTGAATAATAGTGATCTTAAAATATACCTCAGCAGAAATGAAAGAGAAAATACCAGTTAAAACTAAAGATCAACAGCAGCATCTCCTTCACACAAAATTTTGAGCTAATACCTAGCCTATACCAAATTTGTATAGAATATGGCAAACACCTAGCAACTAGCCTTTAAAAACAAAACATTTCCTGCACAAAACTGCACCAAATGTCACATGTAGACTTGTGCTGATGAACATACTGGGGCATTACTGACGTCTGAAGACATGATCTTCCACCACAGTACTAGAGTTTTCAGTGACTGTCTTGCCTAGGCAGACTTCCAAACCTGCCAAGAGGTTTAGAGTAAAGACTGAAATGGAAAGAGAAATGGCAGAAAGTGAGAGGCAGTTTTGTGGACTACACTGAATTTTCTGCAAAATGGATGGGAATTCCTTAAAAATTAATATGAAAATTTTGACGTGCTACCATATTTCCCTCTAAATTTGCAATGCAGACACAATGAAAAACAGTCTTTCACATACTTGGTGCACACACAATTCAAAATCTTTGCCAGAACTATGAAAGTAATCCCTCTGTACTACTAGCAGCAAAAGAATGACTCCAATTTAGTCAAAGATGCAGAATGTGTTTCATAGCTTGCCTCGGTTTCTCTCACATTCTTTTGGAACATGCTAAGATAAAGGCGACACGTTTCCATAGGTCAAGGTCTTTATCCCTTTCCTACTAATGTCTTCTTTTCTGGAATTTTTCAGTATTCCTCTTTGTTCTCCATTTCAGCCAAACTGTCACAGAATTTTCTTTAACAATTTATTGCTACCACAGTCGTCAAAACTCTCCAAATGGGCTCTGCAACCTCTTTATCACTCAGTTCTTCTTTGTCTTGAGTCCTGGTAAAGGAAAACTTGGTTGCCCAATACTTAATTAGGCAGCACATAAATCTGAAAGATTGGGAATGTTTCCAAGTTTCTCAAGTCTGAGTATATATCCTACCTGTATCCATGATAGGGCAGGACTTAGGCAAATAATAAGTCTTTTGCCTAAATCCTCATGTCTTTCAAAGGTAACCCATCCCCACAAGATGGGTAAGAGTCATAACTCGCATTGACCAGAGTCACAGCTCAGCTGAGAAACCACCTCAGCTGAACAGATGGTGTCCCAGTTCAGACACTCTCACTGCCTTTAGAGACTGAAGTAGCTAAGAATTGACTTCTCTGACAAGTTCTCTATCTTTTTTCTGACAGGCAACATTGTAAGCGATGAATTCTGTGTTGGCTGGTGGTGAATAACAGAACATTTAAAAAATTCTACAGTGTCACATCCTTAAATGCACTGGATGAATTGAGCAGAACACCCTCCCCCAAGTCATTACAGAATTTTATGATCTCTCTCAACCAAAATCCCCAGCTACTACAATGAAAACATGCTGTTAAGCTGGCAAATTTTCATCTCCCAAGTCTGTACTCAAACATAGCTGAAAGCCATCGGAAATAGCTGCTAGACCATGAAAAAATGAGGATTAACAATCTATAAAATGCTATTTATAGCAGACAAGCCATTAACTAGGGGTGAATTACTAATTTGCCAGTGGTTTCTCTGTGACAGAGTCACCTTGTAACTTTCCTGAATTTCCACCCATAAAGCTCCTGTTTTGTTTCTCTTTTCTTTTCTATAAGACATTGTCCTCAGTTTTGCCATTTTAAAGTGCATTGCTCTATTTTGACAGGATAACTTTGTCTGCTGATAATGACTAGGCTGATCAAACAGATTCTCTTATTTCTTAGACTTTAATGGTATGTATCACCAAAGTCCTACAAAGTCATGAGTCATGGATTGCTAGGAGCATTGTTCAAGCATGGGGGCAAAAAAAAGCACTACACTACTCATTACACAAAAAATATTGACATATGTGGCTAAATACTTGCTCAAATGCTAGGCTGGGAACTAGTCATACTTCTTATTCCTCATTACTGAAAGAGAATCTAAAAAAAAAAGGCACTATTCTGAAATTTGTGGTTAAAGCAGGAACTTGTTCAGTAGATGCCTAATACACAGTGACTAAGAATTTGTTTTTGAAGAGTTAATCTGAAACTGCAGTATGACTCTGTCAAGTATAAAAACTGATTTTCATTCAGTGAAGGCACAAACATAACATATATATATGCCTGACTTCTTTTCTTTGAAATGCTCAAGCAATCTTTGCTAGTGCCAATATTTTTTAGATGATGCTTCTATCAAATTTTATTTCCATTTGAAAAAGAAGAACATCACAAGTGTTTGATAAAATTGTGAGTTCTTCCTAGGAATTGTCCCTAACAACATTGTTTCATGTAGATGTAGAATGCTGGCTGAGATTTAAGCTGTCTCAGACATTGAAATTGATTGATTGATTCATACACCAGCAAGAAATATAATCCTATGGTAGTTTTACTTCTGTGCATTATTCTTCCCTATCCTTTCCCTCTTTTGCCCCTGGGAAGGTATTAACCCACCATTAATATTATGTCAGTAAATTGCTCTTAAGTCCCATGGGGGCTTAATAGTATCAGAAAAGTGAGGGCCTTCAGTCCTTCCAGACTTTGAAGAGTATATGACCAGACTCAAATTCTCACTTTCACACGTGTATTGCAGCCCAAATCAAGAATTGTTCTTTCACATTACATTTGCAACACCAACAATAAAAGGATCATCCTCTAGGAATTAAAATTCTAAAATATGAGTCCAATCCTAATCTAATAAATGGATTTCCGAGAAATGTTATAAGACAAAATTACAGTGTCTAGGAAGACAATACTCAGAAAAAAGCTCAATTTTTTCATATTATATACTTATATTTCTGACATACTTTCAAGTTCTAGAACACAATTTTGTTTTGGAAGTGCTGACTTTTTCAATGATGACTTCAAATTCAAACAAGATAAAAAATTTAAATTGTACATCAATATTTAATTAAAATCTTGTGTGCTTGCATTTTTTTAAATGGAAATACACCAGAGCTATTTGTCTAAGTTTTTATTGCACCATTGTTTTTAATCAATGAAGTTTTCAGACATTTTGATGTCACAGGCATAAGTCAGACATTTCAGAGGGAAATTACGGCTATTGGCCATTTCTGCAAGAGAACACTACAGCCATTACAGTCCAATAATTACCAGCACTCAACCCTCAAAATCAAATACAAGCAATTAATCTGCTGGTAGACTAGTAACCTATGGCACAGACTTCTATTTTTAACAGACGTCATTTACATTTATCGGCCTCTGATAGCAACAGGACAGGCAACAATTACAAAAAAAGAATACATATTTCTCCAGTCTTCTCAGAAATCAAATCTCTCAGAACCACTTCAACTTTCCTGAACACTGAGGATGTTTGCTAGCATGCCTACAAATAAAGTGAATATAACTCATGAAAATAGCAAACAGGTGTTGTTATTCAGCAAAAGGAGCTTACCAAAATGAGATCTGTCAATCTCTTTCCCACTGTCAATTTCTCTTAAGACTTTGTGATTACCACAGGGGTCTATGAGAAAGTTACATTGGATGATCAGTGACTGACAACTGACTGCACGTATGGGCATTTTTCAAGGGATCTATACTTTGCCACTGAACTCCAAATGAATGATTCATAGATAGAAATAAGCATGAGAGGATGCCCTGTATTCTGTGTTTTGAGTCCTAATGGGATTATTTCCTCAATGAATTTGAGGAAATTCCAAACAGAGAAAACAGAATGTGAAGATTGAAGATGAAAGACAAAAGTAAAAAAATGGAGCTGACAAAAGAGTGAGATAATCCAGTTTTAGCCTTGCAATCAATAGAAAAGTCTAGAGGCTATATTTTTGGACAGCCTTTTTCAACAGTTGGCACATCAGCCAGGAAGTAGAGAAAATACAGGGAGTCAATATATATTATAATAGTCCCAGGTTTAACAAGATTTATATTCTCTGGAAAAAAAATAAAATCAAAGAAGTGATCAGAAAAACAGACTCTTACCAACACAGAAAATAAAAGCTCAATCAACTTAAACTGAACTTAACTAGTACATATCACCCATTACAGTGCTTAGAGAATGGCACACAACACTGCCTTTTACAGACTGTATAAATAAGTGCATTGTACAAACTGCATGTATAAACACACAGCATTAAACAGTCACATTCAAAGTCCACTGATGTCAAAGGCAAATAGCCTAACTTTAATCCTAATTTTTCCTCTTAGAGATTTTTAACAAGGCAAAGATCTGTGAAGATTTCTGGACAAGGCACAAACACGGCAGTGTGAAGCATGATCCTGGATTACCTTCTCTTTGCTCTTAATTACTTAGTACTAATTTTGTAGCAGAATGTCTAGAATTTTTTAATAATTTTTTTTTCTTTATGTTAGCAGTAAAGCTTTTATTTCATATAGCATCAAGGTAGAGTGATCTGGATTGTCTAGTACCTATGCAGAGGCACCTATCACCTAAGAAGGAAAGTTCCTTGGAAACACAGGACAACAGTACTCCTGAAAGAAGCAGGTGTCTGAGTGTCTCCTGATATCCCCCAAGCTGTAGCAATAAATCTTTGCAAGGCCCTCATCTGAGAACATTTCCTTTCAGCATTCTAGTTTTCCACTGCTCTATGTTCCGAGATGAAGCAAATACAGCAAGTGAAGGGAGTGTATCTAGCCTTACAGACAAAAACGTGACAGCACAGGAGATGATGGGCATCATGGCAAAGAACCTGTCACCTCACTCTGACCTGCATCCATGTTATTTTCCTGGCACGACCAAAAAATGGCATAGCCTGGAGTTCTCTGTGTCTCCTAAAATAGCTCTGAATTTGTACCAAACTTCAACAAGAGAAGTCTTCTCTAGCATGCTAGTTTTCATGTTACTAAGAGCAGTGCCTGCTAACAGGTACTTTGAATTACTTTCACTGAGAATTCAATAAAAACATACAGTGAGTACTGTCAGTCTGAAAATTCTCCCTTCATGGTGGTGTCACATGCACCAGAGAGAAGGAGAAGCAGAATGCTACCTCTCCTTTGGTAGTCCCAGATCATGACTGTGATAATAAGCAGAAAGATTAAACAAGCCACAGAATTTATATTCTTCATTTAATCTTCATTCTCAACACTGCACTTGGTGGAGTGTTCTGCATATTGCATCTCCTGGCTGACTGTTAAGGCCATGGGAAAAAAAAACACATAACTATTCATTCCATTTAATCATGTCCCTCATGGTGAAAAAGCTGCATTATCTAAATAAATAAATCTAAATGCACCATTTACAGTCATGGCATAACATCATGAATACTCACATCACCCTTCCATGCCTCTAAGAGACAGCAGTACAATCTGGTGAATGCAAGAGGTTTGGTTCACATGTCAAAAATTAAGGTGAAAAACACACAGCTGGAACACTTGTTTGCAACATCCCTTAAAAAAAGTGAGTATTTCCTTCTGTTGAAGAAAAAAAGGAAAACATTACAGCTGCACAAATACCCTGATTACAGAGAGCAAAGGGATAAATGCAGAAGCAGTGTATGTCACTCAAAGCTCAGGAGTTCAAAGTCATGTGATAAAATGTATTTGGAAGCACTGTAACAGAAACAGAACAGTCAGAGCTGAAACTACTACTTTTCAAGAGTCCTCTAGGAGAGATCAATGAAAAATAAAGTGAAAAACATACTTCTGTTTGTGGAGGAAACAATCCATCATTTGCACTGCAAAATTCTTAGGTAGAGCCAGACACAGCTGTGTTTACCCTTTCAGATGCATACTTGTATTTATCTGGATATAAAGGAGTAGGTAATTTTACTAATTAATTAATTAAATGTGTTCTATGGAAGTCTGCTGTCTCATGATACATTTTTTTATCCTTTGTAGGAAGAAAACAATGCATACACTGGTTTAAAACCTTACTTATTATTCATAACACTATCTTTTCAGAATTCCTTGGTAACAAGTGCAATATCAGAAGCCTCCCAGCGAAAAAATTTCTAATGCATTCTAAGGCTAAACATTACCATAATTTTGAGAGGTATTTCCAAACGTCAGAGAGCCATTTGATGTCAAACCAAAGCATTTCAGCATGGATGCATCTCTTCAGGCTTCTATTTATAGAACCATCTATTTTAAGGAGGAAACACTACTAAAAATTTACATGGTCTCCCCTTGGAGTTTCAGGAATTTGGCTTGAATTTCTCATCATGTTTTCACTCCAGCTCTTCTAGAGTTTACAGTTTCTCCATTATCTATATGGCCACTGAGTGTGCTCTTGTTTTCAATTAGATAAATTCATTATTTACTAATGTTTTCATTCTTGGTCTCTTATAGCCCATCTAAATGCTTAAGGTTAAACAAATTCCAGTCCAGTATCCTACAAGTAAACATTAATTCTAATATGAAACTGTAATTGTTCACCTCAAACCACACCATCATTTCTTCTGGCTTACATGAACAAGTCTGCATGAGTTACAATGCTTATTAGTCAAGACTGAGAGATAGCAACCCTTTTAGTATCATGTCCATCTGAAGTAGCTTTTAACATTGAAAAGTATACAAAATACATACATATTTTATGCCCTAAAACATTTAGGTAGTATTTTTAAAATGAACTAATCTCTTTTCAAAGAGATTACTGAAAATACTGAGTGACTGCTTGTACTTGCAAATTCTGCTTATAAAAATAATTATTCCTGGTTTCCACAACATTCTGCAAAACCACAGTAGCCAAGAATTAAATTTCTTTCAGCTGCCTGAGAATCTTAGCACTTATATGCCTCTTAGTCAATTCAAAAAGAGATAGGTTTGCATAAACATTTCCTTGTAAATATTTAAAAACGTTGTCTAAAAGGGATACCTTGAGAAAAATGAATTTTTTCTCTCAATTCTCTACAAAGAATTCTCTACAAAGAATCTAGATTATTAGCATGGATCAAACATTTAGAGGGTTTATAAATGGCTTGGATCTGATGACAGGCCTGCCACACGAGGGCTTCCTCTTCTGTGACAACAGTAATGCCCATGGGACTGCAAGGTAATTGAACCATGGAGAGATAAGGTAAATTCTCACCACTGACAGCTATCCAGAGGTTCTCAACGTATAACAAGAAACATCCAGGACCTACAACATAATTATGGGCAGTTAGTTGACCGTTGCCCTTTGGATGTTGGACACGGTACTCCCATGTGAACCATAAAATCTGAATTTCTGATAAACTGACTAAACAGGATCTGAAAACTCACATATTCACCCCAGATTTAGTGCTGGAATACTTTTCTCCCATGGCCCCTTTAGTCTTTTTGTTTCCTTTGGTTAAAATGCCAGTCACAGTAGAGCAATGTCTGATCTGTGTATTTTCATCGTGACTCTGATTCTAGGAACTCTTATTTATTTGACTCATTATAGCTTTAAATATTTATGTACACACCTGCACTGAAAGCTACTCAATCTTGCATTGAAGGATTTATTCTACCAGGACTCTCAACTTCAGGAGGAGAGTTAAGAAATTGATTTAAAAGAGCTTAATATTGATAATTTTTCTAACTGCACTGAACTCAAAACCTTAGATAACCTCTAGAAAAACCTTTCTGTCATCTTTATTTTAAGCACCAACTCAAGTGATAAACCACAAATACTGTGAACTTGTAGAAAACAGATTAGGTCTTTTCCCAAGGCTTTTCTAATGAAAAAGCTAGAATTACACACACATATATCTACTTTTCCTAGTTTCTTTGTCTCCAGTGAGGAAGCTCTATTTCTTTGGCAGGATTAATACAATCAACAACTCCCTGAGTGGGAAGAAGCAGGAGGAGGAAGGAAATCAGCCCCAACCACTCTCCCCAAATTTTAGTTTCCTTAGTCTGAAAAGTACCTCATAATCTATAAACCAAGAACATAAGGCCATCAGAAAGAAACAAATTTTTTGTTCATGTAGTTCAGAACTTGGGGAATTAAACACAGCAGTGTACAAAATGTCTCTTTCTATTGCTAAATAAAGCTGCCATGTCATCTCCCATAATGCAATAAGAATTAGCTAAGTACAGTGTGTGTAATGAATGCTAAATACTTTCCCACCCTTCCCTCTGGAAACTAGCTGACCATTATAAGGTGTCCATGCTAGACCAGGCAGCATCTAAATAAAAACTCTGTGACACGGATAATTTTTCATCCAGACTTCACACCTTACCAGAGCAGATTACTACTCCATTATTATCTTTCCAATGAGATGAAAGAGACAGGAAAGGAGTCTTGTGGGAGCACCACACATTGGGGTTTTATCTCACTATTTTATCTCATACCGAGATCTTACTAGGGCTGTACCCATACCTGACCAGCTCATAAAGAGTCCTATATTTACTAGTTTAACAAAGTCATTGCTGTCACCTGGTAAAGCCACTGACCTTATGTCCCAGGCAGTGAAAGTTCACTACCTAACATGCTCAGTAGAAGAAACAGTAAAAGAGCAGTGCCTGCCCACAATTTCTTTAAATTAATGTAACCATATATGATGGAAGCACAGTCAAGGGTTTAAGGTCTACCCAATTTTTATTTGATCTGTTATGCCTTCTATGAAAACACAGGCTTCCTACTGTGGGATGAAAATCCAGCACCATTGGTACATGGACCATCTTCTACAGGCAACAAGAGCTTCCAACACTGTGTGAGGTTTCTGACTGCTTCTGATTCCCTATTATAACACCTCCCAGTCTAAAAGCATTATGAGGTTGGCATCCAGAAGAATTCCACCAGTATCTATGAGAGGATTCTGACGACAATGAGGTCAAGAGATCTACAGATGGAGGTGTACATACAGCCAAATAAGCCCTGCTTCAGGAACCTTCACAGAAAAGGCACAAACATTAACTGTAGTGCCAGAGTGATGTCAGACTAACTTCAGGATCTGGCAAGGTGGGCTTTGGATTATTTAAGAGCTGACAAGAACACACTGAAACGTAAATGTGGCAAAGAGTCAAGAGAGAAAAGCAAAAGAGGGAACAAAGTGGAGAAAAAATATTCAGAACATTTTCCTGGGAGGAAAGATAAGGAGCTGAAGCTTTGGGGAAGGATACAATTGTGTCTTTTCCCCTCTTATTTTTACCAGAGAAAAACTTGTACAACTTCATCTATATTTAAAAAGTGCAGGTTTCACCATGAAACCATAAACAATTGTTGCTGGTTAGGAATTTGTTCAGACTTCACACCTTTCTTCTGCCATCTCAAGCTCCCATTTTTTTTGTGAGCTGCTAACTGTAGCTGTGATATTATTGGATTTTGCTGCTCTCAGATAAGTAAATTACCATGAAGAACCTAAAAGGTCAACAAATTGTCATAACCTGCACTCCTCAAAATGTCCTCTGATCACTTAGAGACCCTGAAAAACCTAAAAAAAGTGTTCTGTAAAGAAAAAGCACACTCACCCACTGCTTAATTTATATGAACAAAATTATTTGATCAGGATCATAAAAAAAGATTGTTTTCTGGCATATTAGGGTTATCCTCAGCGCATCAATCTCTGTCACTTACTTTTAGAAGTTTCTTAAAGTTAATTTTAAGCTTTTGGAGCATTTATATAGCATGTTCATGGTCTAGGAACACTTGCAGAACACTGGACTAATGATAAGTCTTTAAATTGCAAGAACTGAAGTTGTTTCACTTGAACATCCTTTTGTCACATTTATGTTCCTTTCTTCAGTTTAAGACTCAGAGCTTCTCCTATTGAGCTAGATCCTGAATCCCTGATTCAGTTTTTGCCTTGATGAGACACTCATCTTGCACAGTAGGTCTTGTTCAGTAATGGCTCTGACCTTGGTGCAGTCTCTATGGAGTATCAGCCTGATTGTGCAGGATGAAAAACATACTGTAATCCCTTTGGGAAAACACTTACACCATACTGTGTCCACAAAACCTGCAATATTTTAAAGGAGCGTTAAGGAGTTGAGAGTAGTAAGAGAAAAAAAAAACACTTGATCAACCTTTTTATCCTTCTTAAAATTCAGTAAGTGTACAGTTTTGCCCAATCCCAACAATGGATTTGGTACCCAGGCCTGAAAAAAAAAAAAATAAAAGCTATTTAGACTTCACCTTAAGCTCATGTCTCTTAGGGCATTTCTAGTCCACCCAGTGAATAATTCAAGTTGCTATGGTTAAGTTGACTCCAGTTCCCTGAAGCAGGTTCCTGTACAGGTACACATACAGGTTCTTTTCTTCTGACTCTGTATTTAGGCAGGTCTCAAGTGCAAACCAATTCTCAACCCCTCAGTTTTGGCTTCTCCAGCAATGGGCCAAGTTAACTGAGCCAGAGAGAAGCCACAAAATTATATGGCACTAGGTCTTCAAAGGATGCAAAATAATCCATTCTAACAATCACATGCCTGGAAGATTCCTGTTTTACTAAGAGCACATGCATTTACATACATAGCCTTCAAACCTGAACACAGAAATGCAACTAGTCTTACATCTCCTTCAGTTAGACCCAGCTAAGTCAATGCACACTCACTTTCATGGGATTTTCTGGTACATTTTCAGGACACAAACACTTTTGTTTTTCCCTTGATGGGAATGGGGCTGTTCACACGTAAGATCTTTAGACCTCCAGGACAACATCTAGTTCCCCACCCTCCTCAGTACTGTGTCTCCTTTCATATTCATCAGTAGTTCAGTTTTCCCCTCCATCACCACTGTAGGCTTAAAATCAACTATTTGGCAATGTACAATTGCTAGCAGGAGGTAGACTCTCAGAACTAAAAGGCTCCCTTTTAGCAGAGAAAAATAAGTCCTTGAAGAATGCACCTGGTCTTATCATAAATTATCTTTGTCTGATCAGATGATGCCTAACCCCACAAACAATTATTTCTCTACTATTTACTATCATTACTAATTCAGAGGTAACTGTCAGAACTTAACATAAGATATAACTGAAATTTTCCATACAATTTTTTCCTTTGTTTTATTTCCATAGCTAAAAGGGAACTCTCAGCAAAATGAAAACCACACACTATTTCCAAAAAAATTCTTGAGCACTGGGTCTTCAGAGATCCTCCAAGACATCTGTTGTTCATATTTTTTTCCTCTCCAGAGAAGCATCTAGCTGTTACTTCTATAAATTAGGCCATTTCTTGTTTAGTTGATTTCCTTTCTCCTCAGTCAGTCTGATAAATTGGGTTTTTCTTCTATATAACCTGCTCCACACTTCTGTCTTAATCCCATGAGGAGCAGTTCTGTCATAATTTCTCAACTTTTTTACCTAGAACACTGTCCTCCATCTTCTGTTTCTAGGACATTCCATTATTGTCAGCTTCAAAATTATGTAGAGAAGAAAAACATCAGTACTCCTTCCCATATCTGCTCTGTTTTCATCTGACTAGGAACTCTCTCTGTTAAAAGGATTCCATTACGAACAGTTTCTCAGTTTCAAGCAAGCAGTCAATACACCTCTGCCTTTAGCTGTTCAGTAAGGCAGACAGATGAGTCCTGGCAGATGCCATCAAGTACATCACACAGATGTGACACTTGTGGCATCCAGGGACCATTGTGGAATATATTGCACATTTTTTTCTCCACAAACATTAACAGATGATCAACATGAAGACTGCCATTAAAGGATTCAATTCTACAAACACCTATCTCTGACCACCTTCTCTCTAGAGCTGTTCTCATACATTATCATGATAGCAAAAGAAAATGGTTTTCAAACATACACATTGCTACTCACCAAATATTTTGAGTGAAAAAGCTGGATTAATGTGTTCCCTGGAAAGGCGTAATTTGATCAATACCATTTCAGAAGCACAGACAGTAACAGACTTGTGATCAATTGGAATTCACTTTATATCCCCTGAAGACAACTTCTAAACAAAAGAAGCAAGTTCCTGACTAAACATCCCCCCCACAGAGCAGGGTCCTGCTGCACAGGATCAAAGCAGGACCTGAAACAATAAATCACCCACGTTACAGTTCTGTTTCACTCTTTTCAGCTCAGAGGAATCCCTAGGAAAAAGTAATGTGGGGCAAACTGCTAGTCCAATTTTGGTTCCAAGTTTTATTCAACACTGAATGCTACAACAGAGATGTAATAAATCATCTGAAAGAAATGAAGTTCCCAGAGCCACCATGCTGAAGTATATTAAATTAAATGTGATTCTGACAAATGTTTGACAAAGCACGTCATCTTATTCCAGCACTAGATTCTCCAATCTATTTCCTTAGGTCTGGTCTCTTGGTAGCAAATTGTGGTAGGAATATAAGGTGTTTTTCACATAATTATGAAACAACATAATATACATCTGCAATTTTAGAAAAAAATCCCCAAACAAAAGAATACTGGGGATTTCTGCAGCTGAGCATCTACTTTAAAACCAGAAATAAATTCTAGTTTTAGGTTAGCTCTGCTGTTGGAGATAAACCCAAACATCATGATGGTTCTCTAAACAGTTAGAATCCTTTAGGTCTCACTCCCGTGTTCAAGCATAATAAGGAAATACATTTAGCCTTCCAGTGCACACCATTGGTGTCCTCAGGATTGTTGTCCTGCTGTACAACATGCAGCTCCTCTCAGGTCATACTATGACATAAAATCAGTCAGCCTTCATAAACACTACAGATTGGTGTACTACAACAAACTATGTAAATCATCAAAATAAAATCTATCGCTAAGAAAAGGAAACACTGAAAAAATCCAAATCAAACTCTAACAAATACATCCAGACAACAAACACAAGTGTTGCCATGCCAGCCCTTCAGCTACTTCCCCAATCTTTATGTATTTTTGTACTTTAAACACTGATCAATTACTTATGGCCAAATGTTATGGTTTATATATAAACTGTGTCTCTTTATTGCTTTTGAACTAACAGATGGAGGGGGGGGGGGGAAGGAAAAATAAGTATTAGGCTAACAACAGGTTACATATGGATATGGAACATGCAAAGAGTTCCTTTGTGCAAACATTTATACCTCATAACCTACAAATATTGTTGCTCTTGTTCCTCCACTAGTCACAGATTATATAGACCTCCACCATAATTTGATTTGGTCTGAATAGCCTTACCATAATTGCACTCATCCTATATCCTCTGCATCCAACACCTTCCCACTTATTAGAAAACACATGGTACCTACCCTACTAGACAAAAATATAGAGAACTAAAACAGATAACTGTTTTAACCTGAACATACAATACACACGATGCATAATATGCAATAATATAATATACAATATGTAAGATGCGTTATGCTAAAATCTTGGCACAGGTAAAACATGTAAAAATTCTTCCACATAATAACAGGTCATCCTTGATTCAAGATAAATAGACATTACTGAAAAATACTGATTGCAGCCCCAATCTTCTGTCCACAAGAGATAACATACTATGCTTTAGAGAATGAGAGTAAATAAAGATTTAAGAAAATAGCGAGGCATTTACTAGGCTAACTCCAGAGCTTATTAGAGACCTCTATTCTTGCATATCCCAATTTGCTGCTTTCTAAGACACTGTGACAAAATAGCAAGACAGAACCATGGCTCAGCTCCAACAGCAAGACCAATTAAAGTCTGTTCAGAAAGAATCTGGGAGTATGACCCCAGCACATACATTAGAATTGCTTTAAATAAATGCGTTCTCTTCAGGGTTGGGAAAGGCAAGGCAGAAAGGAACTATTGTCCGGAATATTGCTTTTCTAAGTTAATAGCTGGATACAGTATTCAGCAGTCAGGCTAATTTTTGCATTAGCATTTGTAGGTTGTCAATTCAGGAACACATTTTAAAAGAAACATTAACTGTTCAGGTTATTTCTAAGTGAAAAAGGGCTTTCAAATAGCTTTTGTCATGAAGAAAAAAAAAGCCACAAAGTGGTATTTTGTAAGCCCACAAGTTGTAGGCAGCTAGTTCTTAATATATCTTATTCCCCTGGGAATTCAGGAGCTCAGGAGGAATAGTAGAGAACCTGAAATAGCTTAGGTCATTTGCCAGAAGACAGTTCCTGAGCAGGGATGTCACTAACTACTTTTCACCGAGTGTCTGAGAGGACACATTAGTATTCTGCTCTGTTGGTGGTATCATTATACACGAAGGGATTTCCCATCACAACACACAGTGTTGTTACTATTTATATGGTCATACTGTAACACTTCACTCCATAATAAATAGCCATATTCTAACAGAACACGCTTGACAATACAACAGTTTATGCATAGCCTGCAACTTCTGGCATTACAGAGAACATATTCTGGCAAGAAAGTGTTCTCTTCCAGTTTCATTTATATTAGCAAAGATCATAAAACATCCTGCTTATTAAAATCTGAATCACTTCCACTGGGAGTGCACTTTTCTGAAAGTATTTTCCTACAGCTGGTGGCAAGACAGATCTGCTAGCTAACCAGAGCACTAATAGGACATTATGAAACTCACAATGCAGCACAAAGACAGTTGCATAATCAGAGCAACAATTACCAGCTCTGCTAAAAAATGGTGAGGGCTTAAGCACAACTGAGTAGCATGTAACAAACAAAAGAAGCCACTCTTGTCAGTCTGAGATCCTGAACTAAAATTTATACATTATATTATTACCTTCATTGCAAGCAGGTGAAAAATAGATCAATGATAAAGGCAGTAGTATATGAAATGGGACTATAAATCACAAGTATAACAAATACAATCATTAACTGCAGCACAAGACTCTGATGTGGATTACCAGCCTTTAGTTCATGGTGTTCCTCCATCCTTTCATAAACTCCTGTAGCATCCAATGGATGTCTTGTCTGAGGAACATCTGCCTCTGAGCCACTGATTGACCCTGACCAGCCTCACGTGGGATCCCCATCTACAGCCCAGCTGATCTCAGCCCATGGCCACATGCACCTGCCCCAGCAACCCGGCAGGAGCGCTGGTCTCTGGCTGTAGGAAAGCGATGCCTCTGCCTGGCCATGACTCTCATGGATCCTGGCCCTGAGCTGCAGGCTGGCATCCTGACCTGGCCTGGTGCAGCCCTATCACCACTGGAATTTCAGGCAATTTTGTAGCTTTGAGTTTATCTGTTACTTTAGACCAGTCCAACTACCTTGGCCACACAGATGGCCCAGGGAGCTAAGGCTGATGCTCAGAGAGGTGATTTGACAGATCATTGCAGGTCCTCTCCAGGTGGGACCTTCATACAGATTTCCCTGAGGCAGCTCCTGCTGTGCCTAGCCTCAGCAATTTGCATTTGTTGATTAACATCCTAGGTGGAGAATTGGGCCTTTTTCTCCAAAGGCTCCTCTAGGTAGTTTGTGCTGCAAGATGGATTACACTGTAAATTGGCGAGACATTCGTAAATATTTATTAGAAAGTGAGTTTGTATGCAGTTAAGATAATCAATAGCAATGAGTTACACCTGGGTGTGTAACTGTGCTGGGTGGTCTCCAAGGGCCAAAGCCAGAGCTGAGCAGAGCAGTGGTTCAGGAATCCCATCATATCCAGGTGAAGCTGCCACCTCAAGAACCTGCAGTGGAGCCCCCTATCACCACCTGGCCAGTGACCAACTGCTCAATAGATGTGGCTACCCATGAGAGCATTATTCTATAGGAAGAGCCCAGCAAAGAAGTCTGTATTTCTAAAAAACACTCTCTGCTGCTCTCTCTGCAATAAATGCATGAAGAAAAAGGTACGTATTTTGATTTATACTTGAACATTGGAGGAACATGGATTTGCATAAATGTAGCAGCATTTCTATTTATTCACTATGCCTATCCATACACACTATTCATATATTCACTGGCCTATCCAGTACTTTGGCTATTTCAGTTAGTTTAGATAAAAAGTGTGAAAGAAGAAGAAATTAGAATTTCTGTCCTGTTATCCAGGTATAGGACACCAGAAGCATGCAGTGTGACCCCACAGTTCCAATTTGCAGCAAAATTTCAGGCTGCTCTGTCTCATTAGCATCTACCACCACACATCAAAAAAAAACTCACACTTAGGTGTAAATTCTCCACAATTTCAAACTAAAACAGCATCAGAAAATTCAAAATTCTGCCAGACTATCTCTCAAATAAACCCCATTGCTCACACTTAACAGTAAGATATAACGTATAGGTTTTTAAAGTCTTATTTGTGTAAAAGGATCTAATGGCCTCAGATATGAGGGGAATAAAACCTGGCATTTTTACACTGCATTGAAACTTTTAATATTAAAAATCCTTAGAGATCTGCATTAAATGGAAAGCTTCATTCATTTTCTATTACACTGTGATTTATAGAGAGACAATTCTTAAAAAAGTACTAAAGAAAATCACATTATCTACAACCTTACTGAAAGCATATGAACAGTCCTAAGAATTTTTCAAGTCTCTAATAAAATGTAGGCTTTCTTGGAAGAAGATTTAAGGTTCTGTTCAAAGTACTTCTAGGAGCAGATGACTGTAGATCTACTTTAATAAACCAGATAGGCTGAGGGATTAAAAACTAACGCTGTATTTTTCAACTGGATACAACCTGAATTTAAAAGACACTTTTTACATCATAATGAACATTATTACATTGTAAGTCTACAAATAAATAACAGATCTGTACAAGGAAAGACTGTGGAACAGAAAATTGATTGACTGCATTATTGTAAGTAATTTGGTGATTCTGTGGTTGGTTTTGTCATCTGGAATGATGGAACTGGGTAATCAAATTTAACGCTATGTTTGGCTTGTGACAACAATGTATAATCCTTTAACAAGCTCCCTCTTGAAACACATTTGCCTTTCCTTGGAGAAGACCATTTTGTTTTCACTGTTCTGAGTTAGAAATATTATTTCCAGCCAGCAATGAAACAACACGTATCTATAATTGTGTGTGAGGTTTGTATTAACCTTGTCCTTTGAACTTCTTCATTCCTCCTGTTTAGTCTCATAAGAGGATACATAATCAGCAAACAAAAATCTTGTTACTGGACAAGCCAAGCTTGTTTAAATTGTTCAGTTGTATTGTTTGGGTGAAGTTACAGCTTCAGAATATAAATGTCCAAGTCACCTTCCCTGCCTCTTCAAATGAGCTGGCATAACCATGTATCAGTTTATTTCCTCTCCCGGTTCTGTCAAAATGATATTAAAACCTTCTCCTGCTGGAGGGTTTTTGTCAAAAGTGGGTTAGATAATACATAAGCATCATATGCACAGATCTGAATCCATCTCAACTGCAGCCAAAATGGCTTGTATAGCAACAGCTTTTGGATTGTTTTTTTTTCCTAGAAAGTAAAATCTCCACCCTTGTGGAGATTGTATTTTGCTTGCTCTTCTTTACACCTCTTCCATCCATCTTGAAGTCACCTTTCAAAAGGAATTTCAGCTGAATTATCATCCCGCCTTGTACAGTATCACTAGCCCTCCCTGCTGGTGGTAAATGTGCAATTTTATGCACCAGGTAAAGAGAAGCTAGTCCCTTGATCTATCTGTATGTTTGTGCTTCACAGTCATTGTCTTTGGGGGTTTCTTCCATTTTTCTTAGCTATTTTTCTACAGCACAACCTTCTAGTTCAATTGAGCAGGTATTCATTAAGTATTGAGATCACACCACATTGCCAGTGAACAACAGCCCCAGTCATACATAGTCTCTTTGTACTTGGCAGATAAAGAACTACAAGTCTCAATGTTCTTTGGAAAATGTTTTACCTTCTGAATTACTTTATTCTCAGACTTGGATAAATGAGCTGAGTTTTCAGTAAGTAATCCACTTTCTGTTCTTAACAAGGTCTTGGCCAACTCTTAATTCCATTTTCCCTAGATCTGTAGCCCTCTTCTTCATTATCCCTTGCACCTCCATACCACTCCTCCTTCTGCTTGGGATGAAAGTCAGTTTTAGAACTTTGAAGTAAATGCATGCCTCTTCAACATCAAATTCCTTAAGATGTTCAATCAACATGACCTCATTAAATAATTCTCCTAAATTTCTAAAAGTTTGCTTTTTTAAATAAATCAACTGAAGTGAAGGCTAAGTTGAACCAATGCACAACCTCTTAATTTAACAGCCTTGTAATTTTTTTCAATTATTTTTTCAGTACTTACAAAAGCAAACATTACAGTTTTTTGGCACAGTAATTACTTAGTAAAAAAGTCAGACTGCTATCACATCCAGTAATAACTGAACTTTATGCTGACCTTCACACATTAGCTGAGAAAATTACAAGCCCAAAGTGACCAGACTTTTTCAGCAAAAAAAGTAAAATTATTTTAAGCTATCAACTTAATTATGCAGTAGAGAGACATCAAGAGTAAAAGAACCATATCAGCTATGACATGCTACACTTATAACAAGGTATTGCAAAAGATTGTTTGATAAAGGTAAAATGAAACTAAGAGTCTGAAAAAGAAAGTAAATCTTTAAAACTAGAAGTAATGATTATGTCAAAGTACACTGATACTAAAATTACTTCTACAGGAAGAAACCTTACCTAATTTATCTCAACTGGCAACTGAGTTTCAAGAAAGCAATCATACGATTGTACCATCTTCTCTGTACATAAAACAATATTAAACTAATCCATTACTTAAGCTGCTTCTTCAATCATCTGTTTTATTTTGTACTGAATACTATAGATGTCAAAAGGGTTTTTATTCTAGTTATGAGAAACCTTAACTTCATCCATTGATATCATTAGCAGAAAAATTTGTCACAGCATCTTTCTGAAAGACTATGAATAATAAAATCTAGTCCTTGGAATACATTGGTGTCTTGTACATCCTATATATGTATTTCATTTAAAAGAAAAGAAAAACAAATCAAAACCTTAAAATCAAACTCTGCACAAAAATCCAAGGGAGTTCAAACCAAGTCAGTTCCATTAAAAAAAATCATGTTATAAGTGGAACAATCTCATCCAACAACAATATTGCAACATGATCTATTTTCCCTTAATATAACAAAACAATCAGCACTTGTGTTCTGGACAATTATTATTTCTTACTGGAATAACTAGTGGAATGAGCATCTTTGAATCATGCAGCCTATTCACAGAGTTGGGACCAGAAGGTTCCATGTATCACCTGGGTCTCCACTTCAAAAATGTTTTTCTCAGTAAACTGTCCCAGGTCTGTGGCAGTGCTAACTGTTGTTGATGAAGGGAAAATCAAGACATATTTTCTTTTGCCTTTATTGCTTCCCCCAGTTTCTGTTTTGACAGCTCCTCCTCCTCTGTTTCCAGTACATCTGTCTCTTCCTCTATTCTCAGTTTTGTCTTCAACTTTGTCATCATGGCCATGTATTTCTACATACTACACTCCCAGTCCAAAAATCTGTATCTTATGATCTCCTCTACTGCAGACAGATACAAATATCTGAGAGATAGTCAAAACCTCCATTTTCATCTTTAAACCACCAGCAGCATTTCAGTTGCATTTTAGGCCTTCACATTCTCTTTCTAGGGTGGGGGGTATGGAAAACTTGTTCAAAAACAAAAAGCTTTCATCAGATATAAGAACAAGCATGTCCCACAGTTTTGGCATCCAAAACTTGAAGACAGCCTTCTTCAAACAAAGCATCCAAAACACATTCCTTCATCTGCTGCCTTCTCCCATTTTGGCATCTCAGTTTAAGCTAATTTTTTTCCGGCTTACAAAGGTAATTTAGCACCACAATATTCCAAGGAATCTTATACAAATTCCTGTCAGCATGCTGAGTATGTAAATACTCTTTATTCCAGATCAGGATATACAGGATCCCATTAAATCCATATTTTTCCAGATTAGATATTTAGAAGGCATACTGCTAATGTTGCTAATACAAATTTAGGTAGAATAAAGGTTTGGCAGACAATGGATCAATCTGTTTAACTGCCCAAGCACATGGCATCCTAATCTGTTAGACTGTAGTGTATGAAAATACACAAAAGTATTCCACTTTTCTACAGAAAATAATTTCTGAAGCACTCTGGATTTTCTAGACCGAATTATGGGGAAAAGAAATTACCCTGTAGATTATAAGGTCCCTGGGACAGCCCTGTTGCCTGCACAGTACCAGACTCTAGTGTTTTAGGATTCCTTAACTTCTTAGGGATGTGCTAGTTTGGACATTTTTGTAAATTTACAGGAATAATAGTGCCTGCCTGATCCAGGCACTCACCAAGCAGCTCTGTCACAACAGCATTCTGTTTTTTGTACTCATCTATAAGGAAAGGTAAGAAGTAGAGAGAAGAGCAATGCATTGATCAAAATTCAGCGATGAGTATGAAATACAGTCAAAATTATCCAAGTCCCTCCTCAATGCTTTCTCCCCAACTCCACATCACAACATATCTGGTGTGATAAATTACAAACTAAACTGAACATCAGGTCAAGATTACAGTGAAAAATTTTCATAAATTAAACGCATCATCAATCAAAGTAAAAATACCACAGCTTTAGCCAATTTAGCTAATTGTGTTAGCTATTCCATGACAGTTTCATGTTTATTAAATAGCTCTTGGTTTTCAAAACTCTGATGAACATGAGTCAATATTACTACATTAAAGGATGTCTAATTAAGTTGCTAAAACATTATAGCTAACTTGCAAGTGAACCTGAAAACTTTAGAATCTATTTAGAAGTCTCAGAAATCTATTTTAAAAAAGAAAAAAGTATTTCAGCTTTCAGTATCTTGCAGCCTTTTATCTACCCAATTTGTTTCTATCCTGATAATTTAATGAAATTGCTCTTGTATAGTTCATAACAATATTCATTAGAATAGCAGATTTTTCCAAGACCATGCAAGAAGCAAGTTCAATTTTTCCACATAAAGATGGATAAAGAAAACAAAATTATTTGCTTTAAGAAAAGTAATATTAAGCAAGAACAGACTCAAGCAATGGAACCTACAAAACCAAAATACAGCTGAGAAAAATCTACATAAGTTAGCTGAACATACCTTTAAAATAATACCAGCAGATTGCCAACAAGTTTTGAACCTTCTTTTTCACCTTCTTTCAAGAATTTTAGATACAGTCTGAAAGACTTTGTCAGCCTTTTATGCTACTCTTTCACACTCAAACTCCCATCATTATGTCCTACCCTCAAATTAATATGCTGTCATTTAAAATTTCTTCTGTCATTGCATGGTAACAAGAGTCATATCTCCAAGAATTATCAAGTGTCAATTAGGATGGTCATGTATAGGACAAAGAAACAGGAGGAAAATTTGCCAAATTAAACCATTTTTACTTGAGAAATATTCTACACACCATCCCTTATTTAAAAAAAAAAAAACAAAAAAACAAGCCTATTACTCTGGCCTGGTGTTGGCTTGAATGTCACAACTGATGTTATAAAATATATTAGTTTTCTAGGTTGATCCTAGTTTCTTTATAAAGCTATTAATATTTGGCAGCTACAACTCCAAGCACTTCCTCAATTATCTCCCTCTTGCCCTCCCCACCTTTCTGAAACTGAGGGACCATTACAAAAACAGGTATATTCAGCTGCAGACTCAGCTAATAGAGAAGCACAAAGAATAAGGATCATGAAAAGCTTCTAAGAAGCAAAATGCAGTTTCAAGTTTATATTGGATCCCACTTCTGATTATTTTCAACAAAATAATGACCTTCACAGTTTAACATAATGTAGCAGAAAAATTTCAGACAAAAGCCAACTAGCTCTGACAAAAGTATATCGATAAATAAAAATGCTAAGAGTTGGTAAGAAAGAGTAAAAAGTCAGCAATTTATTAAACATTCTTTTTAGTACTTACTGATAAAACTAAACCAAAAGTATATCTGTAGACAAAATGCTTCAAGAAACTAGAGGAAGTATGAGGATAGTAATATCACACACATCTATTGTCCTCTTGACTATAAATCCTATTAATTACAATCTCTTGAGTTATTTCCTACTCTCTTGACTATATTATTCATAATGATGAAAAAAAGTAAAATCTAAATGGATGCAGAAATCACTTCCAAATCAGAATGCTTTCTTTCATTTTGTACAAATAAAATATCACCCAAAAGACAAAGTCAAATAAGAATAAATTCCAATAAATCACCAGCCGAACAACAAGAATTCAGAACAGGCTGAGTAATGATCTCGCCCTTCTCTCTCTTGCCTTCCTTTAGCAGTTTACTGATTTCATTTCCTAGGCCAACTCAGTTTCCTCAAATGAGATCTACTGTCATGAAACTACTACCATGAAACAGCCTACTATCATGAAACACTTTTTCAGAGCTCTAATATACATATCTCTAAAACACGAGGAATAGGGTTATAATCTTTTGGAGGATTGCTGTGAACCTTAAGTAACATATGCATAAACCTGCACTTTACCTTTTTTAATGAAGAGTGGGAAAAAATTGAGAAGTAAATAGCCACATTGCCCTGCCTGTGAATCACTTGTAGGTTGCTAAAGCAAGTATTTCACAATGCTTTTAGTGAGTTTGTCAATGAGTTTGTGGACTGCTGGTCCTCAATATGCTGTTAGGACACTTTGCTGATACTATTTTGATAGTCACAAAGCCCTGGTTAACATCAGGAACAAAGCACTGAATTGCTTAATTAGACCAAATGCATAATAATGCTTTGCAAAAGCTGGAATAGCTCTGGAATTAATATGACCAATCTATTAATAAAATCTAAACCCCAGGAAATAAAAAGTGACTTATTTGTTAAAGTGAAAAATAAGTGCTTAAGGAAGGAGCAGATCTCTATGTTTAAACATCTGCAGCCTTATTGAAGGCACAACAGCTGTTGCTAGCTTTAATCTCATGGAGACAAATTCATGATATCTGCATTTCTGTATGTTTCTGTTTATAATCTGGACTCTTGAGAGCCTGCTGTAGCTGGACTCACACATGCATGAAATAAATTCTGCAGATATTAGTATTTCTTTGGCTTCAAATGGTTGCCTTGGACACAAAGAGACACAGACTTAAAAATAGAGCAGTTTCTACATGTGGATTAGACAGTCAGCATTCCTTGGGCCAGACAAATGAAGATAAATCATAGCTAAGAAAGGCTGGGAAGAAGCTTTCTTGCTGTTTCATCTGATTGCTAAATTAAATCAATTGGGATTGAGAGAATACTGCAATCATGGATAGCTGCACCAGTATTTTTCTAATGGCAAAATATTCTTTCATCTTTAGATTAGTTCAGCCAATAAAGGTATTCCACAGCTAACATTTCATTTTTGTTTCATCAGCTTATCAAGATCCATTACTGCATGAGGAGGCCATTGAAGAGAAAATTTGGAATTATCTCTAGAGAGATTTTAACAGTTTTTCATGCAGATCTTTCCCACTCTTCTTCCCAAACATCAAATTACCTTTTAAAAGTTATCAGGTAAAATATGCATCCTTCTATGACAGTAATTGGCTACTATTGTGGATATAAATAAAGGAAATATCCATTTTTTTCCCCTCTGTATAGAGCAAAAAATAAACCAGTCATGAGGCCACTGTTTATCATGTTTTGGTCAGTTTTATCCCGTAATAAATAATCCCATGTAGGTAGGCTAAAATTTTGCCACAGAATTAATCACATAGTTGTCTGACCTCCAACAGCTGAGTGCAGTCAATGTTTGTATTACAAATGCATCCTTGATCTGCTATGCACTTCCTAAATATGTCAGTATTGCTTAGATTAAAAGATGAGTTATAACCTCATTCACAGAATTGTGAAAAAAAATAAAGAGGGGCAAAAATGGGAATTCTAAGAGTTACCAACAGATAAAAACAATACATGAATTGTTTTCCCATATTACACTTACAGCCAAGTTGATGTAGTGGAGACTCAATAAACAGACCATAAAGTGTATGGAAAATTAACTGGGCTCACATGGGTGTCATCAGTGGTTCAAAGTACAGCTGGAAGCTAGTTACTATTACCATTCCTCAGGGACCAATCACTCAATCTGGTATTCTTTCACATCTTCATTAATGACCTCAGTGCTTGACATGGCACTCTGGGAAAGTGTGCATAATGCTGCTGGGAATTATCAACATGCTGAAGGCCTGGCTTGCTATTCAGAAACACCTTGAAAAGCTAAAGAAGTGAGCAGACAGAAAACTCACGAAACTCAACATAAACAAATGTAAAGTTCTGCAGCTGGAAGGAAAAAGTCCACACAATGGCTTTGCAGGAAAGGACTGGAGGACTGATGGGCAAGTTGACCATGAGCTGCTGTGGGGGCAGGGGGCAACCACACAATGACATGCACTAGCTACAGCATTTCCAGGGGGTTGAAGGACATGATTGTTCCCCTCTGCTCAGTCCTTGAGAAGCCTCCTCTAGAATGCTGTGCCAATTTGGGGATTTTCAGTACAAGACACTGACATACTGGAGCAAATCTATCAGGGGATCATCAAGACCATCAGGAGATTGAAAAACATGAAATGTATTCTAAAAACATCAAAAACTTGATTTATTCAGCCTAAATCATAGCCTTAGGGGAGCTTCTCAGATACCTTCTGGGAAGGTATATAAAGAATATGGAGCCACATTCTCCTCAGAGGCAGGACAAGAGGCAAGGGATACAAAATGGAACACAGGAATTTCCAGTTAGATATATGTTAGATTTTCTTTAATCACAGCAGTGGCCAAACACACTGGAATAGGCTGCCCAGAGAAACTCTGGAATCTCCATTCTTGCAGATGCTCAGGACTGCCCTGGCTGAGAAATCTGATCTAACTGAAGCTGCTTTGAACAGAGGTTTGGACTAGATTACTGGATTTCCAGAAGTCCCTTGCAACCTAAATTACTCCATGATTTTAAGCATGAATCAGAGTTATTTCTCCCTACTTTTTTTCTATCAGTAGCTACATGTTTTTTGTAAATTAAAAAGCAAAACAATACCAACACAATACCAACAAGTTTTTAGAATAACAAATATTTTGACTTAATTACCACTTTTTCACATCCAAAAGCCTATGTTCAGCTGATTCGCACATTCCTAGTAAATTAAGGATTGAAAATACAAATTTCATTCATACTAAGGCTGTACATAAAACTACATTCATGCATTGATAGAATCAGATTCCAACAAAAAGGACAGAGTGGAAAAATGACAACAAGATTATGATTTGACTCTGCAAGTGAAACAACCTTTATGCTAGACTGGAATACCACGTAAGTGTCCACCTCTTCTGACTCACATCAATCTTCTTGTGACTACAAAGAAACTGTTCAAATCTAAAGCAATTACTATAAACTCTGCTCTATGCATAAATTTTAAAGATTGCCCGTAGTTAGTCTACCACTTGAAAAACTCAGGATTGAACACTGAGAAAGACTGCCTGTGGAAAAGACTGCTCCTGCTCTTGCAATCACACTTTAAAGACTTTTATTTAAGAGAAAAGAAACTGAGCAGATAAATACGGCAAACCTGAATTTCATCAGTCTTTATCAACCAGCTTACTGATGAGCCAAAATCATCCCCCCTATGCTCTCCTTCACTTGTGATTTTTTGTAATTGCATGTATAATGAATTAGAGGCTTCCGCTGCTAATATTTTTTCCATGACCATATAACTATGTCTAAACTCATGAGAATCTTCTATCCTACACCTTAAGCAATGCTTTACTATCTGAATTACATGGAATATGGATTTTAATTTTGACCGCTTTGGAATTTTCTTAGTTAATCCTGATCTACCTGGAGTTTCACTCACACAGAAACAAAACGCAAACAAAAAAATCCCCATGGTTTTTAAGAGCTACAAACTTTAGATTGATTAACTCCTGTGAACTTTGGAAAATTTTAAGATTCATCCATCAGTAATTATAATGTACTTCACACAGAGGAAAACACCATTACTTCGAATACATTGACATTTGCAGTGTTAAAATGTTACAACTGCAAGAGTTGACATTTATACAGAGAGCCCTCAAATTCTTAATTTCAGTACAGTTTGTATACTAGGGTAGTAGTAGGTCTTTTAATATTAATCATATTATTAGGAAGAAATTACATGAAGGATAAAATTAATATAGTTCTGTTGCACACACTTTATAAATGTTCCATTTGCTAAAAAACTGGAAAGCATGACAGAACAACAGCAAAAAGAAGGCACAAAACCACACAGAGAATGAGTTATGGAGGAGTAGTCAACTGTGCCACAGTTCTATTGGCAGGGAGAAATAAATGTTATAGAGAAGGGGAATGGTACAAGTCAGGATTAGGTACAGCTAAAGGAAAGCAAAGGCAGAAAGAGGACTTCACAAGGGAAATGAGAGTAAGAAATTATGAAAGAACTGAAGTAAAGATGAATTATTTTATAGAGATGGGGAAAGAAAGCAGAGGAACACAGAGCAGGCCCCTTACTTTGTAATATGTATCAGTAATGAACCTCAGTATCTTCCTTCACTCTGTTCACATGGTATTCTGATTATATGCTGCTCTTATGTTAAATAATTTCCATTTTGCCATGGAATGTCAGCAGCTTGAAGCAGAAACTCTTAAAACAGACAAGGGAGACAGAGAGAGCACCTGGGCTTTATTTCCACACTCTGCCAATGGCAGACTGTATGAATTAAACCCCAGAAAGTAACTAACTCTTCCTTCAGATTCCTGTTTCCCTTTTTTCAGCCTGTAAAGATCATCTCTTCCTCTGTTCATTTACTTGATCCAGCACATTGCATCTGGAAGTCTGGATTTCAACTCTCTCATGTAAGAAAAGAAACAAAGGAAAGCAACTCCATTTCTACCCTATGATGTGCTTCTTCACCAGCACAGGAAAAGAAGGAGGTGCTAATCTCTGCATTCATCTGAATGATCAAAATTGAAAATTCTGGTCATTTAATCCTCAGAAGTAGAAAACTATATTTTAGGTCTAAGACTAAAGAAGTATATATGAAAAGGACTAGCTTACAGCACTGTGGAATCAGCTCAATGAATTAGAGGATAACTTCTGCTTTTATTGCCCTGCATAAAGAAAAGTGTTTTCAAGCATGGTTCTAAGGTTATATCCAAACCTGTACATTAGCCTGGTCTACAGTCTATCCTTCCCATAAAACTT
Source organism: Ammospiza nelsoni (assembly GCF_027579445.1). NCBI lineage: Eukaryota > Metazoa > Chordata > Aves > Passeriformes > Passerellidae > Ammospiza > Ammospiza nelsoni. The sequence goes on from NC_080634.1 coordinate 87,421,830, forward strand.
TCAGTTACTAATTGCTGAAAGATTTCTCCTCCTTTAACTAATTTAGCTTTGTTCACTGCCATTATATACTTAATACTCCCTCTCAGGCACAAAATTATCATCTCCAGACAAAGAAATCTCAGGCAGGGATTGCACTCCCAGTGTAGGAAAGCACTGTGAAAAGCAGAGGCATTTTCAAGTCAGTGTTGACCACAGCCAATCAATATACAGCTGTTACTAACAAACACAGGGCTCTATGCTCTGTAAAGCAGGTCAGAACAGCTACTGGGACCCACAAAGTAGCTGCACCTTTATAACCTTTGAAAGAGCATGATTTAGAAAGGTCCTTCTGGTCACAAAGCCAACTGAGAATTTAAGAGCCCAAATATTCTTTAGCTTGTAGACACACCTAGAAATCCCACAATAATGACAACACTTTCTTTTCTTTATAGCACACCTTTTATTCCCTCCATCATGAAGCATCACCTGCATTATGTCTAGGACAACAACCAACAATCTTTCCATTCATGGCTTCTCTCAGTCAGCAGGGACACCTCCATACTTGATTGGCACAAAAAGATCGTACTGCATCCTGCATACCCACCATAAAAACAGCCTCAGTACTCCCACTAGTTTTTCCTAGCTAAGGGAAAAGTTTTAGCAAAATTTTATGGGCACAGTCTATAGAGGGAATAATGGGCAGCACCATTTTTTTTATTATAACACAAAATATAGGAGATGCAGGTACAAAGTGATTCTGTCTTTTCCTTCCAACATCCACAGGAAAATCAACAAATCCTCTCAGCAGGGCTCTGGGATCTGTTGGCTTAACAGAATTGCATAATAATAGGGGTAGAAAAGACCATGTCGCCATGCACCTGATCCATTAAAAATTGAAACTGAGCCATGGGCTTGCATAGTTGAATTATATCAGAAAAAACACATTCAAGACTCAAAGCCATCTGAGAACTCTAAAAAATATTCCAATTCTCCATATAAAGAGCAAAACTCTCTCTTTCCTTTTCATTTAATATTAATGTTATTTTTATTATTAGTCTTACTATCGTATTTTCAATTATTAAACTGTTCTCACCTTAACCCACAAGTTTCTGACTCTCATCCCCATCTCACCTACCAGGGTCAGAGGGAGTGAGAGAGCAGTTAGTTGCATGGTACTAATTTCGTGCCAGAGCTTAAAAGAACAGAAGGAAAGGGAGAAGAGACAAACTGAAGTGGTGCAAAAAGGCAAGGCAAGTGAACAGCAAATTTGCCACACAATTTCCCCTAGACAAAACAAAACCCCCAAACCTACATCATCATACTTTCTTCAAAGGTTTTCTAAAAGTATATACAATTTTTGAGAGGAGAAAATTAGTTGAGGAAACTAAAGGTGATAAGAAAAATAACTGATATCCAGAGAATCTGTTGGAAGAATAAGCAGAAAATAAGCAGTATTTCATACTGTACTTCCTACTTTCAGGATCTAGCTTTAAGCTATGGATTGGATAGATGTGTCAATTTTGGTTATCTGAAAGAAAATACAGATACAAGCAATGGTATCTTGAATAAAAATGTTTCTACACAGCATTACTGGCAAGTATTATCATCAATAATCCATTGATTAAAGTTAATTTCTTCAAAATGTATACTATAGAAAGTAGAGGAATGCACTTGTAAACTTACAGATTTTGACCATTCACATGAATGACATTAAAAATTGCAGGCTGATTTCATAATGCACTAATTTTAAATCAACGAGTGAGCAGGGATTTGATTTACATGCCAAAAAGCTGTAGAGCCTTACTTCCAACAACGGAATTCTTCTAACATGATGTAGAACTTACCATATGTCATATGCCTTCAAGCAAATCATCCTGAAACTCCACTTAAGGTTTTATCTTCTTTATTCAAGGAGTGTTTCTTGCTTAACTATACCAGAATAGGTAGGGGAAAATAAAGATTTTTGTTAACCTTTGCACTCCCCCCAGTAAAAACATTCCATAAATTATATGGAAATAGAAAATGGGGCATTATTTGGAGTGTATCATAGAGTCTTCACTTCAAAATATGAGCTATTTTTCTCACTCAGTTTTCTAATCACTGTAATGTGAATTACTCATCCTACGTTTAGAAAACATAGGTTATCTTCCTTTTGTATTCTGAGCATCCACAACAACCACTGAAGAGGGATGCAAAACATTCATGGAAATGACTGCAGAGTGAGAAAAAAACAAAATCAACCTAGCTATGAACAACTAAATACCTAGTTTGGGTAGGATTCAGTAGTGAACTCCTAAGCCCGAGTCCTGGCTCTTTTCTAGGCCAGGCAAAAAATCGTGATCTACGTTCTCCTATATTCCAACAGAAAGGCCTCTAATTATTTAATCCCTCATTTTATCTCTGTTTCAAGTTCAAGAAATGGCTCAGGAGTAGAAAGCTGCTCTTCAAAAGGCTATTAGAAACTCACAGGTTTCAAATGAGACATGTCACTTTACAGCTCATCCAAAGAAAAGAAAACACAACAGCAAATTGTCCATCCTCCCCAACCAGCTCCACCATCCAGCAGCCCCTCTGCTCAAGAGGCTGCCACACTTTCTGCAGGCTCATCTCACGTTGGCTCTGAGCGAGTTTCATGTAACTTTCTTTTGTCCAGTTTATTTGTTTCTTTCAAACTAGTCCTGAAAAAGATGCAGGCAACATACCCTTCAAAAACTATTTGTCAGTTAATATACATATGGTTTCTGTATTAAAACCCTCTGAATTTCCACCAGAAAGTGAGATATTGAAATGGCTAGGGGTCTCATCTATAGAGATATCCAAAAGTTATGTAGTAAAACTAAGAGTAATACAAGTATCTCAAAGACAGAACTATACCTGGCTTGACACAATACCAGTGCAAGATGCCTTTTAAGTCTCAAAGCTACTTTCACTGGCAATTCCAGAAATTTAGGATAAGCTGATTAAGAAATCAACATGCTTCCTTTAAACAGCAACAGGATCTCAAACCTTACCTAAATCATGCCCCGTTGCAGAAGAGCTTACACCTTTTTGCGGCAGGCAGAAGATGATCGTTAAATGGCAGCAAGTCATAGCTCAACAAGGTGTTCAGTTGTGTACAGAAACAACAGGACCTGGAAGCCCCTCTCTTCCAGCTCTTCTAGGAGAGCCCATTATGTTTGCAGCTGATGCAAATTTACAATAAGAAAACAGGCACTTAAGGATACAGTAAAGAGAGAAATATAAGGAGAGTCCAGATAGCATAGAAGGCCTTTCCATTTAGCTTTAGTGTGTGCTTAAAAATATATTTTGAATGTGCTACCAGCCACTTAATCTGTCTTATCTTGTCCTGGGGTCCATCAGGCACAGCATCACCAGCAAGCTGAGGGATTGTTCCATTCTGCTCTGCACTGGGGCAGCCTCACCTTGAATATTATGTGCAGTTTGGAGCATCACAATATAAGGAAAATATTAAACTGTTAGAGTGTATCCAAAGTAGGAACATGAGGATGTTAGAGGGCCTTGAGGAGAAGCCATATGAGGAGTGTCTGAGGTCACTTGGTCTGTTCAGCCTGGAGGAGACCTCACTGCAGTTACAGCTGCCTCATGAGGGGCAGTGGAGGGACAGGCACTGATCTCTTCTCTCTGGTGACCGGTGACAGGACCCACAGCAATGGTCTGAAGCTGTGTCAGGGGATGTTTAGGTTGGACATCAGGAAAAGTTTCTTCACCCAGAGTGTGGCTGGGCACAAGAGCAGGGTCCCCAGGGCAGTGGTGACAGCACCAACCCTGACAGAATTCAGAAGTTATGTTCCACTGGAGCTCCAACCCCAAGGCCCTCCTGTTGGGTCCCTACAAGCACCTGCTTGAACCACAGTAGCAAGAAGGAGAAACTCCTGTACCAAACACAGAGCCTCAGACCAGAGAAATTATGCATACATTTAAGGAGAAACTACTTTTGCAAAACCATGGTAGACTATCAAGAAATGCAGGACTGTTTTATTATGCCTGAATACAAGTGAGGAAAAAAAAAATCAGCCATAATTTTGACTTTTCAACTCCCTCCTCACTGCTGCTGCATTACAGCAAGATCACTAGGAGCACAGATCATTGCTCTTTTACACCAGCTTCAGTAGCTCAAATGTAAGCTCTCCAGAAAATCTGGCCCACATTCACACTAAAATATGTACAACACAGGTGGAATCAGAGACTTAAGCTGCTAAAACCATTTTTTCTGCAGAGCATGTGCAGCCACATTTGCCGGCAGATTTCCTCAGAGACAACAGAAAGCATTTCTGACATACAGGAAATGCACCATTTTTCCCCCTCCAAAGCCTTAAAATTTAATGTCGTTTTTAACTAGCATGACCTAGCAAAGCTTGTGAAAGTTGGAAGGTCACTTGCTTTTGAAAGTGAAAAAAATACATGCTCCTATACTTGCTTCAGAGCCAAACCACTGAATGAACTGCCTTTGGCAAAATTTTATAATGTATATGTGCTATTCTTTACAATATTGCTCTGAAATCCACTATTTATAAAGAAAAATACCACATAGATACTTAATTAGATTATAGCATCAACCCCAAGTACTTTATACCCTTATTTCACCATTTTGAGTTTTATATTCCAAGAGAGCGCCACAGGAACAAATTAGTAAATAAATTTCAAATTGCCTAGAGTTTTTCCTGTGTAAAACTGACCCTGCCCTCCACCTCACTCTGGAAAACACTCAGTTCAAACAAATGAAGATTTAGTCCATGGACAAGCTTTGAATTCTGAATGAAAAGAGAAACTGAGCCTTTTAAGACTCCACTATAAACAAAATATTCAAAAAACACTTTCAAATCTGTTATCCTCTTATTACAAAAGTTCCATACCTTCTTGGTTTCTCATGGACACCTCCTTGCAGCACTAACTACTTCTTCTTCACAGCACAGCAAACAAACTCCATCCCTTTTGTAGCACTCGCCTCTTATTGGACACAGCTGTGGCCTGTTAAGGGCAGGCCTCTTCCTAATCTTTGGTGATTGGTACAGCTGCAACTCCTCAGGTGTGAGACTACCTTCTGCACTATTTTCTTACATTCTATCCCTCCACACAAATCAAGTTCCTGATTTTAGCTTCCATGTGATACTTGGTATAAATCAGATCATTTACTTAGAAGCTGACAGATTTTTGGCATGCTCCTCAATTTAATTTAATTATGATTTTGACTACTAGTTTGTTTGTCATTTTATTCAAAGCAATTTACAAAGATACTCATAACTCTAGACCTATAAAGAGTTTGAAATTTGAGAGATTCTAATAAGTTATCACTGGCTGTATTTTTACAGGCTGAAATATATTAGCAACAGAACACAAAAAACTAATTCCACATGTAAGAGGTGTTGAGATATCTAGAAAGAAGCCACATTCCTAAACACTACTATGTCAACCAAAACCTCATGTATAAATCTGAGCTAAACCAAAGAATTTACACAAGTTGACCATTCAATGTATCAGCTATCATTATCTAGAACAATCACGCAATGCCAGTTTAGCCAGACTTTTTAAAAATCCAGAAGAAACTCTCATATAATTATTTTAATCTGCCTCTTTTCAGTTAGCTTACCTAGCTGTGCCACAATCCATCAAAAACTCTGTTAGCTGGTCCAGCTAGGCAGCTCTCAAAATACAGGTCCAATTTTCTCTTTTTAAGATATTCTCTCAGGCTTCCTATATTTGTTTTCACTTTCCTTTTCTTTATGCCATTTTTACAGTACTATCCAGATGGCAAAGTAATGCTCAGACCTATTTACATAAATACAGTTTCAGACACCAGAGAGTTAGAGAACACATTGCAGGGAAACAATGAAGATAAAGAGATTTCAGCAGAGGGCAATCAAACGATCTTGCAGTCTTTTTTTTACTTTTTTTTTCTAATATACTCTGCAAAAGAATGATAAACTAAATTATAATATTATTCAAAATAAAAACCCCTAGTATCTAACCTTTTAATCTCGAAACAATAAAACGTACTTTAGGTAAAAGGAAATATGAAAGCAGCAGGCTAGCACAGATCACATTTCCATTTACACTGATGAATTCAACCAGTTATGTCAGGTGAGAAACTGGGTCCCCTGTGGAATTCAGACTGCAATGTCAGGCATCAGGCAGATCCTGTGGTACTGTATACATCTCCTATTTATTTGGCCTCATCCAGAACAGAAGAAATTCCCCAACTTACAGGTGTTTCACTTTGCACTCTCCACACAGTGCAAATTAAAAGAAAAGACAGAAGGCAGTGAGAATCCAATATGTACTAGCGCCAAAATCGACTTTGGGTAATTTTCGGTCTTATAATTAGACTCTCAGTGTGGAGTATTTTAGGAGAACATGGCTCAAAATTATGCCTGGCATAGTTCTATTCACTTTCTGAGAGATTAATTTAGCTCTTTTATTGTTTATGCTGTTCCACACACTACATATAGGTATCAGAATAAGTCAGAAACAGAGAAAAAATCATTGACTGCATTTACCTCAATCACTATGTATGCCCTAATTGAATCACAAGCAAAAATGATTGCATGAACTGAATTTATCCAAAATTGATAGTCTGATTTAAAATCAGCATTGAGCCTACATTATTCTGACCAAACAATATAGCTTGATAGCTCATCTCAGTGTCTAATGAAGTAACATTTGCATAATGCATGAATCTAGCTTAGGAAAATTGAAACTGCTTTGCCTTAAAGATGGCCAGATGTTTAGTGAGCATGTGCTTAAGGCACAATTTCACCCAGAGTAATGAAGACCAAGAATGAGACAGATAAGTAATACAGGAGGAAATTTTTTATTTCCATTTGCAGTGGGAAAGACCAGCAAGCTTTTTGGTGATCCCAATCCTTCAGTTACTAGAAGTAGTAAAATTCAGCAACTGGTACACTTAGACAACCAAAAAAAAAAAAAGCTTTTTTGATTCCAATATAATAATCTCTATAAATAATGAAAAAAATTATTGTACCTTTCTATAATTCACAGATTTGACTGCTTTGTAATTTGACCACAATCTACAGGCCTTCTAGGTAATGAGAAACACATGCTGTGCACACTGCAGCAAACATACCTCAGGGAAACACCTACCTGGAAAGCCATTTGAAAGCACAGAGCTGTCAGAGTCTGATATATGGAGTGTGTGTAAGCAGAGGACAGTTATTTCTTTGTCTCAGTTAGCCAACACACTTTACCAAACATGAACTATCAGCCAAAGCTCACAATCCCTGGAGTTCACCAGCTACTGTTTCCAAGAAGGATTTTGAAAGGCAAGGTCTGAAAACAGAGGTAACTTACTGGTTAGACAATACAGGTGGAAATAGTCTTAAAATCTTGGGCACACATGTCCTTTTTCTTATCTGAGAGAACCACTGCAAACTTCTAGCCTGTTTAGATAAACATATTCTGGGTAAAAACAAGAATCAACAGACAACAGAGAGAAAGGTTAGTACATGCAACCAAAGGAGAAAAAGATGCAACACACAGGAAAGGTGATGAGCAGTTACCACTTGCAGACATTACCAGGAGCACAAGTACAGAGCCACAATACCCATGTCACTTTTGAGCTGGTGCTTTTCTGTATTCAACAGGATTATGAAATTCAGTTTCCAGGATTTTTCTTTTGAAGGATTTAGTAATCTCTCTTAAGGAGAAGGACCAGGAGGTCTGAAATAGCATGGCTGTCTCATGGAATGTTCTCAAAATAGTACCAAACATTTCTGGACTTCCCCCTCTCTTGCAGCTCCCTGTGCTGTACCACATCTGTTCAGTTTCTTGCATAGCCTCCACAGAACTTTTGGCTTCATAGAAGAACAGTAATACAGAAGCAAATTGTATGATAGTGCAATCATCACTGTGTCTATGTCAACATGATGAAGAGTCTGCAAGACCAAGTGTTTTTTTTCCATTTTTCTTTCTAATAGCTGGCCTAAACTCCTTCCTTCAAATACAGTTATTTGAAATCTCAAATCAAAACAGGTACAACAATCCTATTATTATAATTACATATTTTTTTGTTTAGGCCAGAATTCCCAAGGAAGAATACTTACAAAAATCATACCAAATTTCTTCTGGTATGCCAAGAATCAATAAGATTTCATCTAAATTTCTAATCTCACCTTATTCAAATATTCACTAAATATGCAAGAAAAATATCAGTGGAGCTCATGTAACAATTGGCATTTATGTTAAGGTAGACACTGTAAAAAAGAGTTTGACACCCTCATACTTTTATGAACCTGTTGCAATTTTCATAAATCTGACCTGACAAACAGAGGGCCACATTCACAAAGGTATGAAGGCTAGGTATTTAATACCTCCCGTTACTAAGTTCCTTAAATATTTTTTAAAATTCTGTTCTTGAAAAATATACAAAAGCAATTGCAAGAAAACCAGAATCAGTTATCCCTACTCCCAAGTCTCCCAAGAAATGCAATTTGCTAGATAAATTATGGGGTAAGCACAGGAAACAGTCAGAAAGGATGACAGTAGTTTCTTTGGTTTAAGAATCTCACAACAGCCTTGAGAATTTATCCTCCTAGACCCCTGAATAGTTTCCATACCTTTACCATTTATAACTTAAAGAAACCTTCAACAGTTAGTAAAATTATTATATCACCATTAAAATGCCTGTGGTAAGTTTCAAAGCAGTCACTACACTTTAGTGTCTCGGATGTTTAACTAAAACATATCCAAAACTCTGTGGTCAAAACTATCTGCTTCTGTGTAGTGTACAAAAAGTTAGTAATAGTTATAATAACAGCTTTCTCTCACAACATTTATTCAGCTTTCAAGGGTTGAAAATAAAATTTGCAGAAGCGGGAAAAGAGCCACAAAGTTTCATGAGAAGATAAAAGTTTTAAGTGTAGGGAGCAACTTACGCAATGCAACACAGAATGTAACAGAACCACCTGTACCTTACAAGTCTAATGACAAGCAGATACAAAAGAAGACTGTGGTAGAAAGATCTTTGAGGAAGAAAGCTATGAAAACCTATAAAGAACCTAGAATATCACTATTTTTGACCACATAAAAGCCCCTTTTCCAGACCATGAAAGCAATAAATTAGGACTACTTTGATTTAAAAGGAGGAAAGTGTATGGTGTTAGCAAAAGCATGGAAGTGCTGGGATGCAATACAACCCTGCAGGCTGTAGACCTTTTTAATTGCAGAAACCAAGCATTTGTATTATTCCTCAGTTCTGTGTAGTCATTCAGCAGAAATACCTTGTCTATACCTGAAAAACCATATCTGAGAGTACTTAAGAGTCAAGGGACACCATGTTCACTAAAAAATCTTGAAAGAAAATGTAATAAAATTCTCTAAACCTTTTTTTTTTTCAGAAATCTGACAAAAAAGGAAATTACAACCAATTAGAGTGATGACAAACTCTCTTACAGGAAAAAAAAAAGTAAGCTAGGGAGAGTCTTTGGGGTTTTGCTCATTGCAATAATGGTGCGGAAAATGCTGATCATTGTTCTGATATTCAAATGATGCAGATGAATAGTATTCATTCTTTACCAAACAAAAAAACCTTACAGAAAACTGAAGATGATTCTGTGGCCCACCAATGGTTTACAGGGAGTCATCCTGTATTCAGATATTCCCTCCTAACTACCAAGCACATTTATAATGCTGCTAGAATTGCTCCATGGATGCTGTGACATGTAGGTCTACATCCCCAGAAAGTTATACCATGAAGTCATATGAAAACTTGTCATTAGTACATCTCTAGTATTTACAGAACAAATCAGCAACATCCATTTGCTTCCTGAATAAATCCGTAACTGAAAGCACTAAGGAAGACCAAACTCTCAAAACCATAGTTTAAATTACATCAATATCATTCAGGAATCCAATAAACAGGTCAACACAAAAGTAATTACTCTTTTATGGAGCAATCATGGAAAACTCAAAATCTAAAATAAAGTTGATAAACACCTGACCACTCAAAAATAAAACTGATTTAGGCTAAGAGATTGCCAATTTACCCTAAAGTAATTCAATATCCTTTACAGCAATTTAGCCATAGTTTGTCTAAACTAACTTTCTCAAGTGTTGGCTATAAAGAATGTGAAGCCATGTATTGCTGAGCAGACAAGAAGGGCAACTACTGCTTTCTAAAGGAACTTTAACACTGAGTACACTACTTCTAAAGCCTAAGGCCTGCAGAAAAAAAATATTGAAGTGGGAGAAATCAAGCTTTAAAAACTGCAACTAAAGTTTTAAAGTTTGAAAAACTTTCCAGCTGGAAAGGAATTTCTTAGCACTTTTTGTGTGATGGCTAATACATTACCTCAAAGAGGAGGTACCAGTTACATATTGTCTCCCTGTTTATCTATGGCAAAAACATTCAGCCTGGCTGCTCTTCAATTTTTTTTTAATACCCACTACTGAGCAGATGAGACATTTAATTTTACTATCTTACTGAAATTAAATTGCTCATTTGTCATACACCTTTTGACACAACTCTAAGGCTAAGTTCACCCATATTGGACAATCTGCTTGAATTCTGATAAGACAGAGCAGCAGACCTAAGATCAGTCCATTACCAAAGACTTATGACAGAATCTATCACTCTTCCAAGAAATAAACTGGATTTCCTGCCAGTGCAGTAAATTATAGCAGTATGCATTTTACTGCTGCACATCACAGCACGCAAGCTACATTGCAGAAAAATTAACATTATTCTAATTCATCCCATTGCACCTTGAACAAGAGCAGCCTAAGGCCCTTCTTTATACAATTCTGTATCTCCCAGGCCCTGTTTTAGTTACACAAAGTCGAGCTCTAAAGAAGACCAAATGTAGAGGCTGCCGAGGTGATATGTGAAATAATCAATCCATGTTCATTTCCCCAGGCCCAGCTTCCTCTTTTCCAGTCAGTTTCACTTTTGAGATTATACAAGCCTCTCACAAGGCCAGTGGTGGAACAGAAGCCACAGACAGATGCAAATTTCATTTTATTACTACTACCTCCCAGAAATATTTTCATACTGAGGCACTGACTACCAGAGCTTAAGGCAACAAGAACAAGCTTGTACAAGAGGTGATTTTGTTTTATCAGAAAAAAGTCCATTCATCTTAAAAGTTTTCTATAATGCAAACATCTTTTTATTATGAGAGATCCAAACTTAATGACAGTATATAAATATGCTCTAGAAACAAGAACAGTAATCTGATCACAATCTAGAAGAATGTTTAAGTGTATGATTAGTATATCAGTCCTTGTAAACAGACTCACTCAGACTAAAATTTAGTTCAGTACATGAGTGTTCTCTTAGGTCACAGAGCAACAAAGGAGCAGTAAGATTTTCAGGGGAAAATACAAATAGCCCAAGGCATTCCATTATTACAGTGATTCTCTGAACTCATCAACTGGAAAACTCACTCCTCAAAAATAACTGAAACCATCTCCCTACAAAATTGCTTTATAAATAGATTAGGTGAGATAGTGAGATAGAGTTAGAAAAACACACTTCAAGTTAACAACGAACTGGGCATCTGCCTTGTGCTCAAACAGTGACTTGCACTATCTTTGAGAAGATACCTGTAAAGGAAATACTTGGGGGTATTTCACAGGGGGCTGAAAACGGGATAAAATCTGGCTATAAAGTAGCTCTGCCATATGATGGAAAGATTCAGCAGGCTATGTTTCTATAATTGCAGCTGTTCTAACAATCATTTTAACAAACAGACATAAAGACAAATAGATATATCAAACAAATGGACATAAAGACTGAAAATATGCAAGAATTTCAAGCCTAATCATAAGCTTTGAGTAGTACTTTAGACAAGTCTCCAGATATTTAAGATTTTTTTTTTTCTTTAAGATTTTTTTTATTCTTTAAGATACCTATAGTGTCCAGTGGAGAAGCAAAACGAGCATGTGGGGACTTTGAAATTGAAGTTCAAAGAAGTCCACCAATACATTAAAGGATAAAAGAGAGTAAAAACTGCTTTTATTTTAGAACACTTAACTGAACAAATGGAAAATACAGCACCCATAATGCAGCACCCATATATGGCATAGTCTAGAGAGTGGACACGATACAATGAAGTGATGAAGTACATAAAAGAAACACTCTGAATTGCCATTTAAGAATACTTGAGAATAAAGAGATGACCAGCAGGTAACCAATTACTATTTTTATGGACAGGTAAGTACAGTTTATAAAGTTGCTTCTCCCACTCTCTTCAACATTCTTTCTGTACAGCTGTGTTAAAATGAGACTCCAGTTGCAAAAACCACACAGGCGTAAAATTCTTCCTTCACTAGCAATTTGTGCTGCAATCTCAGATTCTTGTAGCTACTCAGTTAACCCTGTATGTGTGAATGCATAAATACACAGACTTTGATGCCACTGAAGTTTAATAGCCTATTTAATCACAGAGTGTTTACCTTTTAGTTTCACGAAATTACTTCTAGGGGATTTTCCCCCCCACTATTTATGTCTGGTCCCCAATTTGATTATTGGTCTCTTTCCCTTTTCTGTTCTTTTATAGACAAGCCAGTATTGCTTATCCATAGAAAACCAGGCTACAGTAAGCCACGTTAAGTCTATGGTTTACAAAGCAATCTATAAACCTGTACAGCTATTGACAAGAACCAGAGGGTTGATGAAAAATGGATTATGGGTTTTAATGCAAAATCATATGCCTCCTGGACACCATTTTCAATGGAATATACTAAAGAAAAAAGAATTTAAAAGTCAGATTTCTAAAAACTGAGTGATATGAAATTCACACATCTGGTTTACAATATAAAGCATGAGGAAAAAAAACTGTAAATGAATTCTAAAATTAAAAATTAATTAAGAGAACTCATTTAGAAAACCCTTAATATTTTCTAATTTGGTAGAGCAGTCATTATAATTACAGATAAAACAAATATTTTCAGTAAGAAAAGATTGAATTAAAATCTTGCATCCTACAACCTAATGTCTCTAATGACATTGCACCTTGAAAAGGAAAATTGAAGATTTCTTTAACTTACTTTATTAGATGATGAAAACCAAGACAAAGAGATATAATGTGCACTCAAGAACATATAATTTGGCTCATAGAATGCATTTGTCATTTACTTTTGAATAAACCAGATTTTATATTCTTTAAATGAGTCTAAGTCCTATTATGTTCTTGATAAAGGACAGGCAAGGTATTTATATATGAGATGGCTTTCATTTATTAAAAAGACAGCCTAAAATTTTTGAATGGGCATTCATGTATCTTGGAATTTTAAATTCAAAATACTTATACTATCAATAGTATCTACCATTTCATACCATCATGTCATAACTCAAAATGCTGAAATTACTTCTTTAAAGCTATTGCCACTCACAATCACTTCCTAGTATCACTAAGTTCATTATTCAGTCTGTTCTTCCTTGTCTGTTATTACACAATACCTGTTTCTTTATATCAGGTTTTTTAAACCATGACCCAAAGAAATCTTCCATGTCACAGACAAAGGAAGAGTCACTCCTGTCTATTAAGAGAACAAGTTTCTATTGTCTTCATAAAGATATTATAATGGTGAGTCTCTAATAGAAGACCAACCACGTTACTGTTTTACTCTTTCTGGAAATCTTGAGGTTTAAAATAGACATATTGAAAGTACCCAGAAAATGAGACACTGATAAGACTTTTAGGGGAAGTGGCAGAAACTCTCTGCAGGAAGTCTGGAATGCAGGGTTAGCCGAATATCCCTGTGGATTTTGGTGTCTTTGCCACAGAACATGACCTCTCCTTTGACTTGAAGCCCTTTTGATGACGTCCCTAACATTTCTTCCCCTTGTGGCAGTTACAGCCTCACTCTAAAAAGCTTCATTCTCCCTTGCATTCACATGCAGTTCATCTGAGATTAACTTTGCTACAAGTAGGTATCTGATAGCAACTGTCTTTTTCCTGACTGTTAAAGAATCCATTAGATATTAACATTCATGCTCAAGTCTAAGCATAATTGCAACAGTTAGTGACACCTGAAAAGCTTTGCTCTACAAAATCGGCTTGAATGTTCAGCTGAACACCCATTGAAAAAATATCTTAAAGAAAATTATTTCCTAGATTTCACCTACTAGATGAAAATCACTGATGAAAACTGATCAGAAAATATACATGCAGAGTTTGATTTCTAGAGAAGCTCCACATGATTTTCCCTCAGAAGTGCTGCTGACTAAGAAAAAAGTAATTGAGCTAAGGTCTAAGTCTGGAAGTACACAGCAGGAAAGTCCGCCTTGTACGTGTTGATGATCTCACCCTTGAAATAGAAGAGATGGAAATCAAAGTAATCATCACTCTTTTTGATAAATCTTACCGAGTTGCCTGGACAGAACAGCTCAACTTTTAATAATAATTTAAGGGAAGAAAGTTAAAATTTCTTGTCCTGGTGAGAAAAAGAGCATAGCTGGTCTCTACCAAGAATCTCCTTTTTTTTTCTCCTGAAATGAGATTTTCATGCACATTCCTCTCCCTTTGAAATTTCATTTATATGACAGATACCAGACTGAAGATTATCTGTTCTTCCTTTCTTCCTCTTCCTCTGACACAGGTAATTTCTAGCTTCTATTTCTGTTCAACTCTTTGTGTACCCATGCTTCAGCGGTTCACAGTCTACATGAAAAACTGCTTACTTAAAAGTAAATAAATAATTATTTTTAATTCCAAAAAGTGTTCAATTTTTTTCTTCCAAATAATGGCTACTGAGCACTGTAGCCAAACAGTTGAAATAACACAAATTGGGGGAGAAGAAGCTTTTCAATCAGTTCTGCCATTTCAGAGACAAGCCATCATACAGCACAGTGGCTTGCAATTTTGTGAGGACTTGCCATCTTCACTGTAAATTTGAGACTGCAAGATCATTACTGCTATCTTATGTATGTTTGGACAAACTCCAAAGTAACAGAGCAGAAATGGAGCTTTTGGACAAAATTTTGCAACATTTGAGTACCTAATGTTAATTTCCTATATTGGTAATTAGGTTTGAGAACAGAAAAGAAATTCAAAAATTCTAAGGTAGTTTCAGTGGGATGTACTGTCCACAAGCACACCTGAAATAATGTCCATTTCTATTCAAAAGTTTAAATATAACTTTATGCAATCTTGAGTCTTTAAACCTCAGATACCTAAATTTTGTATTTGTATTTCATTATTTTACTTATCATTCTGCCCTTACACATTACACATATTTTTTCTTCAGCTGTAAGCAAGAAATATCTCAATGTCATACACTCATTAACCATCCCAACAAGACCATTTACTATAAAAGAGATACAATATGCGTTTTTAAAACAGATATTTTAGTGCATTTATCTATTTTGGGTATCTTGAACTCAAAAGGTATGTTGAACTAAAAGTTAATACATAAGTAAGTCTGTGCCGCAATAATCTTCCAAAACCCACTGATTTCTTATATTACTAATTTTTTCCTCCTACCTGAAGTACTTTTGATGAAATGCTTTCTTATTATTCCACAAACACTTCCAGCACTCCAAAATTCTACTTACAAACTAATTCAGAGAGGCAAAGAGCAAAAACACATTATCCCCATTGCTTTGGAACAGAGTGCCCATTCCTAGAGTAAATGCAAGCCAGAGGACCCTCCAATAAATTGTTCTCCAGTGAATCATTATGGTATGCTGTCACCCTTCAGCCAAGAATGGCCCAAGAACAGATGAGAGACCCAACTGCAAGGGCAGAAAAAGAAGCTTTATTACAAAAGATTAATGATTATTGGTTTATATAGACCGATACGATACACTCCCACTTGATTGGCTAGTTAATAAAAAACATCTTTCTCACACACCATCCTTGAGAAGAACAGGAAAACAAAGTGGAAAACACCACCTGCAGATTGTTTATACTAGCAAGTTATCACATTCCTACAACTCCCTAAAATTCCCAGAAGACATTGTAAGAATGTTTTGCTGTTTCTCTCCCCCTGACCAGACTGGTATCCACAGCAGGCCATCAGGGAAGGACAAGATAATTAGCTATTTATTAGTTCAAGAATGGAGCAGCTACTCCCATTGCTTGACATTCAGTACTTCACATGAAATATCAATCAACACATTTCACAGTTGGTGAATATGACACCAAGATGTCCACAGTCCATAATTTGTTTCTGTGTTTACTTGTCAGATTTTGAACTACAAGGGTGCATAGGAGTCTTTGACCACCTTTTATTTGATATGCTGCAATGATTTGCCTACTTTCATATTTATAGGCAAAACCAAAGAATAAGGCTGAACAGACACCTTTTAAATTCAGGAGCTTTTCTTCCAAAAATACAAAAGATACAAGCAATGCATTCATTACATTCTCATAGGAACACTGTACGCGGCAGCCTTTGAATGCCATTGTGAAAAGAGACATTGCTTTGAAGAGGTTATTTTAAAATCTCAAAGTACTGTAAGATATTAACAGGCCCTCCATTTCCAAGTTGTATTTAAAAAAAATCAACCTAATTTAAGAAGGGGCATAATATGATGAATCCAAACTCAAAAGCTGCACAAGCAGCCACAACTACCCATAACCCCATATCTACATAAACATTCAGCTTGCTTTCTAAATCTGATTATGTTGCTGCAGCACTGAGGAAAGACCTAGAGTTCAGACTGTAACAAGGGACCAACCATAGGTTTATTATTGCCACACAATCACATTCTCAGTTTCTCCTGCCTTTACACATACAGTACATCTATGAATAACTTCTTCAAAGTTATACTCTTACATTCAATACTGTTGGTAACTCAGTGAAAGAAAAGCAACCACTGAAAAGATGATGAATTCCAAATAAATATGCTGTTATTATATGATGACTTTCATTAACTCCACATTATTAAACTGTATATTTGATTGCATCTTGAAACAACATCTCAAGAGCTTTCTTGAAAATGACTTCACTTCAAACTTTTTTTTTCCTAAGATGGCTATTTTATCACTGAAAATCTACCAGCATTTTTCAATAGACAACACAGAGCATAATATTGCTTATTTGTTCTCTTGATGAGACATAAAAACCAGAATTACAGCTGAAAACAGGAGTAAATCAGAATCAAAACAACTTATCACTGTGGTATTTAGTGTCTTTTTCAAAAGTTAGTATTGATGCCAAGATCAGCAATCCAGATAAAAATCTTTGTAAGTAAGTCACTTACCATATTTATTGATGATACAGGACCAATGCTGTTAACGTAAATGTCAACATCAATAACTGTTGGTTTTACTGTGGAGAAAAAAAAATTAGTATTATTTTGCAGACAACATAAATAATCACTTTAAATACTTTTGCCCCCAATAACCACAAGTTCTTTTTATCAGGTACAACTACTGAGAAATATGGATAATGTATTTTTAAGAAAAACATGGTTCTATTCCTCCTACTCAACAAAAATAATTGCCAGAAATTAAAACCTGTACCACTTCATCATCATGATTCCAATTTTTCAGCAGCAATTTGTTGAAGAAACTTTCAGTGCTAGGCCTGGTAGCTCAAAGTAAAGCTCAAACCTAAGATGCCTGACATGAAAGTAGAAATAATGTAGTGCATTACTTTTTACCTTTGCCTCAACATTCACGTCCTTTAGCCTGTTTGTTCCAGATCAAAAAAATCCTTCCAGATTACTGCATCTCATTAGCCCTGAAATCATCCTAACTTCGAGTAAAATCTGTATGAAATCTGATTAGCTAAACCTAAGCAACTTCTCTTTCAATTCAGATTCATTCCCTTCAGACCACATTGCCTTTGCACTCTTTCATTCATAGGGTTTTGAATTTGATTTGGTTTAGCCAATGCACATTTCCTATCAGATCTTCCATGTTTTCAGACTTCAAGGACTTTATAAGCCAAGACAAGCTCTGTATTCCTTTCTTTTGCTGAGGCCACTAGGATTTCTCTTTCTTTCAGCACCTTTGGTGTCAGTGTAGCTGCTGGACATTACTTAGCTCCTACTGGTGACATGATCTAACTCTAAAATGATGCCACTCTTACACCAAAAGACACATTAGGTTTTTTTAGTTATACTGCTATTATTCTAGCCCCACTGGCTGGAAGAATACATTAAGCTCTAAATTGAAATCTGAATTAGTGGTTTACTTTCTCCAGAGTTAGCTGACTCAAAACTAAGTCTAAAGAATAAATGCTATTTTAACCTGCATAGTGAGAATTGATGCAAACTTGCCCCTAGTAAGCCAGAAGCTTCTGTTGGACATCTTTCTTTCCCACAGAAGCACCTTCTCCTCTACACTGTTTTCAAAAATCTCCAGAGAATATTCAAACCACTGAAGTTTGGAAACTATGTTGAACTTTGACTTTTTTCGCTTACCCCCAGGCCTCCTACAATGAGGAAATGCAGGCGTATCAGCCACGCAAAACTCAGGAAGCTTTCCTCTGGGAAGCTACTGAGCAGAGAAGTGAGGACAGCAAAACACCAAGGTTCTGACAGAAGTTTATTTCTGGTAACAGTCAATTGGTCTAAAGCCATCTGATAGATAGACAGGGATCTTCACATGTAAAGATGAATATTTTTTCCCTGCATCATCCAAATTTCAGACTATCAAAGAGGTGTCAAGTAGTTTTAAAGTACTTGAAAATTTAGATGGTTATGAAAAAAAGAACTTGCATGCTGGCCTGTCCTGTAAGACTTTGTATGTACATATCATTAGGAAGGCTATATCCCCTGTTGCAAAACCAGACATTAAAGTGGGTACAAACAGTGGTGAAAGATGATAACCATTCTCTCTAATTCATTTTTACAATTACAATTAAGTAACACATACTTTTTGACTGTGTATGGTCAGAACATCCAGGATTATTTAAGGTCATGGTTTTGAAGTGTCTAAAGTACCAGCTGATGAACTCAGATCTCCCCTTCAGCAAAAGAAAATGTGAATTCAGCTGAACAAGCTCAGCTGATTAAAGCAATTCTAATTGTACCCAGCTAATAACTAAATAGGAGTCTAGCAGCTTCTGGTAATGAGTTGCCTCAAAATGCAGTAATAAATGTCATTACACAGGAATTGGTAATAGCAAGAAACTACAGCTAGCTCTTCCACCAGAACAGCATTCATGGAATAAAGAGCTCTAAGCCTTAGAGGGTTTATGCACGTGTCTACCTGGAAGCTCAAGGCTAAGGAGTTCTGGTGAACATTAATGGCAGTAGACTTAAGGATGCAAATTGGCATGCAACTGAATCTTGGCAGGATCAGGAACAAAATTCAGGACCAGAACACAGTGCTAGAAATCTGGTTTTTTAATCTGTTTAATCACTGCAGTTAAGTATATAAATAGAATATGAGGTGATAATTTTTCCTGGATGTTCCGGACAAAATTCTCTTACACTGCAAAAGAAAAATATTAAGCACTGTGTATTAATGCTAAAGAGAATTTGATCTTAAAGGTCTAACCTTGAAACAGAACACTTAACAAGGGTCACTTTTTTATCAAACATTTCCAGTGAAATTCAAACTGAAAATAAACAATAAAAAAATACAGGTAAGCTATCATACCTGTTCAATTTTTTTTAATTGAAAGTTTATTTGAATTGGTTTTTTAAATTTTTCTTGACAGAGGTAAAAAATACAATTGTAATTTGATTGTATGATAAATGTTTGTTCAGGTCTTAAAAGAAAAGACAGAAGAACACAGTTCTTGTTGCCTGTGGTCTTTCATGGATATAAACACATACAAACAAATAAAGGATTATCAGGTATAAATTTCAGATTCATCATGATAAGTTTTTAATTCAAATACCAACCAAAATGTAGCAAGGTTTTAAGATTATTTCCTCCAAAATGTATTACGAAAAAGGAAATAACTTAGTCTTAATGTTATCATGTCTTATTAGAAAGAACTTACCCTACAGTGCTCTTAAAAATAGAACTGAGTTTCATGGAAATATGAAATAGCTACACTATCAAGAAGGCTGGACCAGATGATCACTGTGCTCCTTTCCAACCACTCTGTGATTCTGCAATTTCAATGCCTGCTCAGTTTTTCTGTGTATTGCATTCATTTGTGACTGCTCAGTTCATGAAGGAATTCAAGCCACACATAAAATTGCTGAGCTGCAGATGGAGCTTTTTTTCTTGCACTAGAAGAGTGCTCACAGTGTTGTTGACAGAACAATTAAAGTGTTAATCCCTCACTAAGTGCTGACAATAAGATTAAATATGGATACTCAGCTACAGGACTGTTTTGTTATTGGCCTAAACCCAAGATAGTCCTGAAGAGCTGTCAGAAACTTAGAAAAAATACTGGCAGAACCATGTGTATACGACACGCAAGAGAGCAATTAAAGGTTGTCAACAAATGTTCCAGCCTTCTCAAAGTTCTCTGAAATGCTATTTAATATATGGCAGTAACTTTCCCTAAAAGACAGTGTAAGCACATCTGAGTAACTGCAGTGTCACACTGCTACTCAGGGCTACCTAAGGTAACCTAGCTGCTTAGCACAGTCATTTAATCTTCAAGCATGCTGGTTTTAATTGAGATGGGGATTTATCAAACCAATCAAAATGTTTTTAAACAAAACTAAGGTCATCTGATCCAAATGCCCTGGCTTTGAGACAGACAGTGTTTATATTCCAATCAGCTTTGTAACTATCACATTGCAGACACTACCAACAAGTAGTGCCTACAAACTTTAAAAACATCTGACAGTTCAAAACATATCTAGGACAACCATAGGATTCTTCCAGTCCTGCATTGTGGATTTAAACTGGTGAAAAAAACCAGTACCTGAGGTTGAATCTCATTAAAATCCATGAAGACATTACTGTTGGACACATATGAGTTGATCATGTGTATAAAAAACTCAACAGATAAATCAAGAGAATTTTAAAAGACTCTTGAGTAAATCAAAAGAGGGAATGTTATACAATTTCATGTCATGTAGGGGGAAAAAGCTGCAAAAAGTTCCTGTCATTTTATTATGCCTATTTACTACTCTGAATTATCCTGTCCTTTTAAAAAAGAGATCTTTTGATAGATCTCCACTATTCAGAACTGATACTTATTTCATGAATGAAACTACTTTTCTTCCTACAGAAAGCTTCCTCCACATTTGAAGTCTGTCCAAATAGCACTAATGTTCCTGCATAAATCATAAATATTTAGAAATATTTTTAAAATTTTAATATTGAGAAATATTTTTACAAGCCAAATTAAATGGAGTATGTCTTACTGAGGTGTCATAAATTTTAAAATAAAATTATTTTTTGTTGAGAGTTAACCTTTCTTACATTGTTCAACCAAAATCCAGGTTTATTCTGGTTTTACACAACACATCAGTGATAAAAAATGTAGACCAATACACATTTATAGAAGCAAAGCAACAAGAACCAGATTTTTAGAAGGCACATAACTACATAAAAATCACAGTATGATCTCTGTTCAAGAACTACAGGGCCACTTGAGTTCTGCCCAAATTTCACAAGACTTCTGAATAAAAAGACTAACAAGATTGGCTCTGCAGTAATGAGATATTTTTTTATATTGCTCTATAATGATATTTTACATTCCCTCATTACCACATAAATTGCTATTTTTAAATTAGGACAAAGCTGTAATAAATCATTACACAGTTATTGGTAACTGTAATAGTAGTGATTATAGTGTTAATTTTTACTTTGCATTGGTGATGATGACTATTCCAATTTTCCTACACTACCTTATAGGAAGCATCTATTTGTCTAGCTGTTCCTATGAAACAAACTGCTTTGCCAACAAATCACTTCTCAAGACCAAATACTGTTGGCTAACATCTCCATTTTACAACAAATCACCACATTTGAAGAAAAAAATGGTAATAGGAAGTGTTAAGCCACCATCTCTCAAGGTATCTAAAAGATGAGTGGATGTGGCACTTAAGGACATGGTCTAGCTATGGATTTGGCAGTGTTAGGTTAAGGGTTGGACTCAAATAACAATCTTTTCCAACCTAAATTATTCAGTGATTCTCTTCTACAATGCTACGAGTCTATCAGTGAGGAAAATTAAAAACCCTCATTCTTCCTGCATGGAAGAGAATGGGCTTGAAAACATCTGTCAAAGTCCTCGACTTGCTACAGACACAGAAACTGACAGAAATGACACCCATGTGTTTTAGGTTCAAACTACCAAAACAGAACTGCAAATGAAAATCAAAAGAAGAAAAAAGTTTGGGTTAAAGCAATACCAGGATGAGAACACAGTCCTCTGAAAACAGTATTTTTTTACAGGCTAGGTTTGGTTGTCATTTTGTCCAGGAGTGTGAATGACAGTGTGCACATGAACGGACTCCCTCAATTAACTACAAATCACTTTTATTCTTCATTTCCCACCATAACTATCAATCAACCTTCAGCACTTTCATCCTTCATTTACCATTCTCTAATGCACAAGCTGTAATTTTTCAAGTATTATGTTGTGGAATGAAAACTGTAGATCTTAATGTTTAGGCTTGTTTTTCAATCAATCCCTAGAGTTTTAATTTTTGTTTTACTTATATTCATCAGAGAGGAGAATTCTGGTGTGATATAATAAGACTGAGCAATAACAGAATTTGTTCCTGCAAAGTCTAGCAAGGTAGCAACCAGGGTCTGGATGAACAATAGCAGCCATGAGAAAACTATACAGATGTAAAAATGAGCAACAATATTTAAAATAGTATGTGCAGAACATAACATGTACCTGTTTAAAGATAACAGAACAATTAGTTTGTGCCACTAACACTGAACATTCTTGCATTTTACTAATACTTTCTAAGAAACCTTGTTAATGACAGCATAGTCTGAGCAATCAGAGAGGGAAGGGATAAGGAGAAAAGAATTTTCACATGTAAAAACTTTCCCTGACTCTTACCTAACTTTCAACCCATGGCATCCAGAAAGTTTGCATGCTATACTCCCATGATCCCCTCAGATTAAAAAACCTGATAGTGAAGCTATAGAAAAGAAGAGAGAATAAGAACTAGCATCTTCTACATTGAGTTTTGTGTGTGACAGTTAAGACTAAGAGTCAGGCAAACATTAACTGTCAACCAAACCTTCCTACCTACAATGCTATTCAAGAAAAAAGTTCCATCTGTGTATGCGTCAACCCATTTCAGCAAATAGTCTCTGTCAGGAAATAAAACACTAAATAGAAATTATCTGTGTAAATTAATTATTCACATTCACAAAGATAAGGCTGTATTTTAAGGGAGCTTGCTGTTTAGTAATTGGGTAAAACACAAAAGCAGTACTTTTTTCAAGCTCAGAGATTACACACAAGACATAAGCATTTCAAAGATACAAGTGGCTTTATCACTTAAAGAAACGATACAAGAAACGAGATAAAGGAGCATTTTATATAGGCAAAAAACTGCATTAGCAGGGATAAATTATTGGCAGTAAATTATTAAGTAAATTCAGAAAAACAGTGTTTGAATACTAAAATATTTCGATATAGTGAAGTACAATAAGCTTAAAGTGTTACTTTCCAGCATTTCATTTAAATCAGGTGATCTAAAAAAAAAAAAAAAAATTAAACTGGGGTTCTTTGGAGAGTTTTAAGCGGAAACATTGACTTCTAGGGCTTCAGGCTCAAAGCACTGGACTAAAATTTCTCTTCTTACACTTTCAGTATGGCACATTAAAATTTTACCTGAGAAAAGGATGAATAAAAAGTAGGATGTTTCCCCTGAGGGTTGAAAAGCTGCAAACCAAAGCAGGTCAGAAAGCCAAGGTAAAATTTTCCCGTACTCAGTCCACGGTTAAGCAACCAGAAAAGCAGAATTCAGGCATGAAGAAAGCTCACTGTCAAGATCCAGTCCTAATCAGAGTTGCTCCCATGCAGGATTTTCAAAGAGCCTATGTTTAATGCACTGGACCAGCATCAAAATAAGACTATTTGTTTATGCAATCTTTCAAAAGTCAAACATGTATCACAAAAACCTGAAATGGGTATTTTGGAGTGTTTTATAGAGTAGTTTACCCCTAATTTGCTAACCTTGCAATTAATATTCTAGAAATGTTCATGGCCAACACTGCAAAAGAAGGCATCAGTTCCTGAAAATGGCAGAGAATTAGAACTCCTGCAGAATCAAAAGAAATCCCTTCTATCATCCCACTTAGAACAGAGATTGCTCTCATCTTCATTGAACAGCAATCCTTTCCTCAGGAACATTCTTCTTCCTGAGGATTTCTAGTTAGACAGCGAAATCAGAACAAAAGTCTCTGAAAGGAAGACAATCCACTTCTACCCCACCAAAAAAGAACAAAAAGAGAAGTATCAATAAGAACAATCAATGCATTTCTGATTTTTTGTTATGATTTTTTTTCATTGAGCTCTCACTATATTCAGCCCTGTTTCCTACTAGTTCTTAGCCACAGTACTCTGTGTCCTCAACATGAGGTTATTCAAGTTTATTCTTTCATATAAATCTAAATTAGACTAAACTCTACAGTCTTCTGCAGTGCCCAGTATTACAGAAGTTGGATCCAGGACTATGGCTTTCCCCTCCTGAGTGCTGCCATAATACAAACAGAATTTACCCCATCTCTCCTTCCCATGTGCTCTACGTTTACATACAAGTTGGCTTTCCAGGTACAACTCTCTCTGATCAATTCTGAAGCAATGAATGCCTCTCTCACTATTTCATGTTATAAGATGCCTGACACTGTCTTGTAGGCTAGCACCAAAAAGGACTTACAGCAGAAAGCAGTAATTTGACCTTGCATGACACTTCACAGCTTTCTCTGCACTATGATCTGGAAAATACTTTGATCTGTCAGGCAATATGCAGCCCTCTGTCACCACGTATGGGGAAACCTAGCTGGAGCTAATTTAAAGAGCATCAGGTGTGGCAATCAGCAGCTAGCAAAAATAATCTGACAGCCTCTGTGGTAATCGCCTGTGGTGCACTTCAGGGTTCATTTCTGTGTGACATGGTAGGAAAGCAGGTCAGACAGGAGAAAGATTGTGATACTGCTTCAGAACTCAAGATTTTCAATAAGATTGTGGCTGGAAAAGGACTTGTTCTTTAAAAACCAACAGAGTTGTTTCCTCTCAACCAACAGATTTTCTCCTCGCACACACTGAGAAACTGGTTATATTAGTTGCGAAGAAAACTTCTAGCTGCTTTAAAAGAGGACTGCTGTTAATGCTCCCAAACAGCACAGTAAAGTACATCAGACAGAGCTTAGTCTTCTGAGTTTGCTGATTCAAATGAGCCCATCTATTTGTACCAGCTCTGCTTGTACAAACCTAGTCAGGGTAGTGAGAGCTGCACAGCAGTATCTGAGACTGCTCTCATCTTCAGAAATATGGCTAATGGTTGTAAAGATACTGGAGAAGTAAAGAAAACCAGCATGACTCTCAAGACAGCTAGAACTGGCAGAGTCATATTCACTTCATATTCCAAAGTGAATTTATTTGGGCTTATAAATAAAAAATAAATACAGATGACTGCCAGAGCTGCAAGGATGAAATAATTTTGGAGGGAGGGAGGGAGGGAGGGAGGGAGGGAAGGAAGGAAGGAAGGAAGGAAGGAAGGAAGGAAGGAAGGAAGGAAGGAAGGAAGGAAGGAAGGAAGGAAGGAAGGAAGGAAGGAAGGAAGGAAGGAAGGAAGGAAGGAAGGAAGGAAGGAAGGAAGGAAGGAAGGAAGGAAGGAAGGAAGGAAGGAAGGAAGGAAGGAAGGAAGGAAGGAAGGAAGGAAGGAAGGAAGGAAGGAAGGAAGGAAGGAAGGAAGGAAGGAAGGAAGGAAGGAAGGAAGGAAGGAAGGAAGGAAGGAAGGAAGGAAGGAAGGAAGGAAGGAAGGAAGGAAGGAAGGAAGGAAGGAAGGAAGGAAGGAAGGAAGGAAGGAAGGAAGGAAGGAAGGAAGGAAGGAAGGAAGGAAGGTTGGTTTGTTTAAAAGCAAAGCAAAATTCAAAATTGGTGTTTGTTGAAAATGTCTCAGAACACAGATTGGTGAAGCCTTCTTCAACATATGCAATTCAGAGGCTTCCCTAATGTAAGGATACATCTGAGAAAGAGAAGATGTAAACATGAAATACAAACTGCCTTACTACTCTGCTGTTCAAAGCCTAATCTAGGGTGAGACTTTTTCCTTCCCAATACTAATGGCACATTTCAGAAACCTCCCATATACTAACTTTTTGACTGGTAACTTTCACAATTAAAGAAAAAGCTTACATATAAGTTTCCACGCATAAGCTCACTCAGGAAATGTGACTGGAAAACGTTCCACTTAGTTAAAAATTTTCTGTTTAAGGTAAATTATATTACATATAAAGTTAACCTTGAAACCATTTAGGGTTCTGAAGACAGCTGTTCTTTTCCCTAACTTTGTTGTGGTCTAAGCTGTCCATGAAGGAAGGTGAGAGGGGAAGATTTCATTAAAGTAAAATGACTTTGAAGGAAACTGTGTTTTGCTTCATTGTTGGGTTTCTTTTGTTTGTTTTTGTTTGTTTGTGTGGTGGGGTTTTTATTGTAATTTAAATTTTAGACCTGTCAATCAAAGAAAAAAAAATATCAATTACAAAAATCTGGTTTATTTCTAGAATCTAAATTAAACTGAAATATTTTCAGCTCTAATTATCATCATTCCGTTCTGTGCCCTGTTGGTTTGCCTAGTATTTCTGTTTCATTTTATTAATAAAAAGAAAGTAAAATTTCAGGGCCAGAACCTGGTCTTACTAAATTTCAGGATTTGTATCAATGTGACATGGGAGAAAAAAGCACACTTGCAGGGTAGCAAGTCTTACTGCACCTGCACGTAGAAAATGACGCATGTCCATTAAAGAGGTCTTTTCTTCAAAGCACTTTGAAACAAAACACAGAATACCTGCCTATGGAAGAGATGTTAAGACCTTCACAGTTTGGAATTGGTTTAGTTTTTTTTCTAGGATTGGTGCCTTTCATACCATGCAAAAGACCTGAGTATCTCAGATCTATAATTGTAGCTGGTAAAAAAACAGGTGAATAAATGCTTTACATCATAAAACATTTTTCTTTTTGATCTAATCAGTACACTGTTATTAGCTCTTCAGTATAAAGTGCTTTCTTTCCTTTTTTTTTTTTCCCAGTTCAAAAAGGCATATTTTTTTTGCGGTATAATAGAAACTTTCCAGATACCACCAGTAAAATAAAAACCCTAAAAAGCCATGATATTCATGGAGACAAGAAATCTGCCAAATGTGTGGCCACAGGGGATGCAGTCAGGCATTCCCCTGCTGGTAGAACACTGCTTTGTTTCCAAAGATCAAAGGAAATCTTCTTTGAGTGAGACAGGTCCTGTAAAGGTATCACTTTCCTAACAGCCTTCACAGGTTAGCTGTTTTGCCTAATATTTAGTTTGTTCAATCCACTCATTAAAAATCCTGGCTTGGAACCTTGCAGGTAATGCCTGAAGTTCTGAGTGTAGATCGTGCCTATGATCTGAGCAACAGCAACTTATGTAGAAGCTGAGGCCAAGTACAGGCCAGGATGAGGGGAAAAAGGAAAAAAATTTCCTAGTCTTGCATGCAAGCAGAGACCTACACACTCTTTACAGTGGTTTAGATGTGCTTGGGTGACAGGAGGAAAGAGGGTAGCCAGGTGTTCACAGTGCCCTCACTGATGGCTGTACTGCTGGCCTAGAGGAGATGAGATTGCTGACAATGCCAGTGCCGACAGTACAGCAAAAGGGAACTCAGAATATGCTTGTACCAGGTAGGACTCTATTTTGAGCTAGGCAAAATATCAATTGCCCTGAAAAGAATGAAAACCACAGAGAAGTCACTGCCTGTGCCAGCATGCACTTTGATATATTTTATTCACCACAGTCTTCTGCTCTCCTCCTTTTTTGGCTGCAGAAGTGTCTTCCCAAGTGATCTGAAACTGGCAATCCTAACCTTAGAAAGTGCAAAGTATTTCCTGGGCCTTTCTGACTGCATTCAGAACAAAGATCATTTCCTCAGGATGACAGCTAAAGCTACACACTGTTAGAAATAGTGGATTTGCAATAAATGATTGAAAAACTGAGTGAAGAGCAGCGTGACATGAAATGGTGAGTGTCCCTGTCCTATGGGTCACACAACTTACTTCCCAGCAGTACCATGCTAATGTGAAGGCCCTAGTGAGTAGGGACTGTATATGAGTCCTGGATTTAACCCTCAGTATTGGCTGAACTGCTGCTTCAATCTGAGAATCCCTTCTCGCCTCTTCTACTGGTTCACTCCATGCTTCCTCTAATTTCCAAAACATGCATTTTCTTATTGTATGGTCTATGTTATCTGGCACACTACCTTTTCTTCCTGGTGCTCTAGCTGGTATGTACTATGCTTTAAAGTATTTGCATTAATACTGAGACCTTCAGGGCAGCAAGACAATTCTGTCGCCAGGACACGTCAACCACCTTGTTAGGAGAATAACCAGCTCCCAGATGGAAAGGAAGATGTGCTTGAGTGTGAGGCACCAGCCAGCAATTCAGGCAAGTTATCTGTAATGCCTGATTCTCTAGCATTCCCCTTGTGTTCTCCTTGCCAAATGCGACAGCTCCACAACTTCAAAAGGGCAATGTTATTTATCTGCATCAAAGGTAGGAGAGGTGCAAAGAGGGACCAGGGGAGGAAGCACAGATGAACTGACTTCTGTGGCATTTGAACAACACTCAGCACAGGTTCTGAAATAGCCAGATTATTATCAAAGACAAAAAACGGCCTAGGACCAAGATGCTTGATAGAAACAGATGTAGTTGAGAACTATAAAATCTGTTTGATATATGAACAGCTGTGTAATTTGACTCCTTTCTCTAAAATGAAATGTTGTGGAGACACAAAAGGAATTATTTTGGTAACAATGACTTCCCAGCGCTGTAAGATATGTCTGACCTCTACTAATTTTATGGCAACTGATATGGGGACTTTGAGTGATTACTTTGCCCCACATAAGCATAATGTAATTCGCTCTGCCTTAAGTCAGTGATCTGAGGACACAGTGTACAAAATAAATAAAAAAATTTGTCTGAGACTGTCTTCCAGATGTTGATATGGGTGGGAAAGTGTGTTAAAGCATTTCTCCATCAGATATTAAAGATAGCTAAATCCAGCATGACAAACGAAGTAGAGAGAGATAAATGTCACTCTGGGATAAAAACAGACACATCTATAAAATATTATCTTTGTAAATACTATGGAAAATCAAAGTCATAGCTATAAAAAAGAACTAAACAGACCCTCTTTTTAATACCACATGATAGTCTTTGTTTTTCTGCAACTCTTGCATTATTGTGTAGCTATGAAACACTCATAATTGTAATGATGAATACGTATAGATGGCTCTTACTTCCCTCTAAACCAATCCAAAGGGATCACCTAGAAAACATATGAATACATGTGCCATTAACAAACAATAATTTCACTTATAATCAGTGGTAGGAATGCTCCTCTAATCCCTGCAAATATCTAGGGAAAGCAAAATATATAAAATATATATTATATTATGTGATTATTTTGAGTATTCCTCAGTCTCAGTTTGTCCTGAAACACGTGCAAGGTACAGTAAATATAAATGACAAATTCTCTCTGATTGCTGTCATACAAACTTGCTATGAACAAACTGAGCAGCAGTTGTGCTACAGCCAATATGCTGTAGGGGTGCAAACTGAGAAAAAAAGGCATAACTCCAATAGGTGGAGCACTAAAAACAAAACAAAATAAAACAAACAAAAAAAACCAAACAACAAAACACCACAAAAACCAAACAAACAAAAAAAACCCAAACTAAATACCGCAATTGGTTTGAAACCTCATTATACAAGTTAAAACAATGTAATAGCCCAAGATGCTAATATGCAGGTACCTACAGGCTCTTACTTAAATTTTATATTTATATGTAGTAGTGCTGACCATGATATACTCTGACTCTGTAAGATTTCTTTTGGAGATGTCTGCTGGTTTGTGGAAGATCATCTCTGGAGTTGCCCTATACACAGGCAAATCCCAGTGCCTTATTCTCTGCATTAAGGAGCACAACTTTCAGGATCATATTTTGAAGAGAACAGGTGCACATTCTTCTCTTGATGTGTCCTACTTTCTGCTTTAATATGCTGAGGTTTATGCTTCTCAGAGTGTGAGATTTTCAGCATGGACTGGATGACAAAAGAGGTGTGCTCCTCTGCCAAAGACCTGCTGAATACTTAAGGACTAGCCCTTCCATATCCTTACACAAACTCTGTACAAATCAACAAAATTTTAGGACCCCAAGCTACCACCAGATTTCCTTGTGAAAATTAGCATTTTTAAAGTACTTGGAAATCAACTTAAACAAAAAAAATTTAATCTACACTTCCCCAGATATTTGTGCACACTTCCAGATTATAGTAACATATCTACTCTGCTCCAGAGAAGCTCATCCTCACTTGTGCAGAAAGAAGTACTTACTTCCAATATCTGGCCGCAGCTTTTTGTCATACTCTCTCAACAGCTTGTTTAGAATGAGAGTCACATCTGTATCTTGTGTTTTTGGAGCTAAAACCCAGTTTTGGTTAGTTGTTCCATCTTCATATTCATCATCTTCAACCTTTCTAGAACTGCAAAACAAATGAAACAAACAGGTATTATTTTACATTACTAAAATAGGATGCAACAGGATGCAGCAGGATGCAACAGGTGCAACAGGATTCTCCCATTAACAATTGCTGAGTATCTGTGGATGGGTCATGATTGACAATTGTTTAGAAATTGTTTTCTGGAAACGTCCTCAAAAAGTTATACTCTAGAAGATAATACAGCTATCAGAGTAGTATTTTATATCCTGTATTTTAATGAACCTATTCTGACTAGTTTACAATATACTTTTACAAAGAGCGAACATCTGCAGTATTACTTTATTAATATATCAAGACAACTGATTCATCTCTTGCACAAAGCCTAATAAGAGTATTAAAAATTCAGATCTGTTAATGCTTCCTGATCATTTTATCCTATTAATAAATTATTATATTCTCAGTGCATGAATTTCAGAGTTTAATGTATTACAAGGCTAAGAATTAAGAGCTCATTCCTTGAATTTGAGATGGATTATCACAAGCACACAAACACATTGAATAAATTAATCTGAATTTCCCTACAGCTTTAGTAACTTTTTTTAAAAACAGTACTACGCCAAGAGTTGCAACTTTATTCATTTATAGATGGATTATGTTTATTTTAAGGCTATATTAATGCAAATGTCCTGAAACTACAGTTTGGCCAGAAATCACAATAAGAGCTATTTTCACACAAGACTAATTTCATTTGTGCAGCTTTTTGTGCACGGACTTTAAAATGTTGATTTGAAGATGATATCTTCATCAGATGTATCTTTTGGTATCTTAGAAACCAAATCTGTTTGATGCCTCTCACTGGAGAAAATCTATGACAGACTGAGATGAAGTTATTAGGAGAAAAGATAACCTCAGTGGTGGAGCCTATGTAAGGAATCATGTGTTATTTCAACCTGCAATTACCCAGGGGATATGATGTCATTTTGCAACTTTTTTACATAAATGTCAATAATTATGTGAGGTGCAAAGCAGTGGAGAATGAGAGGAACAAGCCTTGTTTATTCATGGGATGTGCTACACACATCTGTGCAACTTTCTTTCTCTCCTTCTCCTTTTCTCCATAATGACACCAGTGATTTTAAAATACCTCAGATGTCCAGAAGACTTGATAAATACTCTATGTGAACATAAAAAACCTGATACAAATGTAAAAATTTCATCACAGAGCATCATCGACCCTCACATTGCTCGAAGACCACAATTTGAGAACAAAATGAAACTTTAAACTGAAACTGCTTTACAGCCAATATGCTCCTAAAGATTAACCACGAATCACTTAACATGACCTCACAATTTGCAATTGCTGTAGGCACAATTTCTATATAAAAATAATTTTTAAACCTAGACCCTGGAGATTTTCTGAAGAGAGCTCATATAACTAAGCTGTAAAAGTAGAGAAAACTTAGGACAAAATTTTGAATAGACAACCACTACTTTTCTGTTATTGGGCTGTATTTTTTAAAAACTGGACTTTGTTTTCCTTTTTCTAATTCACCCAATGAGCATTGAAAAAATCAAGAGTATTTTGGGAGAATTTTTTTTTCCATCAGATTCATGATAAGCCCTGTGTCTTAATACTGCTGTTACAGAACCATTCTCAAAGGAGGTATCATCTCCAAACATACATGGTTGATATTTCCGAGCTGAAGCTCTGCAGTGGTGCTGAATTGCTGATAGCAAAGAAGGACAAATCATTTGTCTTCTTCTGCTGCAGCCACCACAACTTTACCACAGGTATTCAGACTGCATCTGGAAATGAGAAGTGAGTTCAAGCAGTATCATGATTCCTATTTCAGGGAGATGCTGCTTTAAAACAAGTCACTAACAAGAGTCTAACAAAGCACTGTCAGATGTTTTAGTCCCCTCACTCTAGCAGCTTCTTTCCTAGAAAGTACCTCCAAACCATTTAAATCCCCACCTATCTTCTAGATTAAGATTGGTGGTGGAAGAGGTTTCACAGTGGATCAGACTAATACACTAGACACATATTTTTCAAGCTTTTTTGCTTTCTCCCTTAAGAAGTTATTACTTCCCTTCCATTGCTTGTCTCTACATAGTTAAGGCAATAGTGCTCCTTCAAGGCACTTGAGGTTGCATTTTCCTTTTGTAACCCTACAGGTGACTGGCAATTCCTCTCATATTCCTGTGATCCAGAGAAATAACTACAGGGTGATGACAAGCCAGTCTCAGACTAGGAAGGAAGAAAGGCTACATGCCTTTCCCCAACTCTTCGTCAGTTCTGATTCTGTAAGGAGACAGAGAAGAGACTGTGCATAAACTGCAGGGGAGGAAGTCTAGAAAACTCTGAGAGGCTGTCAGGGAAGGGTTTCTTTCCTGCAATAGGTGTGTCCCACTCTCGCTGTGGAGGCTGGCACGAAGCATCCTCTAGTTCCTGCGGGGATTTAGGAGATAGGCACCATTCAGGTGTGGGGCAGGCTGCCAAGGCGGACGAGGGAAGGCCTTTGAGCATGCCTGTAGCCTGGTTTGTGCTGGTTCCTTCAGGGGGAGCGGAGCTGACCCCTCTGACTGGGTATTCCGTGAGGGTGTACACAGCCCCGGACAACCAAAAAGACCGAAATCCAAAAGGTCAGGGCTGACGCTGCCGACTCTGCCCCTCTGGCCTCTAGGAGAGGATACCGGACCCCCTTCCCGGCCCTGAGGCGGGGACCAGGGGATCACGCACCCCGCGGCTCGTCCCTCACGCCGACCCCGCCCGCGGATCCCCCAGGGGTGGCGTGCAGGGAAGCCGGGGCCGCGGGGGGAGCCCGGGCAGCTCCAGCCGCTGTCCCACCGGGTGCCGGCAGCCGCCCGAGGGGGAAACTTTCTGCCGGGCCGGCTTAGGACAGGGCCCCCGCGGGCGACCTCCGGCTTCACGCGGGGCCGGGAAGGGACAGCGGTGGTGCCACCGCCCCGGGCGCACCCGGAGCCGGGCGAGTCCCGGGATGGGAGCCGGGTAAGCCGTGTTTGGGAACAGAGCCCCGGCACGGCGCGGAAGAAGGTGGGGAAAGCCCACTGTTCTTCCTGGGTGCCGAATATTGTGCAAACTCCGGCAAATGGGACTTCAGCCCTCCAGCCCCGGTGCAGAGAGGAGAGGGGCTGGAGGGGAGGCGAGGGGAGCGCAGACTTACCAAGCGTGGAACACTGAGAGGAGGAAGAAAACCGGCAGGAGCTTAGCGGACATGGTCCGGACAGCGCTGGCCAGGTGAGAGGTGCGACAGGATGAAGGAAACGTTGCAGAATGTTCACATGGAAGGGAAAATGAGGCAGTGAGGTAAAGGTCTGAGCCTCTCCTCCTCTGTATTCTCAGCTTAATACCCTGAAGAAAACACTCTCTTCCACAACGCTCCGAGAAGGGAGGAGGGAGGCGAGAGGGAAAAGGAAAAAAAAAAAGGCAGAAGAAGTGGAACGAGGGGGAAATCCCAGCGGAGAGGCCAGGTATAAATCAGGCTCCGCGGGCTGACAGGTGTTCAGAGGGCGCGGAGCTGCGGCGCGTCCCCTTAGCCGGCAGCCAGCAGCCGGGAGCAGCGGCGCGGCCTCTCCCGCTGCCCGGGCTGGCGCTGGCCGTGCCCCCCGCGCGGTGCACAGCGCCGAGCAGCCCGGGCCCCGCCGGGCCGCGGGAGCCGCGGGGCGGGCCGGGCCGAGCCGGGCCGGACCGGGAGGGGGGCGGGCCGGGGCGGGGGGAAGGGGCGCACCTTGCCCCCCCCGGAGCGCCTGCCCGCAGCCAGCCCCGCAGCGCGGCACCGGAGCGCTGCCGGGGACCGCCCCGCATCGGAGAGCACCTCGTCCCCCCTCCCTGCCCAACAGGTTCCCGCCTCGCCGGCAAGTGGAGGAGCCGGGAAGTGAACCCTGCCCCCGCCCCAGCGGGCGCACACACACGCACACTGGAGAGGGGGAGCAGCAAACCCGGCAGCCGCAGTCACTCGGCAGCTGAGAGTTCTCCCCGACATCAGCAGCCCGATGCCCCGGACAGGGTGGCCGGTGGAAGGATCCCCTTGATGTTTTGCGGGATCCCCTCACGCCCAAACCCCACAATTACTTGCCGAGAGCTCCCCCACCGCCCGGGGCTGGGGGTGCTCTCGTCGCAAGGAGGGAGAGGGGTCGGGTGCTGGTCTCGGGGTGATCGGAGCGAGGGCATCCCGATGTACACACGGGCGCAGATCGTGTAATCGGTGCGGCTGCTTGCATGGACAGATGGACAAACCCAAGGCAGTGTGTTTCGGTATGCCTCTGTATCTAGGTGGATGCATGCAGAAGTTTGCATGCACTGTACGAATGCATGGATACACATGTACATATGCACAAGGTATGCCAGAAAAAATGTATACACGGAGAAGACGTTTACACGAATCTGTAGGCTACTAATGTGTAAGACCAGACTTATATGTACATTGTGAACTTCGGAGCAAATTAGGTTTTTCTGCTGTGAGAACTCGTAAATGAGACAACAGTCAAGTGTATTCAGGGCAAAAATAGTTAGGTTTGGACAACTTTTGTCTTTTTACTCCACTAGGAACAGCACAGTGATTTTTAGCGACTTCAGTTCTCTTCAGGTGTGTGGAGCTTTGCACCAGGCATCAGGGTAATTGATTGGAATATTCCCCTTTGTTTTCAGAATGGGGAGTCACAAAATTTCACTTACGTAATGCTAATTTGAAAACAAAAAACTGCCAGAGGTACAGCGAGTCACTGCTTTCCTGTGATCAGAAATCTCGGGAGTGTAAATCTCTGTTTCCTTCTCCCTTACACATAACTTCCATGTCCTGGGGGAGTCGTTTTTAATTGTTTAATTAAAACCAAAATCTGCTGGAAGATGCAATCTTGCTTTTAGAATAACTCCTACATGACGCCTAGAAGAGCTGGCTATAGGGAGTTCTGTTCCTGAAGTTAATTTTTGTAGGAACGACACAGCTTAAGGAAAATCTGTCGTGAGTCAGGCAATTAACTCTCAGTAATTCACTTTGGGGGTTTTCTTTCAACCTTTCAGGTTTGTGTGTTTTTTTGGTTTTTTGTGGGTTTTTTGTTTTGTTTTTTTTTTTTTTTTTTTTTTTTATTTCCAACCTAAACGCCTCTTTACTAGATTACACAGCAGTTCTTTCGTGTTTACTTTGTCTAATTGCAGTTACCGTGAACTGCTAATAATCATTTCTTACAAGGCTTGTGCTCTTTTCGGTCACCAGCAGAGAAATGCGGGTGGAAGCCAGGCCGCCTGCTGCTCTGAGAAAACGAGGGAGGGAACGGACGGGGAATGCTCGGGGGTTGCCTGGGTTTCAGCAGGAGCAGCTATGCTGACGGCCAGGCAGCACGCCGATCCGCTGCTGTGAAGTTTGCGGGAGCAGCGGCGCTGCGGGGCGGGCGGGAGGCGGGACGGGGCGAACCGGGGAGCCGCCGCCTCCCAGCGACCCGAGACGGTCCCGGCCGCGCCGGCTGTGGCACCGGCGGCACGGGGCTCTGGCACCGCCGCACGGCGCCGCTCCGCAGGCACCTGAAGGGTTCCTGAAAGCTGCTGCTTATGCGAACATCGTTTAGGGCTCCCAGGTCGCGGTCCTCACGTCTCGGCTCGCAGCGCCCGCGCGTTTGGAAAGCAAGGACGGGAAGCGCCCCACATGCAAGGAGGGTTTTCCCCTGCGCTGGCCATATAGAAGAATGTGTGTATGCACACGCACACTCAATTTGAATAAATAAAAGCTTAGCCCGGCCTCGGTAGCCGTGGCGGGGAGCCCAGCAGCGCGAACAGCTGCGGCCATCGGGGAAGGCTGTGACGGCCGGGCCGGGGAGCTCGCTGGGGCCGCCGTGCCCCGGCCACATCCCGGGCGGGCGGCACGAGTGAGCCGGATAGCAGGTGGCAGAGAGACCCGGGGAGAAACACGCCGGCGGCGATTTACAATGAGAAATGGCGAGAGCAGGTCCAGCCCCGCATCGCCGCTCTCGGCGGCCCTGCTCCGCGGGAACCCCGGGCGGGATGGGAGGAAGCCGGGGTGGCCTCCCCGCCGCGGCGGCTCCGTCGGGCGCCGCTCCGCCTCTTCCTCGGCCGGCAGCGCCATCCCGCCCTCAGCGCGGCCTGGCGCGGCGGCGGGATCCTCTGGCGGCGGCGGCGGGAAGCGCCAGGGATCGGAACGGTGCCCGCTCCGCGCTGCCTCCAGCCGGCTGCAGAGCGCTCGGCTAGCCCTGCGCCGCGATAGGAACTTCATGTGACCATCGAGTCACTCAGACCTCGAGAAAGACCCTCACAGTGTCCCCTCTTCCCTCGCAGAGTCTCATGAATCCCCAAGGCTCGATCGCAGCAATGTGGGTCATTGATTATTGACTCCTCCTCAGGCTGTAAGAAAAAAGGCGATGTTTAAGGGTTTCTTTCTGTTGTCCTCGGTGTGTTAATGCCAAAGGGATACTTTAGCACCACTCTTCATTACACCTCATGCCTCGTTCATTTTTGCTCCTCTTCTTCATACTCATATCCTTTTATTTTACTTTTAAGCACAGTCGCTGCCTTTGTTGAGTCTTTCAAATTGTATATTCAGGTAAGGGTCTTGATTATCCAGCACAGGCTTTAACAAAAAAATATTTTATCATGCCATGTAATGATAGTAAAATGTTTAGGTTCTCAGTAATATTCTCCAGCACAACAAAATGCATCCACATTTTAACTTACCTTTCATTGCACTTTCACAGAAGGTGAGTATCTTTTCAGGATGAGGGATACCTGTGTGTTATGTCCTGTGCAGTGGGGAAGAATGAGTCTCTGAAAGTAGCTGTGCTGGAAGCTAGCTAGCATAAATAAGGGAGGAAATGCCAAAGAAGGGAATGGGACTCATGGATCACATTCCACAATTCCTAGAACTGAGGGCCCCGTCTCAAGCGCCAAATAGTTTGGGCACCTGAATTTTCTGAGATTCAGTGTTGAAGGAGAGCCCTACTGGTGGTACTCCTGGCACTGCAGTGCTATCTTATACACCATGAGAAACACAGAAGGGAACTGGGGCTCCTCTGTGACAAAGAAGGAAGGACCTGAAATCCATATCCTACAGCTCTTGGAGTCCTCCAGCTGAATGCTTATTAGAGATTTCTAAGAGGCTTGAGCCCCTTTATTCTGACTGAAGGTCTCTGTTGCTCCTGCTGGAGCCTTTAGGTATGAAGTTGAATCTCAGAGATCCCAACTCTTTCTGTGTGCTCTCAGTTCTGTCCTTCAGCACAGGGCTCTCTGCTCTCTGGCTCATGGGCAGGATAGGGAGAATCCCTCCTGATGCTGCCATGCTGCAGCTTTTCAGCAGCTTTGTGTAGACTTTGGCAGAAGCATGGGCATCCAGGGCAGGCAGGGCTGCTCCTCTGAGGCCATCCTTGAGCAGTTGTCCTAAGAACATCAAAAACACCAGCCCACAGTGAATGAAAAACTGAGCCCAGATCCACTGAGGCCAAAACTGCCTTGGGTGGCTGGCTCCAACATTTATTATCATTTATGTGTTAAGTTATAGTGGGTGGTTGCCCTCTGTGTAGTAATTTTCCTACCTACAAATCCAGTTTATCATTGTTGGTCCAGTCCATTACAATCTATCAGGATTTCTCAAAAACTCTCCAAATTCATCTAACTGAAATTAGTTGGTCTCTTCAATCAATATTCTTACCTTTTACTTTGCTTTTAGCCAGGGACTAATTTAAGCAGCAACTTTTAAGACATTATGACTGTGAGAAGTGATAATTGCTTTTGAGGATGGCACTGAAAAGGAAATAATGCATTACAGAATGGGACACTTGCACTTCAGTCTAAATTAGGGGTAATTCTTGGAAGATCCTTCAGAAGTCCTTCGGGCTTCATAAAATCTAACTTCCAATCTTTCTATCTTCTCAAAATTGAACAAATGTCTATAACAACATAGTGGAAAACAGAAAATTGGTAAAGTAAGGATGTCATCAGAGAGTCACTATGCAATGACCATACTTAAGTGTTTGTAGTGACATAAAAACATATAAAAGATTAGAAAGGATTCAAGTAATTTTATAATTTCAGTGTCAATTCCAATCTGAGAAGCAAGGGTGTTAGGGGAAATACATCGTTATTACAAAGAACTCTTTCTCCAAATTTTCTCCAGATTTAAAAAATCTGCACGTGCTACATTCATGTTCTCTGCATAAAATGAAGAGCAAAACAGTTTAATTTTTCTTCCAAGTTTAACTTAGATGTTGAGCAAGAATTTTTGAAAGATGAGATAATTTCATAATATCATTACTTCCTCAGTTTTGTTATAAATATGTTCAGGTATTCCACAGAGGGCACATTCCATTTAGAAAAAAGCAGAACACAACTCAAGATAACAGAAGAGGGTTCAGCTTTAGAAAAGACATTGTTGCTTAAATTCATCCTTGAAGTAAGCTGGCACAGTTCAAATATCAGAAATTAAAAATCTCTTCCATTGTGTTTGACTTGTTCTTTCATTCTTACCGGGTGCAAGGAAGGAAATTTGGCAGCAGCCTGCACACACTTCTCCTACAGTGCTGAATTGTTTAATTCACTTTTCAACTCTTTTTTCATGAACGCATACATGAAAAAATCAATGAGAAGCAATTCCTATTTATTACTCCCTTTGGCCATGACTAAGCTGTGAAGTAACTGTGTCCTGCAGGGTCCTAGTTCACCCATGCTGGGGACAGTGACACAGTTCACTCCATTCCCAAAAGCCCAAGCTACTTCCATGGGGTATCAGGGGAAGTTGGTGCACATACAGATACCACCCCAGCCTGGGGCAGAACAAAGCTAAGGTGTTTTGGTTGAGCCAGGACCTGGAGAATACTCCTGTCTCCCACAGTTCAGATACCATCTCAGTGAGTAGTGATCTCCCACACAAACAGTTCCACTGACTGTGGAGAGATCTAAATTGTGAGGTAGGATATAATGCCAGGCAATAGCATTTAAGTATTCTAGCCTGGAGTGTATTATTGAAGCACCTTCCAAACTATGGGACACCTAGTGTTCATGCACAAGCACATGCTGAAGATACACCCATATTTGTTAAAGATTACTTTCCATGTAAGTAAAATAGATCAGATTTAGAGATCCTTTCACTTAGCCCTGCAATGGAGACCAGGAAATAATGCTGTAATACAGAGTAAGAGTCAGGCTTGGGTGTAAGCAGATAAAACCAAGCACAGAAACTCTCTGGGGAGACTCCAGGACTGGTTTGGAAAAGATGCTACTCAAAGATGGCTCTGAGTTTCTCTTTCTCAAAACACAGTCATGTAATTCTTCGAGTTTTTCCCCTGAAGAAATAGCCAAGGGACTTGTATAAAGTTTTGCCTTCCAATAAGCACAAAAGCCAAAGGGATCTCCCAAGGGATTGATGAACAAGGAGGTGTGTGGCTGCTCAAAGACACAGAGGCAGGCTACATGAAAACAGAGATCCACATCCTCGCCTCAGCTCAGGCTAGCACTGAATAGATGGGTGTGCCCCCTTCCTTGCTCCTGTTTATCAGCATCCAGTCACTTGCTCAGTCCCATAGCTTCTCTATTGCCCTCAAAAATTTATGAATTTTTCCTTCCACAGCATCAAAAAAAAAAAGCTTCAAAAAACAATAGACACATGAGATTTTTTTCTTGGAAATTTTTAGGAATGAAAGGGTTGAAGGAAGACACATAGGAAGCCAAACAACTCCCCAGTCCTAGATCAGACCCTAACCTCAAAGTGAAGCATGAACTCTCCACTCTGTCCCCAAAAGATCATGGGATTAGCAGGATAGCACCAAATTCTGCAACAACTCAATTCACTGTGTTTACTCAAGGCATGTCCCTTTCTGGGCAGCAGGGAGGATATGTCATGTGTGCACACGTGATTGAGTGTGTGCATGTGTGCTTTCCAGTTCATTCTTCAGCTTCTCTGGTGTGCTCTTTTGGTCTTTCTAAAAGGACAACCAGTATAAGAATGACATTTTGCAATCAAATGTTGAATGCATTTTTTATTTAAACATTAAGATTTAATTACAAAAGCCTCTGGAACAATTAAAGGATGCCAAGGAGGAAAGAGCTGAAAACTCAGACTGCATTTTCTCATTCATTGTGAAAGCAAAACACATTGTCAGCAGCAAGGCGTTTTATAGAAAAGTTTCAGATGGACAGTACAAAGACCTTTCTGTCAATATTGTCACTGAAACACCTTGCTGTCATGAAGCACATCTTTTTTTTCTGATCACACTTTCTAGTGTTGGCTGATTGATTTTTGCAGTGGGAAACAATAATTATTGCAGAAATACTGTAATTCTTTTCTGCTAATCTCTGCTAATATAACACAGTCTTCTTCTTGGAAAAGTATCCAAACATAATTTACTTTACCCTGGTAAAAATGTCTGCTGCTGTTGTTAATTTTATTTGCACAAATATGTTCCTAATCTATGTTAATTTCATGCAATATAATTCTTAATTTTTGGAATAAATACTGAGAATTATTAGAGAGAATTCTTTGGAATGCAAAATCCAAACAAACTTTGTCTTTTCATTTAAGGGCAAGATTCTGTCATCTTTATTTACATAAGTAGCATCCTGCTCCCTGTGTTATTTCACTGCAAACTAGAGTCTCAAGCAGTGAAAATCATCATAGTCCCATTAGGATTTACTGCATTGTATTAAACTTCCAGTGAAAAGTGGGCTGAGCAGTTTTGTCTATGGAGTAATGCACTACCTGTAACTAGTAAAGGTGCTCAAACATAGCCCTACACTTAATAATTTGGCACATTTACAACTGGCGTTACTCAGTAACTTATCAGATGACAATAGTGGAGCTCTTCTGTAAAATATAGGTTAAGCCCATATTCATATGACTGTACATCTGAAGTATAAAAACCACGATATGTAGTACACTTGAACAGTTAAAAAATATAACTTATTTTATTTGTAAACTATCAATGCAAGATACTCAGCAGCAAAGAAGCCATGTTCAATGTCTTCTGATCTTTTATAAAGATCCGTTGCTGTAAGTAATATAATCGTCTCCAAAACATCTGAGGTTACATGTAGAAACAATCAAGGCAATATTATTTGTACATATTATTAAACATGCAAAAAACTTCCTGAAGAATATTGCCCAAACGTAGAAAGTCATCTGGATCTCAAATTTTCCTTGGTAGCATCTGCTTTGTAAGTATGGCTCACATGTGGCTCCAGAGTACTTCAGTTTATTTTGGAGAATTGGCACCTTTAATAACAGGCTCCCTATTCAAATATGTGGCCCAGTAAACTAAATTAAAAGTTCCAAACAGCACTGGAAAAATTATCCGGGACATTTTGTCAATCTTACTGATGCTGTTGTAAGTCTTTTTGCTTTCAGCAGGCTTTTCTTCTGGAGGCTTCACTGGAGCAGTTGTAGT
The DNA here is from genome assembly GCF_027579445.1 of Ammospiza nelsoni. NCBI lineage: Eukaryota > Metazoa > Chordata > Aves > Passeriformes > Passerellidae > Ammospiza > Ammospiza nelsoni. The sequence goes on from NC_080634.1 coordinate 87,463,726, forward strand.
GTTTGAGATGACAGCTGGGGCTGAGTCCTTTGGCATGTTTGGTGCAGGAGTCATCTTCCCAGTGGTGTAGGTATTAGTTGGTTTATTTCCCAGCAAGTTGCGCTCCTTTTTCTGCAGTGTAAAGAACAAAATGTTTTACCACAAGAACAGAAAGTGGAAACAAGTCTTCAAGGGACTGACCCAAAAAGCTGAGCACCATAATCAAGCATGCCCGTTAATGCCTGTCGGCTGTTCTGACTTTGACTACCAAACAGATTTTTTGCCTTGATTTTGTAGCCCTTACTCAAGTGTGACTTTCCCTGATGGGAGAAAGCTGAGACTCACTGGCTGCACCCACATCCCACCTGGCATGGGCATTAGCAGCTTCTTTTGTCAGTGAGATGTAGTCTGGCATCTGCCCAATGGACAGCTGACAAGATGTGAACTTCATTTCCCCAGCTGCTGCAAAGGGTATGGGGAAGGGCTCATTGCCCCTGCCAGCTTGGCCTCTTTGTAGGCTCTTGGGATGCCTGTGGGTATGAGCTCTCTAGGAGATGATTTACTGAGTTAGTCCTATCCCAAAAATTTCATTTCAGCATGAAACTCAAAAGTTTGCATTTTCACATAATTAGTCTTTGGTTCCTTTTTTACTGTGGTGGGACCCTGACTCATGGAGCTCAATGTGAGCATTGTTATTTATTAGGAAAGCATACAGGGCTTGATCTGCAGAGACATGTTTCATGGTTATGTTATCAGAAGTCTGATCACTGAAATCCCATGTCCTGTGTACTCAATGCCCAATGTAATTCTGTAAGCAGTCCTCTTCATAGAGATGACAGAGACTGGTAGTCTATCTCTGTGAAGGGAAGGCACTGTATGTATTTCCTTGCAAATTTTCCTCCACAGCAAAAGTATGTCATAAGGTAATTAAATACCTTTTTCACAAAGAAGCTGGAAATTGACCGTTCAGTTATTTAAACTATACTGAATACCTGCTTTTTATTTTAGATATTTGAAAAATGTAACTTAAGCACCTTGATTTTTGCAGCTTCCTGGGCTTTTTTGCCATCCCATGCCCAACTCCTCTTGGTGAAATAGTTGACTGTTGCAAATTCAATCAATGCCGAAAATACGAAGGCATAGCAAACAGCTATAAACCAGTCCATTGCAGTAGCATAGGCCACTTTTGGCAAAGAGTTACGGGCACTGATACTTAAGGTGGTCATGGTGAGGACTGTTGTTACTCCTGCAAAGAAAAAAAATAAGAGTCAGAGATGAGTTTGCTAACCCTTATGGGATCCCATATGAGTTATGAGCAGGTCCCAGTTCAGCAGGATATCTAAGAAGGCCACATGAAGTCAATCAGTGTTTGCATATTGTGGTTTGAAGGAATAAGAAAAAATGAAAGCCTTCACCCTCAGATATTTTATTCTATGGAGTTCTGGTTAGTTCTAGCTGTAGTGTGTTTAATTAAGGATTTTTAGGGTAACATAAGCCCAGGGTTTATAACTGTCAGAATGAAGTGGGATTTCTTATTTTGTTTTCTTATACAGAGATTGCATGTTTAAAATTGTTGACTGTTACTGGTTTCCTTGACTGTAGCTCCTCCTTTCCCATATGATAGTAAATGACAAACAGCCAATGCTTTCATCTGTGGGAACATTTCCCCAGGATCAAAAACCTCAACTCTCAGTTACAGCTTTGTAAACCTAGAGTAAGTCAGCAAAGTGATGCTACTACCTGTATTCTCTCCATACAACTTGCTGAGCTGATTTTTGAACAAAGCTGCCAATTGACTTCAGGAGGCTGGTACAGGAGAGTGACTCCTTTCAAATATGTGAACAAAGTTTTACTTAAAAAACTGTTCCTACTCCCCTTGTTTTTCTTCTAGTAAAAATCTTCTATTTCATCAACCTTCACTTTCTCAAGTGCTTATTTTCTGCAGCTTTCTAGGGATAAACCAAGTAATTAAATGACACCCCAAAGGTTTTTTCCATAACAATTTCTTGAGTAAATACACATTTTCTAAATGCAAAGTCATATTAATTTGTTTGATGGTTATAGAGATAATTGTCACTAATTAACCTCTGCATGGTTTTCCGAGATAAAGATCCTACAACAAAGATGAACAAAATGTCTTGAAGTGATATCTGCTTCAAATGCTTAGCTAGGGTATACATTAAGTATGATAATCTGTATGTCTTTTTTTTCTAAACCATCCAGCATCCACTGAAATGGAAAAAACCCCAAAACAAATCACACTAATTGTATTCTTCTATCTTCTGTCCTTAATTTTCACATAATTGATTGACCAATTTCTGTCACAACTTTACAAAAACAGCCCAGAAAAGGCTTTTAAATTGATTTTGAGTTTAAACTGGAAGAGAAGGAGAAAACATTTACAACACCTCAAGCAGAAATAAACAGTTGTGAACTGTGGTTTTATTACAGCAAGTCACTTTGACAAGCCACAAAGATCCTATCTGTGTCCTAGGAGAAAGTGGGATACTCACCAAAGACAGTTCTAGCAGGGACAGATTCTCTGTTTAGCCAAAATGACACTTGTGATAAGATCACAGTCATTATGCAAGGAAGGTACGTCTGGATGACAAAATAACCTATTTTTCTTTTCAGATGAAAATGGGCTGTCATAATAGTATATTCACCTGGAAGAAGAAAATGTGCATTTGAGTAAAATAAGGAAGGCTTACTGACTTAGGTACTGAATAAGGCCAGTTCCAACCCTCCATTAGAGGATATCACTCCGCCATTCTTAATTTTATGAAAAATGTCTGGATTTATGTGCTGTGGAAAACCAAGACTTGAGACAGAGGTGCTGCTAGATCCTCACAGTCTTCACATTCGGTCTCCAAAGCAGAAGACAATGACTGCTGTTCCTACTACACTGAAAAGCTGCAGTCCTCCCATGCACCTGGAATGTTGTGATGTTCACAGGCTTAAAAATCTGGTTTGCTGGCACTGCCTCAACACTCTCTGGTTTTGGCTCAGTCCTACAAACTCTTGCAGCATAGTAATAATTAAGACCCTCAACTCTCCGAAACCTGATTTAGCAGCAGGTTTAGCAACCTCATTAGTGAAAGTGTTATGGCCAAGCCATCAATTTTCAAATATGAAAATGGGTCCAGACACTCCTTCTGCACCACATTTTAGGGATTGCCAGTCCCAGCATCTTCTGTGAGAACTGCCACATTGCATATGGATCCTGGGATGTCTTATTAATATGAGTACTCAAACCCTTCAGACTGCTGGTCCAGAAATAAAAAGTCCCTCTAATGCATGCCGTGTTCCTACAATTTGGTACATTTTAGCCCTACAAAAGATTAGTTTCTGTTTCTGGATAGATATTGTGTCCTGTCTTGTTCACCTGTGCAATGAATATTGTACTGCCTGCATGGAGAGTTCCCTAAAAGCTGCCACAGCAGTGCTAAATTCCATTTCTTTTTCATATGCCAAATGCACAGCATTGCCTTAATATGCCATTTATCAGCTCCTCTGAATTTCAATACAAGTCGAAATAAATGCACTCAAAAATCAACAGACCAGCTGTCACCTTCCCTAATGTTTCACAAAAATTCAAACCTTAACCAGTTCTTTCAGATTGTTCCTGGAGAACCATATAGTCATTACTGAGGGCTATTCCTGGTGGTAACTGCTCCCTGGTTCTTTCACAGTATTTCTGGAAAACCATGTAGTTTTTACTGAAGGTTATTCTTGATGGTAACGGCTCCCCAAATCCAAAATCTTTCTAGCTAAAAGCATGCTACTATTTACCTAGGAATAGTAACAGTAAAAACAAAAGGTAAGAATAAAAAACAATTCATCCCTTCAAGCCCTAAAAGTTCTTCACTGATATCAAAGTAATTTAAAAGCAGGCATCATTCAATCGGGTACTGATGAATCAGAGAAATGCCTGTTTTGAAATATATACTGTCCTTCAAGAACAACTATAGCTATAATCTCTGCTGCAAGATTTGACTGTTAGTCTCTACAGAACATCCACAAAAGGAAAATATCCAACAGATTGATTCTGCCTTGAGTGAATAGCCTGAGTTGAGCTGCTGCCAGCATTACTAAGCTATTAGATTTGGCAGATTACTTCTAACTGACAATATGGCTAATTAGCTGAGAACAGGTTTACAGTGAAAGGGTTTTTGCAGGTATAGCTGCACTCATACACTACGCTACAGAAGCTCTGCTATTCTGCATCAAGTTTACAGACTTTGTTCATGCTGAGAATTTTAGACAGAAAGTGGAATAACACAGAATACCTAACTGACATCCTGCCTCAATCTTTATGTCTTTTTCTGGAGTCTGATTTTCTGGTGAAACGGTTCCCTGAAGAGTGGTGTGGAAATGGACGTGGAATACTGTGAAACTGGGGGGGAAACCCCTGCAAAGAAAAGCTTAATTCCCTTCCATTTAGTGTAATTTCGAACCAGGGAGGCTGAACATGCAATGGTCTCAGGAGGAAGCCCACTTGCTCTTTCTAAAGGAGTATTTGCAGCAGGGTCTGCCTGCCTCAGTAATCTCAGGCAGAGGGACTGTTTCTCAGTTGCTACTGCACTGGGATGTGTTTGAGTCACAGTTTCCCCGTTTGCTCACTACAGAGTGACAATGTGCATTATCGATTTTGACAGTATGCTCTCAGAGCTGGAATAAAAAAAGAATCTACACAGCTTCAGAAGAGCAACAGGACCCTCCTTTTTTCATTTTTAAGACACAGGAAATGAGTGCCTACGTTCTGATGGCCCTCCACAGCTGATTTTTACCTTACCATTTTCTTTAACCTATCAAAACTCTTCTCCACTGAAATAATCACAGCACCTTGATTTTGTACTTGCTTTTCTCCCAGCTGATATATTCTTTGATTTCACATGCTGTCCCTTTCAGAGACATCTATACCAGGAATCCTTCCTCCATTAGACTTATGGCTTAAGAAAACCCCGCAGCTTGGTTTTTAATGCCCTGGGACCACTGCTTAAAGTGAAGCTAAAAGCTGCCTGAGTTGGCCTTTTGTTTATAGAACAAGATACTGGCTCTGTTGGAGCAGCAAAGCTCCCTTTTACTTCTGCAAGGCCACTGTTTATCCTTAGACCATAAGCTTTCTTGAGCAAAAGCTAATTTTTGTTATAGGTTTATGTAGCACTTAAAAGAGAATCCTGTTTCTGATGGGGTCCACTCATCACTGCAGAAAACAAATTATTGTTAGTAAACAAAAACAAATCTAGTACTAATGAAAAGCCCTAGAGCAGAAATGGCTGCACTTCATGGAGCTGTGCAACTGTGCTGCTGCTCTTAAGGGGATTTTTATGCCTTAAAAGCTGCTATGGTTTTTTTGGGTTTTTTTTGTTTTTTTTTTTTTTGGTATATAGTTGATGGAGTTCTGGAGATCCCGCTTACAGATTTTCCAGGATCTTACACACATTATTCCATTGCCATATACTCATGCTGAGATTCAGCTGAGTACTTTAAGGAGGCTAGACCAGCCCCCAGGCTTGTTTGTTTACTAGATGTACCTGGACTCAGTTCTATCAATGGCTGTTCTGGCAAGATCCTGACATTCGGACCACACCTCCCTGACTATGCTGACATCCAGAATATTTTGGCCCATAAAAAACGCATGTTCCCTTTTATAGTGATTCTAGAGAAATATTCATCTTTAGGATTAGTTGGTTCAAAATGAAGAGCTGAGTGATTCTTTTATTGTTTCGGCTTTGGATATTACAGAGCTCAGGCTCCAGCTGGCAGTATACAAAAGAGTGGGTTTATGTTTTGTTTTGTGCCACTGCAGATCCTAAGTTAGCTATGAGAGATTCTGGATATGGGGAACATAAACGGGCAACTGTTTGTGGAAAGCAGCAAGATCCCCTTGGAGTCAAATGTCATATCATTGTTTTCAGCACTTTTGCCACCAGGACATAATAGGTGTTGGTTCTGTTAGAAGCAGAGTGAGAAGGAAAATGTCTTTCTTTCAGGTGAATAACATTTGGGGATGTTAGCACAAAAAAACCTCAACGACAACAACAACAAAAAAAACAAACTGCCAAAAAAAACCCAAAACCAAACAGGTGGCACATGACAGAGCTGTTTTCTGTGCCATGGCTAAAATGTTCCAAGTTTCAAGATTAGCTGGAGAATTAGGAATGCCAGGGTATTTTTTTTCAGAGAAGCCAGACAAACGGCAGCTTGCCTACAAATCAGCAGAATCCCAAGGAACCAGTACAGGTCTGGACCTTCCATTTTAAAAAAAAAAGTCTGCTGGAAAGACAGGCATAAATGACCTGTGACATACACAAACATTTTGTCTGTGCAACTGCAATGGCTGTATAGTTTGACTCGTGTGTCATAAAAGCCACAAAAATCCAAGCACTTGGATTATGCAATAGCTATTTGTTTTTTCTTTTTCACGTTCAACAATTCAATAGAAGGAAGAAATGCCTTCGATGGCCATTCGTAAGTAATGCTGATTACTGGCCTCCTACGAGCTTGATGAACTCCAGAAAATCCATCGTTGACTGATGCTTTCCCTGTGCAAAATCGGATTTTTGTATTTTGCTAATCCCCGGTTACAATCTGTGTCCTGCTCTTTGTGATCCACCCTGCAATCAGAATCCAGCCAGCCCAGATGTAACCCAGGACATTAATATAAAATCTTGACGTTGGAAACACAGCATTTATTATAAATCTTAAATACGTGAGGGAGGTGTTTACTGTGCGGAAACTTTGGGATTTGTCTGGAGTATTTCCTTGGGCTGAGGAGTACAAGGAGCTTTCACAGGCAAAGCAGCAAACTGGAAGTGGCCTGGAGCTGACACGCTGGAGCACTCACTGCCTGGGCTGGATGGTTTTCTTGCTCTGAGGAGCAGGACGAGGTTGTAGGAGATGCCCCAGTACATCCTTTGGATCTTTTTCTTGGCAACAATGAAGGCGAGAGGGGAGCTGCCATTCATTGCAGAAAACAATGCGGCTATGATGGTGAACTGGTAAGGAAAAAAGTGTCTTTACTCTTTAATGGGAGATAGTATACTCATTCTTTTTCTGCAAAAGTGACCACTCTGTTTATATGTTTCTCTTGACTTTATCAATCTTCTCTTTAGCATCAGCTTTGTTTTTCCTGAAATAGGCAAGGGAGGGGGTGAATGTCTATAGGATGGAAATGGCAGTCAAGTTTAATGGCTGCCCAAGGCGAGCCTTCCCTCCCTTTCTGTTCTTTCTGGAGCACAAGCACCAAGCTCAGATGTCTCTTCTTTATTTGCCAGGTGGAGCACAAAGTTTTGTGCATCTTTATGTTCTGGTCCAACTAACTTTGTGTGCAAGTGTACATATATGTACTTGTTTTCATGTCTCCTTAACTTCCTACATATAGTAAAAGGTTCCTAATTTAATCCATACTTTGTCCTCTCCCACTCTGGCCATCATTTTTCTCCAGGGACACAGAATATCACTAGCACACTCTGGTGGGCTTTGCCTGCAGGAATTGCTCCCAGGCATGTTGCCGCAGGCTACCCCGTTCCCCGACCCGAGCCCCTTGCAACCACCAGCAGTGGAAATGCCCCTTTTCTCCACGGCAGGCTATTCAATTTCCACCTCTTCCCCCTCCCTTCGCTGGACGCCACCAATGCTCTCCGGCGGAGCGCATTGTGTAACCCGGTGGAGCCCCGGTCCCGCTGCGCGCACGTGATGCGTGTCCCGGCCCCGACCCCCCGAGTCCCCCCCGCCGCTGCCCGCCAGGGCTGCCCTTGCGCGGGAGCCTCGGGCAGCGGGGGGCGCGGCTCACGTGGATGCCCGCCCGGGGATTAAAGCTGCTTTGCCTCCCTAATGCTGCCACATCTGGCGCCTCCGCTTCCAGCCCGAGAGGGAACGGGGATCCTCGGGGCTTGCGCCTCCTCCCCGGCCACGTGGTCCCCCCGACACGCCGCACAGCCCTGCCATGCCACAGTCCCCCCCATTCCCTTCCCCCCCACGCGGTTCCATCAAGCAATCATTTTAAAGCGATGATTGAAACGGATCAAATGCGTGGGTGGTGTTTGCCTCCCAGGGTGGTTCCTCCCTCGGGGAAATCAGCCAGCAACAGCGCTGGCAGCCACAGCGAGGGCGATCGCCAAGAAACTGCGTGAGGTTTCTCAGGCACTCCTGTAAATACCAGGAGCCTGGATGTGTCTTCAGCAATGTACCTAAGAGCCAGCATTTAACCCTCAGTGTTTAAGTGCCTCTACACTTGAACAAAGGCTCTCCCTGGCACTCCACCTCCCACAGGTGCTTCCCTAGCCTTATTGCAAAGTGAATCCTGTGAATCTCCCCTCCTGCTCCAGCCATCAGCAACCGTGGGATGGAAATGTTCCCCCTACCTGTACTGGTACTGATGTTTTCCGTGCCCACGGTTTGTCCCATCAGGTGGTACTGGTTAAGTCGTGAGCCATCTTCAGCCACCACCACAGACGTTGTGGTGCTGTTAGTCCACACATAGATCACTTCAGAATTGGGGTAAGCATCTGCCAACAAGGGGGGGAAAAAGACAGTCAGGAGTAAAAACCACTGTGTAATATTTTAGTGGATCTTTAAATGATAATGACAGGGAGAGAGAAGAATGGAGGAGTGAGAGTAAATGGAGAAAAACAAATAAAGATGATATAATCATGGTCCCATATGCCCAGCTCAAAAAAAATATTAGGTTGAAGCCTTCTAATATAAGAGATGTGTGGGATGGTTTGTGAAAGGCTGGAACACTAAAGGTATAAATATAATCCATCACAACCACTCAATTTAGGAAAGCAGCTCAGACCTATACTCACCTCACTGGTGGCTCCTACACCCCAGCAAACTGCTAGAGGTATTTTGCTGAAGTTCCCCCTCATATGGACTCAGACACCTTGAATGCTAGGACAACAAGGACCCTCCTTGTCTTGTCCAGTCCCCAGGACAGAATTCTAAGTGATGCCCTGTGCAGGTGCAGGGTCTGGTGTGTATGCACTGACTGGAATACGTCCGTGTGGGTGAGGGCACAGGCCTTGCATGTGGGTAAAGGAAGCTGGAATGTGCCTGCCTGTGCCTGTGATGCTGAAGAGCAGACACAGAATGCAAGGGTGAGAATGCATGGAGAGCAGGAATGGGGCAGGGAGCTGCAAGGAGAGGGTAGGTGTTTGTGCATAGCAGAATGGGTGATGGTATGAAAACACCTGCACAGCTGCAGATGTGTATGTGATTTCTCTCATGTTCATTTAGAAGTCCTAGGAATTAAATGTGGTTGCAGTAGTGCCAGCTCATTCCTTCCTCTGTAATGCTGGTGTAACTTTTAATGCTCCAACACCCAGAGTGATCACAGTATTATAAGGAAATCTCAGTTTTCTTTTACAGACTGTCAATGCTGGGTTTAGATTTTAAGCCTCTGCAGATGGTCTCAAAAACCCCAGGAGACAACTCTAAATTTAATTATATTTCATTTAATATAAGTAGCTTTCCTACTTTTTAGAACTCCTCTAGCATCAAAAGTTTTCAGGTCACACTTCTGCAAGTATGTTACAGTAGGCCAGAGTACATTGTACTAAAATGTCTGGAAATCAGGCAAGGCTTACTTTCCAAATGGAAGGTGAAAAGCAGGTAAGCTTGGGAGTGATCTGAAGTCAAACATTAATATCTCATCTTCTGCACTTCTGAACTTGGAAGGTGTCAATGCAGAATGTTTCTTTCTGGAAAAAACCTGACATCCTCATTCAGGAGACAACACATGGTGGCTTTCCAGATCAGGACTTGAGAGTAAAGGACAACAGGCTAGGCTGAAGGATGTGTTCTCACTCCATCAGACTGCGCGTTTTGTTTGCAAGTGAGCTGTATTGGAAAGGTGCAGCTCCATGGAGGACTTAAAAAAATTCATAAGCATTGGGTCAGAGGCAGTGGGTCAGCATGAGCTTCTGAGGCACTGCAAGGGCAAGAAATATGGTAGGGTGATCCCTGGATCCATAAAACCAGGAATGTCCAGCAGAAAATGGGAAGCAATCCCAGTTCAAGCTAAGAGCACGTGTGTAGCACAGTGAACTTCACTTGAATGCTTGACCAGGTAGCAGGGAAGAAAGCAGCACTTTCTTTGCACTTTCGTGTTACCCTGTCGGATGTGGGAGGCAGGGCACTAGGCTCAATACACCTTTGCTCTGACTGTTTATGGCTTTTCATCCACACCTCAGAAAAGTCATAGAAATAATGAAGACAGAGAAGGGGAGAGGTCAAAAGAAGGTTACAAGTACCTCCACGGACTGGAAAATAAGTCATGATTTGACACTTAAGCAGCTCAGCTTATTCAGCTCACTGACAAAAAGCTGAGATGTAGCTCAAGCTCTGAGTATAGATACTTGCATACATAAATCTGAAACCAGGGTGAATCTCTTGGACTACTCCCAAAAAGTGCCTGAAAGATGGTTCCAGGCAGATTCAGATGAAGAGCAGGGCAGAATTTCCTAACTGGGTGGGAGATGGGTAATTACACAGTGGCTAGCCTTCTGAGAAAAAAAATAATTACGAACTACTGTCACTACAAAGACATTGATAATTTGAAATTATTTTTTGTCACTTATCTGACAGTTGCTGCTGTATCCAGGGCTGATCCTGGGTTTGGAAGTTGAGAATCTACAAATTTTTCATCCTTTGTTAGCCATGCAGGACTGCCCACATGCCTTCCTTATGCTTGTATTTGTAGCTCTGCAGTAAAATTACTGTAATTATATGTCATGATCTACTTTGAAAGGCTAAGAAGGAATGTCTTCCCTATTTCAAAATATTTGCATCACAAAAAGTCATGGAATTTCACCTTCCCTTTAGAGCTGAAATACTTTACTATCTCTGAGATGATTACAAGTTCACAATGAACTGTAAATAATTTCAAAGCTTCATCTGGAGAACACAAGTGGGAGGAGATGGGTCCATTTAAACAAAGTAATGCAGAAAGCCCTCCTTTTTTTAAATGGTGGTATATGGTATATGTTGTTCATGGGCTGATTATTCCCAGGGAATGTGGGATATGTTTAAGTAGCTTTGGGATTGTCAGAAAATTCAATTTTTACCTATGTTACTTCCTATGCAAAAAAAAAAGTTCCTAACAACAGCACTGGACTAATTTTTTTTTTTTCTTTCTGGGATGATCTAGATGTATCTCAGCTCAGCACCCCCCTGTCTCTGCAATGATCCCAGCAATCAGGATAATTGGGTTTTTCTTTGTTTTCTGATGATGATATACATTAATTCATCCTGGCTAGATGCTTCCCAATGCGAGTACTGTAACCAAATTCATTGAAATTGCAATCACACAAGAATTTAGGCCTGTAAGGTTTAACAAGATTTCAGATGCTTTGGTTCTTTACTCTGTCTGGCCTAAAGGGCAGGGGAGTCCAAAAATAATTCAACACCTCTGCTGTGAATTGCAGCCTTTACTGGGTGCTAAAACATATGTAGTGGAACAGAGTTGGGGGCTCCTATGCTGCAGGAGTCCAGCAGCTCCTCTTGTAAAATACTTGCAACTCAGAGAGAGGCCACAAGATGCCAAAACTCAAGATCCCACAGGTATGTCTAAGCATTACTTCATGAGGCTGTTTTCTTTTGAAACCATGCCAGGGAAGGGGGGTGCCAATCCCAGGCCAGTTGGTGAGAAGAGAGAGCATTCAGGCAGGCAAGAGCACAGCATGAGGCCAGTGCCTGCCTGGGATGAAGACTCTTGTCTGTAGGTCCTTCCTCACAGGATCTGTTGTGAGGCCACAAGACAGAGAGCTGTGTCACTGCTAGGCCAGGAATTAGAGTGTCCATGGGAGAAGAGAGAATAGCTCATCTAGAAAAGACTCTTGTGCAAGGGCAGGATGGTTATAGCCACGCCTTGAAGACACAAGAGGATAACAAATGTGTGCCTGTGGAGCCCAACCCAAACCAATGCAACCTGCAGTGATTTTACCTCTTCAGGAGAAGTCTGCCACATTAGGAATAGCATGAATTTACCTCAATCTAGATATATTCTACTGTGATGGATCACATATATTATATGATCCTCATCTATCTTCCATGCAAATATAATAAAACGTGGTTTGTTTTAAGAAACTCTAATATAAGGTTTCTGACTTAGTGCCTCCTTTCCTTATTACACATCAGGTTCTGACAGGAAAAAGCCACCCCATGCTCCTTGGTGTGGCAACTGAACATCTCTTCTCTGGTCATCTAGATAAACCTCCAGAGAGTTAACCCTGTGTACTTTTAGCAGGTAGCTGTCTTTCTACTGCAAACCTTATGCCATATCTTCACAGAAACCTCAAACTCCAGTTACCCCACACCTGACAACCAGAAGCTCCAGCTCTCCAGCTGATAACCCCTGCAGTAAAATCAGGCATGGTCATATTGAAAGCTGAAACTGTGGGTACAGTAGAGAATGATGTTATTTTGCTATCAGGGTAGAAGTACTAATGGAGACAGTATTATTCACTGTCACAGCAAATTTTGTAGAAACACTCTTCCACTTAAGCAAAGCTTCCAATAGGTTGCCTTCTAGCCTTGCTTGCTGGAGCACTGAACAACTTTAGGTCTTGCTGTTTAGAGATATGAGAAAGGTGTACCAACAAAAGGAAATATGGAAATATATCATCTCCTTTACGTTACACACAGAGTGGTGATGTCTCCAAGAGGGTGACAGTAAAATGTAGTTGCAGCTCTGGAATCGCAAGCTGAGAAAATGATGCTGATAGTTTTGCAAAAGGAAACTCAACTTCAAAGCCACTGTAAATTCAAGTGAGACTGCTTGGTGTTTATTCTACTTTAAGCAAGTGCATGTCTTCTGGATTTCTGAATCCAAATAATTAATCTTGTGTTCTTTACAATCATTTTGTTGTCTTGTCAAAGAAAGGATGAATTCTCATTAAAGTATCCTTTCTTTTCTATGCTCACTTATTTGAAAAAGGAAAAAAAAGGTTGCAGTTCAGATGAACAGCTAAAATTACAAAGAAGTATAATGTTATTAAATGTGAGAAAATGACAACAGACATTTACTTCTACTGGACAGTTGATAAATGGCTGCAGGCTTATCACCTACCAGAATGATGAAAGAAATAATATCTTCTCTTATGTATTTATTGACAAGCAAATCTGTTTTTCTACATTCTAGCATCCAACGTACAGCACACAATATAAAAATAGTAAAGGTGTCCCTTGCTCTTCTCCCACACTTTCCCTGCTCCTGTATGGCTGGGAAGGAAAGCCAGACATGGCCTTTCTTATACCAGTGAACAGTGGGCAGGGGAGAGAGAGGAATTACATTAAGAAAAAGTCCAGCAAAGCACAGCAGCAAGTGGGTAAGACCTGGAGGATCCCAGACATTTGCCTTGGCATGGAGGATAGCCCTGTAAAAGGCAGCTCACAAGCAGGGAGTTTTCTCCTGCCGCTGCCCCCACAGCAGGGTAGGGATGGCTTCTGACAGAAACTCTCCTCCTTGCTTTTCTCTCTCCTCCATATTTGTAAGAAACTCCAGGGGGAAACAAAAAAGTGGTGGTGAGGAAGACTATTTCTTGGCACCTTAAGCCAAATAAACCTAAATGTGGATGGATGAACACAAACTTCAAGTCTATGGGACCCAGATATATTTCTAGGACTGATTTTTTTAAGCTGCAATCCCTGATAAAAAAAAATCACCACTGATATCTGCCAATAAATTTTCATTCCTGCATTACACGGCATAAAATAATTGAGAAACAAAGAACCCTTCTCCAAAACACCCCCTAAATCCTTTGACAGACCTCACAGGAACCATAAAGTAGTGCCTGAATAGTTAAGTTAAGGCAGCCTGTTCAGCATGTCTGGATGCCCACCCAGCATGCTTGAGATACATTCCACAATTAAACAGACCATTTGTCCACAAGCCATGGCTGGAATTTTCAGAACTGTGCTAGTTGGATGCTGAGTTAACTTAAAGAGATATTGCAGAAAGATGGCTTCTGGTTTGTTTTCTATTTTATTCATTCCAATTGTGCAGTTACATTCTAAGCCTTTATTATCGTGACTTTTAGTACATGCCACAAGGATTGTCAGACTGCCTAATCTTGGGAGTATTGCTAATCCCTGCCAAAGCCTGTTGATTGGGGAAGATGTGCATAAATTTTCAGCTTTTTTAGAAACTCTAATTACAATCTGAATACACATACAAATATCTATCTTATCTAACCATTAATGTATTTGACTCACTTAGAGGCTGTTATATAACTCACTAGTGATCCAGATTTACAGCCTCTCAGACTCCTGCAGGCTACAGAACAGCACTGCCACTAAGCCATCATGTACCAGCTTGAATTCTAAGAGTCAGGCTGGATTTCTTGGGGTTTGTGCACAAATACTTTGTAGCCCATTACAAAGCATCTGTCAACAGTTGTGCCTATGTGACTCAGGCCAGATTTGAGCTCCGTAATTGGAATTTTCCCATTAAAATGACTTTGTAAGAATGACTTGATGTACAAATGAGATCATTCTATAGAAAGGGCAAATGGAAAACAAATCTAGTAAAAATGTACATTTAAAAATAACAATAACAAGACATGGTACTAATATGCATGGTCTAGGTCTTGGGGGAAATAGCTATTTATAAAAATACTTTTTAAATGTAAAATAAGAATACAAATACTGAGAGAAATGTATTCACATATTAAATGATTAAGAGCCAAAAATAAAGACTTTGCCATAGCGTGATGAATTCTGATGTTCTTGGAAGAATTTCAGGGTTATAGCAATTACTTTAGGGACCTGAAATAATTAAAATTGAGACTGATCATTTAAACTGGCATGAGTTTATAGCATACAGATAAACAGCATGCATGATTTTGACTACATCACAGACAAGAAGTGTAATGTGTACAAACACACGGGACTACAAATTAATGTAAAACAGAGTCACAGGATGGCAGGGACTGGTGGATACCTCTAGTGATCATATGGTCCCACAGCCTGCTCAAGCAGGGACACCAAAAGCATTTTTTCCAGCACCATATCCAGTCAGGTTTTTAATATCTCCACAATATTCAAATCTCTGTGGCCAGCTGTCAATCCCTCTTGACAACCTGCTCAGCCACTTCCACAGTAAAAGCATGTTTTCTTCTGTTTAGATGAAATGTAGTATTTTTTAATGACCACTGGCCCTTATTCTGCCAGTGGGCACTACTGAGCAACACCAATTGCCTCTTCATCTTTCATTCCCCAATCCCTTCAATTTATACAGATGTATTAGGACCCTCTGAGACTTCCCTTCTCCATACTGAACAGTCCAAGATCTCAGTCTCCCCTCACAGCAAAGATGCCCCAGCCCTTCAATGATTGTTGTGGCCCTGCACAGGATTCTCTCCACATAATCTCTATTCTTCTTGCACTGGGAAACTCATATTGGCCATGCACCAAGAATGGTTCCAGATGTGAGTAAAAATTAAATGCCCAGAAGGAAACATTTTTGGAATTACATAGTGTCATTGCCTGTGACAATAGAGGACATCCAAGGAGGAAATTATACATGAAAACTGATGAAACTCATGAGCATATTAATGAAAAATTATAGGGCACCACTGGCTGTAAAACAGGCAGTAGGAAGTCCAATCATACTGAAATGTTCATTTCTGTCCTTCCTGAAATTGAAACAAAAATAAAATTTGGTAATATAAGTAGTATTCTATATGTTTTCCTGATACAGTTTTATCTGATCTTGTTGTCACATTCTTCAGGGAATAGTATAGGATGTTCTGAAAAATGTGCCAGACAGGTCTCAAGAGACTTCATTACTAAGCAACACTAATATACTCTACTGATCATTGCTAAAAAAATAAAGCTCTAAGTTAGATCAAAATTATTCTCTTTCAGAGTATGATTTACAAGTCACCTCAGGAAAAGGTGGGAATAGACATTTGGCTTGGAAAAGAAATGGAAGAGTGTACCCACAAGGTGGTGAAACATACAGAACTGAAGATGCCTGTCAAATTCATTTTGAGACACATAGTTTTGCAAAAGCCATTTTCTTTGGCTTTTCAAAGAAAGAAATCAGGTGGAAGGTCCTGTGTAATTTTAGAAGTTCCAGTTAATGGGAAAAAAGTCTAAATATGACCTGACTTTGAGGTCAAAAATATAAAGCAAAGGAAAAAACCCAAACTGAAAGCAACTGTGATTTTGGAGGTTGGATTCACAAATAGCACAGGCAAATCTGCTGACTTCTTTAATACAATAAATTGACTGTTTTCAAGTTGGTACACTAAATCACAATCATACTGATGATGGGTGTAACACAAATAATAACAAATAGTGTTGTTCTAAGAATTCAGTCAGGCATAGCACCTTCACAGGATGCTGTGGCAGCCTTTAAGAAGAGTCCAGAGCTCAGAGCTGTGCAGAGTAACACAGAATGTCTCCCATGAATGATCACGAGCACGAGTGACAGCAGATCTTTCTTGCCCTATCATGCTCACCCATACCTTGGGGGAGCAATAAGAGGGATGCATCCATTTCCCAAGCACTGGGATTGCAACTGGGAGTGACTACTTGCTGTGAAATCTGACACAAAGGCAGTAAAAACCAGACATGGCACACTGAACTGAGCTGTGCATCTTGGGATTGCAGGTTCTCAAGGCTCTACTCAGAAAAGGAAGAAAAAAATCCCAGCAAATTAAATGTTTTTCCATGGCGCAGCCTGGAGCATGCCAAACAGCAAACAGACCTGTAGGTGTAGACAACTGATCTCTGCCACTTGTGGTGTGGGACACCTGCCACATACTGACTGAAAGAGGTGTCTAAACAGGGTGTGCTGTGGGGATGTTACACATCCAGTGCTGCAAGGCACCAGCAGCACCAGGTCATCCCCCCAGCATTCCTACTTCCATCTGAGAGCTGATGTTAGGGATCGTCATGCCTTCCTTCTTTTGCCTCTTCCTGTTTCTTCCTCTCAGGAAGAAGTTTTAACACAACTGGTGTTGTGGTCAGGAGTTTTAACAAAACTTCTTTCTTTATTTTCAGGCTTAGTGGCAGCTGTCTCAGTCTAGAACTAATCTGAGAATTGATTTTACATCACATTTAGTAGTGGCTACACAACTGCTTTTCTTATGGAACACATCAAAATCTGGTGTGCCAGCCTCTGATCCTTTTCTTTTTCCCCTTTATGGCTTGCATAAATATCCACTGTAAGAGAACTAGAGAAACAGAACAGTAGGATGTCCTAGGATGACATTTTAAATGCTAAATGTCCTAGGAACATTTCTGACCTTACGTCGGTCTTTCTGGGCCATGCATGTGGTAATTCCAGCCAATTTGAATGCTGTACTAACACTTAATGAACTTTGAATTTACAATCACAATATTAGGCACTTATATTAGCTGCTTCATTAGGAAAAGCAGTATGGTTATGAGGATAATGTTAAGACATTTAATTTACTTTTTGCACGGCAAACAAAAGTATCCTCCAAAGTGTGGTGGATACCATTACTCACTTTGCATAGTACCTTTAAAAAGATTAAGCACCTTTGCTTAATCTTAATTGCAGTGGTCCCCTCCTTTTTCAAGGTGCCACTTAGTATCAGCAAAGCAAACATAACCTGCTCTGCAGGAGTGTCACTGGAGTTTCTTTTGAGAAATGCAGAGTAAATTTTAGAAAATACGCCACTCGATCTTGTTGTGGAGGATGCCTTCACAAACATGGTATTTTTGGCCACATGAAACATCACAGAATGAAACTGTAACCTCACTGTAATCTACAGATATTCTTCTCACCCTAATATGATGGCATCAGGGACTCAACCATCATAGTGTATCTGCTGAGTTTACCATTCAAAAGACCCTTACTTATAAATCTGTATGGCCTGAAACCAGCTGAGAGTGATTGGAACTACTTGCACAGCTAAATACATACCTCTGTTTCTGAATCCTATCCCTTAATGAAGACATTTACAAACCTCAGAAGTACTGCTACATTAATAACACCGTGTGAATGTGTAATCAATAGGTATGCAGAGAGAGCGGGCTGAAATATTATTATTCAAACACTTTAATACTGCCTTGAAATTGCAATCACAAGAACTTATTCCCTACACTACAGGTGCAGTCATCTAAACTTCCGAAGATGGATTATAGACCTCTGCTCTGGGGCACAGTGCAGCGCTGTATTTCAGAGAAGGGGATAAAATCTCCTGAGGCTGTCAGTTCAAAGTGCAGGCACACATCCTCTCCTTGGGAACTGTCCCCTCCCAGTCCCTCTGGAGACCCAGATCCAAAGGGGCTCACGATCTCATTTTCTCTGTGCATAAACAAAACATCTCCTTATTTACAGCCATCAGCTGACCTATTTTAGGAGAAGATTAACCTGAACCTAAAAATATCTACTTCTCTCCCCTAAGACGGTAAGAGCAATCAGCTCAGCTGTATATATTTACCCTCCAAAAATATAAATTTAGGAGAGAGGAATCCCAGCTTTGCTGGCATATTTAGCTCTGGGATGTTTTCAGCAAAATGGCTGGCTCTTAGCACAGGCTGGCTGTGAGGAGACTTTCAGTGGCAATGATAGCAAAGGGGGAAAAAAACAGAAGGCTTATCAGGCCTTCCTTCTTGGCAGTTCTCTTTCCTACTCATTTCTTCATGGGGGACAACATGAAACAACTGTTTCCTTTGAAGAAGCTTGCTGGGCTGGGACTGCGGCAGCACTGGGTGACAGCTTGGACTGGCTTGGCTCTCTGTGCAGGAGAGGAAGCTAATGAGGTTCCAGCAATTTAGGTGGAGGACTTCCTGGCCCACCAGAGTCTGAGGTGTCATAAAGGAGCTGCCAGACTAGAAACTGAAATCTAAGTTTGAGCAGTGTCTTACAGCTTTTTTCCTTCCCCAAAAACCTTAGGCAAGTAATTTTGTCATTAATGTACTGCAGTAGCACTGGGAGGCTCTAATTGAACCTAGGGACCCATAACGACAGAGGCAATAAAAGCAAGTAATGAACCACTCTATCTTTGCACAGAAGAGACTGTAATTGCTCTTTGCTTCCTTAATGCCCACCTGCAAAATGCAGGCAGCAGAGACCTACCAACCTCACACGGGGATCATGAGAATGATTCCAGAAATGTTTATGAAATGCTTACAAGCCATGGAAACAACCACCTTAGAAAATAAGAGACATTAAAAACCTGGTTTGTAAAGCAGTGGAGCAGTATCCACTCATTTGTCACATTTACAAATAATATCCCATTTGCCAGTGGTACAGACCCATGATCCATGGCTGGCAACCACAAGCCTGGCGCTGCCGTCTGGGGCATGGTGAGACAGCAGTGTCTTTGCAGGTTTGCACCCAAAGGCCATTTGAAAGCTTAAGCATATTAAGCACAGCTTCTGCATGTTGTTTTCTATTGCTGACAATTTATATTGATTCCCTGTAATCAGGCAGTTGAGCAGCCTTTAAGTTTAGGCTGTAATCTCCAAAGTGGGAAACACATGCTGATGTTTGTACTACTGGCAAAGCACCCCGGATCTCCACGCAGCTCCACCACAATCCTGTCTAGACCTCTTCCACGTGGGACAAAAACACCCCTGCTGAGTACCTCCACACCAGCCCCTACCCCCGCCTGAATTTTTGTTTCCTTGAGCTCAAAACCACCACCAGCTGAGCTTTTCTTCCTCAAAAAGCCTGGGATTGTGAAACACCTCACTAGGAGGAGGCTGCTCCCAGGGCAGGCAGAGCGCAGCCTCTCAGGGCTGGCTGCTCAAGGGGCTCCTTGCAGCTGCTACAAAAGCTGCTGCCAGCACCCCCAGTAAGCAGATCCAAAGAAAGGGGCTTTGTTAAGGATGATCCTGCCTGCATGGACACTGCTCTCAGCTGGTAGGGAGCCAAGCCCTTGGCCAACGCGCATCAGCAGAGTTTGCAGCCTGGGCTCAGCACTGGCTGCGAGACATGGGGAAGGCAACAGCTTTTGTTCTTTCTGACCTCCCTTTCTCACTTTGTTATGAAGCTAAGAGCGAAAAACTCACTGGCTTCTATGCAGCAGGTGACCAGAAGTAGAAGCTGACTGACCCAGAGCTGGGCACTGTTCCAAAGGAAAGCCATCACACAGCCAGGGGGCTGGGCTGCTGTTCTAATGTATTTTAAGCATTATCTCAGTGCAGACATACAGGAACCCTGTATATATGACAAAGCCTTTGAAAAGTTAAATAGAGACAGTTACTGCAAGTGCTTGAAGGACATACTACAGTTTCTTCAGCCTTTTCAAGGAAGTCCTGGATGTGTCCCTATAATGGGTGAAAACTGACTGATCTGATCATTTTAGGGAGCCCTTTTCCCTTTTGTCAAACTAAAAAGTATATTTCTATGGCAAACCTACCAGACAGTGGTAAGTTATGGTCCAATACATTTGCAAGTTATGCAGACTGGGGTCCTCCAACAACAGCTGCTGCAGAAGCCACATGGTCCAGGCCCAGAACACTGTGTTTTAATTTCTAAGTAGATTCCTGTTAAGAAATCTTCTTACATCTCCAGAATACTTGAATATTACAATATTTTCTTTTACACACTATTCTTGATTAATTTCCTGCCCTTTGGATGTTCTGCGCTACATTGCTCCAGCTTGACTGTGGGACCTAACTGCCCAAAATGCTGAATTAAAGAAGCTATATTGCTATACCTACATGTATATGACTGTAGGCTATGATGCAAAACCTGTGAGAAGGCTTAAATGTCTGCTGTTCTAACCCACTGCACTCAATGCAGAAGAAACGGCACAGCTCATACAAGATGCTTGAAGAAGTGGTTAAGTTTTCTCTATACTGAAAAGCCCTACTGACTATCTCATTGAGATCCTTTGAAAAATGGGACTTCCAGCAGAAATAGTTGTAATAGTCATTGGAAGAGATACAAAAGCTCACCACCAATATAATGTAACACCTAACTGATCTGCAGAAGTGACTTTCTTCTGAACAAAGTATGGTTTTGTATTTCTGAGCTAGCAATGCAGAGAAAAATGGACTTCTAAGTTGCTCTGACTAGGGTATAATACACTTACCTACATGAGATAGCACTGCAGAAAAATAGGAACTTCTAAAACATGATTCATCTCATCCTTAGGCATATATCAAAAGTAATTCTAATGAACCTCAATGCAGAAGTACTTATTTCCTTTCAATGGCCATAGAGGGACTCTACATAACTAATTGGAGCATATTTTTCTATCTGAAATTGTCACAGATCCATCCCATCCATTCCCTAGAGCTTTGCTGTCAATACAAGGCTTTTGATATGGGCCAAGTCTCTGGGCTCATTCTGCACTAAAAGGTTTCATTTTTTTAAACAACACAGCCCCATGACAAGTCATCTGTCCATGATTCTAAGGAAAATAAAGGCAAATAACAGCAATAGCATTAGGTGGCGTCCATCCCCTCCATTCACTCTAAGGCTTCTACAGAAAATTAGTTCAGGCTAACTAGATGTCTGTGCTTTACTGGCTAGCTATACTTAAGTAAAACAACAGTGGTCCAACACAGTTGTCTAGACTGCCTGTTTGATGCTGCCACAAGCAAGTATTTAATTGTGTCTGGAGTTCTAGCTTCTAAACAGCTAAAAATAAGGGGAAAATTATGCTAATTAAAGAGGTGGTTGGTAGCTGAGAGTAATATAGGGTTGAAAGAGAGAAGAAAAATACATCAAATGTCTTAGAAATATTTAGTTTTAGTATTCACCTAACTTCACCTTATTTTGGTAATTCAGTATCAACATTATTTTAGTAATTGCAATGGAGGTGTCTAAGGAAGCAGCGATAAGCCTCAGGAAAATGTATCAGAAGATACTACGTTAGTGAGCAGAACACCACCAAACCTATCCCTTCCCTATTAGCTGACTTCTGCCCCAAATTGCAAAATCACAACTTAGTCTTGTTGAACTTGGCTGCTCAGCATTTCACAGAGGTCTGCCCTGGCTCTCTCCACATGTTCTTTCACAAGGAAGGCACTAATACATCCCAGCAGAGTCAACAAGCTGTGCTGTCTCTGCTCTCAGGAAAAAATTCAAGGAGCCTCTTCTGTCCACCTGTATGGAAGAGTAGCAGAAAAGCTCTGCCTCTACATATGAGACTGCAGTTCCAGCTGTCCCTGAGAGCAACCTATGAAAAGCTTCCTAAGAGCCCTTTCCACTTTTCAAAGTCTCTTAAAATTAACATTTGTGTTTATTTGTTATTCATTTAATCATATTCTTATACAAGACTTTTACACACCGGTTTTGAGAGGCCGAATACATTATTTATCATATTTTACTAAACCAGAATTAAAGTCTGTTTAGAACAACACTGTTTTCAAGTTCTCCCTCCATACTTGTAGTTTTCCTGCAGCTCTTGCAGATGCTAATTGGGAAAAGTACAAAATGAAGAAAAAACCCTGTAGGTGCCTTCACCTCAATGCCTTCACTGCATGCTAAGAAAATATCAGGGAAATTTTATTAAAATACCTTTTTTAAAAAAAAATTCTAAGTGGCTACAAGAAATGGATAGTATGTGAATAGTGATTGCCTTAATGTTCAGTGTTGCAATAAAAATTGGGATACTGGTAAAGTTACTGTCTCCTCATTACTCTGACTTCACCATGCTTATTAGAGGAAAATAATTTGAGCGTATGTCCTCCTACAGAACTAGCCTGTGCACTTCCCTTTATCAAAAGTCAAACTGTGACTCAGTTTGAGGTGTTAAAAAGGAAGATGTACATAAACTACGTTAGCTACTATCTCCAGACACTACAAATTGTTCCCTTACCAACAGCTGGTAAGCTCACTTGTTGATCCACAGCAATCAACTTTGGCCATCTTCATGGCCGATTAAAATTCATCAGGAATCAACACAGGTCCTCTTTTTCCTGTGCTCATGAGCTTGGGGATCTCATTATTTTCAGAATATTCATTAAATTCTCTACTTACTCTAAAAATAGCATGGGGTGGGGGTGGGTTTGCTGCTGAGTGACTAGTAGCTGCTTAATGTATTTGTCCAGTCCATGATACAAGATCGGGTAACTCCATGTACTCAGGCACTGTGTCTTCAAGAGACAGTTGTCATAAATAGACTCCACCTTACAGAATTCAATATTGTCAAAGCACCAATTAACAGCAATTAACTAATTCATCTTCAGGGCAACCCTGTGAGCTAGGTAACACAGATATAATTAACACAGGAGTAAAATGAGATTTAGGAGTTAAGTCAGTTGCCTGGGCAGAGGCCTTCATGGTCTAGTGGATTAGACATCTGCCTCTCCAACCAAAGACGTTGAGTCTAATCCTTTTTCTGACATTGATTTGCTGCATGACCTTATGGAAAGTCAATTAACTTCTCTGTTTCAGCTGCACTAGAGATAATGATGCTTACCTACCTGGTGACACATGGGCATTTGGACACTGTACTAAATTATACTCTTAATGTATTCTTAGGGACTGTCAGTGGAAGAGGTGAAACATTAAAGCTAGGAAGCTTTAATGTCCTTGTTATTTTATCTAATTCTTCCTCCCCACACCAGAAATAGCCTCAGGTTTAGATCAAATTTCTTGGGTTAAGGTGCTCCTAGTGAAACTGCTTCTGGCATCAGGAATTTTCATTACATCCTGTTTGACCAGCAAAGTTATTTAGAGTACAGGTCAGCACTAGAATTGCAAAGGAAAGTTATTTTAAACTTGGCCATGGAAGAAACCAGCACCCTTCCCATGCTACCATGAGATAATGAACAGACTGTCACAGCAATCCCCATCAAGTACCCTGGATTCAAAGAGAGCAGAGCCTGCTGAGAAACCTCTGAGCCTGTGCTCATGCATCATCCCCGGTTCCCTCTAAATGAGACTTCTGCAGGATAATTTCTACAGGTGTTCTGACCCCTAGCAGGGATGCAATCCCACAGGAAAGGTACCTGTATACATGTACTCCTGGAGCAGAGCCACCTGATCTTGCCATCTTGGAGCAGTGGGGAGCTGTACTTAACAGAAGGACAACTAAAGGACAAGTAAAACCTGCTCTGTTCATTTCATTAGGAGCTGTCCCTGAACTTCTGTCCTTTCCACGACATGCCATGGAGTGCTAAAATACCACTTCTGCAATGGGCATTTGGACTGCCCAGCAGGTACCTAGGCTAGTGGCATGCACAGGTAACTTTATATCACATTTTGTGTTTTTGACCAGGCTTTTAATTATTTCTACAAAATATTCTGTTGCTACATATCATGCTTCTTAGGCCCATAAAATCTCTCACAATTCTAATTTAGCAAGAATTCAGTCAAATAGGACGTAAGAATTCAATATTTACCTTTATTTATGTGAGAAAGCTTAATTTTCCTTCTCTTTCATAATGAAGAAAATATCAAGCACTTTTTGCCTTTTGCATGCTGAATTATAGGAATCATAATGAACGTTCATGCAGCCAGAAAATGAATAACCTGCTCCTGCCTCTGCTGCAACACTGATCACTTCTCAGCATCCTTTCTGGTGCTGATCTGCCGTACACCAGCTCTTTCAGTCCACTGCCCTGCTCTCTTCATCCTCAGACTGGTTAGCACCACTTTCTTCTCCACCCTCCCAGCTCCACTGATAATATGTTTAACATTTACTTTGATGCTATTCCTTGAGGCTTTTCAAAAACCTTTTTGGAAAGAAAACCATTAAAAAAGAAAGCCTGTAGGGAAAGACACTGAGGAAAGCTAAAGCAGAAAGGTTATGTGCTTATCTATCATATTCCCCTGTAGGCTTTGTCTTTCTGCAAGCCTGCAGGTGACTCAATGCAAACCCACACTGCTGTAAATAGGGAATAAATATTGTCCTCTCCTAAAATATACCTGGACTATTTCAATAAACTTAGACTTACTGGCTGCTACTTGTACAAACATGTTAAATCCCAATAAATTACAAGGGAGCTGTAGATCAGTAATACAGATATTCTCCAGGCTGAAAGACTGTCTATATCTTGTCCCTATATATTTACTTTTTGCAGAGGCCAGTGGTGTGGCTAGCACAGACCAAATGGTTCCATGTCTAAACATGGTGAAAAAACTTACAGGTTACTTATAATACCTTATAAACGTATTCTAGGATTTTATTCTGAGCATGGCAAGGGGCAGAAAGCAAAACTCTCTTCATCCCTCACAAGCCTAAAATATAAATCCTTGGTGCTGGTTTTGACACAGATTAAAATTACCTGAGCGCTAAGAGGTGATTACCATGTAACACAACTGGCACTAGCAGGACATATAATTACATTCAGACAGATTACTGGGCACTCCTTCTAAGCATTTGTAGCTTATCTCGTAATGTTATCTCATGCACTCACATGTTTAACTGGGATGCTTTTTTTTTGGTCTTACTATGTGGAGAGTTAGAACCTGTACCTTACTGCACCTAATCTACTAATACACGGAAATATCCATTTAACTTTAAGGCTGAGCTTCAGATCTCTGCTGCATCAGACTCTTTACTTAAATATGTATGTTTTAATATTGCATATTTTGCAAGATTTCATAAAACTATACAACACATCAGTTCTGTAGTCTAGACTAGAAATCAACTAATGTAACTTCATCTATTGATAAACACTGTAATACCAGGAAGGATAACTTCTTTTTCTTTGTCTTATTAATTCTTCCCAGTGGCTTTTGTTTAACCCTGTATATAAACAATTAGTCTCCTATGAGATGTTTTCCCATTTTCAAGTTCAGAATTAAATGGGTGATTTGCATACAGGTTTTTTAAGTGGAATGTAAAGGTGTCTGGACCTTCAGATTTATATTGGCTTTGCTGTAAATTAATGCTGCTGAAGTCCATAAACACACTTGAACCTGCAGTGAGTTTGTAAAATACTAGTGACTCTTTGGATGAAACAGAATCTGGATTGGAAGAGGGAAAGGAAATCAGTTCATCTTAAATTTGGTAATGTGGTATAGTTACTGTAAACAGTGTTTTAACTTCTTAGTATGATCACTAGAAGACAATGTATAGTCAGTATTAAATCAGGGCAGATACAGACGATAAAGGCAAAGCTTAATCTTGCTAGGATTAGTGACTCTAAATTGATACGGCTGAAAAGCATTGCAAAATGCTGAAGTTAGGTGGCTTCAGGGGCTAGCAAAATGCCTTGCATGGTAATTATCAAAAGTCTTCAGAGACAATGATTGCACCTGGAAGCGCTGATTTGATTACCAAAACAAAAAAAATAGTCTACTGCAGTAGCCTTATTTGTACTTTAATTAAGAGCTTTGTTTTTAAATATAACCATCTGATTCCCTGGGGTTATTTTTAAAGTAAGCTTCTGGCAAGGCAGCAGTGTGGTGGATTAGAGGCTTGGAATTGAGGAAAAATCATCGTTCAGCATACAGTTTAGAATAATGTGTGCATATATACAAATACATGTGTATTAAACATCATGTAACAGGATACAGGACTGGATTTATTAAAGCCAAATGGAAAGATATTTCCTCTTTTAATATTCTAGATCTCTTTTAATATATGCAATGCAGATATTGTACTGCAGTCTGGTTCATGTAAATGCCATAACAATTGCACATCAATCTGATCGAGCCAGTGAAAGCTCTGTTTTACTCCAGATGGAAAACCAAGTTATCAATTTAGCTGTCTGCATCTAGAACTCCATCTAACAGTGGCTGTTACACTTGATGTGGATATATAAGACATATCACTCATCAACTCACCGTTTAACATGGAGTATGCAGGCATGAGTGGAAAAGCAGCAGACCCAGATAAAGCATAGTCATGGGAAAGAAGCAGCAGGATAGCAAAAGGGGAGCAGAATGGGGATGCTAAAGAACCATGTTAAAAGGGGAAGGCTGGGGGGGAGGGTGAAAGATTTGTACAAGACATTTCTGAACATGAGAAGACAGAAAATGGTACTTTTCAAGTTCTTATTCTAGAAGAAAACTTACAGCTTCCAAATTTTAATGGGCAAGCATGTGCATCCATGGGGAAATCTTCAAGCTGCATGGGACATTCAGCAGAGATGGTCAATCTGTGGGGGAGTAAAAAGAAAACACATAATTTTTTTTTCCCCTACGCTTTTCCTTTAGGCCCCTCACTGCACTGCATGAGTGCTGACACAAGCACAGTTTTCCTGAAGGCTCCTTGCTCCTGCTGAAATCAGAGATAACCCCCTGTTAAACTGAATGTGAGATAAGCCAGGTGGACCACTCTGTGTGCATGCCCCAGGCATTATCTAGTAACCCTGAGACACGTGGAATGATTTTATTTATGTAAACTGTCCCAATAAGATCATTCTTTTTATTAGTACGTGAAGTAACTCCTGTGATGGAGTTTCTGCCATGTACTTTATACTTATCTGCTCTCTGTACATACTACAACTGGACTAGGAATTTGACTCCTGGGCCAAATAGCAGTGTTACAGACATAAAGAATTATTGACTTTATATGCAGATGTAACTATTTAAATGCATTGAATAGATATTTATAGATAGAAATATATAATATAACTAATATAGCTATATATTAAGTTATATATAATCAAGGACATATATGCATCACTTTATCATAGTGCTCTATGGTTAACTTCTGTGGAAATCACATGGTATTGGAGTCCATTTCAGTTCAACACACTGTGAATTACCTAGGCAAAAACAAGAGGGTCATATTCCCCAGCATCCTGCTTAGGGAAGCAATTCTATCCTGGACTCCAAAGCCACTATGTGGAAATATTTAATCTAGACCAGACAGAGGGGTAGGGAAGAAAAGACCCTTAGGCAAATATAGATATTTCCCATGGATGTTCTGAATGGTTGACCAATCAAGCTGAAGACTAAGAATAGTCTGAGGTAAATTTCTGGGCAGTGCAATATCAGTTATATTGATATCAAATGCATCAAATGTATCAAATATCTCAAGAGAGCCAAAACATGCTCCTAGCACAAGGAGGATCTGTTTTGTTTATGCCATTTTGATATTTGCATAATACAGATAGTTTGCTCAGGATGTGAAGATGAAAATCTCATTTTACTTTATGAATATCTTTATTACTTTCTCATTTATGCTGTTATTCCACCTCAGAGGCAACAGCCCAGAGACATCCAAGGCTCCACAGACTGCCTGATGCTGGGCTGACACAGGGCTCTACTGGAGGGCAGCCTGGTTCCTAACCAAATTATTGCTTGGGGAGTGAAAACTTCCAAAGAAATCCACAACACCCCACTACCAGCATGCAAAAGAACACGTTCCTATCACTATAGCAACATGGAGCTATATATGCTGGCTATATAAATAGTCATCACTTCCTATGGTGCCATAAGAGCTGCTGTCAAAAGGGGCTGTAAAGGGTAATAACCTGTGTACAGATGGCACAGTGCTCAGCCAGTCCAGTTCAGTACAACACAGTGATGCCTTGCCAGGGCACTACAGCTACACAATCAAATGGGGGAAACAGCTCCACTCTGCTGGAGCTAACACACAGAAATTCTGGAGCTCTACCAATGGCTGGAAATGGCAAAGTAAGCATAGAAAATGCAACAGTATCACTGGCTAGAGACCGTATTCTGAGGATGAGCAGGGAAACACTGAGAGAAAAAGGCAAAATGCACACAGTAATAGAAAATGTAAAGATAACATGCCATAGAAAGTCACAGAAAAAGAAATCCAGTTCAGAACAGAGATAATTTACCATTTGGTAAGAACAGACAGGAGGGTACAATATAGAAAAGGCCTGAGATTCTTGAGCTGTTGTTGAGCTTTATTTTTCTAAAAGATATTTTAACATCACTCAGATATATAGTTGTCTGCAGTGGAGACTGCCCTTGGGCACCAAAGGCAGCAAAGCCAGAGTTACCAAGAGTGGTGTGTGGATGATTTTAATAAGCTGGTTCTAGTAGTATCCTGCCCAGAACTCACATCCTTTTCACAAAAAACACTCTAATGGGCCCTTGAAAGCAAGGCTGTCAACCCTCCAATGCATCATTTTATTTTCCATGTTAAGCACTATAAATTTAACCTTCTTGATAAATTCAGAAACCTTGCTCCAAGAGCCCAGGAAAAGCCAGGGTGCTTTGCTGCAGTCCATCTCCTGTCTGTCTACCAACAGTTTAGGCATGTCATTTCAGAGCTGCAGCTTGACAACATTTTAATATACACACTTGTCATTTGCAAACATCGAAGGAGGGAATGCTTGTATCCATCTTACAGAGACAACAGGCGTAGAATCAGGAAGTGAAGGAATATTCAGTGCAGAATTATGCATAAGACCTTCTGCTTCATCTCGCTGTCCTATGAATTGTATCCTGCTGCCTGCACCTCTGGAAATAACCCCTGTGTGTAATGAGGAAGGTTGCAGACATTCATCAGCTATAAATGTGGAAGAGAAGTGAAGATGAGTTGCACAGAGACTGTGATCTAGTGGAATTTAATTAAGTCCCTCCAGAAATGATTTTTGCCTGTCCTAAATAAAAGGGTAGCAGATAAGGCTGGAGGGCATCTGGCTGCCACTACCTGACTCAGAAGCTTCAAAGACTCTTGAGGTGCAAGGGCTACTTCTCTGTCCCCTCTTAATTTCTCATCCAGCAAAAGGCAGAATATCCTTTAAAAGGGCACTGCCTTCAGCAGTCTTCTGGGTCTAGCCTGAGGAAAGGTAGAACCAAGTTTAGGAGCTGTTAATGTGCTTGGGGACAGCCTTTCCTTCCATTAACATGAATTCTTTGGTTAAAATGTTCATTTTGCTCTCTGTCAATGATATCTGCATGCTTCTTTCCTTTTCCCATGCCCCCATCCTAGGACCACTTGTAGTCTGACAGTCTTGAACAAAATTAACTAGCTCTACCTATTTGTTACATGCTTTTAAGAACTATGTAGGTGATTTTTAAGAGCTCAATAAACACTCTCCTAGAAACCTCTTAGAAAAGTGTGCATTACCCGAGGCTTTTGAAGTGTCTTGTAATGGCCAATGTGACAAAAATTTTGACAGGAAACTTGTAAGAAAACTTAACTGTGGGTTCTGATTCACAGCACAAATGTCACCACCCTGAATTTCTGTAGTTGCTCTGTGCCCAACACGAACTGGTTTTCATAACTGTGTGAGGACCTGAAAAACAAAGTCACTCAACTGACTCCTGGTTCAAAGAGGCTGGATTTTCTACTGCATAAAAGCAGCACAGCAGACATCTACACTCTGGGGGCAGGAAGAACAGGTTGTTGCATACAGATTTGCTCTGAGATGCAGAGTACAAACTATATATTCAGATATAGCCCCAGGAGGCTCAAAAAAATTGATATCTGGGTCTACTCCTTCAAATATCACCTGCAGTGATATTTACACACTTTGGCTTTTAACATTGTGATAAAGCTTAGGGACCCTTTGTATATTCTAGTTTACACAGCTGATTATTACACAGTCCTCGGTCACAGCCAGCATGGCATCATGCTTTTCAAACCTGATTTTCTTTAATGAGAACATAACTCATCTAGTTGATCAAGGGAAGTCATCAGGAAAGCTCATGCCATCTTTTTGGATTTCCTTACAGCTTATGCTACTGTCTCTCCCAGTATCCTTCTGGACAAAATATCCAGCACACAGCTGGATAAATAAATTATGTGATGGGTGAGCAACTGGCTCAGGGGTTGGACACAAAGGGCTGCAGTGAACAGATGACATGAGACTGATGACCTGTCACTAATGGGGCTCTGCAGGGCTCTCTCTTAGGCCCTGTGCTCTTCAACATCTTTGTGAATGACTTGGATGCAGGACTGGAAGGGATACTAAGCAAGTTCATAGCTGATACAAAACTGGGAGCAGTTGCTGCCTCCCTTAAAGGCAGGGAGGTCCTGCAGAGAGTCTTACAACAAATCAGAGGAGTTGCCAATCACCAACAGTATGAAGTTCAGCAAAGGAAAGTTCTGGATTCTGCACCTGGGATAGGGCAGCCCTGGATATATGGACTGGATATATGGGAATGAGATGCTGGAAAGTAGCACCATGGAAAGAGACTTAGGGGTCCTGGTCAGTGGCAAGTTGAACATGAGTCACCAGAGTGCCCTGGTAGCCCAAAGGGCCAACCATGTCCTGGGGTGCATCAGGCACAGCATCACAGCTGGGCAAGGAAGGGCACTGTCCTGCTCTGCTCTGCATTTGGGCAGCCTCACCTTGAATATTGTGTGCTGTTTTGGGTACCACACTATAAGAAAGATAGTAAATTATTAGAGAGCATCCAAAGGAGTGCTATGGAGATGGTGAAGGACTTTGAGGGGAAACTGTATGAGAAGTGGCTGAGGGGAGCCTACAACCACCATGTGATGGGAAGAAGAGGCAACGATATGTTCTCTGTGAGGACCAGTGACACAGGACCCAAGGGAATGGCCTGAAGTGGTCAGGTTGGATATTAGAAAAAGGCTCTTCACACAGAGGGTGGTTGGACACTAGAACAGGCTCCCCAGGGAAGTGGTCACAGCACCGGCCTGACAAAGTTCAAGAAGCATTTGGACACATTGTGTGTTTCTTGGGAATGGTCCCATGCAGGGGGAATTGCACTTGATGCTCCTTGTGGGTCCATTTCAACACAGCATATTCTGTGATTACAACAAAATCACTCTCAGTTTGCATTTACTTAAGAAAGAGAAAGAAGGCCTGGCCCTCCGTTCATGCCCTCCAAACATGAAACAGCCTTTGCCCAATCCTTTTAATATGGTGACTCCAGAATGATCTGTGATTCGCCAGAAGGATGATGATTGCTGTACCCAGTGTAGCACAGTTATCTGAGCTAGAGACCATCACCAAACCAGGATTTTTCTGTCACAGCAAACAGATTGGCTCAAAAGGTAGTTATTTTCAACAGAAGCACTTAAAAGCTTCCCTCCTCCATCATTGTGTCTTAATAAAACCCCTATGGGATTAGTTCCACTCAAACAGGGTCTATGACAAGATTATAAGCAGCTATTAAAGGTCCTTTGCAATAGGAGAATAAAACTCTGATTTTATTGAAGATAGTGGTAAAATTCTCTCTGACTTGAATGGGACCACTATTCATCCAAAAAATGTAACAATTTACAGCTGCCGATTTATTAATGACAAAATTTTGTTTTCATAATGCTCCAAGTACTCACACTGCTAACAAAGTGTTAATCAACCAACAAAATGCCATTTTGTACCTTAACTATCGGAAAAAAAAAGTTAGGTCTACAAATTCTTTAATCTGTCATCTATAATTGTACATGAAAGCTTTATCAAAGCTTCATAAGGTGTAGCCTTTAAAAACATAAAGTGATTACTGACATTCTGTTTCAAGACACATAAACAAAATTCTAAGAAAAGCACAATTCAAGCAGCAAGACTTGTTCACTTCAGAAAAGTCACCTTCAACCATTTCCACTGGGGAATTAAGCATGACAATGCTTTCAAGAGATTGTTCCTTTTTAACAAGAGGGAAAAGAAGGAGGTGTTAAAATCAAGGATATGGCAAGAAAATAAATTCAGATATTAGGGAGGCAGACATTTGGAGTTAGTGTGCCTCAGGGTGAGGTGAGAAACCCTCAGTAGCAGTCCCCAAGACAGAAGGCACCCTGTCCTGTTTTAGGTCACTACAGGGACGCCCCCAGCTGTTCCCTGATCTCCTCAATGCAAGGAGCATCTGTTCCTACTTGTGGGTCAAGAGAGGGGGGACTGAGCATCCTTCTCCTAATCCGTGAGTGCAGGAAACATTTTCCAGCATATTATCTGCAGCTGCCAGGCAGAAGTTGAGGGCAGTCACCTGCCCGGGGAGCCACAGACAGCTGCAAAACTTGCTTCGGCTTATCAAAAGTTATTTGCTACTAACTTTGATATGAAAAAAAAAAATAAAACAGAGAGCTCTAGAATGAGAGGGGAGCAGAAAGGCAGTCACCAGTGGCTTTTGGGAGAACTTAATTCAAGATAAATATTGAATAATAGGAATTACAGATGAGGGGACACAGAAATACTTTTGTTGGCACTGAGGTACTATGGCCAGAGAGATATGGAGTTTTTCTGCCTATTTGCACCCATCCCCAAACCAGCTCCATCTTCTTAGTTATTTATTTCAGTGCACTACCCTCACCCCTGTTTAAAGGGAACATTTAAATACTGTGCTTTGACCCAACCTGTGTCGGCAACCAGTACCTGCTATGGGGCTTAGGTGAGCCCAAGTGCCCTTCCCAGCATGAGACCAGCCATTTTCCTTAATAAAAGGGAAAATATTTGCTTGAAACTCACCTTAAACCAACTACAATCTATCTCTCCAACATGCCAAAAAAGGGTTAAGTAGATGCAGCCTTTAGCCAGGCTATATCTCACTCCAGTGGGCTTGCTGACCCCAGCTGGGTCAACTCCAGGAGAAGCTTCCTGGGGTACATGCTCCAGCATGACCTCAGCAGAACAATTCAAGCCCTTCTGGTATCTCCAGTATGCCCTCTGACACACAGGGGGCCAGGAGAATAATAGATTTTAGGTTTTTTCAAACTCTATTGTTTCAAACTTTAGGTTTGTGAAATTATTCATTTGACCTTGACTGATGACACAACCATTCACCTGTTCTCCTACTGTGATGTCTTGGGAACACTTCAATAACCAAACTTCTATTTCTTTCAAAAGTTTTTACAGTAAGACTTGTTTTAGACCCCAGCACAGTAAGTGTATAGTCCAGGGAACTGATCTCTCCTGTGTTCCTGAAGTAAATGTAACGTGCCAGTACAAGCCTATATGTTGCATACATACATACATATATATATATATATACACATATGAAGCCCTTGCCATACAGTCCTAACAGTCCTAACAAACCCTGTTGGTGGTAGCGTGTTACAGAACAGAACAGAAGTTACAGAAGTTGACAGATGTTGACCCATGGAAGCACAGTGGCTGTAAGAGTCACCCTGAAACCTGCCCCTGGTTGGGTGACTGTCTGCAGCCTGGATCATGGGGAAAGAAGTGATTATTCTAAGTAACTCAAACACTGCTTTGCTCATGAATTTCCATCACTGTTGGAAAAAAGGCCAAAATGCAGATTCAGAGCCTTGATCTGCATGTCCATGTGGGATGTGGAGGCAGTTCACCACTGTTTACTACTTATGAGTGCTGATTTCTTTGCAATACACCAAATAAAGTGAACAGAGAACAGAAAATAAAGCTAAGACTTAAGTGAGGTGCTCTGCAGAAATTTCTGTCTCAGCCCATTTTACCTTCATAACCATTCAGCCAAGAATACTACCATGTCCCATCTTTCCTATGATGCTGAGATGTGCTATCATTATGTGACAACTAAATGTCCTTTAAAATGCTACAGGGAAGGGACTATGGAAGATAAGAGCTCCAGTCATTGATGCTTTTGGGAGCTGTGAATACATAATTCAGGTGTATGGTGACAGCAAAACTCTCACTTTAAGCAAACAAAATCCTCAGCACAGCTTCTGCTGAAGTGTAAAACAAGACTTTATTTGCCTAGATGAACTGTGCTGAAGACAAAATTATTGTGATGTGATCTGAGGTGGCAGAATTGATCTCAAAAGCTGTGCCACTATAAGAATGACTTCCCTGCCTGAGGATAACTTGACATACCCAGAGCATACTCTTAGACAGGAGCAGGGGATATGTTCAGCCTCTAGACACAGAAAAAACAGAAAAATGCAATGAAATAACCAATAGGATACACAAATGACATTATATGGATTTGGGAGGTTACAGAAAGACTCACAAAGCAGACATTTATAGTAAAGGTAATGCTTTTAATTCTCCAGTACCTCTTTTAAGGACATAAAACCAATGGATGAAGCAGTGAGTCTATGCTTATCCAACTTTGCCATGCAAGTTATCTAATGAAGTCCATAAGCAAGGTAGAACTTGCTGGGAAAAACTCTGGTTTTTTATCAGACTAACTAGTGCAGTAAAACCCCAACCTTTTTGACAGACAATTCCTTCTTCAGGTTCTCTTCCTAAAAACTTTACTTTCCTAAAGAAACTTTAGATCAAAATGGCTATGCAGCTCTGAATGTTCTGCACAGTATCACAACCATCTACTGGAGAGTTTCACTTAAAAATCTCTCCAAGCTTTCTCTTCTTTATGGTCCCTTATCCATGATGAATTCTCTTTTGGCACCCCATGAAGAAGGCTTCCAAACTTTTCCACTGCAGCAGCTTCTTTTTTTAGTGAATTCTTGAATTAAAACCCAAAAATCTAACTAGCTCTAGCAATGCTGAGAAGCTGATGCAGTTGTTGATGCAGGTGAAATGGGGAACAATATCTCAGCCAGCCCACACCTCATTTTGCCAGGCCACACATTCCCCAAGTCTGCCCATCCTACACGTTTTGACTATAATCTCCTTATCTGCATGGCTTTTTGATAGCATGTTCAAGAAGGAGCAAACTGCCTAAGTACAGTTGTTCTTGAAGTGCTGAGTAACACTGAACTATGAGCTTCTTTTTGGCTCTCAAGAGAGGCCAGTCCCTGTTACTGGCAGAACCAATACCTGGTGCCAGTCAACTGCACATCTAATCTTTGCTTTCAGTGGAAGACAACCCAAGTACAGGAGAAAGAGGGGAGCATAGAAATCACACTAAATGATGAAGGCTAAGGACTGTGATGGACACAGTCCAGTCATCCTTCAATTCTGGTATCTCCTGCTAGGCAGTTTGATCAGTGCAGGTTTTCAGACTGTCCAAAAGGGCTTTCATTTTTCCATTTCTGCCTGTCAGTATGGCATGAGTTCCTCCATGGATGAAGGCTACCTCACTGCACAGACATCTTTTTGCTTCCTCCCAGTTCACAGACCCTTTTTATTCCTATGGAGAGGCATAAACTATATGAAGTATTTTCTACTGAGAAAAATTATCTGTATTTAGAAAGTAAGAGTGGGGCGAGGGATGAGGAGGAGGAGCAGACATCAGATGAGCAGTACCAGCCCATTTGGGCTCTCTCACATTTAGACTGGGATGCTCACACATGGCAGGGTAGGTAGGAAAGATTATGACCTAGCGATACAGAACCCAGAATAATCTTTGGTTCTTTTCCACAGTTCAGACCTAGAGCTCAAAACCATCACAGCTTCCTTTCAGCCACTTGCATTTAATTCCAGCTTCCTCTTATCCACCTCAGGCTTACCTCCAAGATCACACCTCATCATAATCTCCTGCTTTCTGAGTAATATTAATGCTCCCCACACCTCTGCAAGAGAGGGAAGCAGTGATTTGGATTAGAGGGAAACCTGCACATCCCTGTATGTATGTACCTTACTGGTACATGAAGAAAGTTGTTTAGCCATCCAAACAGGATGTTATTATCTGGGCTTTTTTTGCCTTGCTTCTGAAATGCTCCATGCTCCTGATCAACACAGCCATGAAGGGCCAGGTAAATGGTCAAGACTGTGGGTTTTCACTGCTCCAGGAAAAGAGCCCTATGATTCCTCAGCTGTTTAACATCATAAATAGCCATTAAACAGGCCTCAATTTACCATCTGTTTGCTATTTATATCACCACCAGTGCTAGCATCTGCTACAGCATAATCACCTGTTTGCTAAAGTTCAACCTCAGAGAAGGAATGGCCGAATCTCCTAGAGACATTTGTTTCTAGAGCTCCTCATAAGGTGCACTATATTCTCTCCTACACCCATCTAGACAAAAGCAGAGGACTGAACCCAGTTTGTGTGTTCAGGTGCACTGCACTTGCACAACCTCGGGCTTTAGGTTGCACAGAGAGGAAAGTGTATGAGTCCTCCACAAAACAGCTACAGGACCAGCTGCTGGTCAGAACATCCCATAGCTTTAGGTTGCTGGCTCACTCCCCATTTCCAGGCTACATGAGCATGGAAGTGGGAAACACCAAAGGAAATAACTAAGATGGGACTCATGTGACTAAACAAAGGTATTAGTTACACTGTACTCCTTTGTCTGCCACTGAAAAAAACAACAAGAACCCCGAAGTGTGAGTGAAGAGAAATAAGCCTCATTTAATTTCACTATAAAGTAGACATCTGAAATAATGTAGACTTCTAATTCCATGAGAAATTCTCTCTCCTGCACTGGGAGCAAATCTGAGCAAAGACACTTGGCTGCAGTCACCAACATTACAGATGAACAGAATTAGGTGAATCCCACCCACCCTGCCTGGTGCATTACACCACAGTGTATTTCAGATTATCCATTGCATGTTTCAGCACAAATATAATGTACTTCAGAGGATGGTATTTCTGATTAGGCAGATGAAGGTACTAATTTCAGTCTAAATGAAATGACCAGGGAGTCTGCTGTAATGTTATCCTCCCCTAATAATAAAAAAAGACAGCAGAGCCATAACAATTCTTTAGTATCTATCTACTTTCAAAGCCCCCAGATTCAGAAGCCCAGATTGGGCTGATACAGAGACACCAAAGCACCTGTGCTTTCCCTGGGTGCTTGGAGGCATCTGTCAGGGCACTGCTTCTTTCCAGGTTCTGTTCAGTCACCCCATCCATGCATGCCAGCCCTGCTGGCTCATGCCTATAAAGCAGGTGTAACACAAAGGAATTTGGCAGAAACTGTACCAGCTAACCCTAAAGGGAAGGTGGGTCTACCTCTGAGCCCAGCAAGACCTGGAACTAAAGTTGTAGCTTTTGTAGCTCCTCAAAGTCCAAGCAAGCATACCCCTCCCCCAAGGACATGCCGGTTCTGGTTTGGGATTTGTCTTTTAATCAATTCTGCCCTTGCTGTGTGAGTTCCCATCTCTGTGATGGAGATCTCTGTGGGGCTCTGCATACTTTTATTACCAGCAGAATAGACCATTGTTACACAATCTACATTGGGATTATATTTAGTCATAATTGCCCATTTTGAATGGATACACCACAGACTCCTCTGATGCCTTCCTCTCCCTGTAACTCCAGCCCCGGATTTTTCATTCCAACAAATCGTGGTTCCTTGAAGGACAACTTTTCAGAAATGGGGCAATGTGCAACCAAAACAGAGCGAGGGGAGCCAAGAGACTTGGTGTTTAAACAAGAATCCTGCTGCTATCCTCAGGGAAGGGCCCTTCCCTTCACATATCCCTGTTTTCTCTTGCTCTGTCAAAATCTGAATTGACAAAGAGCAGCTGAGAGTCCTTGCCACCATGGGAATTTTTCATCACTCTGCAAGATTCAGCCCAATGTACAGAAATCACTTTTTTTTCTTCCAGCTTCAGGCAGGTTGAAGCTTGAATACAAAAGAAAATGCAGCAAGTCTAACACAAGGAAAGGAAATGCCTATTTGTATGTCTTCATGGCTTGTGATTAGTTTTGCAACATTTATGCAATACCTAAAAAGCATTGACAGATCCCTTTCTGTAGATATAAATAAGAAATAAGAAAAAACACATTCAGATTGAACAGAAATGTTCCCATCTAGACATCTGGCTGATGGAAAACGGAGAATTCATTTTAAATCATAGATTTGCTGGTCACTTGTCGCTCGTGGGCACACTAGCAAACCTTTGTCTGGCAAAGTCAGAGCTTGAGAATGGAAACATTTATCACAGAATAATTTTCTTTTAAACAAACAAACAAACAAACCAACCCTGGCTTTCCCATTAAAAGTCTTGAAAGCAGCACCATATCTTCTGGTCAACTGGTTTTATGATCAATAGCTCAAGAGCATAAAATGGTTAGGTTGCTAATCCAAGTCCTTCATAGCAGAGCAGAATTAGTGCTAACATGCACCCAGGACGTGTTCACTTTCACATTCAATTTTAACACTAAGTGCTAATGTAAGAATCCATATTTTCAGCCTAGGTTAAGCCTGTGTGTGCACCACAGCAGAGCAACCAGCGTGGTTATGCTGCCATCAAGTGGACACACATTGCTGACTTGTAAATATCTTTCTGGAACAGTAAAGATGAAAGAATTTCAGGGCTGTATTAAAAATTTTGGAGTTTTTTAACACCATGCTGAAGAATTTCTGCATTCTCCAGCTGTTAAATTATTCATATGTAAATTATTGGGAGACGGATTTTACTGTAAACTCTACCAGGTTCTCTGGCAACCTTCTGTCATCATAATAACGTGGGAAAAATCAGTTTGAAAAATCCTCAGATATATGACTATGTCCTGTTTAAATTCTCAGATTATATCAGATGCATAGAAGCCCTGGTGGTAAAAAAAGGGATTTGGAGTCCTTTCAAACTGACAGTGAGAATGGGGCTCTAATGGGGCTTTTGTGATGGCACAAGAAAGATTTTTCACTATCTAAAAGCTGATAGAAACCCACTAAAAATGTGTAAAAGCTGCTGGCCAAAAGTTAATTTATGGTTCAAAAGTTTAGCTCAAGTGAGCATGCTCTACTTCATATAATTTTTGGCTTCTTTTCTTCACAGCATTTTTTTCTGGCATTCTACAGCAAAGTTTATCAAAGCTTCTGTCTTCACATACAATTCCCACTGAGCAAAAAAAAAAAAAAATGCAGCTCACTGAAACATGATGGTTCTCTTCTGAGCCTGAAAATGTTGCTTAAATCACTGTTCCAATTTTTCAGAATAAACAAATTCTATACTTTTTACATTATTTATTTCTCAGATAAGATAAACTGAATACGTTTAAATTTTTTTAAAGGAATCTAATCTTTACCTTCATTCACAAAGCTATTTATATAGTAAAATATGAAGTATGTTTTCTAGCGCTTTTTATAACACTGTTTTTACTGAAAAAAAAAAAAAAAAAAGGCAAAAAATTTGAAAGTGGAGCTACAGACAATACTCCCCTCTAGGGGCCGAAACAGAATTTGCAGTGCTCCATTCAGGAGCGCTTCATTTGTAAATCACATTAGTGAAATAAAACTAATAGGTCCTCCCAAGTGAAAGACAAGCAGAATTATTAAATCATTCCCCACAGAGAACACTGCTGTCTGTGAAATCTGTCTAGAGGACATGTTGTGCTCCAGAAGGGCTTTAATGCCACACATATACAGAAGCCCATTTAGCAGATTTCCTCCTAGCAACACACATCCCATCTACTTCCGACCCAGAAGTATCCTCAAATGCAATATGCGAGGTGTGCATCTTCCTTTATAAGCAAACACGTGTGTCACGGAAACGTATGTCCTGACAAGTACTAAAGCTGGAAGTTTGCTCAGCTGCTCATACTTGGTATATTTGGAAGTGAAATAGGATGGAAGGTCAGCATTGGCTCGGCTGCTTTCCTCCCCTTCATTCAGGCAGCCAGATGCAAGGTTGCAAAAGCAATTCAGGCATCTCTGTCAATGACAGAGGGTCCAATCCTCCCCACACAGAATACTCCTACGTACAGTCTGGGAAGCTCGCAATTCCTCCTTGGAAACGAGGAGAATGCAGAGCTAACAGAGGGCTGTCTACACATCCCCAGATCCTGAGAACTGAGTAAGCCTGATGGGAGCTACAGGAACTGGGGCTCAAGCCTCAGCTGAAGCTCAGTGCTGTACAATGCACTACCACTGAGACAAGCAGCTCCCCTCCAAAAAAAGCCCAGTGCTGTCTGTCTTCTCAAGGAATGCCATCCTAGGTAACTCTGCTAGCTGTTACCTTTGTTAGGATACTCAAGGTAGCTGAAGGGGCTGGCTGCTTGTCACAGTCACCTCTGAACAGGTTGGGATGGGACCCTCAAGCCACCCTGTGGCACAGAATGTCTCTGCTTCTAAAGGAGCGCAGCTCCATGCATGTTACAAAGGCAGGCTCCTGACTGAGACTCCCTCTGACCCAAGCAGAAGGGATAAACACATGAAATTATTACTTGTAATATTGGAAAGCAAGCTGATTTAAAAGCTTTGCACTCTATTTTTTATCACATAACCTGTCGTTAGTAGAAATTTTATTTCCACAGACAATATTCTAACAAATAAAAGTTAAGTTGCGTAGTTTTTTAGGTTACAAAAGCATTCTGTTCTTTCTGTAGTCTATAAAATCATCAATCCCAAAAAATCGGGAGAAAAGGAGCTGAGTGGGATGATGAGAAAATCTGTGTCACATCCATATTTTTCTCCAGCTGCATATGCTGAGCTTTTCCTCAGAAGGGTACCTGTGGGTACCCTGAAAATATTGTGCCATTTTCACCAGAGACACCCTGACAGAGTAACTCAGATTCAGTGGTGAGCTCGCCTAGGTCTAGTTCACCCAGGTCTCACTCTGCTAGCTGTGGTGGCTTGGCTCCTCACTTCATGAATCAGGGCTTCACTGCATTTGTTTAACACTGCAAAAACCAGTGCTTGCACTGAAATTGTGCAATCTGCCCCACAATGTAAGGTTCTGCTCCAGGCCGACTGTGAGTCTGATCTGGACTTCACTTACACAAGTAATTTACAAAGATAATTGGGAATTTCCACTTCTACAATCTCTGGAGTGGTACTTATGTAGTCCATGCAGCAGTGAGACTGGTTTGAAGGCTGACATTACTAACTTTTTTTTTGTGAAGTTTCTCTGACAGCCATTTGGACTTTTAAATGTGTCCATACATCCTCACATTTTTTGGTTTATTATTGCGGTGATCACTAATTTGGGGCTAGTAAGTACAGCAACACACATAGTAGAAGAGAAAATTAGGATGGTTTTTCCTTCTTTTAAACATGACTTCCATCATGTCTAACTCTTTTTAGTGCTAATGTAGTTACAACTGGGATGGTCTAAAGTTGTAAGGACACATGTAAGGGTACCCTTTTCCTTCCAGAATAAGGGATTTAAGACCAGGCTCAAAAAACTCAAACATGTCTAAAACACCTGAAATAAAACCTGGGAAGTTCCAGGTCCCTGTGTACAGAAGCATAACCCTCTTGAGTCTCAACAAGTCTTAACCACTAGGTCCACAAGCGAGCCTGGGACTCGCCCTGTGGCGTGCAGGACTGTGTGGCCCCACAGCAGGACACAGCATGGGCTGGACACATGGCTGGGGCTGCCTGCTGAAAACCCAGTCATCTCAGTGCCCAAATTCAGGCTCCTGAGCACTTTGCGGGTCTCCTTCTCATTTATGGAAAGTTCAGAATAACCTTTTGTTGCTCAGTAGGGTTTTCCTTTCATCTCTTTTTCAAGTTGTCCCTATGACTATGGTCTTGGATAAAACCCTGTTGAAGATAGACAGCAGTCTTAATTACTATAGGCTAATTACCTTTGAGGAGCAAATTTCCATACCCTGATGTGGGATTTGTCCTGAAAAGAATTTCAGACCCCTAAAATCATTAATGTTATATCTTCTATCTGCATTATGCAATGATGCTTCTTGGCAGTATATGCAAATCATAAGAAGAATACATCTCTGAAGATCTGAGACACTCATTTGCTCCTTGGTAATATAATGTCCCAGCTTTGTTTGCAGGATTGTACTTGCTAAAGCAGCTTTACAGTGCTGCTAGCTTATGTCATTTATCCCTATGATCATTTGTCTTTTAGCACTATTAGTCAAATTAAAAAAAAAATATAACAAAAGCTCCAAGGGTTCAAGATGTACTGCCCCAGAACAAAGTCTCCATTTCTGGTCTTGGATACTGTTTTCCTGCAGTCTGCACTACAGCTACAAACACAAACAGTAAGAGAGAACAGATCTTAAAAAAGCTGAACTGAATCATCAAATCTCTTAAGAATATGCTTTCCATTTAATCATAAGAAATAGTTAAGCACTCACACTATTCAGAAGCTACTAATTAATCTGTACTTGAAGGCTACAATTATATTTTTCATTTTTCTTGATATTCATACAAATATGCGTGAAAGATTGGTTCCCTGGCTCTACTAGGAGTGGGGAAAGTGATGCTCCCCACAAGTAATTGTAGTTGTCTGGAAATCAGCATCAGAAGACATAAACCCTGGCTATTACCTCATGGTATACAGCAGAGTGCCATCATCCTCCAGGCGCAGAAGTTTGTTTGGGGTTGTCATGTTGTGAGCAATAGACTTCTTGCCATTGTGGAAAAAAGTGTCTGGGGTCCAGATCTTGCTGG
Source organism: Ammospiza nelsoni (assembly GCF_027579445.1). Classification (NCBI taxonomy): domain Eukaryota; kingdom Metazoa; phylum Chordata; class Aves; order Passeriformes; family Passerellidae; genus Ammospiza; species Ammospiza nelsoni. Next base: position 87,506,589 of record NC_080634.1, read on the forward strand.
CAAGCAAGTTGTTGAGAGGGAGGCGTTGCATAGGTCCTTTGAATCGCAGCCTTTCATCCTTCCAGCTTTGTCGGAAAAAAACATCAATGGTGTATTCCTGGCACAAAGAAACACTCAAGGTATGGCAGGATCTGAATAGAAATGATGGTTCTAAAAATGACTGTAGCAAAGTAAATACAACCGAGTTGGCAGCCACATGCTAACTTACCATTTCTGTGTCTGACACAGGACCAAAACTGGTAACATAGATGTCTGTTTTCACCTGAGTTATTCTCTCTGTAATAAACACAGGCTCTGCATCAGTAATTGCTTTAAAATACAAATACCTACTGGCAATGCTTATTTCTATTAATTTCTGAATCACTCAAAAATCCCCAAAAGACTGAAATTAAGAGCATGCTTGAGTAGGCCTTTCATCCCGGATCAAACGCAGTTGTTGACCTTTGGGAGTCCAGGCTTTGTTCTTACAAACAGAAAGAAACCAGCCCTTCAAGGGCGCATTTCTTCTGACTGACAGGTTTGGGCTGGAAGGGACTCTAAAGATCATCTAGTTTCAACCCCCTGCCATGGGCAGAGGCACCCTTGACTAGATCAGGATTCTCAGAGCCCCATCCTGGCCTTGACCACTTCCACCGATGGGGTATCCATAGCTTCTCTGAGAAACCTGTTCCACTGCCTCATACACCCTAAAGGTAAAGAATTCCTTCCTATTACCTAATCTAAATCTACCCTCTTCCACTTAAAAACCATTACCCCTCATCCTGTCATTCCCTTATAAAGGGTCCTTCCCCATCTTTCCTCTAAGCACCTTTAGGCAATGGAAGGTTTCTATAAGGTCCCCCCAGAGCCTTCTCTTCTCCAGGGTGAAGAACCCCAACTCTCTCATCATGTCTTCACAGGAGAAGTACTCCAGCCCTCTCATGATCTTAGTAGCCTCCTCTGGACTCGCTCCAACAGGTTCAAGTCCTTCTCATGCTGGGATTCCAGAGCTGGACACAGTACTCACAAAAGCAGAGGGGAAGAATCTCCTCCCTCAGCTTGCTGGGTGCTGTCCTTTTGATGCATCCCAGGATGGGATTGGCTTTCTGGGCTGTCAGTTAGCACTGCCAGCACTTATGCAATACGTATGACAGGATCTGATCAAGCGTATCTTGGAAGGACCTACTCCCCTCTGATGGCTCGGGTGATCTGCCTGATTCCAGACATCAGAGATGTCCAAAGTTAGGTCAAATTATTTCTACCCCCAAGTCTCTTAAGTCCTTCTGGCATCTTTTCAAATCCAGGTCTGATTTAATTTAAGGGCAGAAATTTCAGAAGTTCGTTATATAAGATAAAAAGCATCAAGCCCTATTTTCAAGTAGCTCTGTGTAAAGTGAGAGGAGAAGGAGAGAAAGGGATGAAAGAAATGTGTTGGTCTCACAAGAGGAAGGGGTGGGGGTAGCCAAATTAAAAAAGGGCCAGGAAGAAACATAACAGATGGTTTACACATGGGTAGAAAAAGAGAGAAATCTGGGGGAAAGAGAGCTGAAGGAGGGCTCAACAAGGTTAGGATGGCAACCACTATTCACATGCTACAGTTTTAAAATAGCTGCTGTAGAGGTTATCAAAAAGGCATATCAATACAGATTTGCTGTACTTGTCTAAATATGGATGGTTTGGGGATCTGTTTTTAAAAGAAATATGCATTACCAACATAATTTTTTACATACTGACCAGTAAGGCAATCTTGCAGCAACCTGCTAGCATAATGTCTTGCTCACCTTAGGAAATACCAGAAAGAAAAACCCAAATCGTATGCAATTACAGAAAAAATTGTATCACAGATGCTCTCCTAAGCCAACCTCAGATGACCTGAGTGACTGAAGAACACAACTTCCAGTAATCCTTTTCTTGTGCTCCATTTGCTAGGAGACAAATCTGCTTTCTGAACTTAGTTTAGTTAATCAAACACAAGTGCCCTGTCACAGCCAAGAGCAGGCAGCCCCCTTAGAGGGCACCATGAGGACAATGCTCCTGTCCAGCAGGGGACAGACACCACGTTATCCTACCTCCCAGTCCTGGGCGCAGCCTGTTGTCGTAGCCGTCCAGCAGACCGTCCAAGATCCTGGTGAATATAGTGATGTTATCATTGGCCTCCTCTTTTACTGATGGTGTTGGCGTTTGTGAAAAGCTGTTTTGTACAAAAAAAAGGATACAATGTCAAAAGCCACCCTGGTTTCAAGGGGCTTCAGTCTCCAGGGTACTTTGTGATGGAGCCTCCAAGGCTCCCTCCCCTCCTGCTGCTCCTGAACAGCACAGGGAGCTGCAGCCATTTATTTCCACATTACTATAAACTTGTAAATAGCTCTCCCTGGAGGAGGACCCAAAGAAGGGCCCACGCCATGGAGGTAAAACCATGGGATGCAGGATCAGGGGACACCTGAGCCCTTTGATCTTTGCCCATAATGCACAGGCAGATCCCTGTCCCCTGCGCTTCCCACATCAGCCCCACCACCTCCCCAGTGCTGGCATGGCTCCATCCTAGGCAGGGAGCAAGGTCAGCTCATGCACTGGCAAGAACTGTTACTGGTTTTCCTAAGGTTAGCTTTCCATTCCTCGGTAACTGCATCAGTTGGCTGCAGAGCTACATGAGAAGCACAGGTGTGCCTGGAGATGCACCTTCAAAGTATGACTGAAGGTGCTGTTCAATCTTTAAATGCCAAACAGCTTCTAATTTTCAAAGTTTCTATAATTTATTGCCAGAACAAAGGATGAACTGTGACCCTATTTGAAGATAACAAACTCCCACTACATTGAAAAATCCCACTGGGGTATCACTGGGGTATCTGAAAAACATACTGCTGTACAGAAAACACAGTTCTTCACTCCTCCTCTCTCTTTTGCATAAATTAGTTCTCCCTTGTAGTATGCAAATAACAGCAATGCATAGTGGGCCTCATTCCATATCTTTGGGGCCAGATTTGTTTTTATTCCAAACTCTTTTTTATTTCATCATTTTATCCATGGCTCAGACCTAGGAAGCTGCTCACAGCACAACTAACAACTTGCATTTTTAAATCTGTTTGATTTTCATTTAAAGATGCTTAGGAGAATCCCCTGCTTATTAATGCCTTTGCTTACCTAAAGAATAGACATGGGAGATTATCCACAAGCGTGCTTCACCTGCAGCAAGCAATGAGCATCTCTTAAGACAGCTCACACTAGGCACTTATTCATGATTCAGCCTCTGCTGAGATCACCAGCAAATCCTCCAGCTGTGACAGGGCACACTGCCCCACCAGGAACTGTTCCCTGCCTCATGCACCCTGCCAGCAGGCAGGAATAGCTTACACTCAGCAACCTGAACTCGATGGGAGACAGTTATCCAGCGATAAAAAAAAAAATAAATAAAAAGAATTCATGTTTATTTACTACCAGTCTCCTGGAAAATAAATCTGTAAATAAATAGAGAAGCTCTGAGCATCTCTCTGAACAGCTTTCCTTGCAGAATACTTGTAACATAAGTGGTTGCCTTACCTAACAAAATAGGATTCATACAAAGAAAGACAAAGGGACCTCAACCTGGTTTTACCTGCAAAAGGTTTCCACTAATGAGACCTCACTGACACCCCTATAGTGCATCTGAAGTTTTAATGACACCAGAGCTAGCTCAGAACAAGCTGCCCTCAGCCATGTATCCCCTCACAGACCCTGCAGCCCCCAGTCCTGTGCTCATTCCCTTTACAGTCTGGATGCTTCTGCTGGAAGAGGAAGAGATTGCAAAGCCTCTCGGGACACAGGAGTAAGGTCAGGTCAAGGGAGCACAGATGTGATTCCCTGAAACATCGAAGCCCATGAAAACACCTGCTTGAGGAGGTTGCTTATGACCCAAGTGCAGCTGGCACTGCTGCAACCCTCAGCAAGCTCCACACTGCAGACCCCAAGGCCACCAAGGATCTCCCCTCGCTGCAGGTGGATGCATAGCCACAAATGTTGCCTATTTTTCATCTCCACAGTCAAAAGACCGAATTAATTCTGTTTTCTTTTCATGTGACCACAACCTTTAGTCAGCAACTGAGGCAGACAAGAAAGTTAATCCAGCAGATTCAAACTGATTACAGAAACATTAGACATGTTTTCAGGTTGGACCATTCCAGAAAAAAGACTGTACACTTTTTTGTCAATTGTAATTGAAGGGATTCACCATTTAAAAGTGAATATTCACAAGTAGCAGCCTAACAACTGCAAAGAGGAGACAGAACTTAGAGACTTTCTTTAAATGCAGCAACCACAACGAACGCTTTGATAAAATCCTAGTATAAAGCATGAAAATCCAGTACACCTAGAATACTATTTTCGACTCTTCTCATCTATTTTATCTTTTCTTTTTCATAAGAAAGAGATATGCATCATGCTGTCTGCCTGCGACACCGCATCAACGTAGGAACCCATTTTCATTTTCCATTGCATCTGACAAAGAAGCAGAGAGATCAAACTTCATTTCATTCCTACAAGTTTCATGAGAAGCTATGACTAGACAAGGGGAGAGCAATCTAAATTAGTGCCTCATTAAGTAAAAATGTGAGGTTAGCAGTCATCTATTCCCTGTGGCTCGCTGACTGGGCCACTCAGTATGCATGTAGCTCAGAAACAGCCCCAGCAAGACCAGCCCCCCTCCTCTCTGAAAATTTAGAGATATGGAGGAGACTTGCAGGGTCATTATGAAAGATCTTGGGAGAAAAGGACAGTGCAGGTAAAATGTAGGTGTTGCAATGAGAACAAGGGATATCAAATGCAGAGCTGGGATTATTGCAAAGATGCAGTGCTGGGGGCACAGGACACAAAGCTTCAGTAGTTTCTCTGCTCTTGAAAAAGCTAGTTATTTTTAGTGCTTATGGCTGAATTCAGAGCCAATTGAACTCTGAGGGAGGATTTCCATTGAACTATTTTTGTGGGGATGGGACAAAATATGCTTAATTCTCAGAACTGCTCCTCTCAATCTAACAAGAGGAATTGATGCTACTTCCTTCTATCTCAGCTATGTCCGTCTTTCACAGGAATAGTACAAACACCCCATATACTGAAATACTTCTATTTCTTCACATCAAAAGCTAATTAATAGAAGGAAAAGATGGAGAAACAACTATGGTGAAGACCAGGAAAAAGTCGGCACTTCTGCAAAACTGCAATCCAATTTAGATTTGGCAGATCACTTCACCCAAAAAAGAAGGCATGTGATTCCAAATTTCAGTGAAATGCCAGTATTATGTGAAGTTGCATTTGTAGATAGATTGCTTTTTGCTCTCAACTAATTGTGACTTTTTCTGTCTTAACAGAAAGTTAGTGTTTAATTTCTGTTATTGAGATTGCTGGTGAAATGCATGTTTTGGAGTAAGGGCTGAGGTTGTTGTGACGTAAAAAGACATGTAAACTCTACTTGCAAAGTTACATTCATAAATTAGATACTATATAGCTCAATGAATAGAGAGGAATAGGTGCTACCTACCTTAAACCAATTATTTCCACACAGCTGAGGATTAGGCTTTATCAACATATTAGTAGATAAGCACATTATTGCCTCTCTGCAGTGAAAAATGTTTTTATAGCAGAAATTTTCAGTTAGAGATAAAAATAAACCTATAAAAGAATCTTAGGGAAATGCTAAGAAAATTCAGAGATAATTGCATTTAAAGCTCATTATTGAACATAAACTAAACCAACCAGGAATACTTCTCATCACGTTTATTTAATATTGCAATTTTAGGGTAACTGAAAAAAATCAAAAGCCACAGAAGGGGCCCATCAGTGTAAAATGTAATAACTCTCTAAAGATGCTCAGCTACCTCTTCTGATAACTTCATAATTTACCACTTTAAACATCATTGTCTTTTTTGCCATCTAGTCAGAATCGTGGTAGGTACTACTCACAGCTTAGCTGTAATAAGAGGAAAAGGTATGGTAGATATTTAATGATTTTCTCAAAACATCTTTTAAAAGAAAAGGTTAAAATTTCTGAAAAAATAACTGAAAAGTATTTTATTACTGAAAGATATATTTTACTCTCTCTCTTTTAAGAGTAGTGTTTCCAATAACTTCCTTTAATAGGATTGCAATTATATCTGAACTTCAGACAAATTAACAGTTTGTGGAAGACAGTGGAGAACACAAACTTTTGGATAAAGCCAGCTGGCCAGACATCAAAGGAAATAGATTTACTTTTCTAAGTTAGCTTCTTGCCACCCCTTCTGTATGGATTCTTGAGATCTAAATATGTTGATGTTGTGAATTTGTGCACTGGAGACTCAATTCTTTCACATTGGATTAGAACAGAGAACTGACTAAGATGATGAAATTTTAAAACTATTTTCAGATTCTTAAAAAATAATTTAATTCTTTTGTTTAGCAAAAGCAGTGTTTTACTGCCTTCAGGGAAGGAGCAATTTGTGAGCAGTGCAGTGAAAGCCTGTTTTTCACAAGGTGACAGCTTACAGTCCTCCCCATCCCTCGACATCCTAATGCCCCTTTCGATGTCCTGAACTGCTTCCAGGGTCACTGAACACCTCCCAGGCCACTGACCTGCAGCTTCACTGGCAGGCACTGCATGCCAGGGCTTCTCCTGCACCAAGCAGAGCTGGAAGGCCTGAGGGACACTCCTGCTCTTTGGCCAGCTGGCAGGCCAGAGATGCTGAAGCTGTTCAGCTGTTTGGCAGTGGCACTGACTGGTACCTTCTGCCTCCTGCACGCAGTTCTAGATTGCAATTTAGTTTTCCAGTTATTAAAATTATCTAATGGGTTCAAAAAACTATCTGGAGATATGAAGAATGAAAGGAAGATATAATAAAAAAATAAACAGACGAGCATGACTGCATAAGGATACAATAATTCTCACAAAATTGGTCTTTAAAAATATGAGGAAGAACTCCCTAGCATCACAAGTACTTGAAATGAGGTATCCCAGCAGAACTAACTGCTTGGGGCTGCAGAGACTAACTTGAAAAAACAGCCTGAAGGAGAGGTATGTTTTGCCTAAATAGCAGGATTATGGTCTTAGTAATAAAGGCTGTGAGCTGGAGAAGTAGTATGGGAAAATACAGACACACCACGGACTGAATTCTTCAGAGTGTACAAAGAAATGCTGCGTTGGCTACACATAATTGGGATCTTCTGTTCTCTGTGTTTCTGCTATTATAAATATTATTAGCAGATGGCAACTATACTGTGGGTACAGGAACAACGTCCATCCCTGTTGTTTCTGGCTCTTGGACAGATTTCTGAAATTCCACATCCAAAACACAAACACACCAGGAGTGTGCATCACCAGTGTGACCCCATGGACAGCCTGGGACTTGCCAAGTAAGATCTGGCCAGCTTGGAGCCAGCCACGGGCTACCTCATCTCAGGGAGATCTGTGTGCAAGCAGCCATACGTGGCAGCAACCCTCACAGGGCTGACACTACCTGGGCACCCTGAGGGCTCACAAGCAGTGTTTTATCTCACCTGAAAATACTCTTCATGGTTTTATTTCACTTTCAATCATTCTCTAGCTTTATTGTTTACTTTTGAGGCAATTGTGAGCTACCTTGAAATGCTTAAATAAAACACCTTAACTTGTTAGAATTATAAAACTCAAGGCTGAATTCAAGCACACTTGAAAAAGCTTCGACCCGCACTGGACCGTTTCTGCAGAAGTAGATTCATAAAACTGTTATACAAAAAACAGGAGTGGGGGAGACTTCAAAACATCTTCTCACTTCATCTATATCTTTGCATTTTAATTTAGTGATTTTTCTTTAGATAGCTGCTACCAATTATGTCTACAGTACTCCTCTACTGCGTACTAATGTGGATAATTCTCAATAGTCATTACACATTTATGTTTAACATTAATCACAGTCTTTTGCTGAGATTTCTCAAGTAGCCTAGTAGATTGAGATACATAATTTCTGTTTATGTTACCAGGCATTGTGCATCAAAATCCCCCACGGTGGCTTTGGCTATGTCAGCAAAAACTGTATTTATGATTTAATATAAATATGGAATGACTATGGAGAACTGTAAATATATCTGCCTTCATCTGTAATGTCCTACAGTATTTTGATTTTTAATTTGTGCTCATTTGACCAATCACTTTTATCTAGCACATTGCAAAACTCACTGCAATATAACAGGGCAGCAGAAACATGGATGAAGCTAATAAAGAAGAATCTGGTAGCAACAGCAAGTGTTATCAGTATTAGATTCCTGCAGTTAATACAGCAACCTACATGTTAATTGTACTCCTCCGTCCTGAAGAGTCAGTCCCAAAGCACTTAGCAAATTACACTCTGAAACTGCTTCTGCCTCTGAAGCAGAAGCGCTGGAGCATCCTCTGTCTTTTGAGCAGGGTCAAAATTCAGCCCTAAGGCAGTGTGTGAATAGTGCAGTGAACTGGAGCTGCTTATCTCTGCAGGCCTGGACTAAAATTACTGGATCAGAAATGGGGGGCGAGGGGGATGGGATGGGGGCAATTTACGTGATGATCTCATTTTAGTGCACAGAAGCTTTTTGACTAACTTGCAGAAAACAAGTGTCCTAGTTTCCTCAAACTGTCCTATTCTGGTTATCTGCCAGGTGACAGGTCACACTGATTTCTACCTGAGACTTTGATTCAGTATTTGCTTTGGAGTCAAAAGGGGGTTAAACTGTCTGGGTTTTGAGTTGTTTGGTTTTGGGGTTTTTTGCATCCTCGTCTATCTATTCTTGTTTTAGAGGAGATGCACACTTAAAAGACCCACACAGCAAGCAGATCACACTCAGCTATTGCAATGTGCTGCCTTCTGCAGGGATGACGAACAACCAAGAAGGGCTTAAGGTTATAGTCACCAAGATTTTCTCAATGTGGAAATACTCTGTCAAACTACAATAATGTAAAGACAAGTTTAAAGCAAGTCCCACTCTTCCCTCTTAAATTCTGTCACAAAATCCTGGGACACTTTTGCCTTAGACCATGTTGAAAGAAGGACCAGGTTTTTCCAAGGTGAACGGATGAGTGTGCAGCTCTTTGCATCCTTTGTAAAGTGCAGTCCCACAACTGCTCATATAAACCTCTGAGGTCACAGGCTTCTGCCTGCCTGCACGGGACATGTGCTGGATACCAGGCTAAGCTTTGCTTACAGCACAGACAGTCACCACTCAAAGTTTGGTCTTTCTCCTAGTTCCAATCTGGAACAAATCCGTTTGCTTGAAATCAGAAACTGATTTGCATCTCCATTTTGTATCTTCTTATAGCAAGGAATTGATGGGTGTGCTTGTGAATCAGCATACTGGGAGGATTCATTTTTTTCTGGTGAAATCATAAATAATTGTTCTCCTCCACAAAGAAGAATCAACCTACGTTTCCCAAGCACTTGGAAAATGCTTTTTCCAGATTCTATTGTATAGCTTATATTCAGAAAGTTCTTAAGATCTCTGGGTACAGTGAAAACATATAAATAGAGGGCTTCTGACTTTATTTTTAATTTTCTGAGACCTACAGTTGGAACATCTCTTTGATACAGTTTTCAGAATATCACTGTCAGGAAAGCATCCAAAGCAAAAATAAGGAAATGGGATTCCTTGCTATATGCTTCAGGGAAACACGATTTCTAATTACTCTAACAAGTTTCCAACTCAGACATCCTTCTAAGCAGTCCCTATCTTAAGTCACTCAGGAGGAAAGCCTGTACCAGCTAATAACATGCATTAAGACTCATTATCGCAGTTTTGGGGCTGTTTTTGCACTACTGCCTATAACCAGCACCCATCAGGTGGAGGGAAGGTGCAAGATCCCGACATGACAGACACAGGGGCAGAGGGCACCACAACCCCTGCCTGTTCTGGACCCAGGTCAGAGCACTCAGCAGCTGAAGGCCTGGTCTGAGCCCCTTGTGCCCCACAAGCCTTTCCCTGTGCCACCAGAGCAGGCATAAAGAACTGCTGCAAGAGAGCAAATTTGAACAGGAGAGCAAACCACTCCCTTCCCCCCGACACCAGCACCTTAAGATGAAATGCAAAGCCCGCTTGTTTTGCTCAGCTGCTCTGTACCACACGGAGCCAAGGTTTCTCATCTCCTTAAAAAAGCCACAGCAGAAATTCAAATGCAACTGGCAACTCACCCGAAGTGGCTGGCTAAACTCATGGAAACGCAGAAGAGGAAGAAGTTTTTGATCATGATAAAGTCAGAGACCATCCCATTGTCCATTCCAGAGGAGAAGAGGAACGCAGGTGGTTGCTTTGGTGGAGGTGCAGCTGTTCACTTTGTTCTTACACTGCAACAATACAAAAAAATTGATAAATTATTGCATGGACAGAGAGCACGATAGCGGAGTTCAGCTAACAACGCATCTTTTGCTATCTGCGTTTTTCACAAACTTATCTAGGCTTATGTAAACATCAGCTGTTTATGTAAAATTGTGTATCTTCAAGGACATGTTTTACCTTCTGCTGTCAGCAAACTGCAAAACAGGAAAAATTCTTTGTGGCCCAGCTTTTCCCAATATTCATCTGTGGTACAAGTAACTAAAAAAATAGCCACCATTTTCCAAATGCCAATTTCAACCCCTTACCTATTTCAACAACTTCCACATGCCTGCAAACCCAGGGCTGTGTGCAGCCTCCGCATCCTTTCCTTCCATCGCAATTTTTTCCCATTAAATACCCGGCTTCCCTTTCCAAAATCCCAGTTGAAATGCCAAGAAACACCTACTGCTTCTTGGAATTCATGCTGCTGATGCACGGCTTAGCAAAAGGAGGGTGGGTTGTTGGGGGGGGGGGGGGGTTGGGGGGAGGAAGAGGGTAAAAAGTGACCTTCCTCGCAAAGGCACATAAACCTCACGCTAGCACGAAGAACGACAGTAATGTAGCTGCTCCAGCGACTGCTGCTTTTTGGATACCTGCCTCAGCGACCAGATCACCAATTTCAGCATTGTGCACTAACGTTTTCCTCTGTGCCCTATTAAAAACAAACAAAAAACCAAAACCACAACAAAACCCCCCAAAAGCCAACGGAACAAAAAACAAACAAACCACCCCGAACCCAACAAAAACCCCAAAACAGCCCTCAAGAACACACCCAGAGGGGAATCGCCTGGATTTTCCACCTGAACCCTGTGCCCCCGTGCTACATCGCTCAGCAACTTGTTCTCCCTCCCCGCCGGAGCCGCAAGGCAAAACGCCCGAACCAAAAGCCGCCCCCCGGGGCTCCCCCGCCCGCCCCGCGCTGCCCCGCACCGGGTCCCGCTCGCTCCGCACCGGGCACTGCGGGGCCGCCGCTCCCTTCCCGCAGCCCCGGCCCGCCCGCACCTGTCCGGCGACCGTCGCTCACTCGCCGCCGCCGCCGCCCGCGCACTGCGCCCGGGGCGACGCGCTCCGCTCCGCTCCGCTCGGCGGAGGATGGCACCTGCCCGCCCGTGCCCGCTCCGCCGCTCCTTCCCGCGTCCCCTCCCCGGTCCCCGCGGCACCCCGGGAGTGCCCCCGCCCCGTCCGCCGGCCGAAGTTTCCCGCGGCCATGTGCGCGGCGCGGCGGTGCCCGCCCGGGGGGCTGCAGCCGGGTTCCCCGCCGCCCTCCGCCTGCCCGCCCGGGAGCGGGAGCCCGGCGCTTACCAGCCGCCGGCGGGGGGACGAGGACGAGGGGGCAGTGTTTGCCCGAAAGTTGCGGAGCGGCAGCAGGAGCGGAGCCGGAGCGGCGGCGCTGCCTCCCGGCCGCTGGCAGGCGCGGCCCCGCCGCAGCGCCGCGCCCGCGCCGCCCCCGCGCGGAGCCCGCGGCCGGGAGCGCGGGGCGGTGTGCGGGGCGCGCCCGGCCCCGGGCACCGGGCACCGCCCGGCAAGCGGCCGCTCCGCAGCCCTCGCTGCCCCGCGAGGCTTCAGCCGCTCCCCGAGCTCCCCGCGCCGGTGTCCCTCGAGCAGCCCCCACCGAGCCCCCCGGGGCGGCGTCCCGGGCGAGCCCCGCCGGCACCGACTGTCCTCGGGGAGAGGCAGCCCCTGCCACAGCCCGGGCGTGCGGGTGTCGTGTGACCGTGGGGCAGGGGCACCCAGCACGGCCGAGGCTTGCCGGTGTATAGGCTCGTTGCACCACACGTGTATTAGCGTATATATGTATAAACACACCCCTACATACCCAGATCTTACCTATGCTCCTCTTCCAGTGGACCTGACCTAAACCATCACAGCTCTCAAATGCTGAAGTGGTAGGTTTATATCCACAACATAAAGTCTCTCTTTACATCCTCAGTGTTAGACATCCATAGTTTATATATCAGTATTGTATATTCCATGAGACCTGCAATAACTTCGAGGTTTCCTTGTGATTGTTTGTGGTGCTCTTCCTGAAAAATGGATGCATTGTTTCACAGCTTCAACGATAGGAGCATCACACTCTCTGTATGTTCAAGTCACATATATAATGTACTGCTTGCAGGTTCGTTTTGAACTACATGAAAGATGAAATGAGCTGTATAGTCCCAGTTTCTGGGGATTCCTTGAGATGAATGCAACGTTTTGCAGCATGCGCATCTTACGCGTGATAATATATTATTTCAGTATATACTGCTGTGACTGTATTTCAAAGTAACACTCCAAACTCAGTTATTAAATTATCAGATCTAATGAGGCAGTGCATGTCTTTCAGGCAACGTTATGGATCAATGAAGCACTTGTTTTTTTCCTATATCTGTATAAAAGCTCTATGGAATTAATCCCTCTACTGAAATCAATATTGGTTCTGTAGTTCATTGCCACAGAGGATGCTGCTCTATGTGTGCCTAGTTCTGAGTTGAAAAATGGTCCTTAAAAATTTCAGTTTACCTTTTTTCCCACCTAACAAAACCAGAAATGTTGCACCAGGGAGAATTTTCTATGTAAACATTGAATCATTTTCCTAGTATCAATCCAGTAGGATTTTTTTTGGACAGTTCTTTGTAATTCCTCTATTCAACATTCCCTTGAGACTCATCAGGGATTGGATTTGATGATTTTTAAAGGTCCTTTTCAACCCAAACCAGTTTATGGTTCAATGGCTCTATATCTGGTGCTTAGCTGTGTTCGTTTTACAGCAATGATTTATGATCTTGAATGCAGAGCCAATGACATACGTTGTTCCTCGTTGTTCCTTAGTGACTTCAATAAATATGAAGTTGTGAATGAATGTTGCTATCAGAACAGCTTTCCCAGTGCTTAAAAATATCTGAGTTAAGTAGTATGAAGCGCCAGTAGTTTCTCATTATAATGTTCATGCCTAGGAGTGTTTAAATCACATTTTTACAGTGCTTTGATTTATAGTACAAGCTATTTATATCTCTCTATAGGTGATGTTATAAAAATATGTGATCTTTAAATAATTTTACAAAGGAGATGTGTAGGAGTATTGGCCTATACTTGAGTGCAGGCAGGTGAGAGCTGTGTGCTTGGGCCTCTCGCTCCAGCTCCCTGGCGAGCAGAACTGAGTCTCGGTTCCTCTGACTCCCTACATCTTCTCCGCGAAGCCATATGCTGCAGATCCGCTTCTCAGCACCAAAGGGAGAGAGCGTTTCGGAACTGGGGGAGCAGAACGGCGAGAGAATGTTTAAGGAAATCTTAAAGAAAAAGAAAAAGAAAAAGAAAAGATGAATGGCACAGAACGGTTTGGGCTGGGGAGGGATTTTAGCGATCACCCAGTTCCACCCTCCGCACGGGCAGGGACACGGCGAAAGCGCCTTTCTGGGCGAAACAGCGCGCCCAGCAGTGCCGGCCTCCCACGGGCCCCGAGCCGCGCCGAGCCGCCGCTCGTCCCGCCTGTGCCGGTGCCCGGCCGAGCCCCCTCGGCCGGCGCTGCTGCCCTGCCGGTGCTGCCGGTGCTGCCGGTGCCGGCTGGGCGCCGCCGGAGGGCAGCACAGCTCCACAGAAGCGGCGCCACCGCGGCCGGGCTCCGCTCGCTCGGTGGGGCGCGGGCCGGGCCGGGCGAACGCCGATGGCGCAGTTTGGCGGGCTGGGTCCGGCAGGAGAGACAGGGCCTTTGGCCCGTGAGCGATCGCAGTTACTGCCGGCAATAGGGCGGTCGCTGCTATGGAGGTAACCGTGTTGCGCGTCCTCCGCTGTGTGTTTCTTCAGGCAGTCCCCTGTGATTCACACACACCCTGTTTGGATCCTCAGCCTCCTTGTCACGTTTTAAAGCATACGTTGAATTTAGTGTGTGAATCAAATGCATTCTGTTAGGGTCAGGGAAATGTTTTGTTTGGCTGATTGTTCTCTGTGCTGGTGTGTAGCAAAACACAAACATGGCCATTCCATAGAGTGATTTTCTTTCAAATTTGGGAGAAGTTTGTGTGGTTCCTCTCTGATAGCTGTCCTTCCTGTTTCACTAAGTAATGTCACTTATTTGCAGTGATGAATGCATTTGAGGTCGATCATCCTCTACATGGGACTGGTACAATAGTGCAGGCAGATTGGGCTGTGATTTTTACCGTGGCACATGCTTGGGAGCTCACTGGGAAACACACACCAACCTCTCATTGTGTTAGAAAATTGCCTGTTTTGCCAGTAGCCAAAAGTGCCTCTGTAATTGATCAAGTCATTCCTTCTTCCCGGAGAGTTACAGAGAGCTCATGAAGCTGTGTGGAGTAGGGACATGCTGTGGGAATTGGTGTGATTAGGCTCTTCTGAGGCATTCCCTCTACTAAAACAATTCAATTCCATCATCTGGGTAGGGAGGACTGCCTGTTCTCTTGAAATCTTTTACCTTTGGCCTCTTAGCTAAGATTCCATAAAAGGCAGCACTTGGAACAGTGACTTTGTGATACAAATCCTTTTCCAATAGAGAGCAGTCTGAATTCATCCGTCGTTGAAGGATCCCCTAATCATCCACTAATACAGACTGAGTGACTCTCAGTGCAGAGACTGGAACTGAGCAAAGGGTGAAAGTCTGGTTTTCACTCTCTTCTTCACTGCTATCTCTAAAGACTGGAGTCAATACTCTACTGAGTCCCGGTGAGACACACCCGGAGCTCCCCAGCATGAAAGAGACATGCACATGGTGGAGAAAGTCAAGCAAAGGACCAAGAAGATTATTAAAGGACTGGAGTGTCTCACCTATGAAGGTGAGGCAGAGAGAGCTGGGATTTTCCAGACAGGAGAAGAAAAGGCTAAGGGGGATACTTATCCATGGGTATAAATTCCTGAGGGCAGGGGGCTGAAGAAGAGTGAGACAGATTTTGCCAAGTGCTACTGACTGACAGTAAGTCCTATGAGGAGGGAGCTGGGGTTGTTTAGCCTGGAGAAAAGGAGGCTCAGGGGAGACCTTATTGCTCTCTACAACCACCTGAAAGAGGGCTGTAGCCAAGCAGGGGTCAGCCTCTTCTCCCGGGCATAGATATATATATATCATGCCAACGAAAGGATGAGAGGAAATGGCTTCAAGCTACACCAGGAAAAGTTCAGGCTGGACATCAGGAATAACTTCTTCACAGAAAGAGTTGTTAAGTATTGGAATGAGCTGCTCAGGGAAGCGATGGAGTCGCTATCCCTGGAGGTGTTCAAGAAACGACTGATGTCACATTTAGTGCCATGGTCTTATTGACAAGGTGGTGATCAGTCAAAGACTTGATGGTCTTAGAGGTCTTTTCCATCCTGAATGATTCTGTGACAGGAAAAGGTGCAGTGGTCACAAATTAAAAGTCATGACATTCCATCTGAATACAAGAAAGCACATTTTTACTTTAAGGGTGGTCAAACATAGGAACATGTTGCCTAAAGAAGTTGTGAAGTTTCTGTCTGTGGAGACAAAATTTGAAGCTAAACGGTCCTGGGAAACCCACTGTAACTGACCCTGTTTGAGCAGGAGGTGGGCCTCAGTAATCTCCAGAGGCACCCTCCAGCCTCAGCCATCCTGTGATCCTGTGAAAACTGTGCCATCCTACAAAAGTCTCTCCTAATTTCTCCAAACCTTTCACAGCTGTGTCTGGTAGTGAAATGATGAAAACCACCTTGCTGATGTGAGAGGTGTTAGAGTCTGATAGACTCTGAAGCATTTGATGTATTTCTGAATGAAATGGAGGGATATTGATAGCCTTTTTTTCTCTCCTGTAATGCCATGGACGCCATAAAACATGACCAATTTGCTGTGTTTTGCTTGTCTGCTGGGCCATGCTGCAGAGAGAGCTGCTTTTAGGACCTGTTGGTTTGTTCTGTGCATCCCAGTAGCAATAGGGAACTACTTACCCAAGTTTTGTGAAATGTGGCTGGAGGCAGGGTAACGCAGGGAAGGATTGCTCAGAGAGAGAGAGTTGGTCCCTTTTCTGTAGCACAGAAGACATCAGTGGTGCCATTGGGAGAGAGAGGCAGATGCCCACCTGCAGTGTCCCAGCAAAATTCCAGCTGGTTGTGAGAAGTAGCACCTTTAACAAGCAACACTGATATCTCTGTGTGCTATTTGTCGTGATTCTCAAATCTGCTGATTCAAAGGTTCACCTGAATCTAATCCTGAGCAGGGTACTTTCTGCATGGCTCAGTTTAGAAATTAATGAAAGGCTGCATTTTCTCTTTATCACTTCATCCTGTCTGCTGTGGGCAACCTTCTGACCATTTCCACATATCAGACTAACAGCTGAGCAAATGTTCAGAGTGTGCCTGAATACTGTTGTTGTGGATTTTTACAATGTCCTAAGAGTCACTGTTTCTGAAAACCATTCCAGGCACCTTTCAGAGGTCCTTACTCCAAGACTAGAACCCCAGGAGCTGGCAGCCTTATTTCTCAAAAATGTCTGTCAAGAAATGTATGACTTTGTATTAGAGATTATTTGTATTAGAGACTTTGCCCCATTAGACAAGAAAAATGTTTCCTAGAGATACCTCCCACGCCCAAAGGAATGGAGAACATTTCCAACATTTTTCAGCCCATTTTAAGGTTTTAATGCTCTAACCCTTGGATTAGTGCATTAAAGCAGAGATTGTTATTTAAAGTGACATCCCTGTCTTTCAGCAGCCATATCAAACTTCCACCTTTTTCTCCAAACCTGTGTCGGTGTTTGATTCCTTACAGATCCCTTGTCCCTTACCCATTCTCTCCTCCCTACAGGTTAACCCAGCTGTGGGGCTGATGGTGGGTTTCATCAGCCCTGACACTGCCCTTGCAGTGCATTTGCAGGGAAGTGTTGCTCACAGGCAGGTTTTGACCATTTGTTTATATCAGTTCAGCTTGCCCCTGAGATAGCCCTTTTTGCCTCTGCCTTGGAAAAGAGAGAATTTCCTCCACACCAGTGGATAGCAATGAAAACTCAGAGTGAAGGGTCAAACCTCCTACAAATATTTTTCCTGCGGAAGAATTGTGCTTTTATTTATATCCTTACTGGGTTCAGATGTGAAATCTACTCCCTGTTCTAGCAGCCTACCAAAGTCTGCCCTTGAAACACTAATAATGAAAGCCAAAGGGATTTACAACACATCCTGGTTCATGGTCTTAGATTTGGGAGACAGAGGAGCTACCTAACAAAAATCCCTCCTGCATCACACAGTCCACAGATTTCCATAGCCCTATAAACTGTGACTTCCTGTTTTGCTTTCCTCTTGTGTTGTAAGACTACAGGCTCTTTTTTCTGGGTATCCTTAAACTGCAGCAAGTCCCCTCTTCCATGAATCTTATATCCCATAAACAAGGGCCTGCTGTTATCTCACCTTGAATCTTCCCCTGGTTTCTTCTCTTGTTGGCACTGTGCTTTTAGCAGAGATAAGTTTGTGGACACAAGATTTTTCCACACCAGTAGGCATCAACTCAGAAAACCTGTGAACTGGAACTTTATGACCCTATCATATGTAAAATACCTCTAGTTAAATTTTTCAAAACAGTTAAATTGACTGGTTAGTATTTTAGCTCAGTAAAGTAGAAGTTATATCTATATCTGAAAAATAATGGGTCATTAGGGTGGCATTGTACATAATCTTTAAGGCCTCAGCCTCAGGATTTGGGTGCAAATTTACTGTAAGGTGGTGCATGGTGCACTCCTTGTGAGGATAGAGCATGCCTTTAATTATACAGTGGAGCAAAAGCCCATCTAATTGAGAAAATACTTTGTGGAGAATAACCACACTATTCAGCTTCATACATATGATTCCTAAAGAAATCTTAATCAGGCTTAAACTGGAGCATGCAAGCTCTGCATCAATATTCAAGGCTTTATGCATATGCTACTGTACATGTAATTCCTTCATAAGAGGAGGGAGAGAACAAATCTTAGAAGGAGCAACACAGAAATTCATTGAACTAAGAGGAACAGATCGATGTTGATAAATTCTTTATTAAGCATATATTCACATATTCATAATGGATGGAAGGTGAGTGTATTAATGGACAATGTAGGACTATAGTAAAATAATGTACTTACTGATGTTAAGAACAGAGTATTTGAAGTTTAGAAATTGGTTAAATACAGCCAAGAGGAATCAAAATCTATTTGACATTCAGAGTAAATCTCTGAGTTCTGTTATACATACATATGCATGTATCACTCTCATATTTAGGTTATAAGATCTACATATTTATGTCTATTGATACATGTATGTACATATCAACTGTCAGCTGGGCTTTGGCTGTGTAAATACTAAGATAAGACTGGATTAGCATGTTTTAAGTTGTGATGAACCCAGGTCTTTTTTTGGCTGCTGTAGTTTCCGTATTTACTGCATTTCCCTGTGTTGTTTATATGTGTGCTGGGCATACTGACAGAACTCATTATTTCTGTTTCTGATCAATAAAGGTAACTGTCAAAGATGCCAACAAATATTAGTATCCACTTTTGTAAAATTTCACATAAGCTTTCAAGTCACCCTGTTCATGATTCATTACAATAATTAGCTGCTGCTACAGGAAAATACATTGATGCATACCATTTGGAAAGCTGTAGACACTACTTACATTTATTTTAGGATTTGCAATATACTGATTTTCAGGCTGAATTTATTGGCAAAGGTTAGGTGGGAGTAAATGTTCTCAGCAGTTCCGAATCCCATTAAATGTGACTTCTGTTGTGTAGATTCAAGTACTATAATTAATAAAATTTCAAGAAAAATGAGTTTTTAAATTGTTTTATCTAGAATTAGCTTTTACTGAAATTGAACTGAGCTGGTTAAAAAAAAAAAAAGGAAATGACGTGACAGTGCCTTGTTTTGGAAAAGATATTGATTATTTCAAAATATTTACAGGATGTTAAATATTAATGATTGAACTATAGCAACCATTAAAATATATCACACCAATGCAAGGTGATGCCAGTCCTGCAGCTTTGTAGGAAAATATTTTATCAGTCCCAGTGCAGTACAATTCAGAAAGATAAAAATAGTAGCAAATATCAGTCAATACGCCAGGTTTTCATGCAGTATAAATTGGCTAAGTAAAGGGCAGCAGAACTACACCCATTCATCAGCTGAGGTTATGCCTGGAGAGTGACCCAGTAATTATGACTCAGTCAATGAGAGTTTGTTGGAATCTGAAGAATGAGATTTGGCACAAATATTAAAGAGGGGCATTTTTTTTTCATTTTATTGCAAACTTATTCAATGAAAAATGCAGGTGGCTTGCTCACAAAACAACTGCAGTGCAGCCTCAAATTTGCCGATTTGTATTAGTCAAGGGAAAAAAGTAGATTAAAACAGCAGAGTTAATAAACATTTTGGTTTTAATATTTCTGAAGACATCAGTGGAATGGAAGAGGAGGCTATAATTGCAGAAAAACCTAAGAGCAGCTGTGAGGAACCATCATATAACCCATGCTTTAGATGTTCACTTGTGCTATGAGAAAGTCAAATTTATTCTTTGCTGTGGGCAGACATTTTCTTTTGGGACATTGGGAATTTTTTATGGGTTTTCCTTGTTTCCTCTCCTCTTAGACTGTTCCAGTTTTATGAAGGTGATTGAGTGTTCAACATATTTAGGATGTAGCAGATTCAGTTTCATTCCTAAGGGCAGAGTGTTTTTCTTGACAGCTTGTGCTGTAGTTTTTGAAGGAAGGAACCAGGCATATGAACTGAAGGGATAGGGACAGGGCTTCATATTTATTGTGTCTGGTCCTTCTTTAAAGTCCACCACAACTTTACTGGCTGCATATTTTTGAGAAAGAAGACTGCTTGCTTAAGTAAGATAAACTGGATTTATCACTATGCCTTCCACCTTCAGCAGCTGAAAACTAGTGGATTAGTTTGGGGCTATATACTTTGAGTGGATCACAGACTGCTGGTCAATTGTCTGCAAGAAACTTTACCTGCTTTTCTCAACAGATCACTTGTGGATGCAAGGAGCTAACACCCATGTTAATTTTAGCAGCCAAAAAGTGGGAATGGCCAATGAGCACAGCATCTCAGTTGCCCAGAAGAGGATCAAAAGAGTATCTTCAAAGAGAAAATAGAGACTTAAATAAATCATGACCACTAGAGTGATTGCAGTTTGATCTACTGGTGTTTTCCCAGTTTGCTAAAAAGAACAAAACAAGAGCCATCAAATGTTAATCAGATGCTTTTTGTGTGGAGAGTACTGGGGCAATATCCTGGATATGTCCAAGACTGCTGGAGGGAATGAGTTTTAGTGAATAATCCAAGAAAAGGGAAATTAGAGCTGTATCACATTTCTTTTAACACACTCTGGTGGGACCTGTCCTTATCTCAGCCCTTTGTGCCTCAAACTGGGTGTCAAAAAGGCCTGTCATGATTTAAGTCCCCTTCCCAAACCCAGGTCAGCCCCCATTCAGGATAACTCCCCTCATTTATATGTCAGGCATGACATTTTGTGGTACGGAATATCCCCGTGCTCAGTTTGGGCCATCTCTCCCAGCTGCGCTCCCTTCCAGTTTCTTTTGTGTACTTCCTCACTGGCAGAGCATGAGACAAGGAAAATGCCCCTGATTTAGGATATCAACAACTTAACAAAAAACATAACATCAGTGTGCTATCAATATCATTCTCATTCCAAATACAAAACACAGCACTTGAGAAGCAGCTACTGAGAAGAAATTAATTCTACTTTTGCTGAAATCAGGAGAGCCTGCCAGTTAGTTTTCCACTCTTTACTGTGTTTCATCATGAAATGCCATTTTTTTGAAATCAGATTAGGGTGCTTTTATCACAGCTTTTTGAGTTCCAGCATCTACATCATGGAAAAGAAAATTACCCACCCTTGAACCACCAGCAGCCTGGTAGCTAAGGCATTCACCTAGGCATGGGTGAGCACTTTTGTAAGCACTGGACTGAAGTATTAGTCTCAATGTGAAGACAACTCCAAAATTTTGGCAGCTGACCTTTAACTGCATGTCTTATTTTATGGATGACCAGCTTAGATTGCCCAGGGCTTATGGAGCACTTGAAATGGTAGACAAAGTTGGTGAGAGCCATGGTTTCTCAGCACTTCAGACTGCAAGGCAGTGCAATCTCCAGTAAAGTGCACAGGGTTGCAAGCCATGAATTTTAATCCTTACTCTGCCACTAATTCACTGTGTAGCTCCAGGCGAGTCCCTATCTCTTCAGCTGTAAAATGGGAATAATAATAATGGTTTCCTATCTTTCGGCAGTGATAAATTCATCTGTGTTCTTGAGGCATGCAAATACTACAGTGATGAGTGGCCCAGAAAAGACCATGAAAAAATGAATAATTCTGTATTTACAGCAGGCTTTGGGTGTGCAGTAAATAAGGCACTGCTAACTGGCTGGTGAAGATTACTTTTCTAAGTAGCTGTTTATTCAGCAGGTACTGTGTAATCAGTACTGCTTATCCTGTGTAATGAATGATAAAGGGTTCCTTGGGGGAAAAAAGGGAGGTAAAGACAAATTTCAAGAAAATCTTAATACTGATTTACAGGAAAGTACAGTTAGGATTTCATCATCCATTTAGGTTCTAGTGTTCTTCAGCTTTAAAGCTCCTGATTTTGGCAGACATCATAATGTTCTTCTGAGGCAATTGTCTTCTGTGCAGGTACATATTTAGGTGTGGTAACCTGCCCCCTGCCATAAGACTGAAGGGATGCTTTACTCAAAAAATAACATTGTGACTATGCACATGTATCATTCTCCATGTGCAATTATTTCTCTCTGAAAACCAGGAAAAACTAGTCCAACATGTTATTTTTTTTAAATGGCTGTTTTGATCACACCATTATATTCCCATTCCTATATTGCATTTTTCTGAGGTCTCATATTAGTTTCAAGGAAGGTGACCTGCACAATACAGTGCCTTCTTCTTTGTACACAAATAAAATTCCCCTAAAGGGCTCCTCTCTTAATAAATAAATTTCTGCTGTTGCAAGTAGCAACAAAACAATGAAGGCCACTGTACACAGTGGAATGCTAAAACTTGAAACTTTGTTAGAGTAGTCTGAGCATGTTTATCCTGCAGTTTATCTGCTTATTAGACCATTGCTATCACATCTGTTAAAAGCATGTGCAATCCTCAAAACAAGCTGCCAAATGTCCCTTTACTATTACATTGTCCAGAGATCTGTATTATCATTCTGGCTGGGTAGATGAGGGGAAAGAAGTACCTGTTGTCTGCCTTATCTTCAGCAAGGCTTTTGGAGTTGTCTCCCATAAGATCCTCACAGAAAAGCTCAGGAAGTGTTAGACCAGCGCCCCGTGAGGGTGAAGACACAGTGAGAGGAGCACACAGATGGAGAGCTGCATGAGGGTTGTGACCAGTGCCACAGAGTCTGTTTGTGGGCCTGCAGCAAGCAGTGTTCCTCAGGGGTCAGCACTGGGACCATTCTCATTTAACTTTTTGTCAGTGACCTGGATGAAGGGATGGAGCCCTATGCTGATGGTGCAAGACGGGGAGGAATGGCTGGCACACCAGAAGGCTCTGCTGTCAGTCAGTGAGACTTGGACAGGCTGGAGAGTTGGGCAGAGAAGAACCTAATTAAGTCCAAGAAAGGCAAATGCAGGGTCCTGTGCTTTGGGAAGAACAACTCTGATCTGCAGCACAGGCTGGGGGCTGACCTGCTGGAAGGCAGCTCTGCAGAGAAGAACCTGGGGATCCAGGTGGACAACAAGCTGTCCATGAGCCAGAGTGTGTCCTTGGGGACAAGAATGTCAGTGGTGTCCTGGGGTGCATTAGGAATAGCGAGGCCTGCAGGCCGAGGGAGGTGATCCTCCCCCTCTATTCAGTCCTAGTGAAGCAGCATTGGGACTACTCTGTCCAGTTCTGGACTTCCCCATTCAAGAACTATAAGGAACTACTTGAGACAGTCCAGTGGAGGGCTATGAAGGTGATTAGGAAATAGATCATCTCTCTTGGGAGGAAAGGCTGAGGGACCTGGGATTGTTTAGCCCACAGAAGAATGAGAGACTATCTTATTGATGCATACAAATATCTTAAGGCTGGGTGCCAAGAGGATGGTTCCAGACACTCTCACTCTCAGTATGAGAAAGTCTTTACTTTGAGGGTGACAGAGCACTCAAACAGATTGCCCAGGTTGTAGAGTCTCCATCTGTGGAGATATTCAAAACCTGCCTGTATTGTACAACATGCATTAGGTGGACCTGCTTCAGCAGAGGGCTTGGAACAGACAATTTCCAGAGATATTTTTAAACCATAACCATTCTGCAATTCTGGAATTCTCTATTTTGTACTTGTGTATATGAGGTGTTAGTGCAGCAGTCAGTCCCCCAATGGGTCTTTTTGAGTATAGTTTTGAGTCACGCTTACTTTTCTATACAGAAGAAAAAATCTATGTTCTGCCAAGACGGGGTATGCATAGATTTGTTAGTCTGATCTGCACCCCATTTGGTTGTGCTATATTTAAAATTAGGACATATCAAATTAGAATCGTGGTATTTGCAGTAGTCTTGATAAAACAGGAAATCATCCACTGCATAATACTTACAGCCCCTCGGTGTATCTAATAAAACATGTTTTATTGTAATCTAGCCCTACACATTTCTAGACATTTACTTGTTGTTATTATTTGTGATATTTAAGATCTATTTGAAATAAAAAGAATAAACTGCATAAGACAATTCACTATATGTCCTCAAAGGATATTTATATTTAGATCTTAAAATAAGTTTTTTCTTACAACTTTACACTGAAAACCTTCATAAGCAAATATTTTGGAGCAAATTATTTCCATAGATGTTTCTTTATAGGCCCTTATGATCTACACATATAATTCACTCTAGGCATGTGAATTTTTGGCAACTGAACCCACATGCAAAGTCATAGCAGTGATTAACTCAGTAGAAACATATTTGCAACACTTTAGGTTTTTACTTTTCACTTAACAAAGGGTGCTACCAGCTATGAGCAGGATACAAACAACAGGCATTGTTGGGGATGGCTTTTACCTCTAGTCACTTATGAATTAAACATCTAATGTCTCACATTGAAAACATTTTTTAAATAGTTTGCATATAAAAAGGATGACTGTAAAACAGATTTCAGTGAAGAAATCTTCAGTGTGTTGTGACCATGGCAGCTTTGCTGCTCAGGAAAACTTTGCCAAAAGTACATCGCCCTTTGCACTGTTGTCTGACAGAATCTGATGGCCTAAATTTCATGTAGTATCTTTTGCTTAGTGTTTGCTGTGGGGTATGTCTACACCTTCAGAGGCACCTAGAGAATAGAAAACATGGCGAAGTAAATGGAATGGGGATTATTTGAATGTGAATTTTCATGTGGATTCCCTCACAAAAGAGAAGTCAGAAATGTCCTTTTTCTTTAGCTGCTGATGAGCTCATTGGAAAAAGTCTCCTAGCATGATCTCCCCTGAAAATGGTGGCCACTGAAATAATGCTACTATTGAAAAGTATGAGATGAACACAATTGCAACAAGCAGAACTTCAGCAGAGACTGTGTTAAATACAGAGAATTCAGTGCTAGAAAATGATTGTAACCTAGCTGTACTTGGAGTTAAACATAAAACTCTCATCTTCTTGGAATAGCACCCTGATGCTTGTAATCAAAACCAAAATGAAACACTGATGTCTGTTTCTTGGTGTCAGGGAAAGAGATTAAGGGCAAGGAGAGATCACTGTCATCTTTCATATCACCAAATGTACTTTGAAAAGGTCAGAGTGACACCAGGGAAAAACCTGAATGAAGAAAGAATGTACCACCTACCAGTACCTCAGCACCAGCTGTAACGCAGAGCTGCGAGCAGCACCACAAGCAAGGTTATAATAAGATGCCTTAACTTAAGAGAATCTGTGGTGGCCAGCAGCAGCTATGCAATTGTGGCTTGTTTAACCCAGCTATGACTGCATACAGGTTTACATTTTAAAGACAGGAATTAAGTGTGGAAAGGAGATTGATGCTGTAAGTTTTGCTGTTTAATTCTTTCCATTGGGATGCATGGAGAGAATTGAGTGTGTTTGGAAGGCCAGACCCAGGTGACAGCATGAAAACCTGAGCAGTGCTCCATATTATATAAATAGCCTGAATCATTCAGAAGATTTTCTATCTTTAAAAAAAACAAAAAAAAAACCAAGAAAGCAGACATTGCTGCTAGGCCTTCAGATGCCTACATAAATAATGACAGCTTTCTCTGTCATTTTCTCTATTGCATGTAGGCACTCCATGGTATTAGTAGCTTTACTAATGGGGGTAATTTCATTTCAATCTGATTTTTAATTGTTATCATCCTCCCAGTTTTTCCTTAAATATAATTCCCCAGTGGCTAAAAGATTAATGATTACCCTCCCATTAGGGTGGAACAAAAAGATGGCTTCAGCATTATTTATTTATTATTCTTTTTCTTAGCTGGAAATTGAATTATCTACTCCCTATTTAAGACCCTTCTAGTGAAAATGTCACTTGCCATGAAATAAATGCTCTTTAATAGCAGCAGTACATATGTTTCTTAATAGTAACAGGACGTAGCTACCCAGCAGAGCAGACTAGGAGAAGAGGACAAAAAGAAGACTTGAATGTAGAACTGTGCACATCTACACATGGAAATAGATAAAAACCTTTACAAGAACAGATGGGTTAATACACAGTGCACCCTCAGCAATGTGGTCACATCTTTTTCAGGGTTACTCCTAAAGGATGGAATACCATCTATAGGGACCTGGACATTTTGAGGAGTGGGTCCATGGGAACCTAATGAGCTTCAACAAGGCCAAGTGTAAGGTGATGCACCTGGGTCAGGGCAACCCCTGGTAACAATGAGGGCTGTGGGATGAGAGGATCAAGAGCAGCCTTGATGCTCCAGCCCTGCCAGAAAGGACTTGTGGGTGGTGGTGGAAGAGAGGTTGGACATGGCAATGTGCACCCACAGTCCAGAAAACCAATCACACCCTGGGCATCAAAAGCAGGATGAGGGAAGGGACTCTGGTGAGTGCCCATCTGCAGTGCTGCATCCAGCTCCGGGTCCCCAGCACAGGGAAGGCAGGGACCTGCTGGAGCAGATGGAGAGGAGGTACAAAGATGATCAGAGGACTGGATCCCCTCTGCTTTGAAGACAGGCTGGAAGAGCTGGGGCTGCTCAGCCTGAAGAAGGGAAAGCTCAAGGGAGAACTCATTGTGGCCTTTAGGAGTGTCACTGAGAAAGATGTGACCACATTGCTGAGGGTGCACTGGGCATTAGCCCATCTGTTCCTGTAAGGTTGTCTGTCCTAGATGTTAGATGAACGCTTTCTTTTAGCAAAATATTCTGGCTCCTGCTTATGAATATATGAAATAACCCCCCTAAAATATCCCATGCTACCCATGTTATAAAGCTTTCCTCTTAACTAATTCTTAGGAAAATTACCCAAAATTATCAGGATATTCTAAGGAAAATTACTCCTCTATCTGATGGTACATGAAGAACTTCAAAGATTATTGGAGTTCCCCAGAGTTCAGGCTAGCCAAATTATTTATGGTGGTTGCTAGAGGCTGCTATCCAATACTACAGTATGGTGGGGGTCTTTCTAAAGAAAAAAACAAAAGAAATTTGTCAATTCATTGAGTTTTTTAGCAAAATGACTCCTGAACTCGTGCTATGCCATCATGCAGCTGCTCCAGGTTGTCTTTCCTGAAGTTTGGACTTATGCAAGTATTTTAGCTCTTTCTATCTCTCTGAGCTGCATGTATAAAACAGAGATTTGCACCAAATTTTTTTTAACTTGTGATATCACTGGCTCCCTGTGTTTGCTCATTCGGGTTTCCTGTGCGGAAATGGCCAGAGTGCTCAAGCAATTCCCTTCCTCCTGATGGGAATCTCAAGCATTTTTATTCATTCATAAGTATCCACAAGAGACATTTCCTAAGGGAAAGTTTGGCCTAATGCTAGCCAGCCCTTGGGACAAGGAGGGTCCCTACACCATGTGAGGGGTGTGTGTATGTGGGGGCACAGGCACACCTGTGTGTCTGCTCCCACACCCTTCCAAGGCTGTCATACATGTTACTGAGGGCTGTGTCAGCATTGCTCTCCCATTCCTGGCCTATCAACCATCCTCCAAGATGGGAAAATAAAACCGAGACACCTTCCACACTGGCCAAAGCCCGAGGAAAGGACACGGTGCATGCCTGAGAAAGGTGCAGCATCTGGCATGTCTGCCGTGTCCGATGGAGCTCCAGAGCTCCCAGTGGGCTGTGCAGCTTGCCATAACCTCCAGAGTATGCATGTCTGTGTGAGGCACAATCTGGCCCATCATTTCATTAAATCCCCTTAGTTTAGCAGAAAAATAGGGATTGGTTACTTAGAAAAATATTTTCTTTTTCTAACTATTATTGCTTTTTACTTATTTTTCAAAGCGGATTGTGTGCGTAAGTGTCAAAGAAAACAGATCAGAAAGAAATTACCAAAAGAAGTAAAATTTTATTTCTGTTGCAAGAGTTAAATTCATCTTTCCAGAAGGGGAAGTGAAAAATATGCTAGAATGTACCACATTGAAACTTAGAAGCTGTCAGCTCTATAATTTCCTTTTTCAGTCTAGTATTAATTACAGTGGACTTGTAGCAATTTGACTTAACACTGAAGGGATCATATTAAGGTGGGAATAAAGGCTGACAAAATACATATTTTATTCAATATGCTACTTTCTTAAAGAATGAGGTCTTAAACTTTCTGCAAGTTATTAGATTATATGCATTGAACAAAAAGCACAAAAATTTTTAAGGCATAATATGACATTCATTTCTATAGCAAAAAGGAAATTTGGTCTGAAGTTCAGTGAACTATAGTATATTTTCATTATAGATACTTCTGCTGAGAGATTCTGTTAAGATTTAAAACTGCTGCTAAGTGCATGCAGTGAAATAGCAAATCTCTGTACAGTTATAAGCACAAAGAATGGGAACTCTGGAACAGACCAAAACACCCTATTCAGTGATTCCCCTTAAATTTACAGAAAATTAGTAAGAGGAGGACAAGTACTTACACAACTACTGAAGGAGGGAGCAGTCCCCTTGTGCTGAGCATCAACGAAGGCCTGGGAAGGCTGTGAGAGGGTCCAGCCTCTCATCCCCTCCTCCTGTGGTCCCACTCTGCTCTGGTGTCAGTCAGGGTCCCCACTCTGCCTGAGGTCCACCTGCTGAAAGTTCAAGAGGTTTAGGAAGCTTTAAAAAAAGTAAAAAAGCCATGGTGGTAGTTTGGAAGCAATAAGAAACTTTCTGGTGATCAAGGAATTAATATCCCATTGGCTGAAGGGCCAAAATTGCATTCTGTGGTACCCAGCATTCCAGGGAAACTCGGTTCTTCCATAACTCCCAGGGTCTAGAAATCTGCAGCTTAAAGTTAAATGTTAATTGATATTTAATCATATATAATACTTCTTTATATATATAAGAGTTCTGCATGCCAACTTAAGGGTATTAGGATGTCAGAAATACTCTAAAATAGATGTCTAATTGATTTATTTTGTCTAAAGCACTGTTAAATATAGAATTGCTTTCTATATGGGAAAATATAATTTATGTTTCCTAGAAGTTACAACAAAGTATTAGGCATTATATTCTCTACCCTAATATTAGTATGAGGCTAATATTCTCTTCCGTATCTGCCAGGAAAACCTTATAACCAGGACTCACAGCCTGACATTGATAAATGATTTAATTCTGTAGTGTTTGCCCCATATTCCTCAAGTGGGATTTTTAAATGGAGATTAATAACTGCTCTCCTCTCTGAGGTTTCACATGTCCCAGTTTTACAATGTCTAATATATATGTACACACAGCATTTGAGAACTTTGAAAGAAAAATACCAAATATAGTTGAAAATTACGTTAGGGCCTTTTAGCCAGCTTGCATGCAGGGTACAATTTATAAAGCTGATGATAACAAAGCCAGGCAATTTAGAAATTCTAGTGGATGACTAAACACTGAATGAGTATGAATAAAGGGGTATGAATATGAATTTTTTTATTGTTACTTACAGGCAATAGAAAAGTACTTCAGGCATATCCAAAACTGTTTATACAACTCTTGATAAACTGAGGTGTTGAAATGCGTGCTCTGGATTTCATAAGTGTTTTTTTCAGACTTAATTACTTCACAGTGTCTTCCAATAAAGATGGAGGAAATTTTAGTAAAAGTATATTTTAAAATTTCATCCTTAAAAAGTCTTTTGGTTTTTTTTTTTTTATATTTACTAAGATCAAGATGAGATCTGAGAGCATTCTAATGTCACTGGGTGTTTATTTTGCATTTAAAGAAAATAAAAGTTTTAGCACCACTGCTACAGATAGGGGGATGTCCCAATATATTCAGGACAGTTTCAGTGTTCAGATTCACATCTCAAAATCCTGTACAATAAAAACAGTGTTAGTTCTTCTGATGCATTTTTAAAGCAAAGAACATTTCCGTGTTTTCCAATTCACAGAACATTTCCAATCTTTCATAGACTGGCATGACTATTTAACTACACTTTACAGTCCTCTCACCCTCACACTTGATGTGCAGTAGGGAAAATGCAAAGATGCATAGGCTCCTTTACCAGCTTGTTTCTCTTTTAAATCAAAACTTCTGATGATTAAAGAAGAGCAGATAAAAGAAAGTACAGCTCGAGGCTATGATATAATGCACTTAGAGGTCCCAAAGGCAATATTCTTAACATCTACAACCAACCCTGAAACATAACAGAGGAATGTAAATGTTAGGGCTGGGCTCTTAAATTCAAGTTTCCTGACACACTGTGGGCTGACAGCCTTTGAATTTATAAAGACCTCCTATCTAAACAACCAAAAGAGCTAAAGATCACTTAGAATAATTATTTTGATCTGTACTTGCAAAGCAGTGGCAACCTTTGAGAAAGTATTACCATGTACATATCCAGGCAATTATTTCATCTGATAGTATGTGGTTTCATCATCTTAAAATTGCTCTTCCATGCATGGCTGGAGACTAGTTTTATCTGTAAAAGTCTATGTCAGGGGATTCATAATCCATTCTGAGTATTTGTGTACAACTGCATACACTTAGCATGTTTTAGAATGGATCAAGAAATTTTTCTTCCTCATGATATTTTTCAAATGACTGAAATAGTGGAGTCTTTAACGGAAAAGCCTTCTCTTAGTTCAGGGGTTTTTCCATAGTATTAGTTTTTAAAAAATCAAAACAACAACAAAAAGAAAAGCCAACAAAAGAAAGTATTTTTATTTCTCTGTGGGTGCCTAAAAATCCCAGGGATGAGCCACAGAAATTTCTTTGGAGACCAAGGGCACCTTAATTTTTTTTTTACCATAAAAGCACCTGAGGAGTATCTGATGGGCCCTGTCAAACTGATGTGCTCCTTGGCATGGTTATTGCACAACAGCTCTGAGTTCAGCACAGAGCATGTTAGCAACACCTGCTTGCAGTCAGAACTGTCATGATGCTGGGCCAAGGTGACCTCTTCATTTTGTAATATGGGTCGTTGAAAAACATGCACAATGTCCATGAGGATGCCTGACTAAGAATTCAGGGCTCTCTTGTGCCTCCATGTACTTTACATGGAAAACTCAACCCCTCTTGAAGGGAACTGCCCTTCACAGTCATGAGGCTTTCAAGGATGGCATCAGCTATTCTTTAATGAACTAATTTTTGTTTTTCCCAGACTAATAATTTTAATTCTGAAAACTAAAAAACAAACAAACAAAACCAAAACAAAACACTTATAAGGAATTTAAGAGCTTGAGAGAGTAGGCTTTTTTTTTTTAAATCATAAATGCTTCTGCCACCAAAATTGGCATGAACCCCAATACACCTTAAATTCAATATATATCACATCTTTTATAATACAGATATGCCTATTGAACATATATTCTGGTCTGTGAAATGTAAAAATGTTTATTTCTAAAGGTTTTTATGAGCACTAGCTGCATCTGAAATTTTTTCCTTCTGAGTAAATGCATGTTTTACAACAGCTCTCTAATACCTCAGGAGAGTTAGAAGGACACTAGCAAAGTTTTTATCACCCTGGGATGTATGCAAGTGCTTCAGAAGATCTAAGTACAGAAATCAAAAATATGCAACTGAATTAATTTCTGATGTAAGAGAAGTAAAATCAGTGGTTTATTTGGGCCGGTGGAGAGTGTAGTAATGAGAACAACAGAAATTTTAAGGTGTGAAAGTTATTTAGCTGCTGGCTCTTGGTAAACCAGAAACATGTATTTTTGATTGCCCTGAAGATAATAATTCCCAGAGTGAATCAAGCCAGTGTTGTGCCAGTTTGCTGTCACCTGACAATGGGCAGTAGTAGTACTTTGGGAAAGACATACAAAACAGCACAGATAAAACCCAATTCTTTCCCAGGTATAAACTTTCATTTTCAAGCAGTCTGAGGTTTATGGACTTCCTCAGGCAGAGGGTGCATTCACATAATTGATTTTAATATCTATTGATGGAGCTTCTTCTCATGCATTTGTCTAATGGATTCTTGAGCCCATTTATATCTTTGACCTCCACAGCTTCCTCTGGCAATGAGCCCTACAATTTAATTATGCATTGTGTGATAAAGGACTTCATATTGTTTGCTTTGAACTGACCACCTGATCATCTGAGTGCTTCTCTTTTTTTTTCTGATACACATGATAGCAAATAATCATTTAGCCAGCTTATGACTTCATATACATCCATCATCTCCCTCCTCCCTCAGCTGCCTTCCAGACTTGTGTCTCAGCCAAAATCTTGTTCTTCCTACCAAATCCATTCCATAGTTCTAATCATCCCTGTAGCTCTTTCCTGTACATTTATTGAGCTCTCAAGCTCTTTGAGATGGAAGAGAACAGCACGAAGCTTCAAGGCTGTGGGTAGAACACAGATTCCTACAATACTGTACTGATCCTTCTTTGTTTCATTAATTCCCTCATTGTTCTTAGCACTTGCTTACCTTTTTGACCTCTGCTAAGCACAGAGCTGGAACCTTCACTAAACTATTTGCAGTGACACGGAGATCTTCAGTGTCAAGATAATGGAAAATTTATGCACTGGTCTTGTGTGTGTTTTTGTGGCTTTCTCTATGCCTATTATTTTTATATTTGGAAATGGAATTCATTAAAAAGAGGAAATAAATTCTGTGGGCTAAAATAATGTTATAGAAACTAGAGAACTTGAACTAGAACTAGGCACACTCAAAAATACCAGTGATTAAATGTGAGCAAGCAGGAGTCTACAACTTGACATAGCCTCGCTTCATCCTTCTTATCTTGCTCTGAAATGCCAACAATCAGGTTTGTAGACTTGCTAATTCATTGGCATGTTTCTGAGCAGTACTAAACTTCCCATCTCTGGCTGATGTCAAAAGGAGTCAAGACTGGCTTGTCCTCATAGAAGTGGAACTGAAGAGTATTGTTCTGGTAACTGTTTATACTATGTGACATTGTCACTTCCATACTGTTTGTGGAGCTTGATGCTGGGAAAAATTATTTTCTAGAGAGGTTATGAAAGATCAAGGATGCTATAATGTCATCATAATTACATGTAACTTGGGCATCAGTATTACATAAAAGCATATTGAATGCTTACTTAACATAACATTTGAATAAATCATGTTTAAAATCATGTTCACTGAAGCATTTATTTCAGCTAGAGCTACATAGTTTAAGCTGCTCATACATAAACATTTTTGGCATTATTTATGAATACTTGGCTTGCATCCACTTAATTTATATCTTAAAAAATCAGAGATAGCTATGTGAATCTCATATTTATATCAAAAACTTCCATCGTCTGCTGCTTACTGAGGTTTCAGCAGATCTACAATGGTAATTCAATAACTGTGTCTACAATATCCTGGGAGTTTTAAACACAGTTTCCCATTTTTGTATTTGACATTTTAGTCTGTACTTTTTTACTTTTCTTGATAGGCTTCTAGGTACTAAAAATAATTAGTTAGTGCCTATCACGCTATGTGACAGTGATGCCCTTGCATACCTAACATGGTTATCAAGGGTTGAACCTCCTAGGAAAAGTGAATTTTATTGACTCATTGATGCAAGTGCCTCACTGCTTCTGAAGTTTCTGAAGGGAGAGTTTGCAAATTGGGTTGAACAGTCCTGAGGTAGAAGCCTAAAATCAGCTGTTCTAGGGAGGGAAATTTACAGTTGGGCTTTGCCCTTGTAACCAATAGTTATTGCACCAAAGCCATGTAGAATGGGCTTCACTTGGCCTCTATTGTGTATGCTGGTTCAACCAGCAGCTCTATTTTCTTCATTTCAAAGTGAATAAGGCTCAAATATAATGAGGTGTACATTCCCCGAGCCAGTGGAGAGGGAGTTTAGCATCACAGTTTTTTTTCTTCCTGTTTGAAAATAACTTGTGTGATATGTACTCTGAGAATTCTTCCCAAAGAAGAAAAAGCAAGTATTTTTCTCTCAGCGGTGGCCTTCCATGTTCAGATGCTTTCAAATCTGAAGCTAAAATATCTCACTTCCTTACTGTTATCATTGTCTAACAGGCTATAAAATTAGCCTTTGTATCTATATTTTCACGCTGAATCATGTTGTTAGATACATAATGTCAGGAGTCCTTGTTAAGCATCCTGTGACTCACTAGCAGTGAGGTATAAAATCATAGAATGGTTTGGGTTGGAAGGGACCTTAAAGATCATTTAGTTCCAATCCACTTGCCATGGGTGGGGACATCTTCCACTAGACCAGGTTTCTCAGAGCCCCATCCAGCCTGGCCTTGA
Source organism: Ammospiza nelsoni (assembly GCF_027579445.1). Classification (NCBI taxonomy): domain Eukaryota; kingdom Metazoa; phylum Chordata; class Aves; order Passeriformes; family Passerellidae; genus Ammospiza; species Ammospiza nelsoni. The sequence goes on from NC_080634.1 coordinate 87,540,614, forward strand.
ACACTTCCAGGGATGGGGCACTCTCAACAACCTGTTCTAGTATCTCACCACTGTCATAGTTTGAATTTTTTTTTTCTAATATTTAATCTAGATGAACTCCCTTTTAGTCAGAATCCATTTTTCTTTGTCTGGTACCTGCATCTTCTTGCAAGAAGTACCTCTCCGTCTTTCTTATATGTTCTCTTTAGGTACTGGAAGTTGCAATTAGGTCATCCCAAAGCTTTCTCTTCACCAGACCGGACAAACCCCATTTGTCTCAGCCTTTCCTCATAGGAGAAGTTCTCCACTCATCATAGTTCTCCACCCCTCCAATCATCTTGGTGCCCCTCCTCTGGACTTGCTCCAACAGGTCCATCTCCTTCCTGTTCTGGGGATCCCCGGGGTGAATGCAGCACTCCATGTGGGGTCTCACCTCACCCTGCTGCTTTTGATGCAGCCCAGGATACAATTTGCTTTCTGGGCTCCAAGTGCACATTGCTGGGTTATGTCCAGCCTCTCATCCACCAGCACTGCTTTGTATTGCACCCTTAATACAGAAAGAATGATCCTTGTTTAAAATTATACTTCCATTTGGATAAAAGACTCCAGAAAGTCCAGAAATAAAGTATTAACTTAGCAGCTTTTCTGCTTCTTTGCTGCCCACTTGACATTAGCAGAGATATTCTTCATGGAACTCCAACCTAAAGACATCTTGGTCTAATAAACTTTTGTAGGGCAATATGTTCAATGTACTGAAACAGATCTTTCCTTCATTCCCATTAAATCACATAAATGGGATATATCTTTGGCAATACTACCTACCCAAAAGTTAGATGTCTTGCTAGCTATGGGCTATATGTTCATAGTTATTAGGTACTTCTGGAGGGTGATTCATTTACACTATTTTAGTCTATTTCAGCCTCTGGAGTTTCTTTCAGTCTTTGGACTTGCATTTGCTGTCCTTGCTGATTATTAAAGTACTCCATGGTAGCTGGCTCAGACTTACACATTTAATCTCTGATGCTTGCATCAGCAAGGAGGAATCCCAACCAGAGGCATTCTGACTCATGGTATCATCCAGAAATTGTGTGGTCTTTAAAAAAACACACAACATTCTAAGTCTGAAGTTCAGGGAAGTCCTAACATTCCAGCATGGGTTGTTCCTAGCATGTTTTTCTGTATTATATTAGTGGACTTTCAAGAGAGCTGGAAAGGAAAAAAAGGGGAAAAGATAAACTACTATTTCTGTTACTTTAATAATCCTAAATGCAAAGCATTATCTCTTTCTAGCAACAAAAACTCCACCAGCAGCCATACTGAAACCATATGCCCTCCATTTGATTTACCATCAACAACTGCCTGGCTGCACACAGAGCTCTCTGCTTAATAGTGGCTCTAGGCAAGTGCATGCATAATATTCAAAGTAGTTTTGTTCTTTTATTAAAGTTGTGATAAGGAGGCAAAGCATTTTAATGGGAATAATCAATTATATAATTATATTCATATACAACAAAGTGCTTTTAATATAAGTACTTTTAGTGTGCTGCTTTTGTGATGGGGGAATTAATTTTGTAATACTTTCAGAAGTATGTCTTCTGTTGGTGCCAGGCAGACAGAGCCCCACTAGGAGACTCCTGAACTCCATTTAGTCCTCATTCACAAGAAGGCATTTTTCAATGCAGGGACCACATGATTTTACTACTCTGCTGAATAAGAGAATTTCAACATTAAGATGTGTCTGCATTTTTTTGCAAGAGAAGAAAAAAATGGAATGCATTATCAGTCTGAATAAAAGCTGATTGTGAAACTTCAACACTTAAAAGATCAAATTTGATTCTTTCCTGTTACATTTGCTTGATGGTTTATTTTCCTGATCTCCTTTTGCCGTTGTCATCTCACTACCAATAAGGAAGCTAATTCCATTTTGCCACTGGCATTTTTGATGATGGATGTCAAAAGTTATAAACACAGAGTGGCCACACATGATGTTTTGCCCAGTTTCGAAAATTTTCACAAATCTACTAATTAAAGAAAACTCTGTTGAATTCCAGTTTCTTTTTATCTCATGGTATGGATCTATTTAGGCAATGACATGGAAACCAGATACTTATTCCACCTATACTGTAGGTATTCCTTTAGAAGTAATGCCCTCTTCCACCCATAGCTAGTTTGCTGTTAAGTCCCATGCCAGTTACATGGTTACAAGTTGAGCTGTGTCTGTCTCCCAGGTGTCGCTGGCTGCGTTTGGGAGCATAGTCCTAAAGGATGATGAAGGCTAAGTTTGCTCCCTGAGTCTCTGGACCCAGCTTCTGCAAATGCAGTGGATGTTCCACTATGTTGCAGCAAGGTGCAATGTGCACTTCAGAAAAGAGCCCAGGCATCTCCTTATCTCAGCAGTGACCATATGACTCTACCACTATGAGATCCCTGACTGTAATCAGGAGATATATTTGGTCAGTGCTCAGGTTTCAGATGCTGCTTCTCTGCTATTCCTCCCCTTCTCTCTCCTTTGCTGAGCTCAAGAAATTACCCAGTGGGGGTCACGGAGGAACAGAGAGCCCAGAAGTGTGGAGAATAAATGAAACTGTGCTTGAGAATATCCATCAAAGCCCAACAGAGCATGCCCAGGTGTGGTTGCAGGCATCCAATACGATGATCTTTAAATCCAGAGCAATGTGGTATGTGAATCTTGATGCTAGAACAATCAAACATAAGATATTTTGAAATTTGGAGTAGGATTAATCTGAAGATTAGGCGTAGGTGTCTACACAAGACCTGGGTGTTCCCATTATGTCAATAGAGATCTAGTCAACTCAGTTAATGTAGCCTTTGTACAGAAAGCTGGGAATCCTTCTCTTGGGTGGAATCTGACCTGAGAGTTTCAGCCCAGTTCTTCCCACACACAAGCATTCTGAGCCATTGGAATTCTCCAAGGTGTCCCCCTGGAACTCCAATTAACTCTCCAGTAGAGTGTGGGTGTTGTGTAGGTCCTGTGGGGTAACTGGCAGCTCTGCAGTGTCTCAGGTACCTCAGGACACCTTAAATGGACCAGGTGTTGGCAGCCAATCTGAGGCCAGCTCAGCAGCACCCACTCTGTTTTACACAGCTGGCTATTTCAGGACATGAGAGAGGCCCCACATCTCCTTAGCCAATGCACAAGAGAGTAGAGCATGCACAAAAGACAGCTGTTTATATCCTTTAGCCAGTGCATATTTAATGGAAAAGGCATAACCACTCCAGGGACAGGGACCAAACCCAGCATCTAACTTTCCCATGCAAGTGGAGCTTAATGCATCCAAACTCAGGATCATTCACCCCATGCTTTCAGTTTCTTCTCCTTAACTTCTCTAAGTAGACAGGTAAAGTAATGCACAGAGACATAAATCAGACTGTAAGATACAAATCAATACTTATTATGGAGTGCCTCTTAGATTCATCACGCTTTCTCAGAAACTACTTAGCTAAAACTTATATTTTATTGCTGATTCCAGCAAAGCCAACACATTTCAGACAACATTTCTTGCTCTCCCTCAAATCACTAGCACTATTTCAGAAGAGTACTTTTTTCCCCACATGCTCAGGAACAGTTCAACAAAAAAGTCCAGGGAAAAAACCCTCATTTTATAGTTAAAGAATGCAAAATGTGTTTTGCAGTCATGTGGATTTCAATTGAAAAAAGCTCAAAATTATAGACTCTAGCTTTGAATTTTCAATATGTTTTTTTTTATATGAACTTCAATGTTTAATCATACCTAAAAGTATTTGAAATATCAGCATTAAATTATTTACTCACATTAAGTACAGTGCATTAGATTTCAATGTATTTGTTAGTTTCATTTATTAAAAAAATAATGAATAACTGAATTTGATAATGTTTATCTGGATCAATTGGAAAGCATTGCTGAAAATTATTCCTGTAGCTCTATCAAAAACATATCTTTTCATTGTGTTTTTCACAAAAGCAGTTACTATTTTTTTCTTTTTCCATTTCTTGGCAACAGAGTCATGGATCTATAATTAAAAACCCACTTAGGCAATTTCCAAAGGATTGTTACAATCTTGTCATGTGAGGGGTTGAACAAGTCAATTTATAGGTTATTTTTTTCCCACTTCTAGATTCTACAATGATGGTCTGAAAACATTAGAGCCATAAACAAGGGGATTTTTGGCAATGGACACAAGGCATGTAACTAATATGCTCTTTTTCTCTCTTTTTAGGAATGCAGTTGAAGAAAACAAAAAATTATATGCAATTTATGACACAAGGTGAGTTACTAAAATTACTTTAAGCATGTGATTATTATCTGTAATAGAATGTAAATCCTTCAAAATGTTAAAAAATTATTATTAACTCTTTTTTCCAGAGCCGCAAAGTAATCTTTAAGGCAAAACAAAAAATATTTTAACCCATCGCACACAATTCTATATATACCTAATAATGATTTCCCCTAAAATATAATGACTTTCCCCTCTGTGTACACTGCATATGACAAAGAAATACCATTACACAACCAGCTTAATTTACATGTTATTTCCCAGATGGAATGTGGCCCCCCATCCTGATCTGTGTCCTGTGAGCTCAGCTGTGTCTGCTCCTGATGCCAGTGTTCGGGAGTGAGAGCGAAGGGCTGGCTGGCACAGCCTGGGGAGAGGAGGGTGCACGTAGAGAGACCAGCAGAGAGCTGTGCCCTGGCAGTGGGAGGCTGGGGATGCAGCCTCTGCATAAGCACACCTCCTCATCCTGAAGCCTTTCCTTTCCCATCATCCTTCATGGAATGGTTCCTGTTAAGGGCGCTCCTCAGAGGAAGGAAAAAAGGATTTGTGTCCTTCTGAAAGGATAAGAGCAAGACACGCATCAGATTTTCACTTTATTCTACCCATAGCTTTTTCTTTGTTACCCTGGATTTTCACTTCCTCAGTGGTGTCTAGAAAATGAAAAAAATTCACTTCACTTCCTTCTCATTGCTTATCCTGTTTTATGTGGAAGTGTTTGCACTTCCCTCCCCTTGGACCTTTTTTTTCCTTGTCTTTCCTCTTTTCCTCTGTTAAAATTCAAAGGGACATTTGGATGAAAATGCCAGGAACCAACATCTTGGTGTTTTAGCCAGTCCTAATACAGATGCATCAGTTAGGATCCTGGCTTGATCTTCCTTTAAATATACATAATATTAAATATAAGCAATTCAAACAACTCATGCTTGTCTTCTTCACTCTATATAATCTCCTGCAAAAGGCGGCAGGGATCTTAACTTGGAATTCTGGCTGCTGTTAGTAAAAAATTGCATAACCAATAATTAACACAAATAAGGTTCATAAAGGCATTGATAAATATGAAAAAATAAATATATGGACTACATCCTTCTGATATAGCTTTATAGAAAAAAGGTATAGATACTGCATACTGTTTTGTTAAGAATAATGTGCTGCTGACAAAGGGATTTAGATGAATCCGCTCGAGTTGAAACTTAACACAGAAGTCCCATATAAAATAGCACTTCCTCAACTGCAGTAACAGTAAAAAAAATTTAAAATGTCATAACTCAATTACTTATCTGTTTTTCTCAAAAGACTATGTTTTCATCCAGACAGAGACTTAAAAGAATAGTATTTCTAATGCACAATAGGCTCCTCTAATGTATTTGTGTTATTTCAGTGCATAATGATTAATCTTTATGATAAAAAAAATGTGAGCTATAAAGAGCCATGATTATTTCTTCCTCTGCCAAAGTGTCAATGGATTTTAATTTTGATGTGTCTGACTCACTATGTGCATAATCCAGAGGTTTTGCCGCATAAGGAATGGAATATTGCAGGAATACTCTTTTAAATTCATTCAGATAATTCAAATTTTTGTTCTATGTTCTTCAATATGAAGAAAAAATACCCATCTGAAATTTAAACAGCTGTTTAAGACAATTTGGGTCAAGCCTCTTATTAAAGGCAAATTTTCCCCATTACTCCTATGAATTAATAACTTATTCTTTATGTGGCCCACTGAAACATTCAGATCTCCACTACATCAGAACTGTTGACATAACACCATTAATATTTCTGTATAATTAAATGTAAACCAGCAAATTATACAACCAAAGCAAATGCATTCATGCAAGGCTGCTTTCAATCTGTCTGACAGAAATGGGGACAATGAGTATAAACTCACTGTCAGTTAAATAAACTGTTGAGTATTACCCAACAGCAAATATCACACACAATTTTGATACATAAATAAATAAGTGTAATATAATAATATAATAATACATAAGTAAATAAACATAATCTTGTTCTCCTCACAGAGTATGTCCAACAACCAGTGCTCTTTATCTGAATGGGCAAAACACAGTGTAAAACCTGCCAAAGTGCAAAATATTCCTTAAGCCCTAATGCTTCCCAGCATCTGCCTGTCACTCTACAGCTCTGCTTCTGCTGAGATATTGCAGGGCAGAAAGTAGGAAAATTGAGCTTTATGAAGGAAATACTAATTTTCTGATGTATAGTATTTTGACAAAAATGATCCTCAACTTTTGGTTTCATAAAGTGAAAAAGAAGTCAGGTTTAGGGGAAAAAAAAAAGAGTTGAAATTTTTCTTGTGTACTTTTTCCCAGCCAGTTTTATTAATTACACCTTCTCAGCAGGTTAAACCAGCAGGCTATTAAAATTGCTGCAAGGCAGTGTAGGTAAGCAGCAGCATGGGTCTCAGCCTAGTAAGATTAATGTCCTTTGTTCCTCAGAAGACAACATTTCAGCCATAAAAGCAATTCTTCCCACTTACTTTTAGTTCCAGTCTGTCTCTCTCTCTTTTGTATCTCTGAACCCTTTGTGATTGCAGTTTGCTTCAGGATAAGACTGGATCTTTGTCAAAATCAGTTAAATGACAGACAAGCCAGAAAGGAAAAAGAAGAAGAAAATGTTTGATAAGTGATTCTGACCTCAGTCTCTAAGTGGAGTTAAGTCCATTTTGTCAGGTAAACCCCTAGCACCACTTTCCAGTTCAGTGATGTATTGTATGGTGTGATCAAATACTTCTTCCCTGATTCCCAAGCCAGGCTTTCTCCTGCATCTGGTGACTGATAGTGGTGATACTGCAAATGCATCAGTTGTGAGCAGACCTCTCTCCTCTTCTTTACCCTTCCTGTCATTGCCTCCTCTGCTGTATCTCCATTAGTACTGACAATGATGAAGGAAACTGGAATTTGTTCCAAAATTTTGAGTCGCTTCTCATTCCAATTCCACTGCCTTCAACCATTTCTGTCCTTTGACAAGGGCTGAGTGTGCTCTGTTCCAGCTCTTTTTGAAATGGGATGATGGATGCATCTACATAGCATTTTACTGCAGACCAGGACTGTGCTTGCAAAGTGAATCACTTGATCATTCCCACTTACTGTGCTTTGTTTCACATCTCAGAGCAGTCTCAGAGTACATGAACACGACTCCTTTCAAACTCCTTTTGTAAGTAGAAAAATGCACCCCAGCAGCACATTGCTCTAACTGCTAATGAGCATTTAGTCTAGTGGTCCAGACTTCCTCACTTTTCCTAATGGGATTAAAAAAAAAAAAATCTAACTCAAAACAACAAATGTGTATGTCATGGATGTCAGATCCTCAGCAATGAGTTTTGCTCTAGAGACCAGCCCTGTACCTGCTAACCCAGACTTAGTTGATGAATCCATTATAATCCAACTTCCCCTAAGGACTACTTTCATGTGTAGGTTTGGCAGTTGTATTCTTCCACACTTGCTTGCATTGGAGCAAGAACAGTCCTTTTGCTCCTTCACACATAATGCTCACCTTTGCATTTAGACTTATCCATTGTTGAAGTGGCCTGTACAATATTGGCAATACTGAGGAAGTAAAGAACACACGCTGTGCTGCCTCATTGAACAAAATTTGATCAGGAGCGTAGATCTATAACTGTCCAGTGGCTCAGAGACTGGAACATTCACCAAAGTTGTAGAGATGAGTTTTAGTCCCTGAATTACAATGTTCAAAGTCTCATATTTTACAGGGATAGTTTTACTGGGACACTAAGACTGTACATTGAAAACAGAGCAAGGAAAGAGAACGAACAATGATGAAGGCACCTAAAGGCAGGAGAGAACTGAGTTCTGTTCCTTATACCACTGAACATTGATTTATTTTACCCAGTAATTAATTCATGAATTGCTGGATTATTTATGAAATAACAGTACTTCCCAGGCAACAGCCAAACCACTAGGCCACAGAGTAATGTTAACTCCTTCCCTCTCTCCTACGTAACTATTTGCTGAAAAGTGGAACATTTCAAAAAACAAAAGTTTACCCTGAGATCCTGGAGTCTGGAGATACATCCTTGGTATTTTCTTGGATGGACAATCTACAGGTTGTGACTGGATGCTTAGTTTTGCTTTAGTGAATAAAAGTGCCCAGACTCCTTCAAGGCATGCCTTGAAATAACCTGCTTGCGTATTGAAAGGAGATGTTTGGGAGCCTCATTCCAGAAGCAAAATCAGGATGTTGAATTCTGGGGCAGGCCAAGGAATCTATTTCTGTGCCCATTTTTTCCTTATTAGCCACATAAAATAGCTTCCCAGAAGCCTGGGCTTCCACTATTTTCTTTAATACTGTGCCTGGTGCAGGTCTTTGCTAGGTCTAACCTCCAGTTCATTGCCACAGAAATTTATTTATGAGCCTTTCCTGCACACAAAACCCACAGTGCTACTTTAACTGCAAGTGCCATGTCACAGAGAAGTCAAGATTATTTTTACCTTTCATGAAATTCATTGATTGTTTATAGTTTTAAACATCTTTCGGTTACTGCTAAGCCTAATTGAACCCAGAGTCCCAAGGAACAAAAGCTCCATAACCCACTAAATACTTCCATGTTCCATCAGCTCCAGCCTAGATTATCTTCATGCTGTTCCCAAATAAATGGTTGCTCTGTAAGATCAAGAAGACAAATACTTAAATGAAGTGTGATAAAATATGAAAGACTCTACAGCACTGTTGATTCATTCCTACCTCAGATGTGTTTCCAAAGTATCAGGATAGCACATTAATCAGAAATAGTGCTCTCTAACTTTTTTTATTTCTGTTATAAAACTGACAATCTATTTAAGAAGAGTTATTAGTGTTTAAATGTGCTTTTAAACCATGTTAAACTCTTCATAGGAAATATTTTCTTTGGTGTTAATACTTTCTTTCAGAATTTAGGGGGACAGAATTGAATTAGTACCCTTTCCTACATTCACTCCCTCTGAAGTCTTTGAAAGAACTGGTCTTCGATACTGCCCATCTAAAGCATTAAAAAAACCATCAGGATCCTGGGCCTTAAAATTACCTACATAGTTACTTATTATTTGACTTTTCATTTTTGAGACCTTGAGTCATGTATGCTTCATGCCATAATTCTCAAGCTTTCATCATAAGCCTAATAAGGTTTTTAAATAAATGCTGAGATTTTCACTTACTTTATAATCATAGTAATTATGGCATTATTAAAAATCCAAATATTAACATGAAATCACAAGATTTGGCAACACTCAGTTTCTCTTACATTTTCCTGCATTGCCTATAGAGCTTGATATTGTTTTTAAAACTGAGCCTGCTCCTTCTTTTATTTGGATCTCTATTATTAACTGTAACAGCAACAAGGTCAGGACAATGGATTGCACTTGTCTTTCTTTTCAGTAATTTGCTGAGGAGAGAGGAAAAGCCATCCATGTTTTCTCACCTGTGGCTAACAGAGCGGCATTACTCAATGTCCGTCCTTTCACAGCAGTTTCTATAATAAGGGAAGAGAATGTGTGGAAGGAAAAAGAGGTGCTAAGAGATAAAGTGCCAAAGAAAGACAAAGCTTTTCTCTTTTGGCCACTGAAATGTTGTGCTTTGTCATGGACCAGTGGCCGTTGATTGCAATGTAACCAGAATCAGAAGCTGGCCAAGGGCATGTCTGTACTTTCATGGAGCATGGTGAAGAGCTGGTGAGGTGGAGAGGAGCTGCCTCTGCAACCAAAGCCAATATCTCTAAGTCAACATTCTTCTGTTTCCATGCCAATAAGTCCTGCTGAAAGTACTAATTAGCATGGAAGAAGATTAAAAATAATAACAACTGTGCTGTCTTCCCTCAACCAATGTTTTATACAAAGTTGAGAGCATCCAGAAGCTCACAGGAGACAACTCTCACCCTACATCTCTGGCACCAGTGCCATTTCCCTTCATTCCTGTCCCGTATGACAAGCCTGGCTACACACGTTCTGAACCGAGCAGAGCTTCTGCCTGGCAGAGCGCGTCCATCTCGGCCAGTGCAGTGGCACCCTGGCAGGCACGGCTGAGGGAGCCTCAGGCCCGGCTCCTGTACATGCACACCCCATCCCTGGCCGGGCAGAGGCAGCTTCAGGCCCTTGCAAGTCACGGCAGGGCTCCCAGGCCAGCTCCCTCTCCCGCCCCGGCGGCTCACCCCGGGCATCGCTCCCAGGATGCGCCACAGGGCAGGTGGGCACAGTCCCCAAAACGGAGGGCAGGCCGAGGGCAGGGCGGACAGAGGCACGGCATCGGGCAGCCCCTGCTCATCGGCTCCAGGGGGGACCCTGCGGGCTGCCCCAGACCCGCGGTCCCGCTCCGACCCCGGGGACAAGGAGCCGGCTGCGGGGAGACCCCGCGGGGCTGCCGGTGACCACGGCCGTCTCCGGGCGGTATCGCGGGGCCGGTGCCGTGCCGGGGTCGGGCGTGCCCCGAGGCGGTGCCCGGGGAGCCGCCGCCCCTCGCTGCCCGTCCCGGCCCCGCCGGCCCCGCTCCCCCGCCGCCCCACCTCGGGCTCTCCGCCCGGAGGGACGGCGGCGCCCTCCCTCCCTCCGTCCCTCCCCTCCCCTCCCGGCTGGCGGGAAGGCGGCGGCGGGCGGAGGGGAGGCGGCGAGCCGGGCTCCGGCGGAGGGCAGCTTCCTCCGGGGCTCGGCGGCGTCCGGCCGCGGGGCGAGCGCAGCCGGGTGCGCGGGCGGCTCCCGCGGGCCGGGTGGTGCTGCTGGGGCAGGGGGTGGGGGATTTTTTTGGGGGGAGGGAGGGCGAGTGGGGGGAGAACGGGGACTGTCGCCTCCGCCTCTTCCTCAGCAGCAGCCGGGGCAGCCGGATCGCGGCGGCGGCTGCTGCTGCTGCTGCGCGAAGGGAGCGTGGAGCGGAGGGATGTGGGGCTTTGGGAGAGGCAGGATCTTCGGGATCTTCTCTGCTCCCGTCCTGGTGGCCGTGGTCTGCTGCGCCCAGAGGTAGGAGCCAGCGTGCCCCGGCGGCGGCGGAGCGGGATGCGTTTCTCCAGGGGAACAGGCTGATGCGCTCCCCCCGCCCTCCCCCTCCCGCCCCGCTCCCGCCGTCGCCCCTGGCCCCGCACCCCGGCTTCTGCCGCTCCCGCCCGACACCCCCGTCTCTTTCTCCCCGCAGTGTGAACGATCCCGGCAACATGTCCTTCGTGAAAGAAACTGTGGATAAATTGTTGAAGGGCTACGACATCCGCCTCCGGCCGGATTTCGGAGGTGAGTCGCCCTGCCCGGGCTGGCCGCCCGGCCATCTCCCCCTCCCCCGCCGCTGTCCCCGGTGCTGCCGCCGCTCCCGCACGGCGGCTCCGGCCACGCCGCCCGCCCGCGCTGCCGCGGCCCCTCCGGCCGCCGGCTAAAGCTCTGCTCTGCCTGCAGGTCCGCCCGTCTGCGTGGGGATGAACATCGACATCGCCAGCATCGACATGGTTTCCGAAGTCAACATGGTGAGTGGCGGGCGAGCCCGGCCGGCGCCGGGGCTGTCTCCCGGGTCACGGCCGCCCGTTTGCCGTCCCTCGTTTCTCACGAAGTCGCCGCTGTCTCGGCGGGCGGCCGCGGGGCTGCGCGGCGCTCCGAGCGCTGCCCTCTTCGCTTGAAAACTTTATTTCCCTGGAGACGCGCTTTCCTCCTTCCCTCCTTTTCCACTCTCACTGCCGGCGGCCGTCTCCGCGAGTGTGCCGGGCCGCCGGTTTGCCCCAAGCCGCCTTCTCCTCCTGCTGTACCCCCGGGCGGCCGGAGCTCGCTGCTCCGCCGGGCCCCCGGCACCTGCCGCGGCCTCACAGCCCGCGGGATGCGGAGCGGGATGCGGGGCAGGATGCGGGGCGGGATGTGGAGCGGGATGTGGAGCGGGACGCTGAGCGGGATGCGGGGCGGGATGCGGGGCGAGATGTGGAGCGGGATGTGGAGCGGGACGCTGAGCGGGATGCGGGGCGGGATGCGGGGCAGGATGCGGAGCGGGATGCGGAGCGGGACGCTGAGCGGGATGCGGAGCGGGAAGCGGGGCGGGATGCGGGGTGGGCTGGCGGCGGCCGGCGGGCTTGCCAGGGCCGGTGGTGGAGGGCCGCGGCTATCGGCATCTCCCTACTTCTTGCGCGCTTCAGGGCAAAAAATCCGATCAGCCCAGCTTGTCTGTGGGTAAACTCTGACATGTGCGAGTGCTTTAAGGCTTGTTGAGCACCCGGAGCCGGCGCGGTTGTGAATGGACTTGGGAGGAATAGTATTCTAGTAGTGTCTCGGAAAGTGATGCTGTGTCGTGTTCACCGATGGACAGGGAGGTGTTTAGTGCTTTTCTGCGTTTTGATCCTCTCGTCTGTATACCTTGATGATTCAATGTTAGAAGCTACAATTTCTGCTTCTCATCCTAATCCTAAATCTGAGGTGGATTTTTCATGTTCCTCAGCAAGTTACTCCTTCCCTCTGTGTCTCAGGTTTTTTCCTTGTATTCTTCCTTTTGCAAACCTCGTGTAGAAAGACTCAGCAATGCTGTCGTTACATTTATGACATTAAAAATAATATGTATACGTTTGGAAACTGAGCTCTCCTGTAGTACATATGATGCTAACACTGCCCTATCTCTCCTTCAATGCACTGTTGCAGTGTTACATGCTGGTGTATCTTGGCTTGATACATGTTCTCTGAAGGTTCATTAATCCTGCCACTACTTTCACCCCCTCTACTTGAAATTCTGAGAGAGAAACTTTTGCTCTACTTCTCATCTTCTAAAAAGTGCTTTTGACAGAGATACAGTTACCCATTTGCAGTTGAAAGTGTCACCAATGGCAGCCTTTCTACTCATTCAGGAGGGAAAAAAATGAAATGGTTCTTACAAGAGTTTATCTTAGGCTTCACGCAGATTCAGGCAACTGCAGAGACACCTCATGTATTTGACAGGCTTTTCTGTACCTGTGGGATTTCTTCTCAAGTGAAAAAATTGGGAGCTGAATGAAAGCTTCTCTCTGAAGTGTAATTGAAAAATCTGACTTCACTATCCCCACTGCCACCTTCCCCACCTTTGGATATGTTCCAGTCTTAGGGAAGCATTACATGACTCATTAAATTAATATATAACACTGTGTACGTGAAGTGCCAGAGAGGCAATAAATATCAGAGAAAGGCATACTGAGATTGGAAAGAAAATGAGGGGATGTATGCTGCTTTTTGTGCTTTTTCTTTCCTTTTTCCTAGCTGCAGGAAAGCCTATTAGGTTTGAATAACAACTTGTCCAACCCACTGTAGCAAGGGTATAAGGAAAAGTAAGTAATTACACGGCTTCTTATGCTAGGCTGGGTAATCAGATCCTCAGTGATGCAGGAGCTCCTCAGGAAGATGGTCAGTTTGTCCCCAGACTGTGTGTCAGTGCACCAAGTGCTTCAGTTTCTGGCTGCCCCAGGAGTCAGTGCCCACTCTTGCCCATTAGTTACCAGAGCAGCTGCAGAGAAGTGGAAGCTTTTTCCTGTGCCCTGTCATGGAGCAATGCAAAATCTGAAAAACATCAATACAGATCTTGCAACAGAAAGAAATGATGTGTTTCTGAAGCAGGTTGCTAGAGTACTTTTACTATAAAAACTGTAGCAGTTTACTTCAGGAAAAATGAACAGGAAGGGCTTCTGATTGATGAACATCTTACTACAACCAGAATTTCAGCTAAGCTTGTCTCACCTGCCAGGAGAAGAAGTCATCTTTCACTAGGCTCAGCTGTGTTCACATACTGCCTGAGCTGGTTACTTCACTTGTTTTAAGTAACTTTTTACTGCTCTGCAAGAATTCTCATTCTTGTATATATCAATGTACAGCAAATATATATCAATGTATATCTCAATGAACAGCGAATAAGGGTGAAGGGACAGAGCTTTTCAAGATTACTCAAGTATTTATTCTAAGTAGTTATTTGGGTAGGGGAAAAAAAGGGCCTAGTTAGTTTGAAGACCTGAGGCATAGCTGTTGAACTTCATTCTGGTTGCCAAGTAAACTTTTAAACTTTGGCATATTCTTTCATTTAATTCCAAACAGATATTGTGAGTGTTGACCTTTAGCCTCATCAACTATTGAAATTTGTTACAAGAATTTCTCTGTGTGAACTGTGGTAGTGTGGACATTAATTCCTTTGATTTAAATCTAGACTCTGGTGTAACCTTTTATAAATTAGCTTGTTAAAATTCATCTCTGTATTAAAAATAAAATAACCAGAGATTTACCATTCTTCAATTTTATGGACATAAATAAAATGTTATTACAGCAAGTTTTATTATGCTACTTTCTAGGCAGCCTGTAATATTGCTTTCAGTGACATGATTACAGTTCTTTGTAACAGGAATTACAGCTTGTATCATGCTCTTTTCTATTCATAATCAAACTGTAGGTTTATATATCATATATTCCTCTATGAATATTTGCTGTTTATTAAGCTTTCCAGCATTTAAAATTTTTATTTGTATAGATATTTTTTAGAATAGACTTACTGATAGCCATGTACATCTTCCTTGTATTACATGAAATGATTAACATTTCTCTTTATTTTTGATGCTGAAATGCTAAGCTGGATCAGGAGGACAGATGCAAGTATCAGAATTGCAGACCATCAATTTGTTTTACTGAAAAGTTGTAAATAAGCAGTTTCTATTTGATTTCACAACATCTTGAAAATATTGAGTACCATTAGTGAAATTGTAAACCTGTATGTTATAAAAAAATCACATGATTAGGTATTTATAATTTAAGTTACATATATATGGTAGCAAGGGGGAATTAATGAAGTTGCATATAAGAAGTGCATTGCTCAGGGAAGGGCTGCAGTCTGCACATATGTCTGTATCCATGTCAATGTGCTTTACTCCCCTGCTTAACCTGTACATACTTTCCCACAATTATTTGCCTTTTTCACAAATGATATGTGTAACTGGCTACTTAAGCACCTACCTATTTTTGTGCCTACCGCCAATATCTGCATTTAGAACCACTATAAATTGTACAGAAATATAAATCTCCAAACAAAATACTGATCAATAATAAAAACAGATGTAATACTGAGAATATACTGTAAGTCATCTTACAAATAAAGAATATGGAAGATTACTGTTGCCAGGTTTCAATAACTTAGCCATAAATTTTGTCATTTTTCATTATTCAGGTTGATTTTATTTTGGTTTTGCTGTGTTTTTAGGTGTTTTGCTCACATTACACGAATTGAAAAAGAAATAGTTCTTGTGCTTTTGCTAGTATGTCACCCTATTTCCATTCAGACAAGTGACCACAATTTGCAATTTTTTTAATAGTCTGATCCTTCTTGAATGTCTGGTCTGTGAATTAAATGCGTTAGTTTCAGCCATTCAATTTTCAAGCATCTAAATGCTTCTGTATCTTAGGAAGTTAAATAATCAATGCTTTGAATCTCCAAATAACCCCCTCTCTAAAGTCATTATTATAGCTGGAAGAGTAAAGTACTGTACTTTCATTTTACTATAATTTTAGAATGTATTTCATAGTTTATGGGAAATAATGCTATAAAGTGGATGGCGAAAACAAGGAGATTAGTGCAAAAATGAACCTTTCTTCTTAGAGATAATGTTTTGCAGAGAATAGGAAATGGGCTACTGCTCTCAGAAGTGCTGTCTGCATTGTCTTTGTTTATAGAGAGGGCTTCAGAGTTGTCCATCTAGGGTTTTTCAAAGGCTCTAATTTTTATAAAATTAAACCAGCAAAACCCAGGAGGCATCATTTGCTATAAAGTCATCCTGCTGTTTTGAGAATACTGTAGTCAGAAAATTAGTTTGACATAAAGTCAGACCTTAAAACAGATGAGTTGTTGTTTCTGAAAAAGATGTCATCTATTCTATGCTGTCACTCTGAAAAAGATGTAATCTCCTCTCTGCTAACACTGTAATTTTTATTTTTATGCCTGTGCCTTTATAAAACTGCAAGTATGCATATGGACATCATTGGGTGCCTGCTGATTTTTAAAGCAATTTTGACATCTTTCTGACAAGCTGTTTTAGTTGCTGCCCTAAGGTTGACTGAACTTACTATTCATTGGGACTAAGTAGTGTCTATTTTCCTTGACAGGGATACACAGATAATTTTTTTTAGGTGAATTAATTCATACTTCACCTGAAGTTCTGAGGGTGAAGAACATCATGCTTCTGTTAATGAAATCTGTCACATCTTTTATATGATAAAAAATTTGGTGGATTCCATTTATGTAAATTGAGATTTATAGCATTAGATGTCTAAGTGAGAGCTGGATTGCTAAACTCTACAACTGCAGTTAATGGAGGTCTAGAACAGAATGTGGATGCTTGGGCAAAGGTGTCTACTGTCATTTTGGCTTCACAGTCTCATACTTGTCCTGTTTCCAGTTCAGGTTGGTGCAGATCTCCTGCAAATCCTCTGCCATGTCTCTGTGCCCAGGTTTTAGACACAACAGCAGCTCCTGAAATTTAAACAACTGAGTCTTGTTCTTGTCAATACAGGTGATGCAATTGAAAGAGCCTAAAATAAAAAAGGCAATGTAATAGTGCTTCTTAGATATTTTAGGTGCCTCAAGATGTTTTGTTCGGACTCCAGCTGCCTCTCTAGAACTTAAGTGAACCTGCATGGATCCTTTGCAGTACCTGCCAGCTCTTTGCAGGGTTCCTGCATAATCCAGGCATCCAAAATGGCACCAGGCACCTTTGCTTAGGTAACTGAATTGTTCCTTAGATGTACAGCCAAAGCCTATCCTCCAGGCTCCCTCTGGAATCAGAAGAAAGAGACAGTCACTATTTCGGAACAGATATCTGGAATAGATGTCTGTGTGGTTGTTATTCTTAAAATGGAAGGATTAATATTTCTGGGAGGTGTCCTTGTTTCCCGAATGGCTATGGAGAGAGCCAAGGCAACTTGGTTAGTTTTTGAGTACACACAGTGAAATGTAACCTGTGTTTCCAACTGGAAATGTAGCTTATATTTCCTGCCATAAACAGATATTTCCTAAATATTTTGCAGGCAGAATCTTGATATTACCTCCTGCAGGAAATCATAACCAAGTTTTCACAAACTTCACTTTGAACATTCAGATGGAGAAATTAAAGGAGTTGTTCTGATACAATGGTTGCATAATCATATTGCAAACACCAGTTTTCTGGCCAGAAAAGGATCCATGTGTGCAGTGCCTATTACTAGTTCACAAATCACAGGAGTATAAAATAGAATATGTAACTTTATACTCTAATTTTGCTTTTTTATATTTTATAATTTAACTTTTTTAAAATTTAATAATTTTTAGGGAGAATAGTAGATCATACTAAGGTAGAAAGACCACATAGATAATTTTGCATGTATGTGTGTATATATTTGATACATACATACATGTATTTGATAGATAATATAGGGGTGAAAAGGAAGCAGAAAGAAGTAGTGCCCAAGCAGGGAAGGATCTCCTGAGGCCATCATAGCCCTGCAGAGTGCTGTCACTGTGCTGGTGATGAGCCAGCATCCATCCACTACAAGAGGGGCACAGCAGCAGGCACTGATCCTGGAGGACAGTCTACCTTACAGGTCACCTGCTCTCTAGTTACCAGCTGGCCACAAGATCACCCATCCTCTGCCTTGTCTCCATCTGTTTTTCTTCCTCTGTACAGTACCCATGAACTCCCCCAGCCCGCCTCACTTTCTCTCTCTCTCCATCTCTGTCATGTTTCATAGTTCTTATTGACAGAGAGAGAGAGAAAGAAGTGCTTGTAGCAGACGGTGTGATAGGGAAATGACTCCTGTTTGTCCAGGGGAATTGATGACAGTCTTCTGCTTATCTGCAGTGGAAAGCAGCTACCCTGAAGGGGAAGGAATACCTGCTCATGCAGAGACAGGGAGGTGGTAAATGTTGCTGGGAGATGCCAGTAGACTATTTAAAAACCAGCTCCAGCTGCCAGCATCGAATCATCCAGACTGGGATGATGAAATAGATATGATCTGTGATGACATCAATCTGGAATAATTGCAAGCATTCCATGGACAGAAAGGGATTCAAAATTATGCTTACAAACTAGAGGAATAGCCCAAATAAAGGGGGAGCAAGCATGAAGTGCTGTGTTATATAAGGAATGATTAATCCATTATTTAAAATGATAAAGATTTGGCTAAGCAGTAGAACACTAAAAAAAGGTCTTATTGGACCAGAATCTAAAGCAAGTGAAAAAGTCACAGGTGCAGTATAATTGAAAAAAGACACATCTTACCTTAGGGTACATAAATAGAAGTGTCATTCACAAGACACAGAGTTTGCTTTGTCATTAGTTAAGCCTGAGCAAGAATGTTGTGTCCAGTGTTTCCTCATTGACTTTCAGGGAGATGGAAAGAAGCAGGAGGTGTAAGGAACAGAAAAAAAGTGTTTCTAATTAAAATAATTATAAAAGAGGGCATATGCAGTGATGTTGAAGTAAATGGTTTGTTTAATACTGAAAGATAGGATGGGGAGAAGAAATAAAAGTTCTCAGTAAGTAGGATGATGGCAGTGAGAGAATGATGATCAGTTGCTCTTTGGAACCAACTGAATTTAGATCTGAAGAAATTAGGGAATTGATTTCCAATTGGTTTTCATCTAACTACATTTTTTGTAGCATCTCCTTTTTTCAGGTTTTCAAGAAGGGATTAGATAAATACCTCTTCCAGTGGTGTTGCTCCTGCCTTTGGGGAGGCTGGGCTAGCTGATGCTTTGAGCTGTTTTCCAGCACTCTGTTTCTGAGAATCTCTGCTCTGATTTCATTATTATTTCTGTCAGTCCTCACAAGTGTGTCTTGGTGTGGTTTCAGCTGCTCCTGCTGGTATCATGCTGATGCCTCAGAAGATGAGAAGTTTCCCATAAGACATTTGTAAATAAAGATGTCTCAGAAGATGGGAAGTTTCCCATAGGACATTTGTAAATAAATGCCAGTGCCATAAGTATATTCCTTGCCAGCTGAGATGTCATTAGGCACCAACATAAATCTTTATTGTGTTCTTAGTACTTTTGCATCCATTGCGCCAGGTGTCACATGTATGTTCTTTCAAACACGTAGTAGTCATTGAAACAAGTTATGAAGCTACAAGGTCAGGACTTCTGTGCATGTATACATTATATATTTTTACCTCTGCTGAAAAAATTTTATCATGCCCAGGTAATGAAGAAGTGCACTAATTTAAGTCAACAGGAATGGAAAATTGACAGAAGCTTTATGAATTTTTACCTACTCTATACCTAGAAAATTTTTTTCACTCCCTTGAAGACAGAAAGAAAAAGAGATAAAGGAAAGAGGGATATTTATATGAAGATCTTTAAAAGTGCACTGAATTTTTATTTAGATAGTTTAATGTCTTTAGTGATACAGAAAGCTTGGCAATTTGATAAAGGCATGGCAGACAATGTCATGCTTGGCAGAAGACAAGAGACAAACATGGAAACTTCCATGACACAAGTGCCACAATGGTCCTCAGTGCCAAATGTCCTGACTCTGCTGCTTGCTGGTGGTGCACACTTGGGGAGGAGACCAATAAACACATTACTACTTCTCTAGGTTACTTTTACCATGGCTAGTGATTTGTAACTTGAAGAGAGTACCTTTTGTTTAGGTGTCACCAGAGCCCTGGGATGATTTAGTAAAAAAATCACTTTTTCTCACAGTTTTCCTTTTAATAAAGATACCATTATATAAAGAATTTAAACTTGGGTAGTATCAAGTGCAATCCATCAATACTGAAGGATAATAAAAAACTTTCTGTGGAAGAGGTTGAATAATATTAAGCTACCATTAGGGGTTTTAGCTTATCCAGGACAAAATTTCTTTTTTTCTCTCCTGTGACATGGAGTCATAAAAAATAGCTGGAAGAAGAATAATTTCAAAGCAATGGTTTATTTAATATTTGTAATTGAATGTCACAGTTCCTCATAACTACAGATATTGCAAGAAAAAAAATCCCCAAGTCTGAGCATGTCTAATTCATTATTCACTATTACAGATTTGAACTGATAACTTTGGCAAAATAATTTGTTTTCTCAGCAGTTAGGAGCTGGTTACAGGTCGCTGTGATAATGTAATCTGCAATATGAATGTAATATTGCACGCAGCAGAGAGGGAAGATAAAACAGCTGTGCTGGGAGGTCTGCAGTTACACTGGATAATTGGCAGTTCAATAGCAGTTAATGACTTTTTTCTTAATACTAATATGAATGTTGAATTTTCATTAGTTCATGGGTATGTCTCCATGGCACAATACAGCACTCTGCAGAGATGCCAGAGGTACCTCTGGTGCAGCTAGTAGAATTTCTGGATGCTGTGAAGTTATGTCAACATGGAGCTCTGTACAGAATGGTTGTACCAGTGGGAGTTGGTCTCAGAATAAGACTTGTCTCACAAGCTTTAAATAGGTTATCTGCTGTATGACCAGCATCCAGCCAGAGCTGATCATCAGAGTGCCCTTTAACAGAGAGGAGCACTTCCATAAGGGAATATGTTTTGTTCTAAAACAGGTACTTAAGACAAGGACAACTGGTCCCTCTGGAGTACCTATCTGGAGGTACTAATAGGGAAATGGGATGGAAAAGACAATGAGAGGAGTTGACTGACTTAGGATAGATGCTTTTTTCCAGTACATGTTGGAATGAATTCCGCCTGTTGCTCCATCTTAACCTGCCTTTTTGAAGATAATTAGAAGACAGCCCTGAACTGGCACACAGCTGAGCTTTAGTTGACTAAGTAGTATTAGCCAGCAGGTCAATGCCCTGCATGTGAATTCTGTGCACAGTGTGAACTGCAGAGGGTTTTTCATATAGATTTTGTGTGAATTCTGTATCAAAATACATGTAGGACAGAGAAGATAGGCTTTGAAAGTAGCCTCAAATGCATGTGATTAAAAATAGGTCATCCCTTGTTCTTCAAATTGAGATGCAAGATAGCCCCACTGTCTTACTCTGCTGGTCTGTTAACCCTAAAGTTACTTGAAAGGAAGAGCTTCATTCTCCTAACTATGTCTTGTTCACATAAGGGATATTGTAAGGTTTCCCGTTCTGGTTGTTCCTTACCCATCATGGCTTTAGCACGTGAGCTCATTGCTCAGCTCCAATGTCAAAGGTTGAGCTGTAATCCAGTGCAGGTGCACCTGAGCTCTGCTGGGCAGGGTCCTTCATGCTTTTGGACTGGGCTGAAGCACAATCAAAAATCTGAGGGCTTTGCCTTCCAGGAGCTGCACTTGGCTGTGCAGGGAATCAGAGCCAGCCCCTGTCACATTTTTCAGTGGAGAAATAATTCAGGAGGAGTAAGAAATGGAATCTTCCAGATTTAGAAGCCTAAAATATAAATTAATTTTCTTTCTTTATCAAATGTTATTTTGTAAACAGATGACCGTTTTTCTTGGTGTTTTCTGATGACCATTTTCCTTGGCCAGGTGCTGATTTCTTATGCTACTGTGCTTTTTAGAATGCACTGAAAGTTTGAAGTTGAAAATACTAGATGATACAACATTGCATTTTAATTCTCAATATTAGTTGATAATGTGGCAAGTCTTGTTGTTAAAGATAAAAATAATTTATTTAAGCCTTTTTTAATAATATAACACACTGACATGTCTTTTTTTCTCTGCATCAGAAGTGATTTGCTTTAGCTTCTGACCTCCTAGGCTATTTAGATAGGAATCCTCTGTTAGTCATTTGGACTTTCTAAGCATTTTCCAGTCATGTACAATAGGTTTCTATTTGGATAACAAAAATATCTCCCAAACCAACTGGAACTTTACATAGGAAGAGGTCTTCAGGATTTGCAGAACAGTATATATGACCCTTAGTTTTGGTTTTGAGCCGCAGAGTATGGCACTGCTAAATTTCAGAGTTGTGGTGCTCCTGATATCTGTAGAATGTCAGTACTTAGGTGCTTGAGCACAGCACCTGTGATCTGTCATGCACTTGTTTGTCAGTCACTAGCATGGATTTGTCTCAGCAGTTTCCCAGGTTTGATACTCTCTGAGGTCAGCACATGCCAGCTCCACTGCTCATTGGCAACTTGGATGCAGCTAGTTGTGCTGTGAAATAAGTTAATCTAGGTAGAAACAAATTGTGCTGTGCAACAACACTTGTCCTCCAGACAAGAAAACTCCTTGGCTCACTTCATTTGTTAGGTTAGATCTATCCAGAAAGTGCAATTCATTGCATCCCTGTGAGGTTAAATAGCCATCATTTCTAGTGGGAGAGCTGGACTCTCCAGAGGGCCATGCAGCTGATCTGATTGGAAAATCTGTATTAGAAGACAGCTCATTGTACAGCTCTTGTAGATAATTCATTGTGCCTTTTTTCCTTCCATTCTCTGTACAGTGAATGTGGCTTAAGCCAAATACTCATCTGTTACCCTTCTGGCAGTCAGTGACGTGAATGCCACCTGCATTGGTGTCAGAGCTGTCAGCTCTTTTTTTTTCCTCTTTGACAAAATAGGTGGACAGATATTCCCTGCATGTTGGGAAACTGCTGTTGCAGGCTTGTTTATGAGGGGTGAACTGTGTCTCTTGGTCTTGCTTGGCTTCATGCCCCTTGACAGCAGCTCCATGCAGTTCAAATGCTGCATGGTGCCCTGCCTGACTGAGCAGAAGTTGTGGCAGGTGAGAGACAGCTACCGAAGAAGAGAAGAGGGAGCTTGAGGTGGAACACAGGACAGCTACACTGAGCAGTTTACCTGCACTTAAGGTCAGAGGAGATGTTGTTCACTTCAGTTTAGGTAGATAAGGGTCTGTAGGTGAAGGACTTCCAGCATACTTACTTTGTGAAAACAAACTAAAGAAATACCAGAGTCCCATAAGCAGCCTTTGTTACGTACCTGGAATGTAGGTGCAAATTAATTGCACAGATGGGATGGACTGGATTTCACTTTAACCTTGTGTGACAGAGAGAGCAAGTTGTCCTTGGGCAGTAAGGGCTTATGCAATGTGTAGAGAAGTAGTTAGCAGTAGCTGTGTGTGTTTGTGTGATGAACGAGAGGTGATTAAGAGAAATCAATTTTAAGGAGGAAATATCTCATTTCCTTTTAATCAAAAATAGTGTCTCCTTTGGCATTTCATCCTTTTTTTCCCCCAGAAAAATGGTTGAGCTAGCTGGGGGAATAACTTAGCTATTTTTAAAATGCTGATTATCTGCCTGCAATTCTTTTTATAAACCATGCCCCTTAAATGGACAGGAAAAAAACAAGAGGAATAAAAAGATGGGCAGTGAATTAGCAAATGCATTTAAGGTAGTTGATCAGCTTATCTTTCCAGTAGACCCACTTTAGTCACATGCTCATATATTATTAACCTGACTGCATCAAGGCTAATACTGTATGTCTTTCCCAGCATACCCATTTATGTGGCATTGGGTGCCTTTTGAATTGGATGCTGGTGCTGTAAGTTGGAAAGGGAAGCCGGAAGTTTGCATAATGTAATCTTGTTATCCATTAGTATAATATTCTTTATTGGTTTTATAAATATTTGTGTAATATCATCATGAGTGATCTGGAAGATGGGATACCTCCCACGCTGGTATTCTATGATTTCATGATCTTTACATTAAAAAGAAAAGCTTTAACCTCCAAAGAAGATCCCTTTTGCATGGCCTTCCTCAAGGAATCATCTAGCCCTAACGCTTGTGGTGTTATGCTTTTCTTTCATTAGTCACATCTATAAGGATCTCATTTACAATCTTGCATTATATTCCTGTAAGTTACGTAGACACACACATGTATAGACACATCATTTAGTAACCTGCTGGCACAAAGGTTTCTATATGAGCAAGGTGGTCTAAATGAAAAAAGAATTACTCTACTGAGATGTAAGTATATCCATTAATTTGATTGCTGGTGCTCAGTGAGCAGCTGTCTTTAAGACAGAAGTCACAGTCATTTACTGCTACTTTTCCCTGCAAGTCCCTGAATGATTTTTGTTAATAGCTTGAGCAAGTGACCAAATCTCATGAGACTCCTGTATGAATCTTCTGCAATTTTTCTTTCTCATCCCTCTTGACTCTTGATTATTCACATCTTTTGTGCTGGAAAGCAGGAGGCTGGGTTTTTCTCATCATTGTTTTAGTAGTCCTTTTCCTGGGATATGTAGTCTCAAAAAAAACCCCAAAAAAACAAACCCCAAAAAACAAACAAAAAAACCTGTTGTAGGAAAAACCAAATCCATCCCTCTCTTTAAAAACACTGCTGAATGAAACTAAATGCAAACATAGCTTGTTACTCTCTGACACACAATTAGCTAGCTCTCCTGGGCTTGATGCTGCAAAATATGGTAATAAATGAGTTCTAAAATTCTTTGCACCTCTGTATACCATTTGTTTTTAACATTTGCATGACTTTGAATGTCATCTCTTCCCTAATGTGTGTGGCATTGTTGAATCCTATGTCTCTTTATATATTCATGTTATTGTGGTGCCCTTCATGATCATAAAACAAGAGCAAACCTGAAATAAAATGTTATGATGAATCTATACTTAATGGCAGATCACTTCAGAGGGATTCGATTAAAACATGGCAATAATACAGTAACAGTGCTGAAGATTCCGAAGATGGATTTAGTTAATTGCTTCTAGAGGACACAAAATTAAGCACTACCTTTCAAAAATGAGTGATAAATCTTCAGGTACATGGAAATAATGGGTATGAAAAGTTGACTAGATGTAATGTTGATGAAGGCAATCAAAGGATGAAAGTGTCAGGGTTACTTTTCAATCTGTCATTGAGCTGTGGTCACCTATCACTGCAACTAGATTTTGTCCTAGCTCTTACTGTGGCCACTAGTACATTTCCATCTTCTTCTCCCTGTTGTTCCCTTCATGTCTGTTATTCTGTGGTCATCTTTTGTTGTCAGAAGGGTGATATTTTTTCATCAGTTTGTGCAGCATAACCAACCCCCTGCCAGTTAGGCTGTTTCATATTCTTCAAGATGCCCTTGCCTACAGCCAGCGCCCCGGCCTCAGTGCTGAATGCTCAGCCTCAAGTCCTTTGCCATGTTGCCTTTTCTGCTGGTGTGGCAGAGCTGTCAGTAATTTTATTTATTTATTTATTTATTTATGTTTTATGGTATGCTAATTTCTTTGAAAACAGAAAGTGCTTATTTTTAATGATACCATTACACAATGTCTTACTTGTTTATTTATTTTGACTTTTGAATTGAATAGCAGATATTTGTGCTGTATAATGAAATATAAGAAGGGTTGTATTTATTAAAAAGGTTGCTGTACCAGACCTTTGAAAAAAAAAAATCCTCCAGTATACTCCTACCCGTGCTTTTGCTGCAATGAGCCATACCATAACTGTGACTGTTTCTAATGGCATTAGAGAATGCAAGGAAGGAAGGTGGGAGGGAATTTTTTGATGTGTAGGTTACTCTATGATCACAGTGGAGTGAAAGTTCAATTTTATTTGGTTATCATCACTCAGCAGGGACAGGGTACCTTGATTGTTTTTCACAAAACCCATCGGTAAACGGTCAGGCACTCAGAAGCTGTAGTCTCCATGTCATCAAAATCATGTATTCAATAATCCTCCAAGACAGTTATTTCATTGATTGACTGAAAAAACTCCAGAGGAGACTAGTTTAGCATATTATATAATATCAGACTTCTGAGGAACATATTGTCTTTTCCTTTCCAGGGCAAATATTGTGTCAAATTTGGCTGTTACATGCAGTGCTGCAATTCCAGTGGTCAAAGAGAAGAGGTTTTGGCCCAACTTGTGTTGTCTGTCATACAGAATGGCAGAGGCAAATCCATCCAGCGCTACTGCCGATATCCCAACCATCAGTTATCCCATTGTGTCATCGTAGGATGGCACCAAAGCTACAGATCTTCACACCAAGAGCGGAATTTTTAAGTAGTTAGGTATCATCACCTGAATTTTTAGGTGCTTTGAAGGGCAAGGAATGGCCGTGTTTCCAATTCTTTGTATAATCCCTGAAAAACTAGGACCCCAACATTGTGAGTATTTGAGTGTGTGCTAAAAGCAGCAGCAGAATTGTATGTAATTACAAAACTGAATTCAAAAAACACTTCAAATCTTCATTTCTTTGAATTTTTTTTCAGACATTACCTGTCGCTTGATATGTACAAATTTTATGATTCATCCTGCCCACTCTTTCTTTTTTACATTTTTTAAACAAAAGTAGCACAATATGTAATAGAACTGGGGCTGTGTTCAGTTCAACATCTTCTTACAGATGTGATCAGTATCACTCCTCAGGTTTGCAAGAATATTGGCTGGAGCTCTCAAATGATGATGTGTTTCTAAAACCTGCCCTTTTGCATTAATTACTCTCCAGCTTATCTTGTTGTTAATAGAGGGTTCTCTGTTCTCTTTAGTGGCCAATAACAATAATGCCAGTCAGGATTCCTGCTGATATCTTTCTAGTGTCTTTATGTAAGCTTTATGTATGAAAAGGAGATTTTTATTCTAGAGGTCTAGGAAATAGCCAGATCGTTTTCTGGGCTCTAGGTGTTGGATGTTGTTTCAGCACAAGAGACTAAATAAGAAACTGAGGATTCTCTTTGGGCATGCTGTTGAAAATGCCTCCCTGGAGCTAATACTCTCTTTCTGTCTGGGTGAGATACAGAAAGGAGCTTGTCAGGCTGAGCAGAAAATAGAATTTGTGTGCAACGGGCTCTGTTTGACACTTAGAGGACTTGTCTTTCTTGTAGTCCTTACTGTGCTGCAGTTCATGCTGGGGGCTGGCTCAGCCTGGCTAGCTTGGGAAACGGGGAAAAAGAAGGTGTTTTGAGACAACTTCTCCCATTTTTCCCTTGAGCTGTTCTATTCTATCTGATGGAGATCAAAATATTTTCTTAATTCTTTTCAAGCTAAACTCCCAGTGAAAAATACGAAATCTAAATAAAAAATTTGTTATATCAACCAATAGGTCCAACACCATTTTTTCCCTTTGTTTTCCCTTTACAGGAATAAACAAACCAGAGTATTAAACATGATAAAAGGGGAGGCAACATGTTTTTTTTAATTATTCAGTAATTTTCAGAGCCTTGGTGTCATTTAGAGTTAGTATATATCCTAAAGAAATTTTAAAAGACTGTACAGTTCAACAGTTACTGCTGGACCATGAAGAAATATCCCCAAGAACTGAATTTCCCTGAGCTTTATTTTATTTTAGTGTGTGTCTGTGTTTCTTCTGCTGCCCCACCACGACTCCTGACTTCCAGAAAAAAATGTAGTGGGGGGGCCATGTACAGACATTGCTGCCATTAGGTTACTTCACAAGAGGTGCTGGAAAACATTCTTGAGTTCTCTAACTCCAACCAGCCCTACCAGTAAATTCTTGGAGCACTCACATGTGGTTTCGGCCCCTGCTACCTCTTTCCAGGCTTTCCAGGCTCTGCCAGGAGTCTGCAAGTGCCAGAGTTGCTTCTGACACCCAGCTAACATATGGACACCCCATTTTGGAGGGTGAGATTGTCTAATAGTAAGGAATTGAGATGCTCATGCCAGAGTATATGTTTAATATTCTAGTCAAGTTTAATCCACTAGTAGAGAGATAGCTATAGAGTCTCTTTGAGAAATTTATCTACTGATCTGCAGGCCTAATAAATTCAGCTTTTTTTGTGGTACCAGAAGTACTGCCTGTACTGCATTTAACCTTATTAAGCATCCTCACTAAGCCATACATGTTGAACTTTTAAATGGAGGTGAATTCTCAGCAGGAATTCAGAGTTGGTAAAAATTCCCCGCAGTTTTCTGTGACAAAAGGCTCCAGTGATGTTTGCAGTTTAGCTTTTCCCAAATAATTTTTTTCTGGACAAAAAATTATGTGTGCAGGGCTCCTGACTCAAGCTTCAGAGCTACAGCTGATGCTGCAGTGGCAAGGTGTCTCTGTTGGGTGCCATGGCCAGTTGTGTGATGCCATCACCTTGTTCTTTTCATCCTTGGCACCATTAGAGTGCTTTTATGATGCAAATTTAGCTTCCACCTTCCTTTATAGCACTCCAAAGAAATAATTCATAGTCAGTATGTATAAGAGATGAGGGAAAAAGTGTTAATAAAGTTAACCTGGATAAAAATTTGTTTGATGCATACTGATCAAATTAGGTGACTTTTTTAATGCCATGTAGAATTACTGTGGAGGCTTTATGTTAACAAAATTTTGTACTTTGTAATCAAATCAGTGGAAAAAGAGGCCAAGAGACATTGCCATTCCTAGCAGCAATCTGTAAGATTTCCATTAAAAAATGCCTTCTTGGCACTGAGCTACCTGTGTGCTCTGCAGGAGGACCTCACAGAGTCCAGAGTCTGTTTCTGCCCAAACATGTCTTGGCTCCAGTGAAGAGTCTGACAAGTGCGATGTGGGTGAGGAATAGGTAGTTTACAAATCCAAAGTGCAACACAATCTGTAAGGGGATGGATTACCAGAATGTCATGTTTACTATGTGTTTGAAATAACTGGAAATCACTTTTCATTAATAGGTCTCAAAGTTCCATCTAAAGGTGCTTAAAAGTCTTGTGCTGGGGGACAACAGACAAGACCTCTCTTGGTCTTGTCCTAGATCCTTCAGCTGACCAGTGAAACCTGTATTCCTGAGGTCTGGTCCAATTTTTGGTGACAAAAGCTGGTGCTGTTCAGCCCAGTTGGTGAAGATCTGTGGACTGCATCTGTGTGGCCAATGTCCATATTAAATGCTGAGAGTTTGCTTTGTAGAAGTAGTTCTGGTTTGGTTCAGTGGGCATAATTCATAGTTGGTGCTCTAGGTATGCTTATGGAGAGCACCTCTGGCTTGAGTCCATCCAAGGTGTACAGAAAAGTTGTAGATCCCCCATCTCTGAAAGCATTGAACGTCATGTTGGATGGGGCTTTGAGCACCTGGGATAGTGGAAGGTATCCCTGCCCAGGGCAGTGGGGTTGGAACTAGGTGGTGTTTAAAGTACCTTCCCATCCAGAACTTCCTGTTACTCTACAATTCTGTGGCATGCTCCAGAGCAGGTCTGCAGCATGCACAGAGGTGTAGAAAGGGAGACAATTTGGCAGATGCACTTCAAAAGCATATTCCCAATTAGAACCACAGTGCTAATACAGACAACTTAAAGCCATACTGACTCCTGTTTCTAGAATTAATTGTCATTTCATTTTGGGACACTGAAGCACATCTCCATCTGATGTGTTACTTATTCATGACTTAATTAGTAAGTACTTTGAAGTGATACCTTCCTCTTTGCTCTCATTTTTTGACTGTTTGTGAGTGGCAGTGATAAACAGGTGTAAGAATTGCTGTGTCAGTTCATACCAAATGTGTCTTAGCCCAGTATCATATCTCTCACTGGGGCTAGTGTCAGATACTTAATAAATAACAAGAAAAAGCCGTGCTTCCCTGGAAAAATCTCCCAGCATCCATGACTTTGCTTCAGGAATATATGTGGTTGCAATTGGTTTCATAATGCTTAATCCAAAGGACATTAAAATAAATAATTCTGCTTATTTAGCCTATGTGCACCTACATGAAGGGAATAGCTATATATAAGTTTTAGCCATGTTTTTTCTTGTACATCATACTTTTCTACAACATATTGTTGTAATTCTCATCATCATCATTGTTAGCTGCGCTCATTAAGTCCCCAGAGCTGCCCAGTGTTAACTACTGACACTGCCATGCAATCTGCCTCTGTGCACACATGCAGATTTTGGAAGTTGCTTACTTTCACCAGCTGTTGTCTCTGAATGTCAGAAAACTTCCAGGTGCAAGCAGTATAAAGCAGTGTGTGTCTGTCTGTGGCTGTAACAGGGAAAAGCTGTAAACTCTACCTTAAATTTCTGGACTTTCTAGTCCAGAATTTTGCAAGCAGCAGATCTTTTGCATTAATTTGCACTAGTCCTCAAAAATCTTTTGGAAGTAATGTTTGAATTATGCTACTGGGAATTCAGGAAGAGAAAATCCAAATGTCTTTGAATATTCAGTAATGGATTAATGGAGACTATTCCTCAAGCTCCTTTTGCTAACAATACCGAGCTCCACGGTATAAGGTAGTGTGTAATCCCTGAGATGAGAGTTTTTGATGACTTCAATGAACTTTAAAAAAAGAAACTGTAATACATTTTGAAAGAATTTAAAATCTGTATTTTTTTAATGCAGAATAGGAATTGAGAGCAGATGAGGTATTCTTTCTGGAACTCGTGACTCCTCCTTTCTAAAAAGATAAAGCTTCAGAAGTAAGTCATTGTGAAATCTGGGGCAGGAAATCCAATAGAACTCAGGTTTAAGTATTGCATCTCAGGGAGTGGACAATAATTTGTATTTGCTTCATAAAAAAGTGAAAACCAGGATTATTTTCCTGTAGGGAGGTCATACTTGAGGTATAGCACCTGAAGACAAACACCCTTAATCAGGAGTTAGTGGTGAGTCCCCCAGTGTCTAAGATTAGATATAATTTGTGCTTCCTACTACACACACAGACCTTTCACTGACACAGTCTTAATTTTTCAGAATGTACTTTCTCAGGTTCTTCACCTCAGCATCTTCTTTGCTGTTATCTACCCTGGAACCAGTGTAGAGTTTTCCAGATAAGTCGATTGCTGTAGTTTCAGGTGTGCTGAAGAGCAGGAGGTGAACAGAAAGTGGGCAGACAAAGGGAGAAGCTAATCCTTGCTGCAGAGTGCTCAAAAATCACTCCAGTGGTTTATTTCGAGTGGGTTTTTTTTCAGTTCAAAGACTTTTTTCACCAAATGACCACATGGTGCAAGAGAATTCACAAATACCTGGACATTCTTCATCCCTCCTTAAGGGCAGCTATGAGTTTTTAGACTCCAGTATGGATTCCTGCTGTGATCAGATAGGAGACAGGCTCAAGGTGCCTTTTGAGGAATTAAAACTCTTAGTTTGGCAGGGTATAAAGAAAAGGCTCTTTAGAAGACTTCTGAAAGAATTCTGGAGTTTAGGGCAGGAGCACACCAAGTAGTAGACTTAATATTATTATCTTAATGCTGATTTTTTCCTATGTACTTCTAATTTAATATGAAACTGAATACTGAATAATATAATACTGAAACACTTACAGAGATGTTGCAACAAAACATTGATTTTCTTCAATGACTTTTTTTTTCTAAATTACATTTTCTCAAAATCAATATATTTTGGCAGACAAATTTTGATGATACTTTTTATCATTGTGAGATCAACTACAATGCTATTGGAATCTACTCATTATGGTCCTAAGCACTCTAGCAAAGTAGAGTGTGTGTGTAACAAAGCCACTTTCTCTGTACCTGCTGAATCCCTTTGGCAGAAGTGGGAAAATAAAGATTTAAAATAGCTTTTGTTTACTTAGTACTATGGCACAGCTGACACAGGAATGCAGAAGTGGATTAAAGCCCAAGCTTTAAAGTTCTGTTGTCACTGTTATTTTAGACAGCACAGGTAAAACCAGTATTTCAGCATATGATGACCACTCCTGTGGTTTGTAATTTAGTCCATGTCATATTCTAGGAGGTCTCTGTTTGAAATCAGTTTATTGCATAGATATGATTCACCATTTATTTGATTATTTCTTTTTTAGGTTTTTTTTTTTTCCAAAAAAGTGTGCCTAAAAAAATTTAATCCTTCCTGGTGGGATCCAGATGCATCCAATACTTTCAGAGAAGTAAGCATCACATACCTATTAAATATTTCTCTGAGGGTTTATAGTTGCAATCAATTCTGACTGACTAGTCTCAAAAGATAGCATGTGAATACAGCCTATTAGCCAGATCTTTATAAGCCATTGTAAAGTTACATCCACTCAAAAAGGTCTGCTGCTCTTAGGGTATTGTTTCTCTATGAAGTTGGGCCATTGTTTCCTCTATGAAGTTGGCTGAATGACTGCATGAAGTGTATGGCTGTCACTGTGGACAGGGCAGATGTGAAGGGTTGTTAAGCTGTTTTATCTGATGAAGCCCAAGATGAAAGGTGTAGCACTAGGACAGGGTGTGCCAGCACTGTGTGCACAGATACAGCAGCATATCCCTAAACACCCTGTCAGCAGGTTCAACTGAAGCAGAGCCAGACTAAGAGTTGTTCTATTCCAGGATTGTAGAAGTCATTAACTGATGCATGCATTGATTAGATTTTTAATTCCTAGGTAAGACCACAGGTATCACAAAAACCACAGAAAGCCCTCAGCTCTCAGCACAGACTTAGAGCTGGGGCCATGCTGGGATAATTATGTACTCCTTAAGATCCTGCTGTTCTGCTTACAGTCCAAGCTCAGGAAAGTAGGTCCAGGTATGTGCAGTGATGTGGCATTTTAAAAGCCATGTCATTGAATTAGAGTGATTGCCACTGGAGGAGCAAGACTGCTTTACAAATTGCTTTAAAATAGAGGCTGAATCTCCGTGAATCTTATGCTTGATGCATAATTTGTCTATTTATTTTCACAATAGAAGTATTTAAAATTTTTTTTACACTTTAACCACCACAGAAAGTACATCTTTTATATCCTTAATAACTTGTGCAGCTACATATATATTATAGAATTATAGTGAGGAGGAAAGGAAATATTGCAGATGAAACTGAAAAGGTTTTTTGAAGTTGCAGTATTATCAGTGGTGTCTTCCAGTGGGGTTGCTAGTAGCAAGCAACAAGCTGCCTTCTTGCCAGAACCTTCTGAATTGCTGCAGAAAGTTTTTTTCTTGTTCTTGGTGCTGACACATGACATGCATCTCAGATGGTGGCCTGGGAGCACTGTCATGCACCCAATACAGATGACAAACTTGTTTCTTTGATGAGATCATCCCATCACTCAAGACATGTGCCAGCACCTGCAATATCTCACTTCTGAAGTTAGTGCAGAAAACTGTGACTATTTTGTATCAATTGAGAATTTTATTTAAAGGTGCTTTATATCATCTCTTGTATGAATAGGAGATAGGATGGTATTCGCATATGCTGCGTTTCAATAGTTTAGTTTAGATTCGGTGCACTAGAATAAAGTTATGCATGTAATTGATTGCCCTCCATAAACTGCCCAGGTTTTGCTCAGGTTATTTTTGGGGGAAAATGTTGCATTTTCTTCCTTTGCTTCCAGAGTAATTTAGTGTGAGCGCGGTATTGTTTAACTTTAAAATTATTAGTTATATCTATGCATAAAACAATCTGTTTAAATTAAATGGAATGACGATTGCAAAAATATCTTAGGACCAATATTTCAGAAACATGCTGATTTTGGAAACATTTCACAAAGGAATACAATAAAATAGGCAGGCAAAAATCCCAGCTTCAAAAATATCTCTGTATGGAGTCCTGAGAACATATTAACATAAAAAATTATTTCTTATAATTTTGGGTATATCTTACTGATGCATTAGACTCCGAGTACTATGTGCATGTGAGGGTACTAATAAATGTAAAAAATTTTCGTTTATTGGGCAAAGGCAAGTATGTCAGTATTTATAACTTCTTGATTGCTTAATAGAATATTACTCATCTGGATTGTCATTTTATTTTCCTTTAAGATATCTCATCATATTAGAAATTAACACAGGCAAACTTTGGACATTTTACATAAATGTGTCCTGGCCTGTTGTCATTTAATTTTTCAAACTAACTTTTTTTTCGTACAGATCATGTTTCTGCTTGAGCAATTCATATGTATTTTTGTAGTGTCTGAACTGCTTCTCCTTGTAAGGTAGGCATTTGCCTCCAAGGTAGAGTCCTGTGTTGCACTCAGTCTTCTGCAAGTCTTCCAGTTAATGTTTTAGAAAGGTAAAATCATGGATAATTCTGTATTCTCAAAGAGAAGGAAGTAGAATGAACCAACACTAAATGTTGTATTGTTTGACTAAACTCTGCTTTTTGTTCCTGTGCATGAAAAAATAAGGATTTTAGGAGTATCCTTCTTTCAGACCTATAATTCTAACAAAAATAACTTCTGTTTTCATTACCATCTTGAGCATTTCTTTTCCTAGTACTTGGATAAAATTAGAGGATTAAAAATTTTGTTTATTTTGAAATTTATTTTCTTTTGTTGGAGTTGCTGAGTATTTTTTAAAAATCGGTTGGATGACTGCAAGCAAAATGTAGAGAAACAGTACCAAAAAAATGCTTCTTTTCTTTCTGTAATTGCATTATTATATTTAAAGTTTTCAAAACCAAGTGTTGACCCATACTTATTAACATGTTACTGTTAAAACTCTAAAGTACACTTTTTCATTGGTTTTACTGCAGGGACTGATAAAAGCAGTAGCAATTCCAACATTCTCCCTTCTGGCAGTCATTTTAAATGGTCTTTTATACTTGGAGAGTTCATCATAAATTTCTAATGCTAGTGCCAATGGAGTTTGTTACAAGTTCTTGTACTGCAGTGACGCAGAGTGCGTTTCGTAATGCAGCAGAGTGGCCACAGGAGGAAAAACCCTCTGAATAAGCTGGAAGTGACTTCCAAACTCCCAGAGCATCCCAGAGAGTCTGGAGGCTCTGGGCAGGTTTTCTGCTGTGTTAATTAATACCAGTTTCTTTAGTGTAGAGAACCTGCCTTGATTATAGTCATAAATTTCTAATCCATTTTTTGTCATGTCTTAGAAACATGGATGATTTCTGACAAGAATTATTCATTTTGGCTTAAATGTTTTTATCGTGTTCTTGAGAGGAAATATGAGCAAATGCAGCTTCACCTTTTGGGAATAGAAGTGGTTTTAAAAGATAAATATGTCTTGCCACTTTTATTATTTTCCATATCACAAAGAAACAGAGAAATGAAGAGTCAGGGATCAAAAATAAATTATTCTTCCCAAATTTAAATTTCGTCCTGACTACCTAAATTTATTGCCCTGACAGAAATCAGATAGAACTTGAAATACTTACTGTCCCCTCAGAATCACTAGATTTAGTCAAACTGAGGATATTTAACTCCCATGCATTTGAGAGGTCTCAGAAGGAGCAGATTGCTCCAGCAGAGTGAGTGACACAGGTGAGAGGAGGCAGGGAGTGGCTGCTCCCTCCTGGGAGCCTTCCCCAAGGAATTGCCATTTCCAGACCCGTGCTGCTCACCCCAGGTGATGGAATGTTGCAGCAGCTGTGGTGTTTTAATTCTTCTTCCCTCTTGCTGACAGCACAAACCTCTGTACCTGCTTCAAAGAGAGGCTGCCAGCTGCAAAGTGAAGGAAAAAATAAACACGGTGTGTGCTCTGGGTCAGCTTTGTCAGTGTTCTGTGCTCTGTGCTCAGCCTCTGCAGGAGCACAGCCCCAAGGCCCACAGCCTGTAATCTGGCTGCAGGATTTCCTTTCAGCTCATCCATTCCAAACCCCCTTGGGACTGCCAAAGTTCTGGGCATTCCAGGCAGGCTTTTCCAGAGTCCTTTCCACTTGGTTCACAGTGGCATTGTGGCGCAGCGATGGATGGAGAAAGGATGGAGAGCAAGGGGGAAGCCTTGCCAGGGCTGTTCAAACTGGCAATGGTGTTATAAGTCCTGGCTTCAGCATTACTGTGAGGCATGCTCTGCTCAGAGTGTGAGTTACAAGCAGTCCTGATGTGAAACGTTTTGCTAAATAAAAGTGAATAAAGGTGCCTTCCTGACTTGGTGTTGTAACTGGAGGAAAAATGCTTTTAAAATGCATTTACACAATTTTTTTTTTTGTGGAAAATTTTAGAAAAGACAATTTCAAGGTTTATGGTCCACTTAAAAACACAATTTGATAAATGACCTGATACTTCAAGAGTAAAATATTTTATGAGTAAAGCCTTATTTTTCCCTTACATTGTTCACATGCTTGGCTAGTTCAAGTACAACATCATGTACAGTATTAACTAGCACTTTGTTCTATGCCACATAATCTTCTTTGCATTTTAAATTTTAATACCAGAAAGCACATTCTGTAGGAAGATCACGAAAAAAAGTCCAAATAATTGTTAACAATTAGCTAGAAATTGTTTACATCTCAATGAAGGAATTGCAAATTGGCTTAAGGTTTAAGTGGCATCGCATCAAACACAAGAATAGTTTCTCTAACCACATGATACACTCTATATTAACACCCTAATCCTGAGATAATCTCTGCTTATAGTGCACAGATATTGAAAATATTAAGAGCAATCCAGAGTCATTAGAGGAAACAACATATGCATACCCATGAATAATCTGTATGGTGGTTGTTTAGAACAGCTGTGAGGAAAAGGTGGTCAGTGGGATTTGCTGAGCTGTGAAGGAGATTTACAGTTATCTAGTAGAAATCTCCATTTATAAACTGCATACCTACATGCTTAGGAAGAAGCAATTTCAAATAATTAAGTGACAAGATGACTCACTCATAAAATTTGAATAATATAGTTTTGGGTGTACATACCTCATTTGTAAAACATATTTCTTCAATACCATTGTGATCCTTAGCAAAGACAAATGATTGAGAATGCAGAAGTATTAAGCCTCTAATATTTGCCTTTGAAGAACTCACTGAACACTTTTTGTTTTCATTTTTGAATTGGGGTCTGAGTCATATTCATGACATGATCTTAAACTCCAGGAAAGAGTGTAGAACTGGAGCAGTGTGAAATCTATATTCCCTGGTGGGTGAGAGAGCCAGCAGTGGAACAGAGGGATGGGCTCGATCATCTGGCAGGAGAAAGTCACAGTGCTGAGCAGGAAGGTGGCAGTGATCTGTTTTATGGCCAGGTGTCAGATCTTGAAACTGATCATGAAGTTCTATTAGTGCTTCTCAGATATGAAACGAATTTGTAAGGCATTTTTCTTGTGTTCTGGGTTTTGATCCATGAGAACTCACTTTTTAAAGTTTTTTTTTAATGCAACTATAAGGGCTAG
Source organism: Ammospiza nelsoni (assembly GCF_027579445.1). NCBI lineage: Eukaryota > Metazoa > Chordata > Aves > Passeriformes > Passerellidae > Ammospiza > Ammospiza nelsoni. Next base: position 87,577,606 of record NC_080634.1, read on the forward strand.
AAACCTCTAAAAACCATGGAGTTATCTGTCTCCAAAACCAGAGCTGGTTTCCTGTACCTTTATTTTTTTATGCAGAGCTCCTTGGTAATGGGATGTACCTCTGAACAAAACCTCCAGAAGAAAGAAAATCAGAGGGAGGTAGTCAGGATGAAAGAGAAAAGAGTAGGAATTTGGCAGGGTTTGTTCTTCTTGAAGCTTTAGTGAAGCAGACATAATTTTTGATTCCTCTCTCATGAGGCTGGTCCTTCAAAAAGTCTATATGCAAGGCCCTACACAATATTTCTTGATGTGAAGTTGGAGCACTCTGAGTAAATAAAAAGTGATTGAAAGAAGCATTTTCCATTACAGACTAATGTAAAAAAAATAGTAGCTAGGTTTCTCCAGTCTTCCATTAGGTTCTGTATGTAATGGAAACTTCTTTTTTTACTTCTTGTAGGGGTGGAAAGATTCGAATATAGAAGTCTTCAGGTGTTTTACTTGCCAGCTATGTGCCCAGATGTATTTCTAGTTGTATATCTACAATAAGTGTACCTGAAAATGTTGGAGAAGGAAAGAGTTCAAATTATCTGAAAGGCACCATGATTCATTATTCCTCCTCCAAGTGAGATTTCTCTGGCTTGACAGGTCTGAACCTCAGCCATTTTATTTGAATTATCAGGCACTTCACACAGAACATCAAAAAGACAGGTTTCATTGAAATCTCTTGACCCATAAATTATTGAGAAAACACAATAAATAATTCTTCCACTCTTTTGGTATTTTTATAGAGAGTTGTAATGTTTACATGTATTAAGAGCACAGACACACAGATTTCAGGTAATACAAATTTATTATTATTATTACCTGAAATCTGTTTACAACATGGCATACTTTTATTTTGTTAATAATTGAGAATTTTATTAGGATATGTGCAATAGGCTCCCTTTTTTTTTCCAGACAATGAAACCAGATTAAGAATTGATAACTGCCTATGTTATGCATATTTAACAGTCAGTGTTTAGCTTTAGTGTTTGTCCACTGAGCGACTTGCTAGTCATTTAAATAACGAAATATGTATTTATTGAACAGATTTGGAAAGATACAGTATGCAGTGTAAGTGGATTGTAGTTCTACTATATTTGTTTATCACCAAAATCACTCCATTTATGTTATTTGGATGAAAGCTAAAGCATAATTAAATTGAATCAGGTTTTCAAGGCATGTAAAGGAAAAATTTTACTCTCTAATGAAAATGTTAAGAAGTGGAAGAACTAATTTGGCCTGTGTTGTTTACAGCTTTGAGCTTGCATATAATTTTACCAGGACTATTTGAAACCATTTATTTGATGTCCATCCCCATTTCTTTGAAAAATAAGTGAGGGAATGGAAAAAGCTGCTGGAGATTTGGAAAAATTGTTTTTGTGTTTGCAGAGGTTTCAGTCTATATGGAAAGCTACTGCCAAATCACTTCACAGCCTGATACATCCTAGTGTACTTAATTAAATTAGTGGGTTGTATTTGGGACAAATTGTTTGAGTTGGAGGATATTGAAAAAGATATCTTAAGCTTTGTGAGGTTTTACACATTAAGCTGATCAAACTGCCAAAATTTCTCTTGATGAGTGGAGTACAGGACTGAGGCTGCTTTTGCATTTTAGGGAAGGGAATTTAAACATTGATCTCAACTACAGGTGCTCCACATATATAGTCAAATGTGCTACTGCATGCTTGCAAGGGCTTGCAAGGGTCATGAATCCCACTTCAGATTTTCACATTCCAAGATGAAAAACCCACTTTAGCAAACATCAGCCTGGATTATTCATGCTGACCACTGTGGAACACTCATGTTCTCTAACGCCAGTATCTTGAGGAGAAGCTGCTGGTAAACAAACACATGTAAGTTAAGATTTAATCCAGAAATATACCAGAAACACAAATTAAATTGTTTACTTTGGTGATAGTGAATATTTTAGGTAAAGAAAGACTAATATCCATGGGTACAGAGTTCAAGAACTGATAATATAGATAAAAATACTCTTTTTTTTTGCTATGAATCCTCTAATGATAAGACCTGTCACAAATTTTTGCTTCAAAAACTTGTAGTTGAACTAAATGTGGTATATATTACACCTGGAGCTTAAGTACAAAACTGCTTCTTCTGCCCTCCACTACTCTACTGAGATGTATACGGGGCTCTTATTGAATGGCTGCACAGCAATCACACTTTGACTCACACTGCTTATTCCAAGCTGGAATTTTGATTAGTTAAGATGAAAATAACTTCTTTGCCTACTTTGTAATGGATTATGTAAAACAAAAATTGGTTGCTTTAAACTGTATAGATGATTCGATAATATTTGTTCTCCTTTTAGTAATGCTGGGATATGGGCCACCATTTTTGTCCTTGTAAAATGTAATTAGGTATTGAATGTTTGCTTTCAAAAATGTTCAGCCTGAGCTGCTTTTTTTGAGCAGTGTGGCAATAGACCATGAAGTGGAGCATACTCAGGTCTCCTGATGCATCACATCACAATATTTTCTTCATGAAATGTTTAGTAATGTTTTAATGTTTATTTAACAGGCCTTATTTACTTTGCTGAAACTGCAGCTGAGAGGCATCAAACCACCTATCTATGTGCTTAAAAATACATTTAAATGCCTAGCTCTGCTTTAGGAAGATGTTAGCTGAAGTGATACACTTGCTGAAATGGAGTAAAAACTGTGATAAAACTTGGAAGTTCTTTGCTGTCCATACTTTGTGCAAACCACTATCCTCCAGAACTAGAAATCTCAACTCTAAACTTTATTTATAAAAAGGTCCAGTAATTTCCTCCTTAGCTGAAAATGGCTCCATAGAGTGCTGTTTCTTGTTTTGCACTTGCAATAGCTTTTGCCTTGAGGACACCCCAAATGAACAGTGCACTAGTAGTATAGATAAGGAAGATAAGTTTCAAAAAAATCACCTCTATTTCTGCTGCAATGAACAAAATCTGAATTTTAAAAATGATCCTAGGGCCTCTTGCCCATTTTCTTCATCTTTGTCTTCATCTGCTTTTCCACCTCTGCCTTGCATCATCCACATTCTTTCCCTGGAATATTTCTCCGACATTAACGGAGTGCAGATTTTCTGCCTTTTTTTCCTGTTTGTTTCTTCAGCTCGCTCCCTATTGGTAAAATACCAGAATGTTTTTCTACTAGAAGCTTTCAGACTTTGCTACTCTGAACCAAGACCATGACAGGTCAGCATTAATGTCCCTTTTCTGGAAATTCCCACATCCAGAAACAAAGGCAAGTAGCTTCAATATGGGGAAGTATATTGAGTCATCCAAACCAGAAGTGGCTGGAGCAGGCTGCACCCCTCCTCAAGGCTGTGTCTCTGTGGGACTGGTTCTTCCAAGGGCATATCAAAGCACACAGAGGCTGTGCCTGTTGGAGGAATGGTGTCGTGGTCCTCATACAGATCATGTGTTTGGAGGACCTGGCTAGAGCTGCTGAGCTGGGTGCCATCCTACTGCTGTGCCATGGGAATGAGAGCAAGAGCAGGACATTTTACCTCTCCCTTTCCATTTGTACAGTGTATTGTGGATTTATTCAGTCCTCTGTGTCACCTACCACACAGAAAAACCTGTCATGTCTGAACAATTTCTGTCTTGCAGTGCATCAGATTACTTTGGGAAGCAGACCTGCTCGAGCATCGCTGGTAATTTCAGTATATAGGAAGGCAGTACTTTGTGTATAAACACTGAAATATCTAGTCAAGCAGATACTGATTTGCCAGATTTTATCTGTCAGCTTTCACTGTTTGGCCACCTGGATGCTAAAGAAACAGCCCTGGCAGACAATCAGGAGATGAACCTGGCATCATTTTAGTACTGAATCTGATCAGGCAGTGCCTACCCAAAATGTGCCAAAAGAGTTTGCATTGTGCCCAAGAACTTTGATTCTGAAATGATAATGGAGTTCTGTCCATTGGCACTCTCAAAGGCTGGGCATTACACCCCATGTAAAACAAATCACAAATGAGGTTCCTGAGATTTTAGAGAAGACACTCTTTACTGTGCTCCACTGTTTACCTGAGCAGGCATTGCTTCTATTTAAACTGCTGTGTGTGACTTCTGCAGGCACTGAAGCAATTTTGCCCAGAGAAAGCCTCTGGAAATGGGAACATTAGGCTTGCAAACTGGAAGTCTCACCTTTTACATAGTGATTAGTAATAGGAAAAACAATGTCCACCAGGCTTCATCTCATCAACCTTAATTTAAGATTCTGCCTCTGCCCTTCTAAGGCTAGTGTTTAGTAACTTACTTCTGGTTCTAACAGAGAGTGGAATTCTGACTCCATTGAATCCTGCCATTGCAAGGGATGGCATTCAGTAATTTTTATGGCACTTCCTGTTCTCTTAGAAATCTTAGTGGATTTATTTAAATGTAGCCAGTATTTCCAGAGTCAAAGACCCTACCGCGCCCTGTGCGCAACATGATTAAAGTTAGGAAGAGGTGGTCAGTAAGGAGTTAAATAATAATTTTAGCATTCAGGGCTAGACCAGTGTGCAGGCTGAAATTATTTCAATATTTGGAAATCTTGCTTGATCGAAAGGTGTTCCTTTCACCCCTTAGACTCAGAACTTCAAAATGGTGAAAATATCTTCATAAGAATGTCAGCAGGCTTAAGCAGCCTGGACAGACAGTCCAGTAACTGCAGATGAAGCCTTGAAGTAATCTTACAATAACCAGTGTAGGCTTTCTTTAGAGATTATATTGTTTATCCTCAGACATTAGGTTGTGCCACGTAGGGGAAACCCCAGGTTTTTTAAGGCACTTCTCTTCTACAAATCATCATTTTCCTTTCCAGAAACACTTCTAAGCTTGTTTGGTTTATCAGGCTGATCTGTACAGCTTGGAAAACAAATCTCATGAGTTGTTCTTGGCCAGTCCACAGATGGAGAACACTGGGTGAACTGTAAGCAATGGTGTTTGTAATGGTTACTGGCTGTTAAGAGGGCCCATGTGGCAGTAAATGAGTCAAGTTGATGAGATGCATAGACAACTGTACAGGTTCTGTGTCATAAACAGTTTTTGCAGAACATTTTGTAGCACATGAGCTGCAGCATCCTTCACCTTGCACACCTTTCTTGCTCAAAAACGTGCTTTTAGCCGGGAAATTTCTCTGGGTACCCAGGAAATAGGTAAAATCTGTAAATCATACTCTGTGATTCAGGCATCTCAGCCATTCCAGCTGGACTAGTGAGGTTAATGCCAGCTCAGCAGTTGTACAAATGAAGATGGATTTTCAATTTAGAAACACAACTTTTGACAAGATTGCCTTTCTTTGGGGATGCCGGAATTTGTGTCAGGTATTTTGCTGATTAATATTTGTGATGTTAAGGGATTGCTCTAACCCATCTTTTTGTTGTGTTGCCTCAGCATTATCAGTTTGTAGTTTTGGTATTAATGGTGGCTCAAGTTCTAGAGGGCCTTCTGATGTATTCATCAGGCAGCAAAACTGTTGTCTCAGAGTTTTTGCTTCTTACAAGCTTTATCATGCTGTAGAAATCTCAGTTCTCTTATGTCATCTGGTGTATGTTTAAAGCAATGTGTGATTAGACATACCCTTGCCATCACCTTTGCTCTGCACCAGCTGGAGTATGAATTGCAACTTCTCTGTCTTTTCCTTTCTCCCTTTCCCTGATTCTGCTTATCATTGTTAAAATGGTTTAATCTGTTTTCTGATTTCTGCTATCCACTATCTGATTTCCACTATCTATCCCTGGCTCTCTTTGCACCTGCACTTGTTAGTGATCAAGGAATCAGACTAACAGTGAGTAAATTATAATGCATGGCTTCCTTCTGGGCTTCTCTCTCTGTTACTTAATAGGATGTTTTGCCAAGCCCTCCCCTCTTCTCCCAGAAAAGCCCAAACAAACAAAAAAACCCACCCAAAAAAACTCAAAGCAAAGCAAAACACACCAAAATACCCTCAAAAAACCAAAATCAACCCAACCAAAAATACCTAAAAACAAAACAACAAAAAAAACCAAAACACAGCAACAACAACAAAAAACCAAAACACAACAACAACAACAAAACACACACACACAAAAAAAACCAAACCAACAATGAAAACCCAAATGAAACAAAAAAACCCCAAAAATCCTGAAGAGAATTGCTAGGTAACACCAAAATAATTGCAAATATCTTGGGGATGTGTTTTTCAAAACACCAAATTTTCTGGGCCTTCCTTATATTTTCTTTAATTTTTTAAAATCAAATCTGTGTTTTAGTAAAACCATCAGATTTCACTTTGAAAAGAAAGAGAGAGTAGGATCTGATTCTGATAGTCCTAACCTTAATGATCAGTTATTTTACATTTGGGGTTCAAGTGGCTTCTGAAAGGCTTACTGCAGCACAATGAAGATTAGAGTCCAGCTTTCCCTGCAGTTTTCTTATGTCATATTATCAAGTTTGTGCACAATAATATGATACTTATGTGATACCATTTGCATTGAAATATTCCCCCCACCCATTCCCACTCACACACATTCCTTTCCTTGCTTTTCCTGTTCAGGATATAAAGGGTGCCTCAAGTGTCATTCTCTATGAAGAGTTTTTCCAAATTCCCGTAGGAAACTTCATTTTATATATAAAACAAGATAATTTTTTTTCCAAGATACTTTCATTCCTGCTGAAGAAAACTTCCTTTTGTTTTAGGTATTTACCTAAAACTACAGTTTGATAATTATCACTGAAGTGTTGCTTTCTTTGTATTCAGCTCTTAATGATCCAGAAAGTACCAATCAGTGAAACAATTATTAAAATTCTTAGTAAGTAGATGTAATTTAAGAGATCCAGACTGTCCAGAGGGCAGTAGACATAGATCGCTATTAAAAATTCAAGACATGTAAACTAATTTTGGCCAGCAGTTAATAAATAGCATGAAAAATAGAAAACTTCTGACACAGTAATAAGTTTAATTATTTTTACTCTGGTAGACAAAAGGTTTTTTTTTCTAACTCTGGGCTGAAAGCATCAGTTTCCTATGATGCTGGAAAATATTTTGGGCCTGTCAGAACATGGGTGATCAGATTTTTTGGTTTTTGGCTCTTTCCTGCTTTCAGAACTGAAATGTCATAATTGTATATAATGCTCTTTAATGCTCGTGAAGGCACAGTGTCTAATTTTCCTTTTTCCTTTTAAATATCCTTTCAGTTGCCTAATACATTAAATAGTATATATTATATACCTTAAGAAACATTCTGCAATACTCATAAATTTTTCTTCTACTTGTTGTAACATTCATAGAGTCATAGAACCATGTATGTTGTAAAAGACCTCTAACATTATTGAGTCCAACAGTTCACTGTATCCCCAAGTGCCACTTCTAAATGTCTTTTAAGTACCTCTAGGGATAGTGACTCACCTACTTCCCTGAGCCACCAATTCCAACGCCTGACAGCCCTTTCAGTGAAGAATTTTTTCCCCTCCTGGAGCAATGCGAGGCCATTTCCTCTTGTTTTACCACCAAAATGAAGCATGTGTGTGTATTTGATGAATCATTTTCTTATTTTGGGTTGTTTTGGTTTTCAGGTTTTTTTTACAGGTTATATTGGGGATTGGCTACATGTGTGAACAACAGAATTAAGTGGGTTGTAAAAACAGAGTATCCCCACCCTTAAAAAAGGGAGACAAGGAGGCAACACTGACCCTAGAAGATTTGACGGCAAAAATGACAGCTGTCATGATTACTGTGATGTGGGAGTGAGTATGTGCTCTGATTTTTTCAGTATTGAGCAGAAATGTGTAGTCCAGTCAGGTAGTCACATGGAGACTAATTTGCTTTAAGGCTGAAATAGGGAATCCAAAACAGAGCAAACAGCAACTGGAAAAGTTTTTACATCACAAGGGAGAAAAACAAGCACAAAGCCCCACAGGCTGCCTTTATAGAATTATAGAATATCCTGCGTTAGAAGGGACCCACAAGGTTGTAGTTTATGAAGAAAAAAATATTAGGAAATCTTGTATTATGATCTTTCAATGGCAGCTAAAGATTGACTTGGAGCTTCAAGAAACATTTCAGGTAATTGAAATTTCTGCTGCATACAGATTCATTGCTTATTTTGTGCTGCTTCAGCTTTTTTCAGAATAAAATCATGGTACCTTAAGTGAACATATGTAATACAAGAGATTTAGTTGATGAATTGCTCCAAAGTCTTCCTCGTGTATATTCACTGGAATTGTGCCACAGGTGAAATTGGTTTGTGGTTTGTTTTTTTTTCCTCCTTTACCACTGAATTATATACTGAGTTATTATTTTGCATCAAAAGGCAAACGCTGATAATAGCAATCAGCTTGCTTAGTCCAACATCGTAAATGTGGAAGTGGCATAATGATTTCAGCTATGGTGCTTTATCAGCAATATCCTTGGATCTGTGCCAGCTAAAGAGTATATAGTATAAAAGAACAACACTGATATACTAGCATTAAGAATTTTTATTATTCCTTAAAAGTACAATGTTTTAAAAACTATTAAACATAAGATTGTTCTCATTCAGTCTCTGACTTGTTTTATTAACACTAACTGTAAGATTTGCTTGGAGAATTGGCAGTAGATAGATTTGCTTTCTCACTGCTGCACTAATCTAAGATTCTACACATGACTTAAATTATATGTGATGGGAAAGAGAAGAGTAGAGAACTTAATTAAATTAAATAACCAAGTTGTCTCAGTCCAAACACATTTGGTCAAAAATTGTGCCAGCGATTGCTGTAACGATCTTCATGCTGGCCCCAACTGAAATGCAGCCATAATACTGTTTGAATTAAAAAAAAGTAAATAGAAGAAACAGATACCCCTTAAATAAACACTTGGTGCATAATATTAACAAAAGAATTTACAGCTACAGCTACTAACTGAAGTTTTGTTTGTACATGCCACAAGGACACACACTTCTTGATGGAGTGTCCTGCTCTGAATTCTGCAAAAGACTTGCTGGAAAAGATCCACAAAATGTATCTTATTTTTCCCAGGTTCTCTGGTGACCAGCACATAATCCATCTACAAGTTCCCCTTCTACACATTCAGGCACTAAAAGGGTTTGTGTGAGAGCCCCCTCGCTCATAAAAACTGATTTTCCCATACGTGCACAAAATGGTTATTCAGAGTTTTCTGGCTCTTGCTGCCTCAGGTGACAATCAAACTCTTCTGTGTTCCAGAGCTACATAGCCCTTGTCAAGCTCATCCTTCATCCCAGACCAAAGCCTAAAAATAAGGCTCTGGCAGCAATAAGTTTCAAATGTGTTAATATATGTGTTTTATATATTTAATCTATATCTTGTATATTCTTCTAAGCAGTACTTTGTAAAATGGAAAAAAAAAATCCACCAAAAGCAACTCCCAACACCTTAGGATTTATTCTTGTTTACTTATTCATAAATAGATTTACATTTTTGTCCATTCATTGGTTCTTACTTTCTCTTCGAAGTCTTAAAATATCTTAGACATTTTGTTACATTGCATTGTGATACTTTGGTGCATCAATGTTTTCGTTGGTAGGAGTTCTTATTATGTAACACATGTGAGGCAACGATGCAATGATAAAATGATGTAATGATACAAAACCCCTTCCATTGTGTGTTTGATATCAACAACTTTGAAAATAATATTATCTTAGTAATCCATTCAATAGAAGCCAAAGCCTGATGGCTTAACATAGACTGCCCTTCTGAATTTAATGTTAGTGAAGCAATGCCAGAATTCATAAAAGATTTAGAAGGTAAGAAGGGAGTATTGACATCTTGTTTCAGGGAAAAGGGAACTTGCTGCTAAGGGAACTGAGATGCCATATTATCTCCACTGCCAAAGCTGTCTTTGCTGCTTTCTCCTTCCTGTGGCCCCAAGTGCTTCTTTGGCCTTTGCCTTCGCTGTGCCAGGCTGATGGTCATGGCACTGCAGTGCTCAGTCCACCTGTGTCAATTATTTTTTCAGCTAATGTGCTTCACAAAAAAGCTCTATAACTGTAGCATTGGCACAATTGCAAAGCAGCATGCAATACAGAAATTTGAAAAAGCTTTTGTAGATGTACAACTTGGTTATAATTTTTGACATGTTTTCAGCTTTCCTTCAAGAAACAGTAACTGCTTTGGTTTATGTTTTCCCTTAAAGGTATTGCCATCTTTAAATCCCATCCTAATTACAGTGTTATGAGGGCAATAGATATAATTTGTTTGTTCATTATGTGTTGTCCTTGTTTGAGGGAGTTTTCCTTTGTTAGATAAACATGCTTTGGGCATATGTCAGCTGGATAGCCAGCATTGTTTTTGAGTTTGGGCTGTAAACAAAGTATTTATGCTAAATAACTGTTCCTTTTCCTAGGAGATGAAGTTGGTAGTGCTGAATTGCATTATTACCTCCAAATATATATGAACTAAATCCAGAATTTTCTTAACATACACATGCAGAACTGATCATCATGGAAAAATATAAATGTGAACAATCATGCTGGCCATCACTATGTCTTGGTAGAGGTGAACAAAAGTGTGCATGAAGAAGCCTGTGGTGATTGTGCCCTCAGCTCAGACAAGAGCTGCTCTTGCTGAGGACATGGAGCTCTCTCACTAAATGAGAAGTTGGATGGTGCCTCAGCATCAAGTGACTGTACTCACAATCCTGCATTCCTGTTCATCAAGTACACTTCACTGGTTAAAGTCACTTGCCTGGGGTTCCAGGTGGTTTTACTTCACCAAGGGTTTGGGCTGAGGGTAGTCACTCTCGAGTTGCAGAGTTACAGCTGGAACCACAGGCCCTTAGCCACCTGTGATTGTGTGGTCATCTGTCCATCCACTAATTTCCACAGAGATTAACTCTCTGCCTAAACTTTTATTATGCAATTTTTTTTCTACCATTCCCTCTTCTGTTGAGTTCCCTCTCTGCTGGCATTTTTGCCTTCCCAATTCTTTTGTGATGCTGCCTATATTTATATATGGAAATCATGGTGCTCTCTCTCTATGACACTAACATGACTTATTTTGCTGTCATGCTCTCCTTTCTGCATTTTTATTTTTTAACTTTCCTCTTTTTAGTGAGTAGTTTGTTTTAGGTCCTAGCTCAGAGACTTCTGGTGTGGGATCCTGTTCTAAATTAATACTGTAGTGTAGTTTCAATACAAAACAGTGACACAATTACCAGCATCTTCTGAATTCTGCTTGTGATGAGCATTATGTATAAGTACCATGCATCCAGGAGAAAGAATTTTTATATGGGCAAAGGGTAAGCTGGGGGAAAAAAATCTTTATTATTCTATTGTACATACTGTTATTAGAAATTGGTTTACAAGGAAATAACATGAACGTCTTTAATAATTACAACTACAGAAACATCATTGACTTCTATTTACAGAACATAATGCAGTTGGCTTGAAGAAAAATCTTGTATTTATTAATTTCAATAAACAGAATTTATTGGAATAAAATATTCTACTAAATTATATGTATTTTGATAGAACTTAACATGTAGGAGATGTATCAGGTAAAGTATCAAATCTGTGCAAAATGTGTAAATAGATGGTACACATTATACTTATGACTGACAAGAAGTAATTTTTCAGTGTAGTGAAAGTGATGCTTTCATCTGAAGATGTCATTTTTCTCAAAAACTAAAAATAGCTTCTTATTCAGATAGATTATCAGGCTATGTTGCATGGAAACCATTTTTCTCTATTACTGTTCTTATGTAACACTGGCTTCAGGCTGAAAAACGCAATTGTATTTTTGTTAAATTAACAGTTTAAGGTCAGGTTCTTTCTCCCTCTGCTGCTATCTATATATGTGCAAGTCTTATTTCATATATTCTCTGTCTTTTTGTGACACAGTGAACTCCTGTAGCATAATGTGAGGGTTCACAGGAAAACCTTGTGGACGGTGGACCTGAGTCTTTTGCCCTTAGTCAAGCTGATGGGAGCTACAGCACTAAGTTACAGTTTCTGTCTTGAGCTCTCTGTTGATCCCAGAGGATGGTATTAGTAAAAAATTTAAAATTTTAATTTAAATAATTGTTTTTCTGTATTGCTAATAAAAATTAAGCCCTTTTTTCTGGTGAAAAAAGGATATCTCTGCATTACTGAACTGGATTTTTGTTGTTGTTGTAGGTTTTTGCATTGAATAGCTTTTGGACAGACCCAAGGGTACTTGGGTAACACATTTTTCAGTGCTTTTGAATCTTTCAGTTTTAGTTGTATTTAACACTCAATTTCCTCCTCTTTTAATGTTTATTTCACTACAGGTGAAATACTTTTGTATTACTGTTAGTTACTAAAGTATGTTCCGAACTGTAATTTTAGCTTACAGACTTTTTCCTCTAGAAATATATTTTCTGTGTATTTTCTCTGCAAGACATGGGGACAAAATATTCGGAGAGGAGTTTCCATGGGTCGGTGGGTTCTTTATTCTACTTTATGATTCTCCATTTCCCTTGCCTCTCCTCCAGCCTTTGGAGAGCTGTGTCTGTCCACCTTGGCAGTTACTCAGTATTCCTGCTGTCTGCACATATTGATTCCTTGCAGACCTTCAGAGATACGAAGCTGTGACAAACAGGGCTGTGGTCCTGGGTGTTCACTGACACAGAGTCTGCATCTGTAACTGCTGTGATATGCCTTTGTTATAGATGAGGAGATACTTCAGACTCAGGGTTTGAGCTGGTAGGAACACAAGCCCTCTTAAGAAAGGAAAAATGAAATCTTTGTGATAGCCACTTGGAAACAAACCATTTGACTAAGACAGAGAGTCACACGTAATGGTGCTTCTAGCTATGAAGATCTGGGCTGGAGGGTAAGAAGAAGGCAGTTGTATAAAGAAATGACTGCATAGAGACTGTCAAAGAGCCTAGGTTTGTTCAGAGATCATAAATGGGTTCTAACCCTTTATTTTAAGAGGGATGTGCAAATTTTGAGATTGTATATTTTTGTTGACTATGGTTTGAAATCCTTCTTTCCACCCTGTAAATGTGTGGTTCCAGCATCCGTATAAACATACATCAGAAAGCTGTCAGCTACTGATTATGTTTTCCCAAGAAGGAAAAACCCTCACAGGTGCTGGAAGCTCAATTAGACGTGCCAGTTATCAGCCATTTTTTCCACCTGCATCTGTCCCTTATCACAGCCTGTGGGCAGAAGCGCTGCAAGACTTCATCCTCCGAGAGAAGACCCCAAGACATGTCTTAAATGCTGGACCTCAGAGCCCTCTTCAGGGGCCTGGCTGATAAAAACTGTGATTATTTTTTGCCCTTCACAGCATCATGTGGAAGCTCTTGGGTCCTTTCCTTTGGATATAAGATGCAAAGGTCTAGATGTGTGATACCAAGAGCCGTAATGTGTAAGCCTCAGCATGGTCAATCTTCCACTTTAGTGATATTATGTTTTTCCAATGCAAACCTAAAGGCAGCTTCTCTAATTCAGGTACTAATGTCATGCTGAAAACTTCATCTTGAAGCACTGCTGGATGTAAAACTTCCATGCTTGTTGCTGTGAAAAGTGGATGTCACTCAACAACATGGTAGACAGCTCGGTTCCACCATTTTAGCAATCTTGTAACTCCTTTGTTTCCTCCAAAACTGTGCTTTCCCATAGTTGAGCATAATGATTAGGAGTCCAAATAGTATTTAGTAATTTTGCATTCTTTAAAAATGTTCAAAGCTCCTAGGGTTCTTCTTATTTTCATGATTGCCAACAAATAATGTCCCAGAATGCCTTCATGCGTCTTCTAATGGCTCTTTTCAGCTACATCTCACTTCAGATGAGCTTTATTTGAAATTTTCAGAACAGACAATTTTTGGAGAGGCAACATGTCAAAAAGTGCTAAGAGACTCTTCAAAACATAATTAGCACCTATTTATCCTGAGTATTGTATCTTACAAGGGCTGTACCCAAGCACTGTCAGATTTGGGCCAATGCGAAATATCTGCAATATATGAAAAATAAATGAGCATTTTTTTGTGTAAGGAGTTTCTTTTGGGTTTATGTTTCAGGGCTATGGGGGGTTTTGTGGTGTTTTTTTTTGTTGTTGTTGTTGTTGTTTGTTTGTTTTGTTTGTTTCATTGGTTGTGGGGTTTTTTGTTAGATTTTTTTTTTTTATGTTTGCTTGGTTGTTGGTGTGGGTTTTTTCCCCAAGGATCTAAAGACTAGAGGTGGAGTTGAGAATCCTGGAAGAAAAGCAGAGAGCCAAATGGTGCATGACTAGATCTTCCTCTTGTTTTTTCACTTTTTTAATCTATAAAAGAGCAGGAGCTAAGAAATTCAAAATCACTTTATTTCTAATTCTTGGAAGGAATATGGTATAGGATCAAGGGACCAAATGTCACTGAAATGTTTTCTGTGTAATTAGAAGAAAATCTCAAACGCATGGCTTCTCTCCCCTAAAAAAAACAGATTACAAATACCAAATCAGAAAAGCATCTTAATTGTGCAATTTCCTTTAGCTGCAGAGCTTTTAGTCCCACTGCATTTTCCATTCACCTATGGAGAGGCAGCCTGACAGGACTGCTGTGCACAGCTATTAGGTTTAATTGCCGTGGCTCTACTTTGCTTTTCTTTACCCAGAACATGTTTGTGGCTAAAAATAGAGCCATTCTTTTCTGATGTAGATATAACATCTCTAGGGGCTTAACGGGTTGCATACTATTCACCAGCAGAATAGTGAGTTATAAAATACTTACAAGGGAGAAACTGTTTGTAGAAAGCTGACATTTCTCAGCTGAGGAATTGTTTTAGATGGTCAAGCCGTATTTGTGCTCTTTAATATTTAATCTGCAGTCCTCCTTTTTAGCCCTCGTTTCCTGTTTCCATTTTCCATTTAAGAATTGTATTTTTCTTTTCTCAAATTACACATTTTGATGTACAGGATAGATCAATATGAGCCTCATTGAACAACAATGGTCAGATAAAATAAGAGGATTACTGTTCAGTTGTAGGAGGATACAATATAAGTAAATAAGGTGGTATAGAATGTAATCTTACCCCCTAAAGAGTTGCAGCTGAGCTAATTACTAGAGATAAGGAGCAGGCCTGATGTTAACAGGCCACAGCTGTAGCCAGTCAGAAGAGTGTTATAAAAGAGTGGGTGGGTTGGTTGAGGGGAGCTGGATTCAGTTGGCTGCTGTGAGGACAAGGAGGAGTCAGTGCTTAGAGGAGATGCCGAAGAGACACATCAAGGAGGTACGAAACTCTAGTAATGTGGAACCCTTGAAATGTAAAGACAATAGAACTCTTGCACTATAAGACAACATTCAGTACTTTATATGCCTCTGTAAATATAAAGAATAGTCCATAGGATAGAGGCAAAGAAAACTGTGAACCCCCAGCATGATTTTAGGAAGGGCTGGCCCTTCCTGATCAATCTGATCTCCTTTCATGACCAGGTGCCTGGTGGATGTGGGGAGAGCCATGGATATTGTCTACCTGGACTTCAGCAAAGCCTTTGACACCATCTCCCATAGCAGACTCCTGGAAAAGCTTGGACAGGTGCACCCTTTGCTGGATAAGAACTGTCTGGATGGCCAGCCCCAGAGAGTCCTGCTGAATGGTTTTGCATCCAGCTGATGTCCTGCTGCTAGTGGTGTCCCCAAAGGATCTGTGTTGGGCCTAGTGCTGTTTAATATCTCCACTGATGATCTGGATGAGGGGATTGAGTCCACCATTAGCGGATTTGCAGATGACTCCAGGTTGGGTGCCAGAATCTAGGAGGGCTCTGCCAAGGGATCTCGACAGGCTGGGTAGAGGAGCTGAGACCACTGCATGAAGTTCAACCAGACTAACAAAGTACACCTTGGCCACAATGCAGTGCTACAGGCTGGGACAGAGTGCTGGAAAGCTGCCCAGTGGGAAGGGACCTGGGGGTGCTGGTCCACAGCAGCTGAACATGAGCCAGCAGTGCCCAGGTGGCCAAGAAAGCCAATGGCAGCCTGGCCTGGATCAGCAATGGTGTGGCCAGCAGGGCAGGGACTGTCCCCCTGTGTGGCTGCACCTCAAATCCCGTGTCCAGGCCTGAGCCCCTCAATTCAGGAAAAACACTGGAAGGCTGGAACGTGCCTTCCAGAGAAGCGAAATGGACCTGGTGAAGGGTCTGGAGCAGGTCCTATGAGGAGCAGCTGATGGAGCTGGGCTGTGTTCAGCCTGGAGAAAGGGAGGCTCGGGGTGACTTTATCACTCTCTACAACCACCTGAAAAGAGGCTGTGGCCAGGTGGGTGCTGGTCCTCAAGGGAACCAGTGACAGGACTAGAGGACACAGTCTTAAGCTGCACCAAGAGAGGTTTAGGCTGGACATTAGGAAAAATTCTTCACAGAAAGGGCAATTAAATATTGGAATGGGCTTCATTGGGAGGTGATGGAGTCACTGTCCCTGGAGGTGTTTAAGGGAGGACTGGACCTGGCACTCAGTGCCGTGGTCTAATTGATAGGTTGATGTTGGGTTATAGGTTGGACTCAGTGATCCCAGGGGTCTTTTCCAACCTAATTGATTCTGTGAGTGGTGTGCCCCCAGATGGAAGACAGGCCTTGTCTACTCAGTACTTTTCATGCTCTAGACCAGCTCCCTAGAGCCAGCTACATCTATTGCAGTTGACAGACTGTTTCTCCACTGATTTTGCCAAAATGAACTCAGGGTTACTATGCAGTGAACATGCTGTTACTGAATGTAAACTGAAATTTGCTAGCAGCAATGCTAAGTCAATCACCACCTGCCAAATGTTTTTTCTTTCTATTTGTTATGGTAAATTAATTATCATTTCAAACAGCTAGACTTTTTTTTTTCCTCTGACATCTTGTTCACATAATGTGCTTGATCTCTTGCAAACTGGAGTATGCTAGGAAACAAATGACTTCTGTTTTCTACTAGAATATAAATCCAGGGGTATAGTGTGCAGAAAATAATGGGAAAACTCCTTGGGGGAGCTCTGTAGCATGGTTCTCAAAGATAATAGAAATATTAATATTTTCATCTTAGATATCAAAGATGCAGGCTAACTTATGGTCTACTCATCAGTAGCATAAAAAGTCTTTTTTCTTTGGACATATTGATATCTATTTGAGTAAGAACACCATAAAAACCAGCTAGATTGGAAACGGTATTCAGTAGAGTGACACTCCTGTCTCAAGACACAATTCAGTCACTGCTTCTTGAGAATTATATCCTTAGCTCTTAACTACTCAGCTCAATAGTGTGTGCTCTCCAAAGGTCTTATTAACAGAGGTTATTCTGCTCTTCTGAGAGCAGTATATTTTATCTTCCTGCATGACTCGAATGCCAGTGAACAACCCTTCAAATCTGGAATAAAATTCACATTCCAGATTTTGTCTGTGGATTTTCAGGTTTTAATTTGAGACCATGATGTTAGCATCCTGAAAAGCAGCATGATTATTACACAAGAAGTGGAGAGCCAGGCTGAGATCTGCTCAGGAGCTCACTTCAGAAGCCCAGTTTCCCTGGAGTGCTAGCAGGGGTATTGGAGGGGGTTGTTGTATTATGGCTCTCTCTAGTCTGGATAGAAAATCTTATCTATCTATCCTCAGGGCAAAAAACTCCCTAGCCCCCTGGGGAGGATGGAATTCTGTTTGTGTCTGAAGGAAGAAATATCTGAGGGCAAAGTGGTAATTTGTCCTCCATGGCTTTGGCCTCCCAGCTGAGCTTCCTCACAAAGGTGTAATTTAGGTCTTTCTTAGCAGCTCACGTTGGTGTGTCCTTAACCTGGAGCACGTATGTTGTGCCCCCTTGTTCTGTGTGACCTCTGCCCAGGCATAAAGTTAGGAATGTTGTGGACATTGTGAATTTATTTAGTCAAGCTTAAAAAAACCCCAAAACCAACAACTTCTTAATCATCTCTCAGCATTTGTGCCTTAACTATGTTTTTTATGTGCTTTTTAGACTTCATTAAGGGGAATGAAGTATTCATATAAACTGTAAACCACACTTGGTATGGAACTGAATGTCTAGCTTTTTAACCTGTGCTGGATTTAACCTTGCTAGAGATGCTCAAGAGCTGTCTGGACACAGTCCTGTGCCATGTGCTCTAGGATGACCTTGGTTGAGCAGGAATGTTGGACCAGATGACCCCACCATTGTTCCCTTTCAATCTTATCCATTCTGTGATCCTGTGGTACTGGGATTTTTTCATGCTCTTTCTAAACTAAAAACATTTAAAAGTCTCTACAAGGGAGCTCTTCAGCCAGTTAGCATATTATATCAATAGGAATGGTAATTATTACTGGTTACTTCATGTTTTCTAGGATGTGCCTACAGATTTTCATTTTGCAGCTATTACAATTACACTAATTATACAGATAAAAACACCCTACACTAGTATACAGATTTCCTTTTGTTTGAAGAATGCACATACTAATGGGATCTTTTCAATACAAATTAAGCCATTTTGAACTATTCAAGTTAATTTGCATAATAGACCTTGCCTATGAAGCTTAGCATTTTGGTCTTGATTAAACAAGGATAAACAAGAATATCTGGGAGTGTGCTCATTACTCCTGTGAAGCCTCCCTGCTGTGAAGAGGAAGTGAAGTTTTGTTTGTTTGGGTTTTTTTAAAGTTTGCAATCAGATTTAAGCCAAAACATATTTGGGTAGCAATGCTCTTCACATCCCCTTTTTTCTTCACTCAGCTATAAATGACAGTGAACAGCAAATATTTCTAAAGTTTGTTACACTGATACCCATTTCTACAAACAGGTGAGGAGATTGGGCACGAATTACCAGGCCAAGTGGCCCCCTCCCTTTCCTGCCTTTCAGAAACGGGGAGCATACCCCAGGTTGCAAGTAGAGAAGTCTGCAGAACATGGGGAGAAAGAAGGACTTCAAAGTGGTCTCCTCTTGCCTTCCTCTCACGCTTGGTATTCAAAATTTTCACCTCTCTGTCAAGAATGGGGCGAGGGGAACAGCAAAAGGAGTGTGCAAAGATCACAGGGAGGCACTAGGCTGAGGCTGTAAAGACAAAGGATGAGCAAACAATTAAGTTGGCTGTAATTCCAGCAGCTGGTCATCTGAAACAGACTGGCATTTCTCTCCACAGAACCATGCATTGGATAATTAATAATTATGTTACAGACAAAGCAGTTAAAAAAACAAAACCACAAACAAAAAGACCCCCCCACCAAGTTCTACATGTGCAGATTGTGATTAGAAAGGTTTCTTCAGCATTGACTGTATTAAGACCAGATAACATGCTTGAATTTCTTATTTTTTTCAAATTGGTAGCAAAGTATTCCTTTTGTACATATATGATAATTAAAACCTTTTGTTAATTCTGTAGCCTACATCTGAATGAGGACTAACTGTTGCCAATATATCTTTTATTTGATCATTGTTGCCATTTGGGTCCAAAGGTTTCCTCGATCAAGATTCAACAATACACAGATAAATAAGGAGCCCAGACTTGCTTTTCCATTCATATTCTATTTTTGTTTAAGGTTACAACTAATTTTATTTTTTCTCTTTCTGCTTGTAATTGCCAATGCATATCTACAGTCATTTTCTAAAATATTTCCTGGTGTGATCCAAGCTTACTTCCATGCCCTTTAGTGACAGTCTTTCCTTTTCTGTTTTATCTCACATATTTCTCCTTTTTTCTTCTTTTAAGCACAGACACTCAAAGCAATTGCAGGTTTGTTTTTTTTTTTTTTTTCTGGTAGTCTTGGATTCAGAACTCTCACACTGGGAATCCCTGCACTGCCTCGTCTCCTTCCATCACATTCACTTTGTGCTTTTCATCTTCTGGAAGACACTATATCTTTCCTCTCTGGCTCATTTTTGTATTTTATCAAATTGCTCTATACTCCTCTGCAAAGGGGGCTATCCTCATCTTCCCCACACTTTTTAAATGCAGTTCTCCATGACAGATAAGGTTTCGGGCTGCTCGTGTCCTGTTTCTGCTGGAATGCCAGTGACAAAGCTCTAAATTTTAGTGCTTTCCCGTACATTGAGAGGATGATGGAATATGAACAACAGAAACAGATTATTATTTAGTATGCAAAGTGGTCAGTATATCAGTAGAATTGGTTGTATCTCTGTCCAAACATCCTTTTCTATCTCAGTGTCTTTGAGAGCAGAAACAGAATGAGGACTGTGTTCATGTCCATTCTCTGCAGTAGCTACCAAATATAGCCCAATCTAAACCAATACATTCAAGTGCTGTGTTAAACGTCCTGTCTAATAATAAAAGCAAACTTTTTCTACCCCTAAATACAGTTTTAGTTCATAATTATTCATTGCAGTTGTTCTGCCTCCCTGTTTTTGGTTTTGTTTTTTTTTCCTGTTGCTATTTAAAACAAGGAACACACAGACTGTAGGGACTGATGCTAACACGTGAATTCAAAGGGAAAGTCCCTTGCTCTGTTTAACATTATGAATTGATGCTTTAAAAATTATCTGCTTCAGTGCTAATTTTACCTTGTGATGAAAGTTAGGCTTTAAATATGTAAAATGAAATGAGAGGGCAGCAGATACTATCAGGAGTCTGGAAAAGTTATCTTGTTTTCCTCAGAATAATTGCATGACCTTCCTCTCAATGACAGGTCTGTTTAATTACCAAATAACTTAGAAACACAGGGGAGTTCTTTAGGAGCTGTTCCCTGGTTTAGCTGAGGAGGAGCTTCAGGAAATCCTGAAGCTTTGAGGGAGCTTGAAGGAAAGGTATTGACCTTTTAGTTCACAAATGCTTTTAGGGGTGCAGACATCTAGGAGCAGAAATCTGTTGTTCCAAGGTTCTGCTGAAATAAGACAGCTGAGTCCAAAACCTTAAATGACAAAATTGCTATCTGGTGAATAATGTGTGACATAACAGGGAACAGTTTGTGGAGGGCTTTAGGGCTTTACAAGGTATGTGGTAACAGTAGTAATATTTTTCATGTGCCCCCACATGTATTAATCAATACATGTTCTATTTTGACTAATAAAAGAAAGACAGCTTCTAAATTCTGCAGAGCTAGGGCAGCAGAATATTGACTTGTAGAAAGCCAAGCAGGTCCTTCTGACCCTCCAGAAGTATTTATGCATAATGTTTCTCTTCAAACAGTCCGAATTTTCTTGATTTGGAGAGTAAAGCCTCCATGGACTGTGACACTACTCCAAGATACAGAGTTCAGTATCTATCCGTCTAGAGCTGTGGATTTTAGTAAAAAGGTTCTTATTTAAGTCCAAAACAGCAATTTTAGCCCATTCTAATTACATTATGCACACTCCAACAACTGATAGCCATTGACCTGTATGGAGCATTTCCAGTTACAAACTGATTAAAACTGCTTCAGGCAATCGTTCTGCTTTACGGGGAAGCACTGATGCCTGATGGAATGACCTGACTAATGCTAAGCAAATGCAAAGCCCTCTAAGCAGAGTGGTACAAATATAGACAGCCAAAAGGCCATGCAGTGTATGCTTATCAGCTGTGAATGCTGAGAGCAGGTTTCACAGCCATGAGTAATCCTCAGCCAGCTAGCCATCCTCAGCACATACCCACAGAGCTGAATGTGCAGGGGCGAATTCCTTTCTGGGCTGAACTGGATGTGTTTTTGAAAATATCTTGGTTCCCTGCATAGTGTAAGGAGTTACATTTATGTCTTATGTGAATTTGGTAAGTGGGTGAAAGGCATCAGTGGAAAGTCATTCTCCACTCGTGCCTGCTCAAGCGCTTCACCTCCTCCTTCAGCTCTGTGCCAGTCCTAGATTAAAAAGAGCTGAAACATTGGGGATGCCACTTCTTGGTGTGTGTTTATACAAAAGGTATGTCCCCTTGCCTGCCAGTAGTCCTGGAGGAGTTTTATGTAAAATGTAGGTATTTACATAATTAGGATACACATTTAAGGGCCACTAAACATGAGAATGTAACAATGTTTGACATACTGTGGAGCCCCGAAGGCTTTAGAAACTTAGATTTGCTTTATCCAAATAATGTAGATGTCATAATTTGATGTTACCCTTCCTGTATCTGTATTTGACAATTTAAACCAAAAACTACAATATGCTACATGCCATGCACCCAGATGTGAACATTTGTCCAGGTTGCTTTGGTTCTTTATAGTCAGTCTTCATTACCACATCAAGGTGATATGTGACTTTCCACACACCAGTGCTTACACGAATGTTTAGTATTAATACATTTCTGAAATACCCTTTTAATTTTTTCTGTTGTTTTCAAGATTATGAAGATACTAAAATTCAGATTTTTTAGTGCTTTTTTCTTGTGATGCATTGTTAAATAAATTTGTTTCACAATTTTCCTGCCAAAAAAATAAAGTAAGAATAATATATCTGGATAGTTTAAATATTTAAAATTGGCCTACAATGATGAATTATCCCTTATTGGTATTTTTTATTAATAAAATGAAAAATGTTTTCTTGAAGTTTCCAGACACTATTATTCTTGAGAAGTTTGTGAGGAATGGTCAGGTTTTGGTGACTCTTTCAAAACTCAGCAAAGGTAAATGAGAAGGAGACAAACAAGCATAATAGTAAATGATGAAGAGCCTGGCATTGCAGTTCATGAGTTTCCATGCTTCCAAGTTCAGTCTAAGTCAGGTCAAGTCCCTTACCATACTAATCCTTTCAAAACACCTACATTAGAAGTTGCTGCTGTGGTTGATCACAAAGGCAAGAGGTGAGGTGAAGGCATGAGTGGCAGGAGAAGAAAAGTTAGGGATTTTCAGAGCTTTTCTGAAGCAGTCAGTGTGGTGGGGTGACCGTGGCTGGGTGCCACGTGCCTACCAAGCAGCTCCATCCCTCCTCTTCCCAGTGGGACAGGGGGGAGAGAGGAAAAGATAGAAAACAACTTGTAGGTTGAGATAAGGCAGTTTACTAAAGGAAAAAAAAAAAAAAAAAAAGCAAAAGTTGGCACACATTTAAGCAGAGGGGAAAAAGAATTAATCTCTACTTCCCATCAGCGAGCGATGTTCGGGCACTTCCCAGGAAGCAGGGCTTCAGCAGGGGCTGCTCTGGAAGAAAAACACTGTGAAATAACTAATGCCCCCATTCCTCCTCTCTCCTTTACCTTTAATAGCTGAGCTTATATGGTATAGGATGCCCCTGTGGTTACTTTGGGTGAGCTGGCCTGCTTGTGTCCCCTCCCAGGATCCTGCCTGACTCCATCCTGCTGGTGGGGTGCAGAATGTTGAGGGGATAGTGCTGATGCTGTGCCAGCATCTCTCAGCAGTAGCCAGAAAGCTGGGGTGTTATCAGCCCTATTGCAGCTACCAGTGCAAAGCACAGCACTGTGAGGGCTGCCAAAGGAAAATGAACTCCAGCTCAGCCAGACCCAATACAGTCAGAAAAAGTTCTCTGCTTTTTGGAGTATCCTCATATGTTTTCCTCTACTTGACCAGGCTGGCTAAGATTTTATTTTGATTAAAGGAGGGATGTGCACGTTTGATTGCAGAGTCTAATGGATTGTAAAGTCCCAAGTGAAACAAATGGAGAAATTCAAACTTTTATGGAGGTTATCAGAATGAGACAGGGTCCATTCCCCATGCCTGGTCAATAAAAACATGCACAGTGACCTGCATATCACATAAACTGTTTCGGTTTGTTGAGTTTTTTTTCCTTCTTTTTTTCTCCCCAAGAGGGTTCTGGCCTGTTGCTATAACAACTCTGTAGCATCATCAAAGTACCAAACACAAACAACTAACTCAGACCACAAAGCCTCTGTCCATCCCTTTTCCCTATGCCCTGTTTATTCTTTCAACACTCATTTTAAATAATATGCACTCACAGGGGCCTCCATGCAAATAAAAGTTTCCACCAGAGAGTATTCAAAATAAGGATGTGTACATCCTTCACATCTTTTCTGTGTTGCTAGTTGATGGTTATTAGAGGAAGGTGCTTGGCATATGTTTTTAAACAAATTAAATAAGCAGCATACATTTGCACTGGTAAATATAATTACTTTATTGTGTAACTTGTTGTAAATATTTTTCTCCTATATTTAAAGTTATCTGGGCCGTACCTTATCCATCTCTAATTAAATCCACAAACAAGAGAAAATGAGCAGCAGGATTATGCAAAATTCATGCTTAAGAATTACTATGACTGTCAATGGAAAAAAACAAATGAAATAGCATTTCTGTGTCTGGCGTGAAAGTGGCACATCTTTTTCCTTGGAAAATCTATTTCAGGTTCCATAAGTACTATACTGCAGTAGCTTGGACATGAAGGGGACTTAGCTTTTCAGAATTACAGAAAATGTGCAGCAGTCCCTTTTTGCTTTCCTTGTTTCTTGTACTGAGTAGTTCAAAGTCTGTCTTTCTGCTTTTGTTACTGTGATTGTATTTAAAGTGATTGACATCAATTGTGATATTAAGTATTGTCTCATTAGCCTTCTTTTTAATGATCAGTTTAATCAAATCAGCTGATTTGATTAATCCTAGTTGGAAATTGAAAAGGTGTAGCTTGTTGGTATAGATGCTACCATAGGCTGTCTCTCATACATTTGGGTATGGGAACAGAGAAGGAGACAGCAGGACCTGTGTGGCTCTTGCTCTCCCACACAAGTACGAGTGGGGAAGAGGTTGTGGATAGAAGTTCAGTTCGAGCCTTCCCAGGCATCGTGCTCACAGAGCACAGCAAGGAGCAGCTGTCCGCAGGCAAGAAGCAGGTCCCTTGCTGCTGAGATTCACCATTCTTGACACTTGGAGGTGACATGCAGTGATGTTTCCTGAGATTGAAATAATTGCTTTATACGTAGAGAGTGTGGCTCCAAAGTATCATTTTGGCATTTCCAAAATGTTGGTATTTCTTTGTTCTGTGGCTAAATGATTAGTAAAAATGGTTAATTTTGCTGCTTTTTTTTTTTTTTTCCCACAAATGACCTACATCTTCTCACTTTAATCTGAACTAGGAGGCACTGGGTTAAGCACTGAGTTGTGAAGAAAAAGGAAATAGAAGGAAAGGGCAAAACTGTTGCCCATTTAGCATGGCTAATCCAAGCAGAAAAATGTTCATTTAGAATTTTGCAATATTCTGATCATGCTTATAACACATTTCTGTGTAAACAACTTTTTTACTTTAAAAGCATATTGTTTCTGATCGTATACTTTGCACATTTCTGTCAAAATTGTTCTAAATTCTGCTTAGCTGGAGTAATTTTGCCTTACTTCTCTGCTGGAGTAGCTGGCCACAAAGGAATTACAGCATTACGCTTCTCAGTTAATGCCTAAAGCGTAGAAAGTTCTGCCTCCAGGTTTGTTTGCATTTGCTTATTTGGTTGGTTTAGTTTCCCTGATACTGTTTATGAGTGGGTCATGGACACTGACATGTATTTGTCTCTGATTTGCCTGAAGACTTCAGTTTGATCTACAGATGCTTGAAAAAGTCCATCTGGCATCAGTACTGCAAGCCTACTGATGTTAACCTCTTTTCCCAGGGAGGTAAAATTGCATCCTTGCTCCTAATGTTATCTGCTGGTATTTAGGCTGGTCCTGGTTTTCCTTACATGTTTGAAAGCGAAGGTATAATTTAGATGAAGTCTCTGTGGTTTCTGTCACTATCCAAAGATTCTCTGAAGCAGCCCATGCACCTGTGTGCTTTAGAGCAGTGTCCCAGGTTTGTGTTTGTCTCCAGCCTGTTCTGTGCTCTGCAGACAGCCTGGGAATGCTGTGCAAGGGGGCAGAAGCCTGGGAGCAGCCAGGTGGATTGTATGGCTTACCTTTGAGGGCTCTTGTAGGACTGCCCTGTACTCTGACACAGACATCCAATGCTTAATCATTCATAGCTCCTTTTCAGATGGAAGAACTTGCTCAGGGTCCTTGGTCTCTCCAGACAGCCAGTAGAAGCTCCCCTTACCTGTGCCAAACATGGGTAGGGTTGTGCAGCAGCAGCTCCACTGTGGCTGCACCAAACTGGGCAGGATTATTTTCAGCTTGTCACTCAAATCGGCCAACACCCACTTGAAAAACCTGCAGCCTTTTAAAATTTCCCACTGGAATTTCTGATTTCTTTGGCTACAGTGGCTTGAATCATACCGAAAGCTCCTTTGCTCCTTCCCCTTTTTCTGTCTTTCTCAATGTTTTGTCAGCCATCAGCAGAAGTGAACTCAATGCTGAGCCTGTTTCGAGCCACTCTCTTGGAAGGTCTGTACTGCAACTTTGCCTGGAGCCATTTTCCTGTTTGACTACCTCTACACAGAGGTATCCTTCCAGTACATTTATCCTGATCAAATTTCCCCAGAAAATATATTCAGGAATAGCACGAATGTCTTCTGCCAGTTTCTATTGGATGCCCCCATGGGATGGGATTATTTTTATTTTGCCTGGCTAGATTTCTTGAAGAGAATGCACACACATGATCCAGAGTTGGTCCTACTTTGTCCCAGAACTTAATCATATTGCCTGTTTTAAATCCCAAAAGTTTGTTCAACAGCTTTTAAATAATTATTGTAAAAAAATGTAACAGCTGTAAAAAATTCAACAGCTTTTAAATAATTATTGTAAAATATGTAAAATTGCCTTAGTTGAACAACAATTTGAATGGAGTATGATTTTACCCTTCTGTTTAAAGGCTTGTATCATACAGCTCTTCTACTTTCCATCCAATATTTCTTACCTTGAGTTTTAATGACTGTAAAGTGAGTGATGTCTGACAGATACACTTCTGCTATTAAGTTGCTCAATTAATTCAATGTAGAATTAATGAGAACAACTGAATCTTTCCCTGCTTTTCTTGTTGACTCTGTTTTGTGAATTTTCAAGATTACTTTTGAACACAGGAGATGAATAAGTGTAGACACTCTTCTAGTTTTCAGATACATATATACTTGAATACTCAAACGTACACCTTTTATCATTTTAGGTCAAAAATTAGGTAGGAACTCTAATATTGGTGTAATTAAGTTATGTTTTTATTCCCCTTTCTATATGGAAAGAACTGGAGTGCTTGAACCAGAAGCACAAGTACCAGGCATGTAATTCTGAAGGACAAATTTTATACCAGCAAGATTAATTCCTTGAAGATGCTGTTTCTATATGGCTATTTCCTGTACGTGTAGAGATATTAAGAACTGATCACTTACTCAAGATAAAAATCCTGCTGTCTTTCAAGACTTTGGCAAGGTGCTATTCAGGAAAGCGTGTGTTCACAGTACCAGGGCATATTTTGTAAAACATTGTTTGTTTAGAGTTTTTTGCAGCTTTGAGAGTTGAAATTCCCATTCAGGTAATGTACCCTGAGGGTGTCTAAGTGGAAAAGGTGTAAATGAACATCACAGACAGGGGCTGAAAAGGAGTTGAATCAGTTAAGTATTTATTGTAATCAGTGATACCTTTTTTTTTTTTTTGACTAATTTATAAAGAAAAAATGAAACCGTGGGGCTTCTTCTATGACTAAATTAGCAAAATAGAACAGAAAGTGAGAGAATTTACACAGGAGACATAAAATTTGTTTAGCATCAGAATTTGTGCGCCATATTTTTGCCTGCTACTTCTGATGTGGTTAGCTATGTCAGTCCAATACCTTTGCAACTTCTGGTCATCTATTTTCTATTTTCTTTCTTCCTTTTTTAAAATTTCTTTAAATTTGTGTTAATTTTGTAATTGAGAGATGTATATTCCTTGGCTCAATCACAGGTAGCCAGTATCCTTTGTCAGTGTCCCTTTGGATGTTGCAATTATTCCATCTGGCATCCAGGTTCAGTTCCAGAAATAGAGTTCCAGGCTTATCTGAGAGTCATATGTCCCATCTGCAGCCTTGTGCAGAAATGTTAGCTATCCAAGAGGAATAGGTTTGTACATCTTGATAACCAAACCCTACTCACAGGGACTAAAGGGACAGGTGAATCAGCTTCCAGGCCTGCTGAAGGCATTACTGCAGGGTGTTGTGAAGCACAGAACCACATAACACCAAGATCTGCCAGAGCACAGTGCAGAAATACAGCAGGCTCCTGGAGGATGAATTTCAGTGTCAGAGATCCAGTCACCTCTCTACAATTACAACTATTGTAATAAATTGCTTGGCAGACAGGGTTTTTCCCCATGTTATGCTTCTAATGTAGAAATAGTGACTTGGCTTTGTGATTAATAATTTCTCTAGACCAAGATTTTATTTCTCTGTGGAATAAGGCTAGGTTGGACTTAGGGTCTGATTATGAGTAAAAATATGTTTTGTAATGTTAATTATTTTATGACTGTAAAATGGCTCAATGGAAAAAGCCTTGGGTATGCTGGTGCACAGCCACTGAACGTGAGCCAAAGTGTCCATGTGTCCAGGAAGGCCAATGGCATCCTGGCCTGTATCAGCAATAGTGTGGCCAGTAGAATCAGAGTAGTGACTGTCCAGCTGTACTCAGCACTGGTGAGCCCTCACCTTGAATCCCATATTCAGTTCTGGACCCCTCAATTAAAGAAGGACACTGAGGTGCTGGAAGTGTGTCCAGAGAAGGGCAATGGAGCTGGTGAGGGGTCTAGAGGGTAAGTCCCATGAGGAGTGGCTGAGGTAGCTGGGATTGTTTAGCTTAAACAAAAGGAAACTTGGGGGGACCTTATCATTTCTACAACTCCCTGAAAGGGGGTCGTAGCCAGGTGGGGGTCAGGCTCTTCTTCCAGACAGCCAGTGACAGCATGAGATGATATAACCTCAATGTTACAAGATGATATAACCTCCCTGCACCAGGGAACACTTAGATTGGACATCAGGAAAAAATTCTTTATGGAAAGAGTGGTCAGGCATTGGAATGGGCTGCCCAGGGAAGAGGTGAAGTCACTGTCCCTGGAGGTGTTCAGGAAACAATGTGGGACAATGCCATGGTCCAGTTGACAAGGTGGTGTGTGGTCAAAGATTGAACTCCATGATGTTGGATGTCTTTACTACCCTAAATGATTCAGTGATCTTTCTTTGTTCACTTACCTCCTTTTTCCTTTCAGTAAATGAAAAAAACAACCAAACAAAAAAGCTTTTCTAATCAATATTGAATTATAGCTTTAGATAGTCTAACCAAATTAAGGTAGGGCTTGTAAATACAAATTATTTATTTATAACTTTGAGATGAGAATTTAAAGTGTATTTGTAAGATGACAGCCACACACCAATGCTCGTCCAGTACTCGTTGAGTCTGTCTGGCAAGTGTAAGTGCCAGAATCAATTCTAGTGGAAGTGGGTGTGTTATTTCTTACTCTATTTCTACAACAAAATGTGTGGTGAAATATTTATAGAGACATATGCTGTAGTTGAAGAGGTTAGTTATGTTTACTTTCTTCAGAGGTAAGTAGACAATCATCCCTGTAACAGAATATTTAGAGGCATCAGGAAATTGAAATGTAAAGCTTTTTTCTATGCCCATTACAAACAAATATCAACTCTTGAGCTCTAGAAATGTAAGGAGGAGATGAAATGGGCTTGCAATTATGTGGTTCAAATTGGAACAGCAAATCTAAAACTGCATTTGCAGTGGACATTTGATTCTGATTCTGCAGTATTTAGTTCAGAGATGGCTTCGTTTCAACCCTAATTAGTCCAGGTTGAGTAACTTTCCTATTAAATCTGTATTGGGGTTCATATGAGACATCTAAATTATGAGTGCATTTGTCCTCAGTTGCATATACAGTCAATGGAAAGGGAAGTGCCCCTCAGAGGCTTCAGCCTGTCAAAGATCTAAATATTCTTCTCCACTGGCCTGGGGCAATTATGTATCTCATTCATGTAAGTGCTTAAAATACAGCAGCGTGACCCTGGGCCTAAGGACTTGATGCTCTCTGAAGAATTAATAGCGGTTTTCCTTTTTCTTGTTTCTGTCATTCATGAAAAAGAAAATGTGGTTGCCATGTAGCCTGTATCTAGAATTACTGTTCATAAAACAAAATACAAGACTGGCCTCATTTCAGATGTTTATTATAGTGTGTATTTCTTTCCTTAGAATGTTTTGCCTCTTTAGCGTCCAGCAATATGTGGTATTATTGGCAGTGAAGGAGCTTTTCCATGATTACAGGTGTTCAGAATATGGAAGCTGTAACTGAAATATGCAATCACATCTTCCTGCTGAGAAATGGTTGTGTGCATCTCTGCTCAGGAGGAAGCCAGGGCTGGAGAATTAAGAATGTGATAGACTAGCTCTAAAATACATCAAGAGTATCCTGGGTGAGCTCAAGGAGTACCATTCCTGTTGTCATACAAGATTCACTTGAGTTTCTTTTCACTGCCTTTGCTGCACAGTGGTTCTAATGATAGATGTTGCTATTTTTTATAAGAAAAAAAGAAAAGAGAGAAGGGAAGAACTGGAGTAAGAGAAGCAGATGTTAGGGGAGGGGAGAAGAAAAAGGCAAGCGTAAAGAAAAAAGAAGTCATGGCTTGGAACAGGAAAATTTGAGCTGTTTTATGAAGTAGTCAGCAAGCTACTCGATGGTTCAGAAAATGGTGGTTTTGTCTGGTTGCCTGAAATTGCCAAACATTCGGTGTTCTTATGTCAAATATCCAGTAGAATCAATTTGTTCTTATTTGTAAAAGATTTGAGACGGGTTACTGAATTGTAAGATCACAAACTGGTGTTTGGATGCCAGATTCTGAGCACTCTGAAAAGGCACAACCTTGAGCACTAAATGAGCTATAAGTAATACACTTAAAGACAGTATGTCGTGGACTGGAATAATTTTCTAGAAAGTCACTGAAAAAAGTCTTATGAGACCCTAAAATAAGTAATGTTTGGGAGAAAAGCCCAAACTTTTCTAAGTTAATCTATCTCATATTGAGTCTTTACAGTCCTAGATTTGAATAGGTTTTCTCATATTTGTAATGGTTGGTCTTCAGAACAAATGTGCTTCCATGACCACTTCACAGATTTCAGGAAAAAAAATGTTTTTTATGTATCTATCCTTTCAATCAATGCGTACATAGAAACATTGAAGCAAAACTGGAAGGATTATAGATCTAGCTGAGTTTATGTTAAATTCTTACAGTGCAAGTTATCAGTGTCTGTTGGGTAGAATTTTCTTCTTATTTTCTTTTATAATTTTTGTGCTGTTGTTTTATTAAGAGTTAAAAAAGGGAATGAAATCTCCTACCAGTCATTGCCACTGATTTTCCATCCTGTTTTTATATGATGCCATTTTTTATTTGTTAAAAAAATGTAAGGGCTTGTACTGGTGTCAGTAGAAAGTGGTTTACATCATTTGCTACTACTCTCACTGTTCTTATCTGTTGTCACATCAGCATTGTGTACCAGGAAAATACACTTTGGCTTCACTATGTTGTTTACTGATGACCCCAGTTTACCCAAGTTATTTGACATTTAGATACTCTTTTAATCCTTGTCCTGTTTTTTATGAGCTCATGGTCTTTATGTACTGCCATTGAGAACAACAACATCAAATCAGCTGCAGTGGACAGTGAATATTAACATATTTTCTCAGAGAATAAAAACATTCTGAATTAGTTTTTCTTCAGCTAGAACAGTTTATTTTCTGCAAACTTTTTTGAGTGTTTGCTAAGGCCTGGCAGTCCACAGGCTATCAAAGATGGATGTAAATATGTGTGGGAGTACAGAGGGAGAAGTAGGAAGCTTTTTTGTCATAGGGAAAACTATTTGGCAGGAACAAACTCTTTGAATTAGTGCCAGACAGATTATATTGGTAGGAGAGGTCACATAATAGTCCAAAGCTACCAAAAGAGGACAGATGTAAGAAAGAAATGTGTTTTTCTCATGTTTATGGGGATGCAAATGATGTGCACTTGGGTAGGTCAAATATCCTCAGAAGCATTAGAGTGGCTGCCCATGGAGTTTGGGATTGCTTCTTCACTAAAACTGATATAATGGAAATTTGGCAGATGCTCTGGTTTGATTAATGCAATTATTTTGTTTATCTAAGTAATAAGATTACTTTTTGATCAAGTTGGCTTTAACACTTGTATTGACCTGATTTAATTGAACAAGTGTACAAGCAGATGCCAGTTAATGAAGTCTACATCCTGTTGCATATCTTTATTCTGTGGCTACAAATACTTCAAATTTATGTCTGTGATAAATTAAAAGTGCTGATAGAAAAGTAAGCACTAACAAAAAATATTGTATCTGTAGTGCACAATATAAATGGTGTTTCTCTTTTTTAATAAGAAATACAATAAAATCTGCATAGCAGTCTGACAGCTCTACTGCCCTCAGCTATCACATACATCTCCCTAGCTTTAGCCAAGTTGTATCATTGCTTTTATACAGATATTCATTGTGTCAGCTGACATTTTACTGCTTTCTATTTTTTGCAGCCTGAAATGGCAGTCACTGATTCTGAAAAAAAAGAGGTGTTTTCACCTGCTACCCTCAGCAAAGGCATTAAGCTGAAGATGTTTGCTATTTCTTAGGCAGGCAACTTGTTTCTAAAATTAATTTCATTTAATAAGATAATAAAATTTCTCTGAGCAGGAAATTAACAGATCTTGTATTTTAACCACATACTCCAGTTGTAGATTGAGGTCTTACTGAATGGGAAGCACTGAAATGGTAGCATAGCCCAAGGAATGAGCTGATTCAGCCAGCCCTTGAGTTCAATACACAGGTAATTAGGAATTCCTTTGTTTACCTTTTTTTTTAATATTGTATGTATAAAGCAAAACTGTCTGTCTCTATTCTGCATCCACAGGGTGTCAATTATCTCTACTTCAACAGTGGCGTATGCCTCAATGTTTGAAGTGAAAAGTAAAGTTTTTCTGAAAAATTATTTCAAGCATATTAAAATACATTAATATGTGAACAGCCTTTGAGCATGTTTCCTTTCATTTTCTCCATTCATCTAATGTTTCATATTGTATATTCCAGACAGAATCAATTTTGTAAATGCTAAGTAGTGAAATTTGATTTGTGAATATTACTTAATTAATCATTACAACTGTAGCAGCACGTTTTGATATTACTCTGGTGAGATTCATGCAGAGTGATAGCATACTGGATCTTGTTACCTTTTTGGTGAGAGAGGGAGATGAATGTGTTTGGTGGTGTTTGGTCTAGCAAGGGTGTTTATTTACAAGGGAAACACATAAAAGTAAGAGTATTTGATACTCTTGTATCAAATACTTGTTTTCCTGGTCCCATTGTGTGGATACAAGAGAAATCTCCTTGTGTTCAGAAATAAGAAGGTCACAAGCACTCCACCCAAAACCCCATCTGTGGGTCTTGGCTTTCTTGCAGGACTACACATGCAGAGGTCTCCTCACTGATAGTGCAAGTGATAAAGTATTTGACTTTGTCCCACACAAGCTCCTCTTCTCTGAAATGGCAAGACATGGATTTGGTAGGTGGCCCACTCAGTGGATGAAGAATTGTCTGGATGGTCTCACTCAACTGCCCCATGTGCCAGTGGCATTCCTCAGCGGTCAATATTGGGACCAGCACATGATATCCTGGGCTCCATCAAAAGCAGCGTGGCCAGCAGGTCAGGGATGTGATTTTCCACCTCCTCTCTGCCCCTGTGAGGCCCCACCTGGAGTGCTCCATCCAGCTCTGAGGACACCACTGCAAGAAAGACAAGGGATTCTGTTGGAGGGAGTCCAGAAGAAGGTCACCAGAATGGTCAGAGGGATGGAGCGCCTCTCCTATGGAGCAAAGCTGAGAGAGTTGGGATGATTTAGCCTGGAGAAGGTTTCAGGGAGACCTTCTGGCACCTTCCAGCATGTAAAGGGGCCCAGTAGAGTGCTGGAGAGGGACTGTATACAAGGATGTGTAGTGATGGGACCAGGGGGAGTGGCTTGACTGGAAGAGGATAGATTTATATCAGATAGAAGAAGGAGATTTCCTCTGAGGGTGGTGAGGCACTGGAACAGGTTGCCCAGAGAAACTGAGGATGCCATATGCCTGGAAGTATTGAAAGGCTACGATGGGTGGGGCTTTGAGCAGCCTGATGTAGTGAAGGTGTCCCATGGTGGGGGGTTGGAATTAGATGGTCTTTAAGGCTCCTTCCAACCCAAACCATTGAGTGATTCTGTCATTTTTACTTTGGTCCTTTCTGCTTTTCATATGTATCTTCATATTTGTGAAGATACTAAATCTCCAACATCTGCATTTTCAAATTGTTTCAGGCACTGGAATGACACATAACTTTTCTTGCCTAACTGAATCATGTGAAAGGTGCTGCCCTCCTAGTGTTTCAGTTATTTCTGTTCTTTCATCAGAGATGTAGGTTCTCTGGTGAAAAGCATAGCTGCAGAAATGCTGTGTCTCCATTTGACTGAAATACTTGCAAGGCCTCTTAAGGAGAGTGTGCTAGAGCTTGGGTTTTTTTCCTCCAGCTTCAGTGAAAATATATGAAATAAATATTTTGGGGTCAATGTTTACTGCATATGGGTGTCATTCTGTGCTCCTTTCATTTGTACTGGTTTAAAATCTATCAGCTAGTGACAGTGTGTCATGTGATAGCAAATAGATAATCAAAATATTTGCATCTTGCATTGCCAAATGAGAGAGAGCACAGCTCCTCAAGCCAGGCTGACTTCATTGCCACAGAACATTTGTATTTCCAAGCAGTTTCCATCTCTGCTGCTTGGATTATTTCTAGACTGTAACTAAATTGTACACGTGCAAAAGGGTACGAATCAGTTGTGTTTTCCGCAAAGCTGTTTCTTCTTGTGGAGTGACAGCTACACAAAATGAATTGGATTTCATCATTATGGTTGGAGGCCTTAGTAAAACTGCATTGCAGGTTTAACATGTTAGGGCTGAATTTTTATGGTTTTATGATTATTCCAGTTTTCTTCTGAGACAGAAAACAGCAAAGACTATTGGAAGTTACTTTGTAGTTTAGAACTTGCTGGCCAAGATTGCCGAAGAATTTCTGATTAAAATTTTCTGGTAACAACTTCACAGTTAAAGTGATCAGTGAAGGGAAAGTGTGTACACTCCAGAATATTTTAGTATGTTTTGAGTAAAAGGTGTCAACTTTTTCCTTGCATATGAAGAGTAAAAGAATAAAATGTTCAGTAAAGAATGAATTGATCAGTAAAGATGCAACATATGAAGACTAAAAGAACAAAATGTTCAGTAAGGGTGCTATATTCAGAATAGAATTACTTATTTTTAGAATGGATTTTTAAAAATTCCTTGGAAATAGTTTGGCTAATCCATCTGAAGGAAGTTTCAGCATACTGGGAAAGTTGTGATATATGTTGTTTATGAAGGCAACAAATAAGGAAATGCAGTCCCTGCATCAGATTAGTTTGGTTGCAATCTACTGTGATTCATTCCTTGATAATGAATGTTTTAATTATTCTCAAGGTTATCCTGAGGCCTTTTGGAGGGACTGGTTTGAAATCTGTATCATTCAAAGGAAAGTCTCCAAACTACTAAGTGCCATTTCCTTAATACTGTATGCATAAATATCCAGGTGGTGACGCCTGAATGAAACAGTGCATACTCTTCCTCCTGTAATTCAACGTTAAAACACACAGCAGTATCAGCCCTTGGAAGCTCCCAGAAAGAGAGGGATCAGTAGCCATTTACCTTTTTTCCCTGCATATAAATCTTAGAATAAAATGCAGAATGCTTCTGATTGAACTTCAGAAGTCTTTTAGTCTTTCCTCTTCCTTCTGTCTGTTGAATTTATGGTCCTGATAAACATGAGTCCAGGTAGCCCAGATAATGTGTAAAAACTTGAGCATATTGATAAAATGGTTAGTTTTCAGATGGCTTCAAAGATTTGTATTTTTTTTCTAAGGCAGGGAGTTATATTTACTACCTATGTGTTTTAGAGAGGTTTAGATTAGTGAGATTTAAACTGGTTACCTCTAACAGTGAATAAATACAGCTGATGGACAGAAAAATGGCAAAAGCCAGCAAACAGCAACCAGCAAAATTTCTAAGACTACCCCTGCAGAATTCCATTACTGCTTGTTATTCACAGCACTTTCAGAAGGAAGAGAAATATTTATTAAAACATATTCATATAAATACAATTACTGGCTTCTTGAAAAGGATTGATCCCAACACCTTAAAATGTTCTGTTTCAGTTTCTGCACCATTGTAGCTGTGTGAATCCAGACTAAATCCACAGCGGAGAAATAAGGAGGAATCTATTGCTCTGGTTTCATAATACTGTAACAAAAGTAATCTAAAAAGCACACAGTGGCAGAAACAAGTATGGGGGAATACATTTAGAGGAAGAAATATGATTTCCATGGAAGGAGAAATGCATTTAAAAGCAGAGATCAAATTAGATATATTCAGAAACAAAAATATGGCAAATAGGATAAAGCTCCAGTGACTAGACCGTATCATGGATGGTTGTAGGTTGAATGTCAAAAAAAAAAAGAATCAATAAATGAAGAATTTGCCTGAGCAGAAACACAGTTTATAGAAGGAGGAAGAAATGTTTAGCAGGCAGAAAAAGGCAATGAAATGCTTTCCCTGAAAGAAGGGGAAAATACATGTTTAATTTTGGGTTGTATTTAGTCTTGCATCATAGCATTCTACATGAATCATTATTTTATTGTTTATTGGGATAAATTAACATCTCCTTTACACAGGATATAATGGTACAACCCCATCAGAACCTGTAGAGTTCTAATAGCATCACATTAGCTGAATGTGGCCCATTATCTGTAAATTGTCTGTTTGAGCTCAGTCCAGAATCTGAATCACATGATAGAAATAGTTTAAATGGGCAGCTCTTCTGCTGTGGCTGTGTTCTAGAGAATGCTTATCTGGGCATGGACATGCCAGAGGTCTCCATTAAAGCTGTGAATGTGCTTTCATCCTACCTAAGTGCAAGATTAACAGTATTTGAGTGTAAGCTGCACACTATCACTGTTGTTCCAGGTTTTTGTTAATATTTTGTCCATCTGATGCTTCCTTTCAGTCAAAAGGGAGCATAACCCTTCAATTCCAGAATAAGCATTCTTAAAATAAGAAGTCATCCTGACGTGGTGATGTAGAAACAGTCTGGAAGCAGAAACTGCTTATACCTGCGTTGTAACTTACACCCTGGTTTTGCAAGGTGTTGGGATACCAAAGAAGAGGGTTAGCCCTGCTTTGTGTCTTCTTTCTTCATCGGCCTCTCATGAGCTCTTCCCTGTAAATCAGTCACACTTGGACCTGGTACTGGGGCGTTAGACCACTCCTGGGAAACTGCAGTTCAAATCAAAAAAGCACAAAGGGCTGCAGCTCCTGTCTCCTGGCTCATCAGGCTGCTCAAACTGCACCCTCAAGGCAGGGTCTTGTCTCCTTTTCTCATATTCCTGAGCCTTTATGTCCCTTTTTTTGGTCAGGCAGCCCATCAGCCCCATGGTGTCTCCACAGGCTGCATAGGTGCAGCTTGCTGCTGTCAGCCCTCCAATATCAGCAGACTTTGTGCTCATGGTTTCCCTGCTCTTGAGCTCTGTGTTTTGGTTTCCAAATGCTCATGTGTGCAGTGTAAAGTGCACACTTGAACAGGATTGCTATACATAAGTAGCCTTGTGTCTTTAGCACTGAGTGCTTGGACAAGTCCCACAACTTCTGGTTTCCTTCAGATTTTCTGGTTTTAACACTACTTGAATCTTTCATTTATGGCAATCAATGACAGCAACCAACAAATCAGATCAACATTAATTAGGCAACTGATGCCTCTAAATATAATTAATGTTTTTTTCTAATAAATAAGAAAAAGATCTGATTACATTATTCTAATGAATTCCCATTAAAATTTGAACAATTTGTTTCCATAGAGCTTCAGTAAGGAGTTCAAGATCATAGGTAGCTTAGGAGTCCATATCCTAACTGCACCTAAACACCTTTTTCTTTTAAAAAAGAGGACCTGTTGATTAATGTATTATAAAAGTTGGATTTTTTTTGGACTTTCTGTGAAAGGTTAATGCTAAATGATGAAGAACTGTGTGTGTGGTTCTTGAGGCAATCAGTTGTACACTGTCTTTGATTACATCTGAGCATGGAGTATTTCCTTCCTTAGGATCAAACTAAATAAAGCAGATACTGATGATGCTGACAGTGTGTTTTGCAAAGACGATCTGTCCATCTCTGCTTACTCAGTCTGAAAGGAAATAGTGCATGTAGTGTGTGGATGGAGTCACCATATACTCCATTTTTCATGTCACTGAGCTGAACAAGCCAGTGTTTGATTCAGAAGACAGGTGCTCTCTTCCCTTGGGTTTCCATTAGCCCTTCCCATGCACTTTTCCCCAGCTGAAGTTTTTGAAGAAAGGTGACCAGAACTTTTCAGCCTATTTTAGAGGAAATTGGAACTGGTGTCTTGTGCAGTGGCACTTTCACTTCCATTGCCTGCTGCATGCTAGGATTATAGTAGCATCTTTCACATATGCAGTTCATTGATATGAAATATCAGTATCACTAGGCACATAGGCCTGGTTCTCTTGTAACTGTCCCAAATACCCTACTTCATCGTCTATGGTTTCTACTGACTGATCAGCTATTGTTGTTTTCAGTCCCTGGTCATGCAACTTTCCTCTTCTGTGTTCCCCAATTTCAAATAGCTTCCTTCCTTTTAACTGAAAGGAGAGCTTAAATTAGTAGAGTAACTGAAGTGTACTCCAAACTATAACAGTCAAAGGAAGTCTAGTCTTATGAAAAGCAGGGGCTAATTTTCCACAGCTTTCAATATAATTTGTCATTGTCTATAATGGAAACACCCAAATGGCATTGCATTTTGTAGACATTTCCTGCAAAGAAATGTCAATCAATTCTGAAAATCTGTAGTATGTGAAACAAATACTTCTTCTCCAAAAAAAGCAATATTGCCTAGTGATATTTTAAAAATCACTTCTAATTAAATTAGCCTCCTAGAATTCATAGCCATAGGTAAAGGTCTTGAAACAACAGCTTCAATCCTTCATGTATTACAGGTGGCTTGTGAATGATCACAAATTAGTTTTCTTGAAATGTTGACTATAACTCAGAGCCTTTTTAAAGCCTAGGTAGGCAAGCCATGTTACTGAAAAGATGAGTTAGTGTGACTGAAAGGCACTGTGTGTCTCTCTCATATACAGTAGCATAGAACCAGGAATTAGAGACTGCATGTCTGCACATACAAATGCATGTATAATCTGTGCTCCTGGTAGGAAAGATAAATTCTTTATATTTTTATTTAGTCATTATATTATCAGGGACCCACTTTATGAATCCATTTGCAATATGTCTACCATGTCATGCTATTGTAATAATAATGCATAGATCAATAACTCAAGCAAAGGCTTTTTTCTAAGCATATAATAAATCACTTAGCTGGGCAACAGAGTCTGAGTTCAAAGAAAGTCAGTTCTTTTTTTAGTGTAAACACATTTGTTACAGTTAGTTGTAAAAGATAATCAATCAACCATGTTTTAGAAATGCATCCATTTCTGTCATTACAGCCAAATTTCTGAGATCTCTTTTCCCACTATAGCCTCAGATGTTTTAATATGTTCAGCATCCAGCAGCTTCTACTCTGAAGGGGAGCTGCTGGATTTGGGACCACATAGAACAGCTGGTCATATAGAAATGAATTCTTTGGGAGATGAACCTGAGCAAATGTGGAAGAGATAATGCAATACTAGGTTATATCACACATAGATTTACATTTAGTTTCTGAGTTAGAGATATGGGCTACTTTATGTTCTTATCTTATACAATTAATAATTTGGTAGTTCTGTTTCTGCTTGTAGCTGAAAATTGCAAATCTAATTTGAAAAAGATAAACACTGTAGTACCTGTCACAAAAAGTAGCAAATAGTGGAGGAAAAGAATTTGTTTGTATAAATAGAAACAGAATCAAAATTAAATATAGTACAATAAGGTGGAGGAACAATTATGTTTAGCTTCTCTAATTATCTATATTGGCATGGAATATGGTTTTAGGTACGTCTTTCTCAACTAGCAGAATTTGAAGTATTTACAAGTTTGGCCAATGTACAAATTTTGATACTTGGTCATAAGCAGAATCATTTTGTCTGCATACTGTGGACAAAACCAGGTGATATGATACTGAAATAAACGTTCTTAAAATTTAAACTGCTAAAAGAATTTTTCTGTGGTTTTAATAGATACTTTAAAATAAAATATTTCCTCCTTTACTGGCATGATCTGTGTGCACGAGATAACATAACCAACTTTGCATTTGGTATGAACAGTGTGACCTCTTGATTTGAGACTGCACTGCTCTCACAGCAGTGGTCAGATTTCAGCTTTTCCTGCTCATATCACCCTAGAAACCCACCACACTCCCTTACACATACCTTTTATATGTAAAAGATTCCAGAGACTCTCTAGCCATTTGTCCCTGGACACAGCAGCAAGTTCAGGAGCTGAGCTGTGGCCCAAAATCCAAGACTGTAAATGGATGTGAGGGAGGTGGAGAAGCTGCACAAGCAGTTGTGGGGTTAGAGGTTATGCAGGGGAATTATGGTTAAACTTCTGCCTGTAATTGTTGTGTTGTGTTAAATAGCACCATTTAAACTGGTGTTTTAAACAATTTAAGATCTTTCAATAGGCAAAACCCACTCAAATAAAATGTGAATGGTGTCACAGTTGAAAAATAAGGTCAAGGATATTACCCCTGTTGATCAACTCATCAGGAGTTGGACTTCAGATTCTAGGTCCCTTCTGACTCAGGATCTGATTCTATGATTTCATGAGCTCAGACTGGAAAGAACACGGTTCTGATGTCAAGCTTCAACCTAATTAAAATTTACATATGTATCTATCATCTTCAAACTATGCTTTCTCTTGGAATAATGAATGGCTTGTGATTATTTGCCAACTTCACAACTATAAAATAGATATTTTAGCTATCTGATTCATTGCCATGTCACCGGCTTCAAAGGTATTTAGCCTCCTCTTCGCAAAACTCTGTTTTCTTCATGATCTTACTCATGCTACGCATACACAAGTATCAAAAGGTAATAATTAGACACATCTGCTTACATTTGCCAGGAGCAGATGCTAGACAAATTAAAGTGAACATGAGTATCAAAATCATTAAAGAAGTGACTCTAAAATAATTTTTAAATTTGACAGGCAGTAAAATATTCTACATTGACATATTTGTGCTATTTGTAAAAATCTCATGTTCAAAATCATCATATGCAGTTGGATCCAAAATGAATTGTATAAGTGTTTCAGGTTACAACTTCTGCTTCTTTCCCCTGGGAAAGATAAGTTGTCAGCCCTGACAGCAATGCTTATTAACACCACAGGACAGTCACATCAGCTCCTGAGCAACACTGCAGAGTCCTAAATGACTTCATAGCATGCTCCAAGAAGATAAAGACATGAGAAATGAAGTTAACCTGAAATCTGCCTTTCTTCGTATTCAGTTTCCTGCTGTGAGCAATGATGAATGCTCCAGTATAGTATAAAAGTAGGTTTAGACTAAGTTATATTAGTTTTCTGATATTCTTCCAGCATCAAACTATGAAACTGCTCAGGGCTTCCTGGGACATCTGCTTATTTTTGGTGTCAAGCAGTGGGTAAGAACTACCTAGTTTAAACATACATATACTTATTTTCATATATATGTGAAAAAAGAGTATCCTTTCAGTTGTTCAGAGCCCAACATCTGGTAATTTAATTTGCTGGTCTCTATTTCTTATAAGTGAAGAGGAGTAAATAGCTGTTGGCCTCCTCCACAACGTTATTACAGATATCTTCAATTTATCACTTAGTTGCTTCTTCTGTAGGCAGAAAAATCCTTGCTTGTTTAGTCTGGTTTTATATGGAGCTTTGTGCCCTTCTTTCCCCTTGCTGCAATGCCTTGTACCTTGCTGTGCTCTGCCCTGGTGGGAACAGGGGCCTGAACTGTACTCAGTATTCAAGGTGTAAGTTGACTAAAATGATGCAGTGCAGTGAGTTTTCCTTTTTTCTTCAACACTTTCAGAAACCATGGAATGGTTTGGGTTGGACCATAAAGATTATCTGTTTCCAACCCGGCCACCATGTGCAGGGATGCCACTCACTAGATCAGGTTGCTCAGAGCTCCATACAGACTGGCCTTTCTATCTCTTTTCCAAATACTGTTGGTAATGTTTGCTTATTTTATTTTACAGAATTCTGAACTGATTTATTCACAAAAATGCTGGTTAATACTGCAGGTTTTTTTTTCTTTAGTGGCCATAGTTAGCTCAGAACCTACAAAGTAATCCATAGTTTGGACTGTTTTTGGGTTTTCCCCATGTGCATTACTTTTCATCAGCATTGATTTTCTATTTTTTTTTTTGTTTTATCACCCAGGCGTACAGAATGCCGCTGTCTTCTGCACCTCCTCACACTCACACCTCTCATTTTTACTATTCAAAGAAATGTTGTAGCAAATGTAGGTACCTCAGTGTTCATCTCCTCTATGTCATGTTTGTGAGGATGATGGAGGCCTGCAGGTGACTTCCCACTGTTGCAAAAACTGCTGGTCTCTCTTATATCTGGTCATTAACAATGTAAATGTAAAACATTCTTGCTTTACAAGGCTTTCTTTTAGTATCATTTGATGACTTACAGTAAGTGTTTATGCCTTAAAACATTAATGCTTAGGCAATTTTGTCTTGCTTTTTTATTTTGCTTTTCTTGTATATCTTCTTAGCTATTTTCTTCTCCTTTGGATGTGACTTCTTATTTTTGAAGTATATATTTTTAGTTGTAATGAAGTTAACATTCTGGGACTTCTTTTTTGTTATTCAACAGTTGCTTTCAATATTTAAGAAATCATATTATGATGACTATAAACACTCTTCTCCAACTTTGAAGCAAGTTTTTTATGTTTTATTTTTTGAAATCAAAAACTATTTTTATGTTAATTTAGTATTTTCTCAGTTTTGAGAATTTCCCTATT
The DNA here is from genome assembly GCF_027579445.1 of Ammospiza nelsoni. Taxonomy (NCBI): domain Eukaryota; kingdom Metazoa; phylum Chordata; class Aves; order Passeriformes; family Passerellidae; genus Ammospiza; species Ammospiza nelsoni. Next base: position 87,620,325 of record NC_080634.1, read on the forward strand.
CCATCAGGTTAATGAGCAGTGTTTCTGTCACACCATTTTGCCCCATTACTTGAGCCATTTCTCAGAACCCAGTCAGGGGTATCTTGGCTTGTTTCAGCTTTTAGCAAAAGCTCTTCCATGAATCAGTCATTTGTGGTGTCATTAAGTCTCTTCATCACACCCCAACCTGACATTTACCCAATCTGTATGGGGGTGATTGAAGTTTTTGATTACTAATTTGTTTTCTTGTTGTCTTTTAAATATCTCTTGGTAGCTCACTCACACCACTGTCATCCTGATAAGGGAGTGACAGATCTAATATTTCTGTAGTCCTGGTGTCTTAATCCATAATGTGCAACATTCAGAACAATTATCTCATACAAAGCATTCTTTAACACACACTGCATTCTTTTTTCCTTGCCTGTGTAGTTTGTAGTTCCCACTGGCAGCCTTTCCGTCCATCAAGTCTTTCATGCTCCTGTCAGGTCAATATTGTCTCTTAAAACTCATTCCTGTATCTAATTTAAAACTTGTAGCATTTCAATAGTAGGATGTATGTATTTGATTTGGTTGCTATTTTTTCTATGCTATCTTTAAATGGTATTTTCAGGCACAGAATGAGCTTGTGTCCTACCTGAGTTTTATGAACTTTTGTCCTATGTTCCTTCTCAAGGATATAAAGCTTTTTTATAATTTCACCCCTCTGTGATATATCCCCAAGCCAGATTTTCTTCTGCACCTGTTTAAGTTTCCTCTGTTCTTTAATTCAATCTCCTTCTTCAGTGACCTTCCTGGTCCTTACTTACAGCAGCTTTATCTGAATCCCATTTTTGCTGTAAAGACTTTGTGCAAAGTTTGTCCAGTTCCTGATAAGTCTAAACCCTCCATTCCTACACCACTGTCTGAAGCCAGCATGAGAAACACTGCTGGAGCAAGAGCTGAGGTAGATAGATGTTCAAGGATATAATTTTCATATTTGGGAGGTCACCTGGTCATCCTAGCTGAGTGACCCTGCAGAATACTAATCCCTACCTGAAAGCAATGATATATAATGTACCTTGCTCATGCTGATTTACACAGGCACTTTTTTTCCACCCAAAGGCCTTTTCCCCTTTCCCAAAGGGGAAAATGATTTCTTGCCTCATAAATGCACTTCCTGCTTCTGAGATATTTGACAATAGTAGATTAAATAAATAAGTAATCAAGCAGTGGTTATAGACTGTACCTGTGGGAAAGACAACTCAGTTTCTGTAAATAACTTGTCCCTGCCTGTGCTTCTGAATTTGAGGTATGTCTTTGAAATCAGGGTGTTCACCTAGCACAGATGTGTAAGAGGAATTTTTCTGTGAGTGCACATTGCTGGATCATGTCCCACTTCTCAGGCACTCGCATCCCCCAGTCCTCCTCGGGGCTGCTCTCAATCCCTTCTCCATCCAGCCTGAATTTGTGCTTGGGTTTGCCCTGAGGCAGGTACAGGACTTTGCACTTGGTCTTATTGAACTTCATGGGGTTCACACAAAGGGGAAAGTAATTATCTGCTACAGGATCAGTTTTGCTCTAAATATCCTAAGTAGACACAAATCCCTGAACACATCTGCCTTTTCAGACCATACTGTTTGTGGCTTAAGGAGTTAGGCAGCATTGTAGTTTGAAACTCTCCTCCATTTTCTTTTTACTATTCCACATTTTGATTCCCTTCCAAAGGTTTTTAGCAGATCTTTGCACGATATTCAGATCTCATGCAAGAGGGGAGACTCTCCTCCAGCAGGATATTTCTCTATAAAATCACTCACAGCCTGATCTTTCAAGGGCACTGCCAGAAAGAGATGCTCTCCTCCACTTCTTCCACAAATCTCTGTACAGCAAGAAATATGTATGGATGTTAAATATCATGTATGCTTGCAATATTTCCTCTTGGGGGGGGGAGGTTGTCCATTTATTTATTTTGTGCTTTGCTGAGTTTCATGAGCATTGCTGTGTCACAGGGTGTTTGTCCTACCCTCTGCGATGAGTTGTGAGTAAATGCATGTTTTCCTTTTGACTTAACATGCATCCTAATTTTGTTGCTGTAAGATGCAGAGTTGGAATTAGCATTTCTGATGGAGTGAAAGGAAGATGTGAGAGAAGCTGGCAGTGTGAGTGACACATCTGAAGGGAAGGGAGGAGGCAGCAGAGGATAGTTCAGGCATCACCTTTGCCAGCCTCAGCCACCACGGATAAATCCCTTCCAGTTTGTTCCCTTGCCCTGAAATGAACAGATAAAAGCCTGGTACAAATGAACCACCCTCTTACAAACAGAGGCCAAGGTGTCTGTAGGGGCAGGGGATCCTCACGAAAGGCAGAGAGGCAGCGGGCAGCCAGGGCCCATCCCATCCCCAGCCCAGAGCAGGGCAGCTGGGGGCACCAGGACAGCCCCAGCCCTGGTGTGGGCACCTCCCTGGGGCTGGGGACAAGTCATGGGCCCAGGGGTGGGCTGGGCTTGGCTGGCCCAGGGCGGCTGTGGAAACTGGAGAGCAGCCCTGCTGGAGCTGATGGACCCACCGGGCCCACCTGGAGTCCTGGGCCCTTGGCTCCGGCAGGGTGTGGGGCTGCCCTCCAGGCCTGCTAATGAAAATACAGAGATTGTGTTACAAGTTTAGCATAGATAAAGCATTTGATGGCTAATGTGTTCTTGCTCTCTTTCTCAAAGGGTGTTTTGTTCACTGTGTCTGTCTTGAATGGGTTTTCCTGTAAGAATATCTGCTGTTTCACATAATTGCAGACAGCAAATAGAACTTTGGGTGTCAGCCTTGGGGCTCCAGTGCCAGTGAGATTGGCTGGCTCCCATAGTCAGCAAATGGATAGGCTGGGAGATGAGAAAATTTAAGAAATTCTTCCCACAGTGGAGTAAATACTCCTTTTTTTTTTTTTAACCAAAATATGTGGATGTGAACAAATACCTATTTTCATTCGACTGCATGTATCCATCAGCTCTCTGTTCCTAAATATAGTTTTGAATTTTTTGTGGACTCTGGAGTGATTAAAAAAAATATCTACAATTGCCTTTACAATGGCTTTTTTACAATTCTGTGGTGATAAAAAACTGTAGACTTTTCAGCGTGAAATACTGTTTACTGATTTTTTTTAATGTTTTTCATGTTTAATCACAGCAAATAAGAGGGGCATGGAGCTATGTATCTATGGTCACAGTATTTAAAACACATCTGTGTATGCCCAACTTCAGGGTCTGTGCTAGAACACCTTGCAGACACTAAAAGAGTGCACGCATTCAGTTATCTAAGAAGTGGGAAGGCCTGAATAAATATCACAAATAATATCAACTTACAGGGCTTTCTCAGAGAGCTTTTTTTCCTCCCAGATTTATATTGATAGTCCAAAAATTGCAAAGGAAATATATAAAATTGTGTATTTATGAAAAGAATAAAGTAGAAGTGTGAGAAGTCCTTCATTCTCTAAAACAGGTACCTGGTATATCCCAAATTTTTAACCTCTCTTCATGCCTCCAAACTAAAACCAAAGTAAACCTACAGCTTTAAGATGATAGGGCAGTAGCTCATTTCTCCAACTCACTGGTGGCACATCCTGTAACTGTGTAGGAGGCACAATCCATTAGTTGTCAGTTCCCATCTCTCTAAGGTCAGCTGCCTCAGTTGTGGGAACCAGCTGACAGCTGATAGAAGTTGATTTTTTCCTTCCCTGTATGTTGTTAGCAGGATTTCAATTAGTGCAATTAAATGTACCTGTTTTTATGAGGTCTTGTTGGCATTAAAATGTGCTTCTTGAAACAAGTTCAGTGAATCACTTAGCCTGGCATTATTTTTCTTTTGCATATCTTTTTTAAGTGTATTTGATGGTATTTTTTGTGACTTGATCTCTCTGAGAGTTTTCAATAACAGCAGCTATACATCTAGCATTTCTATTCTTCCTTCTCAGGAGTGAGAAGGAAGACCTATCAGATATTGATTTTTTTGTTCTATCTGTCTATCAATAAGTGGATTTTGATTGTAATTTATAACAAATTCTTTGGACACCTCTTCAGGGATGTAGTGTAAGACCAGAATTTTTTGTTTTGCTAGCTTTCTGCTGTGGGTCAGAGAGCACTATACCCATCAGGTGTAAAGGTGTGTGTTAGTTTTCCTTTGATCAGTCCTTTGGGAATAGAAATTCCTGATTACTGAGAAGCCTGGAGTGTTGTAATACCTGTGACACTCTAAATCAGAAAAGGTATATTGAAGTATTCTCCCCCCATTCTCATCTGTCAGAGACTAAATAGCCCGGGCTGTCTTCCTGTTGTCTTATGTCCCTCAACTTAAATATTTGCAGGAACTTGTTTTTTCTCTATATTCACCTTCCAAAGCTCACCCAGAGCAATTGCTTTCTTGTCAGCTGGTGTCCTCTGATGTTGGGATGAGAGAACACCCAAGAGCAGGAAAGCATCCCCATCACTTTGGGGTGGGCAGAGGAGCAGAGAGAAAAGAGCTAATACCCAGATTTTGAAGAGTGAGCTCCACTGGCCGTGGCAGGAAGGTGCTGGGGGCAGTACCCCTCAGGGAGCCTGGTTGCTCCCTTCATTCCTGCTCAGAAGCTTCAATTCCACTGCAGTGACCACCACCTGTGCCCAAAAAGCAGTGGAGGAGCTGCTTTGGCTGGTTGCTATGTCAACTGTGCTCTCTTTGCCTGCAGAAAGCCAAGTGCTGGTTGGTATGGCAACCCTCCTCGGAGCACCCAAGGATGCTCAATGGGAACAGGCTCTTTGGAGAAGGCACTGGGCTATCAGTGGAGGTGGGAGCTCTTGTGCCAAAGGGTATGAGCGGCAGGAAAGATCCATGCAATCACACATTTATTGGGAAAATTGTTTTGTAGAATCAAGTAGGTTCTTGGAGGCTAAATAATTCTTGTTTATAACACCATCCTTTTGTGTTTCAGTAGAAGAGGAAAATAGTAATGATAATTTTGTACAAAAGATACCAAAACAACATTGATATATGGAGGGTCACACTGAAATCAGCATGATTGAGCTGCCTTAGCATTTTCTTAATGGAAGAGTGTTGTAGCCACATGCTCGGGAAAATATGTGCTATGTTTTCAACCTGTCAGTATTGTAGAGGTTTTGCATAATGTCAAAGAAAAGCCCAAATCAGGATCTTATAGGTGAGATAATCCTTTACTGTAACAGCAGGTAGGCCAAGAAACATTAGGAGAAGCAGCTTTGGTGGACTAGAGTGGACGAGTGTGTGTGTGTCTGTGTGCATGCTCAGGTCTCCCTCACTCAGGCTGCGCAGGAACTCCATCTAATGCCAGAGACATTCTCATCAGGCAGTTCTCTTCTAAGAGACTTTACAGAAAAATAGACGTTGGTGGCTTTCTCCATTTTCTGATGATTGAGTAAGGCTGTATTGTTTGGACATTGGACAACCCAAAATGTCAACAAGTAAAATATAATGCAAAATTACAGGTTTCAGCATTAGAACAGGCTGCCCAGGGAAGTGGTGGAATCACCATTTCTGGAAGTGTTCAAAAGGCCTGTAAATGTGGAATGTGGGGACAAGGTTTGGTGCTGAAATATGGTGGTTAGTAGTTGGACTTAATGATCTTAGAGGTTTTTTCCAGCATTAATGATTCTATGATTGGAAATTCTTTCTATAGTAAATTTTTTCTTTAATATGAAAGTTGCTGAAGCAATTAGAAAATTTTGAATTCTGAGAAAAATGTTTATGTGATCATCTCAGTCAACTAGCATTGCTTGTAAATTCTGATTTCTTATGGTAAGCCTTTCTGAAGAAGTCTTTATTAAATTAATTTTAACTATGTGTCTGAATGTGTGCATTAATCTATTTGTCAGGTCTCTTCTGTGTATGGTAGGGTAACAGATTTACAGATATGTTGTCAAAGCATAGGTTTCATGAGTCTGGCTTTGCAACTCACTTTGGGCTTATTGGGAAGAATATAATTCAATCATCAATGGTGCAGAAATAGGTCTTTATACTACAGGAGCCATATCTAATTTTTGAAATCATGTAGAAGGTGAGGGAAGAGACTCTGAAGTTATTAAAGAGACTAAGGCATGGATTTTCAATAAATATTTTTATCCAATGAATGAGTACTTACTTTATTAACTCATCAAAATTAAATAATCCAGAAACTGATGGTAATAATCACATTTGTCCTTTGGTCAAGAAAACAAGGATTTGAATTTACATCCAAATGTAAATTTAAATCAGGAAATTGCATTTCAGGTAGACACAAGGCTATCTTCTCAAGCAGTGAAATTGTTCTTTTTTGCACCACTTTTTCCAATATTTCCAATAATTTGCAATATATTCTTTCATTTTGCGTTAAGAATTTCTTTTGATTATTTGCCGTATTACCAGTATTCCATCTTAAATATTAATTGCAGTGTTTATCTAGCAATCATTTTGAAGGAACTTATTTACAGATAATAGAAAACTTGTAACATCAGTGATTCATGATATAGTAAGACAGCAAACAGTGATAGTCAAATTTAGAGCATTATTGCTGCTATAATTATGTTAATTTTATTTTGATGAGCAAACTATATTTTCAAATTTTTCTTTCAATGTTATTGAGTGAAGGAGAGGAAAACTAGAGATAACAAGCCCTGTAATAGAAAACAGGTAATTGTTTCCTTTGCTATTACAGCTTATTAGTATTTTTCATTAATTGGTCATACAGTCAGTGCATTATCTGTCTGAAGTGGCTTTTTAGGAGTGGGTTAGTTCTGTTTCCATGGTATGCTCAGTCCAAGAGGGACAAATATAATGTAGAAAATGCTTAAAATGTCTTTGTACATGGTTAGCACATACAATATTTATTAGTCTATAATTCTTGCTTAAGATAAAAAAAGAAAATTTAAAATCATAAGTAGTACATACAAAGACCATACACTATTTAAGTTGTGATATCAGCCTCTTTATTGTTGTATCTAAATGTCTTATCTTGATAATATCCAAAGTATCATCTACTATTTGAGGTTTTTAAATTGTGTTTTCCACTCCCCTTGACCAGAGAAAACGATATTGAAAGAACAGCTGTCACATCTTTTTGTGTACCTTTCCTTACATTAGTGGCATTGTTGTTGTGCTAGAAATTCAAGGATGCCCAGCACTGTCTTTTATCCTTGTAGGATGTTTCAGGGTCTTTAAATTCACAGAAGAAAGATTATGTTGCCTGTGCAGTCGAGCTTTTCCCGTTCTGAGGACATTTCACCTGTACTGGAGAAGCACTGGGTTTGTTGGCTGTCAGAGCTTTGAGTGATTTTGTTACCATGCTTGACCTGAAGCTTGTTATTACTGTGAGGATGTGGAGAGGTAAATGTTGAATGTTGCATTGTATTGTTTGGGGGAATAAAATATGTTTTATGGAGGTCTTTGCCTGCTGAGAAAATTGTCCACTGCTCTTTGCAGTAGCTAGAATTTCCTAAAGCTGGCAGCTCTGTGTCGTCTTTGACATACAATAGCACCCTAATGCAGTAGCTCTAGTGGTATCAATCTCTTCTGGCTTTAGACATCTCCCCTCTTGACCTCCATATCAGAACTAGTCATCAGAAGCTCCCTAGAGGGAGGTGGCCCTTAATAAACTTTGTAGACTACTTACTGAGTGTTAAAAGTTCATTTTTTTCATTTACCTGAAATATCTAATTCATATTTTCCAGTCTACACTCAAACCCGTTTTGTGTTTTCCTCTGGGGTCTAGACTAAGGAAAAACTTTCTTTATACATACAGAGTCTTGAAAATTAGTTAATCAAAGATTGAGAACTGATCCTTATGGATTTTAAAAAGTCTATTTTCTGCAGATAGTGAGCAACTTGGTGGAGCCACCCTAAGGAACTGGCCTTTCCTGCTCAATTATCACTCCTTGTACAGCCAAGTAATTTCAGTGCAGTTCTTATAGAAGCTTGTTGCTCCCCTTTTTTTTTGAGGGAATTGAAAAAGTGTGATGGTGGCCAAGCATGGTTCATATTAATTCTTTCTGTCATCATCTTCAGAGCAGGTGAGGCTGGCAGAGCCCCAACGTACAAAATGCAATTATAATCATAAACATGAATAGACATAGGGTTTTGAGGGTTTTTTAAAATTTAAAATTAAGATTATATAATAAGTAAACAGGGTTAATAGAGAAAGCACTAGTGAAATTTGTACCTGAGAAAATGTGTTTTGGAAGTCCTTTTTTCATTCAAGACACAGTAAATCTTGGATGTTTGATGGTTGTTTTGTTTCTGTGCATAATTTGTGAAGTTGTTCCCTGACATAGTAAATGTTACTTAGGAATAAAATGCCAGATAATTAGTGCTTGTATTGTTATGTATCTTTCATTTAGCTAATTAATTACTCCATTCATTAGATGTTAACATATATTTTATCTTAAACCAAAGGAAAAAGAAAGCTGGCCTAAAACGTTTTTTTTTTTCAGATGTACTGCTTCTCTTATATTTTGGTGCTGGTCAGGTCATTTCTTTCAATGCTATGCAGTACCCCCCCCTTTTCTTTATTTAATTGCCTCGTATTATTTTGTGCATATACTGTGCAATTACACATAGTGAGCTTTTGGTGTACCGTTCTTGTGTCCAAAACTTTTAAAATCCCAAATTTCTTGACATCGCCGTGCAAACCATTATAGAAGCCAGCAAGTTTTGAATGTTAATTGAAACAAGCTTTAATTGAACAGAGCAAAACACAGCTGGTAGAGGATATTGGTTCTATAACATCAGTGTTAGAAAACTGATTGCAGAGAACTTGAGGAGAGAGGTGGCCTTTGTGACCTGGTAATGGGTGCGAGGCAGGTGTGCCCAGTGTCTCATGCACCTCATTCCCTGCTGAGCAGGGACCATCAGTCCCACTGAAGAAAGCTGCTGACAAAAAGGTTAGAGCTCATTCTCTTGAGCAGTCATGTCAGATTTGAGGTTTGAGGAATGAGATTCCTTCCAGGCAGTTCCACGTGGGCTCCTTTCTCCCATCACTGGGCTCTTTTGTTTTCAAAGGTCTCCTATTAGTTTCTTAAAATGGGAACAGCTTTTCCTTGATATCTATAATGATTTATTTTTCTAAGCAATTAAATTTGATTTCTTTAAGCCATAGCAGATCCCTCAGTAAAGAGAATGAATCACTGAATCAAAAATGCAAAGTCTCTGAGTGTGAAAGGCAGGCTCAAGTTTCATATGATTTCAAGGGAAGACCGTTGGGTTTGAGGGAAACAGGGCAGGAGCAGTGCCTGGAATTGGATTGTGTCCACATGAAACCCATTACAAGAATGGACCATTCCCAACAGCCGTGCTTGGAAAACTTGAGCATCCTTTTCCCAAACAAGCAGCAAGCCTGAGGGGTTTTGCATCACCAGCTTGTAGAACCAGATGCAAATGCAGGTATCCTGTGGCTTGCACACCTGCTGCTAAATATTTAAATGTGTTTGGAGATCACGTAAATTTCTCAGTATTTTGTGAAGAATCTCATGAAGTGTTTTATTGTTTAGAGCACTTCTGTAATTTGAAAATCAGAGTTTTAATGGCCTGTACTTATGGTCTCATTTATTTAATGTGATTTATTTTTTCAGTTTTGCTGGTGCATAACTTTAAAATGTTCAGAGGCATTTTTTTTTTAATGTTTTGTAATACCGTGAAGCTAATGAATGAGGCCTACCATCCAAGCCTTTCAAAGGATTTCAATATAGCATTATTACAATATGAAGAAATCACGTTAGCAAATTCTGAAATGAAATGAAGAATATTTAAGTGGATGTTTTAAGCTGTTTCCATGTTTAGGCTTTTACATTAGTGATCACAGCTTGTAGAAGATACCATAAACCTTAAAAGTGACAAAGTTATGAAAACCAAACATTGATATTAGTGAGACTTTAATACAATTTACTGTTATTCAAAGTATCAGTGTAGTCTGTTGATGAGAAAATATTTGTGTTACTGCAAAATGCAGTCTCACACAAAGGCACATGTATAATCAACATACCTTCAGCTTATTTTTCAGGCAGAAATTTGCATACTACTTCAAAATATTTTAAATGTTTTTCCATTTATCTGTCATTTTTAAAAATGGGGAAGATGGAAGTATTTACCATGGTGTCATTTATCATTCCATAAATATGATAATTTTGGGCAGTTATCAGTAGAGCTACATGAAAGAAAAGCAGGAGCAGGACAAATGATACTGATACCTGCTGAATTATTTCATAGGAGTTGAAATGCCCCCTTAGTCTAGAGCGATGCTTGAATGATATAAACTATTTATTAAGTGATACAAATATTTAATTTTTAATAAACATGTAAAAATATTAAATTTAATCAACAGCAGAATAAGCTATCAAGAGGGAAATTATTCTCCTAGTTACACAAAGTATGGTTGACTCTTGTACTTCTCTTTTTTTTTTTCCTCACCAGGATTACACTTTGACTATGTATTTTCAACAGTACTGGAGAGATAAGAGGCTGGCTTATGCTGGCATACCTCTCAACCTCACGCTTGATAACAGAGTGGCAGATCAGCTTTGGGTGCCTGACACTTACTTCTTGAATGACAAGAAATCATTTGTGCACGGCGTTACGGTGAAGAATCGAATGATTCGCCTCCACCCGGACGGAACGGTGCTTTACGGCCTCAGGTGTGTGCTCCACGATGGAGATTTCATCACTGCTGTTATGTGCTGTTGATGTTTGCTTCCTGGTAGAAGGTTATTACAAACATTGGCCAGCTTATTATGTAACCTTCCCTGTAACTCTAAGAGATGCCAGTAGAAAACAAATGACACACTCGATGTTTCTTAATTTTGCCAGAAGCGCCTTCAGTCAGGTTTTATCTGTTTCTGTACAGTCACCATATCTGCAAAGCCCACTGGCTATAGGCAGCAGAAAGGCACATATTAATTGTAAACCTGAAAATCCTGTCCAAAATACAGGCAGTAAGACTGAATGTGGGTGCTTATGTTGTCTCTTGATTTGTTCATAGTCTATAAAAAAAAAAAGCCAGAAGTAGCCCTGGCTGGGGAGAGTCAGCCACAGCTAAGATCATGACCAAGTACTTTCAGTGATTTCTTCAAGCAGGAATCAGCACTGTAATTGCTACATTTCAAACCAGAGGTACAAAGTGACCTTACATTCTCTTACTTTCTACCTATTTTAGGTTTTACTTGTGTTTTCTTTCTTTTCTGCCATAACTTTTATGGTTAGAAATGCTGAAGTATCCCTCCCTTAGCAAACTTAAGTACACCAGCAAAAATCTTTACGGAAAACCCAGTAGTATCAAAATATTGCTTTCTTTGAACAGGTTTTTCATTTGCTCCAGTGGTTTAAACCAGAAAAACAAGTCTTTGCCAGTGAAAACTCCTTTTCCTTAGTTGGAAGTTTCTTGTATATTTTAGCAGAGATAATTACTCAAGATTGGTGCACATAGGTAGTGAAGGATTAAAAAGTCTCTAACATAGAAATGAAAGAGATTGGAAAAGTGGTGCAGATGTTTATATGTCCAGTATCAGTATTTTGCCTGCTTCTCTTTTTTATTGGTTGAACGTTTTACTTGACTTGGGTCTTGGCCCTCACCTTTTTAACTCCTATTACATTATGGAGAATTGAATGAATCTTTCTAGACAAAATAGATAGACTCAGCTTAATATGAAACATCAAAAAGTTTAGAATATTTTCTCTGTAATTAACCAGTTTTAGCAAAAGGAGGCTTTTGTTTTGCAAGGTATTGAGCCAGTATGGAATACAACAGGTTTAGGATGCTTTTCTCAAGTGGTTACATGTAAGAAAAAGTTATCTGAGATATACTTGTTTTTCTTCATGTCAAGAAATATCCCCACAGCAATATAATAAAAAAAAAGTAAAGGAGATTAGAATTCTTGTGATCCTAGTAATATGTGGAAGTCTTTCTGTCACACTCTAAAAACATTTGGACCCATTCAGGTGAGGATTATCTGTCATAAAGTAGTGTATTTGAATAAATTGGCTTCTTCTTCTGCAAAATGCAAGTGTCCACAGCAGATGCATTTCACATAACAGGATTTGCTCAGCAGGGCATTCACCAGTGGCTCATGTGTAGCACACTTCTTCCCTTTCCTTTTCTCTGGAAACATGTAATATCCAGGGTGAGATATCCATGATATGAAGCAGCTAAGTTACATAGTGAAGAATTACTGTCTTACATTAAATCATGTCAAAATATAGACACTGTGATCAAAAGGAAGAAAATATCTGAGCCTTATCTCTGCTGATTTAAAGACCTGTGCTTTGTGTTGTTCCATCACTACCCTACTTCCTCTTTTATGGCTTCAGAGCATCCCCATGGCATTGAGCTCAAGCTGCAGTCCAGGAGCAATGTGGGTTGAGGCCAAAACTTGGAGTTTTATGTTCCACAAAGCACAGGGTCACTCACAATAATAGGTGAAATTTTGGAGGGTTGCAACCAATTACAGGACATCCACAGAACAAAGCAGTTCCTCAACACAAATACAATTGAAAGTGATCCCAAGGCCACCCTGGATGTATGTTCTCTTCTGAACAATGTAGGATTTATCACACTTTTGAAGGACTTGACCTTCAGTCGTCCAAGGTTCCTCTCTGCTTTAGAGAAAGCACTTTGCTACTGCAGCAGAAGTCTGTGATAGTGGGGGAATGGAGCAGTAGCTTTTTGAAGTTCAGCCCATTTCTGGGGAATTTTTTTCTTTGGCCAACACACTGAATTTGTTCTATCTTCTCCAGAACAATCTACAAGGAAAATGATGAAACAGTTGGGTTTTTTTCCTTAAGAGACTATGGAGGAAGTAACTATTTTATAGTCTGGGGATCAAAAATAGAGTTTGACTGCTTGTGTGTTTCTCATGCATAAACCTCTTGTCTTTAGGCAGTAAAATGTTAGCCATTAAAAGTAAATGGAGCTGAGGAATATATGTATTTTATCCAAAAGGACTCACATAATTATTACCTATATTTGAAACGTTATAGATGTTTGCAGGGTGAAGAAGTTAGTTGTGATCAGTAAGACAAGGCAACCGCGCTTACTTCTATTCTTTTTGGATGAATGTATTTCTGTATCAAGAAAGTAAACAGGACTGTGACCTAGTCACATATGAAGTATCTAAATTGCCTAGACTGATTCATACTGTAAAAGTTTTGGGGACATAAAATATCCTTCTCTTGGTTATATAGGCAGCACCTCACAGCCCATCACAGATGGGGTTCCTATACAACATAGCAGTATAATCTGAGCCCAGAAAAGGATAAGAGAATCTATATTCAGAGGAAAGAAAGCCAGAGTATGAAATTATAAAAAATTAAAAACATTTCCTTTGTGTGTTTCTTTGACCCAATTTGTATGTGTGCCTGTCTCTGTGTCCCGCTTCATCTTTGTCTGGCTCGTAATCATTCCTCTGTCACTGCCATGATGATGAGTTCTTGAAACCTTGTTGTCTTGTGTCAGGCACCATCCTCTCCCATAAAAAACCTGCTTTTCCTGGGAGCATGCACAAGCCTGAGCCATTCATATTTGCTTTTGGTGTGCATTTGTGCAAGTTAAATTTTATTGCTTGAATGTTCATTCAGGAGGGACCTCTGAGTACTAAACTTACTTTGAAAAAATGAGGTAAATTTGTTTCTGTCTATTTGTGGCTGTATCTTCTTTTCTAGTTCTTTTTTCTGTAGTGTAAAAAATTTTCTTGAGCAAGAATGTGCAGTTTCTGCTTCTGGAACTTGTGATGCTAACCCCTAGAGTATGTGAACAGACCAAAATAAAAATACATTCCTTAAAAGCCATAACACCATTATTAAGTTGAATATAAATTTGACAGCTGTATAATTTTTTACAATATTGTAAAATTAATAATTTGTGTTCTGTAAGGCTGGCATTTATAGCTAGTTATGCAACATAATAGTTAAGACTCCACTAGCGCATTCTCTTTTGTATCAACTTAGCTCATGTGGATTCTGCTGCAGGATCCCACATGAGACCCAGGTTAGTGTAGGCGAATCTTCTAAAGCATGGGAGAGAACCTTCATACCAACAATTTCCAAGCATTCCTACTTGTTTTGCTTTGAACACAGTTATTATTTGACTCAGGAGCAAGATCCTTTCATTGCACAATCAGTATGGCTTTGTTAAGGGCATCATGGCTTGCTTATCAATAATCACAGATTTAAGAATAAGTTTTCTCCTCTAAGACTGTATGTTAATCCTTGTTTCATATGCTTAGCTAGAGCTGCTCTTAGTAATCATATTGAGGAGGCATTCAAAGAATCATAGAAAGCTTTGGCTTGGGAAGGACCTTAAAATCATCCTGCCATGGGCAGGGACATCTTTGATTAGATCAGGTTGCTCAAAGCCCTGTGCAGGCTTCAACACTTATAGGGATGGAGAATCCAGAACTTCTCCAGGCAACTTGTTCCAGTGCTTCACCACCCTCAAAGTCAAAATTTCATCCTAAAATCTGATCTAAATCTACCACCTTTCAGTGTAAAGCCATTACTCCTTGTCCTACCACTACATATCCTTCTAAAAAGTCCTAGTCCATCTTTCTTGTAGTCTATCTTTTGGTACTGAAAAGCTGCTATGAGATCCCCCTGGAACCTTCTCTTCTCCAAGTTAAACAACCCAGATGATTAATCACCTCCATAGTTAATAGCTCTGCATCTTTACCACCCTGGCTGAAGTTCCAGAAAGGCATTTGCAGATTGCCTGGTTCTCCGGTTGCAGAGAAAGACATTTCCCTAAACTGCAGAGCAACTGAGGAACTGCTGTTTGTACACAGCTCCAGCCCACTGGAATTTGTGTTACCAGAGGAACCAGAGCAATTCCCAGATGCAGCTTGGAGGAAGGCTGACCTAAGTATCCTCTTCTGATACAATACTTAGGACCTGAAATCCTGTGGGACTAGCATAAGACTATTCAGAGGACAGTCAGAGGAACCAGTGGTGACAAACACATGACCATGTTGTAGGTAAGGCTGGAAAGCACAAAGATCAGGTGTGTGCCTTTCTCACTGGCAGCTGGTAGGAACACAAGTTAGAAGATGTGCTGAGTAACAGATCCTTGAGCTTTTTCCTCTCCTTCCTCTTTCATTGCCTTTGTTCTCATACAATTGTCTCTCCCTGTGCAAAGAAATGACAATACTTTCTTGCAAAAGAGCCTTCTCAGTCAGTGAAGGGTGGTCTCTGTTGTCTCATGAGAGAGCAATAATGGTCTTAATCTCTTTCTTCAAATATTATGTAGTTATTAATCTAAAATGATCCTATATACTAAGCATAACCATTCTTTCCTTCCTTTTCTTGAGATTGGATAGAACATTCATAATAACAACATAGGGTTTTGGGGTTTTTTTACTGTGAAAGATGTGAAGAAAGGCACCTACTACTTTTTTCTCTTGAAACATTGCCCTGGAATATTAAAATAGTTTACTAGATTAGAAGACTGTAATTTGAGAAGGTTAATGGGTAGAAGAAAGAACTTCAGAGAAAACCCATGAAAAAAACATTACATTGAGGGTTCTAGCTTTTAGAGGTACATTTAAGGAATTTTTCCATCTTGTATTTATTAGCCTAAATTATCACTAGAATATTATTTGTTTAAGAACAAACTGTGCAACCTCCATGTCTTGTTTATATCAAAAAAGGATCAGTAAGGAATGGAGCTAGTCAGAGTCAGAAGATAATTTATACGAAGCCATTATAAAAACAATGATGCATAATAATGTACATACCCTTGGTGAAGGCTGTGATTCACAAAAACATCAGAATACGCTGCAGATTAATTATGAACATATGGTTTTATGTGTCTAAAGTTAGAACAAATATATAAATCCATTAATTACAAAATGAAGTGGCAGTGCTGTGTGAAGCTGTTAAGACAGTTGTTCTGGTTGCACATGTTTGTTGTTGACTCTCCTGATCTACAAGAGGTTGATAAATAAAGCTGATTCATCAGTAGTGAAATGTTTTGCAAAACCATCCTTAGGGTGCTAAATGGTTAAATAGACAGAGAAGTGAAAGTGTTTTGGTATTTGAGAAGAAAACCTAAAATACAATATGGAGCTTCACAACAAAATCCTCTTTCCATTTGAAAACCAGAGAAGTAAGATTTAAAACAAAGCATTTTGCTGGACTTAAAACTTTTTTTCAACATTTCAGGGGTTTTTTTCTAGACTTGCCACAAAACCAAGAAATCAGTTATTCATGCAGCTGCAATCATTTTGATATTTGTAGCAGACTATTTTCACTTCATGGTTTCTGTTATAAAGTTGTATCTTTTAATCTCAGCAAATGTTCACGTAATATTTGCATATGAGGATAGGTCCATTGAAACCCAAGGGGGCTGGTTGCATAAGGGTAATTCACAGCCAGTTGTTCCACTGAAAGTCAGTATAATTGCTGCTCAATGTAAAAATATGGACCAGATTCTCAGTTATTGTAAGCTATTCTTCAGAGGGTCTTCACTTTGGTAGATAACCCCATCACCCAAAACCTGGATTACTGGCTGTATGGTAAAACTGTTTGATGCTTGTATTTCAGAATCACAACCACTGCAGCATGTATGATGGACTTGAGAAGATACCCATTAGATGAACAAAACTGTACTCTGGAAATAGAAAGCTGTACGTACCTAAGAAAATGCATATGAAATCTAATTTGGATAGAGTTGGGTTTTTTGGTTGTTTTATAGGACTGTTTAATATTTACTCGTGTGTCTATGAACACTATTTGAATCATGTAATTATCACCATTTGGATTTTTTGTTTGTCTGTTTATGTGAATAATTAAAAGATATGACTCCTTCCTAGATAGATGAATACATCCTAGAAAAATGAGGTGAGGGCAGAATGAAGTCATTTAGTATTCCTGCCTGACTTGGCAGAGGTAGTGACTGGATGCTTACCTTCAACACAAGAGATGAATATTTGTATTTTTATCAGATTTATTTTCAAGAGAGCAAACACTGTGATACACTTTTGTTTCAGTACACTTTATTAAGTATGGGTCATCTTGGTGCAGGACCTATCATGAGATTTCAGACTGACCCCATTTATGATTTGAAATTGTGTACAAAAAGAACAGCATTCTCTTTTTCACCTAGTCATGTCCTAGGATTGCAATATTCAGATGTACATTTGCTCTTTAGAAGTACCTGGTCCATTTCTGCTACTGGCTGGAAAATGTGGGCCATATACAGAAAACACCAATATATATTCCATATTCAGCTGTAGTGCTCCACTAGTGGAAGCTAGTGGAAATGATGCAACTCACAGTTCACTGTGAGTGGAAAAGGTCTGCCCCAGTTATGTTTCTCTGTGTTCACTGAATAATCAACCTTCTTCTGGTGATTATCAGTGTAAATATACATTTAGTTTCAGTGCTAAATGCATTTGATATCCTAAATTTTGGATAGTGTTTTCTTCTCACTGTGACCATTAGTGAATAATGCATGAGTGATAAAAAAAAAGGTAAAATAAAAAGAAAGCTGAGTATTTTGCCTAAAATTCCCAGGCAGACTGCAATGGTGTAGCAATTTGGGAGACCTTCCCACAGGCAAAATACCATACAGCTCTCCAGCTGTACCAATTCTTTTTGTTGTCACAAATGACAAGCTGCATGTTTGAAGCTATGTTTGGGTCTGCTGTTATTTCTGACTCTCTTGCTTTGCCTGCAGATGGCTACACAACTGATGACATAGAGTTCTACTGGAGAGGTGGAGACAATGCAGTCACTGGCGTGGAGAGGATTGAACTTCCTCAGTTCTCTATCGTGGAATACAGACTGGTGTCAAAGAATGTTGTCTTTGCCACAGGTGAGTATGGCCATTTGCACATTTACTGTTTCATTTTCTTGTGCATGAAAATCACTGTTTTATTAATAATAATTGACTATTCTTACCAGTCACAATATGGTGCCTTTGTTGCATGTTTGGATAAAGTTACTTGACAAAGCCTGGGAGTCCATGAAAATTCCAGACTTGCATTCCGTACTGCATTCAGCTCTGGGGCCTCCAACACGGGAAGGACATGGACCTGTTGGAACAAGTCCTGAGGAGGGTCACAAAGATGATCAGGGGCTGTAGCCCCTCTCCAATGAAAACAGGCTGAGAGAGTTGGGGAAAAGCCTGGAGAGGAGAACATTCTAGCAGCCTTCCAGCATTTCATAGGGCCAACAAGAGAGGTAGGGAGGGACTTTTTACAAGAACATGTAGTGATAGCACAAGGGCAAATGACTTCATACTGAAAGAGGGTATATTTAGATATAGGAAGAAATTAGATATATTAGATATAGGGAGAAATTATTTACCTTAGCAGCGGTGAGGCAGTAGGTTGCCTAGAGAAGTTGTAGATGCTTCATCCCTGGAAGTGTTGAAGGCCAGGCTGGATGGGGCTTAGAGTAGCCTGGTCTAGTCAAAAGTGTCCCTAGCACTGGGCAGTGGGATTGTAACTATGTAGTCTTTAAGATCCCTTCCAGTTCAAACCATTTTGAGATTATTTGCCTTCTTGTTTATTTTTATTTTTTTGTGTATGTGTGTGAAACTAAACTAGACACCTAAATACCTATGATCTAAATAACTATTAAGTCATTCACCTCTGAATCATGAGTTTAAATGTAACCTACAGAGTAACTGATCATTCATAAATGTGTTTTGACATGCTAGGTCAAAAAGCCACCAATTTTCTAAACTCCTCCCTGCAACTTTTCAGTGCCTGTTTGTTTTGTTGTTATATAGTGAATGTAATGTCTTTTGTCTCTTGATTTGCACTGATAGATATGCAGTACTTTATAGATAGCCATTCAGTGCATTTGTAGTCATTGTTAAAGAATTAAATTTAAATCCCTGCTTGTTTCCTTGAAGATAGAATAAAAGTTAGTAGCAACTCACAGTACTGAATGTCTTTAGATTACAAAATGCAAGGTTGATTTACATATTTGGTGTTAGACACCAAAATAGGAATATGTCTGACAAAACCAAACCAACACAGAAAGCCATCAGCCCATGTGGGGCCATTACTTTGTTCATTACTGGGGCCTTCAGATTTTCAGTGCTGTTCAGACCACAGGAGTGTGCTGTTCCATCTGTCTCAGCACACCAGAACAAATGAAGCACAGCTGAATCATGTTTGTAAGCATCACTTCACCCACTCTTTGGACACAGCATCTGTTTCAAAGTACACAGAAACACAAGTTGTATTTCAGAACAAAATGTAAATATTGCTGGGATTGAAATTAGTATGAGGGGGTTTGCCAGCTGCTGCTGTTCTCGTTTACCATTGTGAATGGAAGATTTTTTTATATAGAGAATCAGTTGCTCTAATCCTATATCCTTCTGTCCTGCAGCTACTGTCACCTTTGGCAGCCAGGGCTCACCTACCCCTCTACAGGACTGGATATTCTTTTGTAGGAAGGCTGGTTTAGACAACAATGAGAATAGAGAGAACTTATTTTTGGAGTGATTTTATGACAGTCCAAGGCCACCTTTTAATTCAGTATGAAATATTTCACTAAATGCATGACTTAGTAATGTAGAGATGAGAGATTTGTAAAAAATCAGGAAAAGGAGAAATTCAAAGAGATATGTGACAAATACAAGAGAGAGTCTAAAAAAACTAGGAGTACATATTTCTGTGACTGACCAAATGTTCAGAATATTAATGGTTCTTTCTTAAAAATACTAGTGAAAGGAATAAAAAAGTCTCATGCTTCAGGGTTTAAGACAGCTTGGCATTAGGGACTCACAGAGAACAGCATGTTTCTTGTGCTGTTTTCTGAAACATTTAATTTTTTTCACTGTTAAAGACACAATACTGAATTTACTATTGCTTTGATACAGGACATTATAAAAATGCTTGATTAATGATGACATTTTATGACAAGTATTTCCATGCAGGGAAGCATCACATTTGTTTCTCAAAACCATGTTTAAATCTAAATCTAAAGCATGCCAGCAGCTCGGATACATAAAGTCAGCAGACACTTTTCAAGTTTCCTCTCAAGGGTTTTTTTTGCAGTCCTGGTAATTAGGGCCAGTTGCTACATTTTTTTGGAAAGTAAATTAGGCATGTTTTTGGCTTTGAGGTTATTGAAGTCTCAGGGGGAGATATTAGTTCTTTGAGTGCAATATCTCAGGGAACATTTCAGAGATTTCAGTCCTAGTGTGCTTTGATTGAATAAAACTAAAAGAAGACTTCAGAGTCATGCCATAAACAGCTTTTGGATTAGTTTTTTCTCCTATCCTTCAAGAGAAACTGTGCTGTATAATCTTGTGTAACTTAGGCAAAGGGAAAAAATCTGTTCCCATAGTTACTACTGAGAAGCAATCATAAGCTTGGGAAAACCCCCATCAATAATGGCAGAAATCTGGGTGGAACTGCAAGAATGCTGGAGGAACTGCATACTGTTGAAGTATAGAATGGAAGTTAAAATTTATGTTGCCAAAGTAGCAAAAAAATGTATCTGAAAAAAGTATAAAATTCAGTATGGGCAAGTTCAAAATACAGCATCTGTGCAACTAGTTATTCCTATCCAAATTAAGGATAGAGAATGCCAGGTTATGCCAGGGTTCTGTGTGTAGAAATATAGGGGTTGTTGATGTCAAACTGAACATGAGCCAATAAGATCTTTTTTGGGAGAAAAAGAAAAGAAACAAACAAAACCACAAATCTCATCATAAAAAGAAGTCTGATTTACTTTGTTAATGCTTAAGCTTTGTATTTTTGGTCAAGGGTAGCACTCTTGAAGAGTAATGGAGCAATAGAAAAGGGTTTATGGAAAATAAGTAAGTGTGAGTGAAAATCTAGCAAATGGCATACCTGAGATTAATGGACAAACAAGTATGGTCATGTAGTTTAAAAAAAAAAAAGAGAACACTTGATTGGAAATTGAATAAAACCATCAGGTGTCTAGAAAGTACCTGCAAAGCCATGTAGAATAGTCTGTTCCCTTTATTAATGATTTTTGAATTGCTATGAAGAAGAAATACCTGGTTTGACTGTCCTTTTCACACCAGCTGAAGGCCATACTGGATACCATAAGATATTTAAATGGCACTGGATGCACACATGTCGGTAACTGAATGAAGCCCACAGTCAAATGCTATCCAGTCAGTGCTGTCAGTGAAGCCTGAAGAGCTATTCAGCTCTTGAACACCTCTGTTTTCTCAAATGAATATTTTAAGACACTCTTCAGTTGCCTAAACATAACAATCTGCTGCTTCTTGAGCTGCTGTATAAGATCCTGGTTAGCAGTTAGGCTGCTAATCTTACAACTTTGTGTTTTCAGTTCATCATCTACTGCTTCAGTGTTGATTGCTTAAGAAGTGTTCTGTTCTGCTCTTCTTTAGCCTATCACATCTCAAATGGCTTTAGACACCTCAGTATAGAGAGTTAAATCACACCCTTAGAATCAGCTGGCTCTAGGTCTAGATCTCTGTGGTTTCCACTAACAGCTCATGCTCCACGCATGAGCAAATACCTGCATTCAAACACCTGAAATGTAGTGAACAGGAATGGGGATATGTAAAACACCACCTAAAAGCTTCAAGCAGCCAAAGCCATATTAGCAACCTGTTGGTAAGAAGAGGATAGTCTTAAAAGATTTGAAAATGAAATATTTACTGTATTCTGAAAGATCAGTATGTAAAGTACATTTCCAATTAGCCAAAGAACCTTCCCAGAAGAACATGTTAAAAGAAAAATTCTGTAACTGACCAACTCTGTTATCTTGTTTCATACTTGGATAAAACAGCAAGAGACTAATTTAGCCTTGAAGCCAGATATTTCAGCTTGCTAGCTTTTAATGAAATTGGAACAGAAACAAGTAATCTCTTTTTATCAGGTGCCCAAAACTGTGAAAAAGGAACATTTGGGGCTCAAGTATTGATTAAGTATTTTTTTTCATACTTTCATTCCCAATACTGTTAGACTGAAATACTTCTGGAAAAATTCTGTTATTCCTGTAGTATTTAAATCAGCCCATATACATCAACCTGTTATATGAGATGAAGGATAACAAGGCAAAACAAGGTTAAAAGAAAAAAAAAAAGAAGTTTTTTATGGAAACTTAACAACTAGAATTTCCTGGCAATTAATCTCTAAATGTACTGAGCCTTAATTGACAAATCATTATGCAATCATAATCAGACAAGTAACAGTGTAATTGTTGAGCTTACCCAGAAGTCAACTTATATTAAATAAGTAATCCACAGAAAGGATCGCTCTAGATAAATAAAGATCTGACTTACAGTCCTTGCTCCATGAAGGTTAGGATCCATCCTTTTCACAGAGCTTTAGCCATTCAGACAAAGAGGGAGAATTAACTACAGGAAATAAGGAGGGGTCCTACTTTCAATAGACTCCTGTGGCCTGTTTGCTGGAGGTGAGATACTGCAGCAGAGATGGCAGGCTGGATGCAGGGTCAATAGATAGTTTTTGAAGACATAAGAGCAATTCAGTTGAAAGTAATATAAACTCTCACAGTCTCAGGGAGAGGTACCTAAAGGAGAACCCTGGCTATGTAGTATGATAAAAAATGAGACTACCCGTTCATGCTTCAATTTCAACCTGACCCTAACAAAGTCTATACTCTACTATACGTGTCAACTGCAGTAAGCAGCTGTAATGCCAGCAAGACTTTTGTTTATATTGCCCAGCAGCCTCACACCATCAAAATCTACCCTGAGACTTGCAGGGTCTGGATTCATCTTGTTCTGATTTGTGGTGACTATAATTTCAATGTCTACATTTGAACTAGGTGTCTGAGTTGGTCAGAATAGAGTCCATGCAGTTGGTGGAGTCTGGAAACAAATTCAGAACATCTACAGGAGTCCATTTTAGGAGGTGGTGGATAATTCTCTAGGTTTCATTTGCTAGATTGACTGGATGAACTGGAGCTTATGTGTAAGCACAACCAAGCTCATGTGTAAGCAGCTCAAGGGAGTTGCTTAAGGAACTGCTGTTTGAGGGGGCACACAGCAGCCTTCATGTTATCCACGTGCTGATCAAAAGGATGTAGGGGGGTAAATCATATCCATCAGCTGTGTGCTGGTGTCTGAGAGATGTCACAGGGCATCTCAAAAGGATCAGGGCACCATCAGATTAGCAAGTGAATCTCTGTTGCAGTCAACTCCAACTCTAGAGCAGGAAGACAGAAGGCACTGACAGCCCTGGCTCTAGACATGGTTCTTGGGATTCTAATTTCAGAACAAAAACCTGTTGCTTTGAGCATATTTAGGTTGGTGTCTCTGGCCTTGAGGTCAGCTCTCTGGGGAGTCCCCCTTTAAGGCCACATCTCACTAGTTTCAGTAATTACCTTACCTAATTAGACAGAAATGGTGCTAAGGTAATGGTTCATGGTCACAGGTGAAGCATTCAAGATAAATGTCTAAAGCTCACTCTGTTATATGGTTTGGGATTTCATTACTGAACATTACTAACATATGTGACACATTATTCCCTCCCCTGTTGATACACACCTCTTTCACCCACACCATTTTCTGTGCTTTATCAAAGGTGAAGTTCTCTCTTCTTTCTCTGAATTTCCCTAGTGCATTCAGGGTCCTTGGCTCTGGAGCAAACCAAAAATGGACTTTGATTCAGTGATTCAGTTCTACTGAACTTTCTTGAATTAATCCTTCATGCTATTTATTCAAAGAATCAGTATTTCAGTTGTCACCTTTGTCAATAATATTCCACAGATATTCAGACCTGGACAGGGCTTTTGAAAAGTTTTATACACATTTATAGAGAATCCCTTTGAGTGGGTAGTGCATTATATGAAATAATTTTTCTCAGCAGAGCTTTATAAAGATTTCTGTCTGATGCTCTACTCTTATTCCAGAAGGGTGATCAGGTCTGCTGCATTTTTAATGTATATCATGACAGCACAGTTTATATATTTCATTATGGTCTCCTGTTTTATTTATATAATCTGCAGACACAAGGCCACAGAAAGATTTTCATAAGAATCCAAATGAAAATGTTAAGCTTTGAAAAAAAAAAAAAAAAAAAAAAAAAAAAAAAAAAAAAAAGCAGGGCTGGTTTCAATGAGAAAACTTGTCTTTTGAAATGAAACATTGTTTCTCTGAAAATGAAGATGTTAAGCAAGCTGCAGTATAGATGTTTGCTTGCTGAAAATTGTGTCGACTGCTCCAGACAGCAGAAAACCTTGGTCTAATCAGGCTGAAATACATCCTTCTGATTCCACCAATATACTGCTATTGGTGAAACTAAAAAGCATTTCATTCTGAAAAAAAATGCTACTGATTGAAGCAATCACGGAAACCAGATACACGTACCAGAGGTTTCTTTTCCTCATGATAGTTGTTCTGAGATTGTTTGATACAACAGTTAAGGATATTTGCACAAGTTTGATATTACCTTGATGCTCCTGCTGCCTGGAAATGGTGTGGCATTTTTCTGTTGTATGACTCCAAGTGTAACAAACTATCAGGAATGTGATGGAGAGAAATCTGCAGTGTTCCCTTGCTTCTTTCCCTTTCTTTCTTAGGAAATCCATCATTCATGTCTATATGGGCAAATATAGTTCCTTAAGTTCATATGCAAATACATGAATATAATTTTAAGGGAAGCTTTTAATTTTTCATTTTTTCTCTAAACAGAATCTTTCATAGTTTTTACATATTTGCACTAGAATGGGTGGGAAGTGTTCTAATATCTGGTTGGGCTCTTGGTATGTGCTGAAATTTTTTTTAGGATGTTGACTAACTAAATCTTTTAGATGAGCTGTTAGAAGTATATCTAGTGCTTGTAGTGTGAACACTGAAATCATGGAGCTAATGTGTGAATGACTACCTTTTTCTTATACAGCTGTACTCAGATTTAATCATCTTTGCAGTTGGTGAAAAAAGTCACAATTATTTTTAACAGTTTGAGATTTCTAAATATATTCATCTGAATATATATATATCTATATATATATATATGTCTCAAATGTATTCAGTAAGATTAGCACCAATATGAAATTAAGTTGGTATTGAGGTTATTAATTCTTTCCATTCCTAATTTTTTCTGTTTGTAACTGTTCATGAACTATACATATGCAAACAAAATTCAAATTTTTTTTGTTTAAAGTATGTTTGGAAGAAAAATTTGGTCTGGTTATAATTGACGTTAGAGGATCTAGTCTGAAGGCTTTTCCTGTAGTGGAATTCATTACAATTTATTTTTGACACCACAGGCTGCATGTTTCTCATAGTTCAGATGTAATTAAGAAGTTTCATCTCTTGCACAACTCCTCGTTGTAAAGGAAAAAATTGTGCGCATTACTTATTCTCTCAATATAAAATCTGTACAGAAAACTGTGTACTTGGATAAGCATTTTACTTGGACACCTAAACAATTGTTTGTAAAAACTAAGTGGTGCTCACCTATCTGTTCAATAGTCTAAAGTAATTCACTGTCTCTCTTTTTCTTCCCATATACAAATTACTTGGCTATCATTGTATTTACTGCAATGTTTCTTTTAATACAGATGAGTAATACAGTGATGGTGTCATCCCTACTGTTCTGCAGATGTCATACTACCCCACAAAATGTGTAGAAACTGAAGGCAGCTATCTACAAGTGTCTTTCCTTCAGTATAAATAACACTGTTTTCCTCTCTCTTTTCTCAGGTGCCTATCCAAGACTTTCACTGAGCTTCAGGTTGAAGAGAAATATTGGCTACTTTATTCTTCAAACCTATATGCCCTCCATACTGATTACCATTTTATCATGGGTGTCATTCTGGATCAATTATGATGCATCAGCAGCAAGAGTTGCCCTTGGTATGTGCTAAAAATGAGTGGGACATTAAAATGTCAGATTTAATGTAGCCTTCAGAGGTTGTTAAAAACTACGACATGATGTCAGTGTTTTGAAATTCCAAAATAATTTGCGTCAAAATCGTGTCATCCAGCATTGCCTCAAAAGTGATGTTTCCCCCTTCATGCAAGAGTGTAACCATTAAATCTCTGACATGAGCTGCTCATACAGGTCCCGGACTTGTTCTCATCAAGTTAATGCTGTTGTAATTTCATCTAGGAGACCAGCTCCACAGTCATACTTGAGCATAGGCTTTAGTCCAGCTCAGTGTGGGAGGACAGATGTGGCTCCAAGCCTCCTCCTGAGGTCCTGGGTGCTTTAACTGACACTGGCAGAAAGAGCATACAGGGGCACATCAGCTATGGACCATGCCGTGCCACCTACCCCTCAGAGTACATGGCGTGTTAAGTGCGTGTTTATGACAGCTTAAAGTGTCATTTACCTCATGACAGAAAAGCATGGATTTGGCACAGGTATGCGATTCCTGCCCAAGGACTTTTCAGATCAAGGTATCCTTTAAATAAGGGAAAGTCACTAGAAAATTGTGAAGTTGACACGTTGGAGGGAAGGGATGACATCCAGAAAGACCTTGACAAGCTTGAGAGGTGAACCTGCATGAATCCCATGAAGTTCAACAAGGCCAAGTGCAAGATCCTGTATGTGAGTCAGGCAATCCCAAGCTCAAGTGCAGGCTGGGTAGAGAATGGGTTGAGAAACAGCCCTGAGGAGGAGGACTTGGGGTATTGATTGCCAAGGAGCTTAACACGACCCAGCAATGAGCACTTGCAGTCCAGAAAGCCAACTGTGTCTGGGCTGCACCAAAACCAGTATGGCCAGCAGGGTGAGGGGATGATTCTTCTCCTTGACTGCTCTCATGACACCCCAGCTGGAATATGGGATCCGGTTTGGGGTCCCCAACATAAGGTCATGGACCTGTTGGAGTGAGTCCAGAGAAGGGTCATGAAGGTGATCTGGGACTGGAGCACCTCTCCTGTCAAGGCAGGCCAAGAGACTTGGTTTTGTTCAGCCTAAAGAAGAGAAGGCTCTAGGGTAACCTTACAGCACCTTCCAGTACCCAAAAGGGGGCCTACAGGAGCACTGGAAAGGGGCTTCATACAAGGACATGTAGTGACAGGACAAGGAGGAATCGCTTCAAAATGACAGAGAATAGATTTAGATTAAGAGATTCTTGATTGTAAGGATGGTGAGGCACTGGAGCAGGTTGCCCATAGGAGTTGTGGATTCCCCATCCCTTGAAGTGTTGAAGGCCAAGTCAGATGTGTCTTCAAGCAACTTGAACTGCACATGGCAGCAAACTTAGATGGTGTTTAAGGTCCCTTCCAAGCCAAACAATTCTGTGATTCTGTCATAGTTTAGGGTTAGGATTAGGGTTAGGATATTCTCCAATTTAGTGGTCCTATTAAAACCACACTGCCTCTTGCTTCCCCCTGTCCCCCTTCCCCCTGTGAGGATGGCTGGAGAGAATTGGAGGCACAAAAGGCAAAGAGACTAGGCTGAGGTAAGAACAATTTACTGCAAACAGCAATGAGACACAAAAAAACACAGGATCAGCAACACACTAATAACAAAACTGTACAAAAGAGAGAATGATTCACCAGCAAAAATGCTCATTGTGCAACTTGTGACTCAATGGTGGCCACCTTTGCCCCAACCTGAAGAGAAACCTTCCTCCCAGGAAAAGACTCCCTTCCCGCAACCTCTGGCAATGAAGTGAGGTGATGTAGAATAACCTTTGGGTCCTAGCCATGCGCCCTCCTGGCTACTGCAAAAATTAACCCTGTCCTGGCCAGAACCAGGACAGATTCTATGACAATAGAATGCTATTCTATGACAATAGCAAATATTTCATCCTTTACAGAAGCATACTCAGGGATAGCTATACCTAAGGAAGATTGAATGGATCCATAAATCCTTACAAATACTTCTGCCTCTCATCTTGTCCCAAATTCTATCTTCAACCCTGTGCTTCTCAATTACACGTCCCTTGTCACTTCCCCATCACCCAAAACTTGTCACTAAGTCTGTGCTATGTACCTGCTGTATTATCTTATTTTCTTAAAACAGGAACATACTCCCTAGTTCCCTTATTTTTCTGTTATGTACCACAGCAAACCCAGACTCCAACCCGTGCCCCTGTGATTCCCTTTTTCCTTTCCCCATGTCTCCCATGGTCCCACATACCAAAGCAGGCAGGGTAGCCACCTTTGTGCAACATATTATCCAGCATCTGAATTTGGGTAGATGGAGATACTGTAGATTAACTGCAGTTACTGTGCAGTGATTCTGCATATACTGTGGGTTAGCTGGTGCATATGGGCATGGCACAGTCTGGCATTACCACTCAGCAGCCAGGGCTTCTTTAGCAGCTTGTAGCTAAGCAGTAGCTTAATAGGAAGTGAGGCATGAAGCCCAAACACCTCTGATGTGTTCATAAATGAGCTACTGGTTAGCAGAGATCCACCCAGGTGGACCAAGTGAGGGCAGCACTTCAACCACAATGACATTCCATACCGTTCTGTTACAGGTTAATGAGATTTTTCCTTGTTTAAGGAGCAAGACTGTCTCATGTGACCCATTTCTGTGTAGCACAAGTTCATCAAGTACTGTAAAACAAATATTAGAACAAAAATCAGAGAGTACAAGGCAAGCTCAGGAGACCAGATGTTCTATTTTCAATTGGTAAAAAGTCCTTTTGAGAGGACAAAAATCCATCTAATAGTTTCTTCTCAGAAAAGAATTAGTGCCTTGGTGATTATGTCAGTGATGTTTGTATAATAAAGTTCAGTATCACGGGTCTAATCCTATGTTCCTCTTTATAGCCCCTCTTATTAGTCTTAAGCTGGTACCACAGAATCACAGAAAATGGTGAGCTGAAATGTCCCACGAGGGACCCACAGGAGTCTAACTCCTGTCCCTGCACAGGACCATCTCCAAGAGTCACACCATGGGCTCAAGAGGATTGTCCAAATGCTTCTTGAACCCTGTCAGGCTTGGTGCTGTGACCACTGCCCTGGGGAGCTGTTCCAGTGCCCAGCCACCCTCTGGGTGAACAGCCTTTTTCTAACATCCAACCTAAACCTCCCCTGACACAACTTGAGGCCATTCCCTTGGGTCCTGTCACTGGTCACAACAGAGAAGAGATCAGTCCCTGTCCCTCCTCTTCCCCTCATGAAGAAGCTGTAACTGCAATGAGGTCTCCAGGCTGAACAGACCAAGTGACTTAACTTGCTCCTCATACAGCTTCCCCTCATGACTTTTCACCATCCTCATTTCCCTCCACTGGACACTTTCTAATAGTTCAATATGTTTTTTATAGTGTGGTGCCCAAAACTGCACACAAGTTTCAAGGTGAGGCTGCCCCAGTGCAGAGAAGAGCAGGACAATTCCCTCCCTTGCCTCACTGGCCATGATGTGCCTGATGCTCCCCAGGACACGCTTGGCCCTCCTGGCTGCCAGGGCACTGCTGGCTCATGTTCAGGCTGCCGTCCGCTAGGACCCCCAGCACTTTCTGCAGCACTGCTCTCCAGACTTTTGTTCCCCAGTCTGTCTGTACATTGAGGTTTGCCCCATCCCAGGTGCAGAATCCAGCACTTCCCCTCATTGAATTCCACATGGTTGGTGGTTGCCTGCCCTGTCCTCTGATTTGTCAAGGTCTCTCTGCAGGGCCTTCCTGCCCCCAGGGGAGGCAACAGCTGCTCCCTGTTATGTAGTGTCTGTGAACTTACGTGGCATCCTAACGTGAAATGGTATAAAAGCTTAAAGGCAATATAGCACCTTAGGACCTATATGATTGGCTCTGAAAAACTCAGTACAAAGAAGGTATACCTAATTTCCTAAGTATTTTTTCAAGGAAGCATTCTCTGTGCAATTCTTGGGACACAAACTTTTATTCAACCCCTGCAAGAAGCCTGTATTCTCTGTGAGCCTGATTCTTTTTATTCACTTCCATGTTTTGCCCCTGTGCCTGTTCCCTTGCTGCACTAAACCAAATAGTTGCCTCCATAGTGAAGCCAAGGTGCAGAGCAAAGATCAGCTCATTCAGAGACTATGTGCTATGGACACTGCAGACAGATGGTGATATGGGGCTGATCTCAAGAGAAATACTCAAACCTATCAATTCTGCTCTCAACTTTTTGCTAGTTAGCCCTAGAAGTTCCTAAATTCAGTGCTTTGAGTGAGGAGAAGAATAATCTCTTGAGTCCTCCCTTGTGGGAAGGACTATAAACACATTATCTTATTTTTTTGTTTTAGGTGAGTGTCAGCTACTTCTCCTCCAGCTGTTCTTTAAAATAAATTATTGAGCTTCAGAAGGACATTTGGCCACAGGATTTCAGGATCTCCCAGAGAATGTAATTCCCTTTGGTTAATGATAGCTACCTTTCTTTTCAGCGTGCCTCATCTTCTGGATACCAGACATCTGATATCAATGCACACTTGTTTCCCAGTTTAGAGGAAAAACTGAAAACTGCATGACACTAACCCACTAAATATCCAAAATATCTGTTACACAATCTCATAGGGTATTATTACAGTTCCCTGGAGTGGCACTGCTTACACTGATGGCTTGGTTTTGAGTTATATTGTCTTTATTTCTGTCTCTTCAGATAAAAGAAGCTGTGCTTTATTATATGGCAGCAATTTTATTTTGTCCTTTATTTTTGTTCTGCCTGTATTTTAGTGACAACATGTAAACTGATGGTATAATTATGGAATCAAAGAAAATAGTAATGGAGGAGAACTAATAGAATGACTTGCCTTGAAATGAGACTTATTCCACAAATCAGTCTTTTCAGAAACCTGTGATTTACAATTCCCATAGAATTTCCAGCGGACAAACAGATCCTGCAGTTTATTGTGAATTCAGTCAGACTGACAATAAATTTGCTTTTCTTTCCAGATTTTCGTCACAGTCCTCTGTAATATATTTCCAGGTGCTGTGTCCATCCTTAGATAAATACCTTGAAATAAGGTTGATATAGATATTTTTAAAATATTTCATTAGCATCCAGTTTGTTGCTATAAAAATACTGCTCTCCCTCCTTCTTCCTTCCAAAAATTCACATACCTATCTCTCTCATTGCGCACCTCATTTGTTTCTATGTAACTAGCCTACTGCTGCAAATTAGTCATCTCAAATTCCAGTTATAGATTGTCCTTTCCTGAAATAGGTATCTAATCTAGATGGGATGAACTGCTCTAGAAAGGTACCTGTCTCTCCCCATCTACCACAGGAGCACCCTACAGGACTGACATCAACAAACTGCCTGACTCTTAGAAAATTAAAACTGTGGGAGAAGTCTTTCACCATCTGTGTGAACACTGTTCTTGTTGCACATCAGTTTGGTCTCCATGGAAGAGATTTTCCATACAGCTACACTTGGCTTCCATGAATCTACATTAACTCATGGCACTGGTGCAGACCCCCTTGTTAGCTGTTCCCCCCCACTCATAGGAAGGAAATAATTGCAACAGAATAATAATGTAACAAGTTTTAATTTTGCTCTTTTTTTGCAGTGATGTCACCTGCAAGGTGACAAATTTTTGTGCTTCTTCCCATTGACAAGCCATGTTTGCCAAGAAGGAAAATAAAACTGAAAGCTTGGAGTTGTAAGATATATGATCTTTTTTCTTTGCGTAGGAATTACGACTGTGCTGACTATGACAACAATCAACACTCACCTGCGAGAGACTTTGCCTAAAATTCCATATGTTAAAGCCATTGACATGTATCTCATGGGCTGCTTTGTGTTTGTCTTCTTGGCCTTACTTGAATACGCCTTTGTCAACTACATTTTCTTTGGAAAAGGCCCTCAAAGGCAGAAGAAACTTGCAGAAAAAACAACAAAGGCAAACAACGATCGCTCAAGGTTTGAAGGCAGTCGGGTAAGTTTCTTGAATTTATATATATTTTATTTTTACATTGCAAAGCATATCAGTATGAAAGAACCCCAAAAAGAAACCATTTTTGGGGAGACAACCAACCACATCTTTTTGTGGACAAACTTGGCTATTTTCGTTTTCAGGAACTGACATAGAAGACTGTTTGTAGGCATACAGATGTGGAAGGGAGTATGATATATATGACAAGTGTAAGAAGAAGACAGTGGGAAGGAAGTTAACTTGAAAATAAAGGCTCAGATCAACAAATGCATTTATTTGTCTAAATCAAATATAATCTAACCGTGATTTTAAGTACCTATGTACATTTCCTGTGTAAGAGAATCCAGGATTTGAGCACACCTTTCACATCACTTCACTTAGAGGAGATGCATTTACCATGGGAGAGAACAGATAAAGAAGGATTAGTTCTGCCATGCTAATTAACTGGCCAGCATAGTTCAATGCTGTGTGTGGCATTGTCATCTGCTGCTGCTAAAAGCCAGCAGGAAAGTGTAAGTCCTAGAGAAACTTTCAGATTGATTTCTGAAGCATGGTATTGGCAAGGTCTATGCTGATTATCCTCCAGCCTATTTCCTTGCCTGGAGTATTACTTTATCCAGTGAATACCTCACTTTTTAATCTTTGGGAGGAAATGCAAGGTATTCAGCAGTGGCTGACATTAACAAGCCATGTCAGTTTGAATAGAATATCTTTCTTTTTTTTTTTTTACCAAAATGCTCCCAATGAGGCTTTTTCATTCAGTTCTATTGAGTAAGACTGGGGTTTTTTTTTCTATCAGCTATAAATTAGAAGAATTCACAGTGACAGAACTACTACCTGTTTATCAAAACCAGTATCATCAAAGTAATTTCGGGCTATATTTGTTTATCCTAATGATTTTGTCTGCTATAGTAAATGTAATGCAGAACTACACCTAATTATCAGCACTCCTATATGTGAAACAATTCTGAACCAGCAAACATATTTTTTTCCACTGTATTATGAAACCAGATTCTCATCACAGTTGGCAGCTCTACTTAGAACTAAGATATCAGGACAAAGAAATTCTCTTTACTGGAAAAATAAATAGTCATATTAATAAAAAAATACAGATGGGGAAATAAGAGTATCTATATTGAAGGCCATGGAGAAGATTTTAACTGCAAGCAGGTAATGCAGATGTATGCACTAATGTTTAATGCTCCTGCTGGAAACCATCTGGTGTATCTCATCCATTTAAGTGATTTACATTATTCAGTACAAGACTTGTTAATGGGTCCAATACTACCCCATGCCTGACAGTTCTTCTGTCTTGAGATCAATTTATCTATATTTTCAAAGTATTCATAGTACCTTAACTAATGAAAATGTACATTTTTATACCCAGTTCATGCCATTTTTATATCCTGAATCTGTACATACCATATAGCAATCTTTTTTTTTTCCCCTGGCTTTTGACTTACAACCTTTTCTTTTGTTTCTGAAGCATCCCAAGTAAATATAATTAACTGTTCTGCTTTTTCTGCTGGTCTAATGGCAACCGTGCATGAATGAAAAATTTCTTCACAGCAAGGGCTGTCAAACATTGGAAGAGGCTGCCCAGGGAAGTGGTTGAATCACTATCCCTGGAGATATTTAAAAGATGTTCAGATGTGGCACTTGGAGACATGGTTGTGGCGCGGTGGGGGTTGGTCTCTTCTCCCACGTAGCAAGTGACAGAATGAGAGGAAATGGCCTCAAGTTGCATTAGGAGAGGATTAGATTCTATATTAGGAAACATTTATTCACAGAAAAGGAAGTCAGGCACTGGAATCACCATCACTGGAAGAGTTCAAAATTCATGTGGATGTGGCATGTGGGGCATGGTTCTGGGTTAACAGATGAACTCAGTGACCTTAGGGGACTTCTTAACCAAAGAGATTCTATGATTCTTTCAAATAAGGATACAAATTCAGTATACCAGAGTTTAAAGAAGAGTGTTTTACTTTGTCCCTGGGAGTTCAAGGTGTGAAAGGGAACTCTGTATGCATTGTACAATCGTATATACTCATATTTACTGCGAATATTTGCTGTTCAAATAACACAGGATAAATAATAGGGTATGGTCCCTTTCTGTGTAGAAAACATTTTGTCCCCAGACCACAGCTGGGGAATTCAGCAGAGCTCTGTTTCTGAATTCAATGCCTTCAGAGAAGCAGTGCCAGCATGCAACAGAAACAGATAGAAATATTAGGTAGAGCTAATTGGATATCTTCCTTTGAAACAAAACATGGATAGAAGATTCACTGGATGTAGGATGCCAGATTTCTCATTTGAGAAACACTGGCAAATGTGAAGCATAGGAAACTGATCAGAACAGGCAAGAGATCACATAGATTTCAAGATGTGCATCTCAGGGAAAATACATCTAACAGATCTACTTTGGACAAGTTTCCATGGCTTCAAGATACCACAACCTTGAAGCAAGAAAATGTCTTCTCTTCTGGATCGTGTCCACCATTTACCATGCTGTACAGATACCATGGATGCAGCAGGACTGGAGTCATGCAAGAGTTCTTATCATACTTTCTATGGAAGACAGTAGCAACCTTGGTTCTCACCACTTCAGGGATAGTAAAGAGTGATTAACTTCCAGTCTCTCCTTCGGTGACTCTTGAAAATCATTGAATCTGATGGAAATAACAGTTGCTTGCTTCTTGCTTTAGGGTTGGGACTCCGGTGCTGGATGTTCTGGGACAGGCTCACGCAGTGTACCCCAATACTGCACAGTAAGGGAGGCTCAGAGACACACAGGAAGACTACTTTTGCAAGTTCAATGAAATTAATAGTTTTGTGATTTTGCTGAGGCTTCAGTCTTCCATGGAGTTTAATTTCATTCAGAAAGGGATGGTTTCTAATTCTGGAAAATAT
The DNA here is from genome assembly GCF_027579445.1 of Ammospiza nelsoni. Classification (NCBI taxonomy): domain Eukaryota; kingdom Metazoa; phylum Chordata; class Aves; order Passeriformes; family Passerellidae; genus Ammospiza; species Ammospiza nelsoni. The sequence goes on from NC_080634.1 coordinate 87,654,919, forward strand.
TTCCAATCTTATGTGTTCTGGGGCTGAGCGACATTTTTAAAGAAAGGGAGAATGCCAAAAGCAGGCAGCCCACTTTGCACTTATCACCACTATTTCATGACTGTCAAATGTAAGCTGTGCTGGAGAGGAGATTGAAAAATGTTCAAATATAAAACTGGAAGAAGGCGTTATTATTAGTTTATTTCTGACTACTATTTTGGGTTGCTCAGTTGCTGGTTTTTTTCAGTAATTGAATTTGCTTGTTTATGAACCATGTGCATGCGCTCCCTGCCACTGATTAAGAATACTAGCTCAGGGCACTAGGAAAGCAAAACAAAAAACCAAACTGAGCCAAATAAAAAATAAATAATATTCTATTTATTGTCCACATCAGATGCTGTAACTTGTGGGTGTAGTGACAGAACAACTTAGTGCTGTATCAGGTCTAGCCAGAGTCAGGAGGAGCCGGTGGTGTGGTGGAAATCCCTTGTGTTGGGAGTCAGAGAAGGGGCAGCTCAACACACTGCCTGGTGCTCAGTCCCCGAGTTCAAGCTTTTCTTTTATGATGTCCAAGACTGGCAGTGCTGCTGAGGCAATGTCTTTCTCTCAGGCAAAGGGAACAAGAGAAGGCAATGAGCAAATTGCATGTTATTTCCACCCAGAAGTTTATTAGCCCATGAAAACCAGTAGAACCAGCTTGGATACTACTATTGTAGTCTATTTTTTACACATCAGGGAACTGAAATCAGGAGTGCAAGCTAGCAGGTTTGGTTAAAAACCCTCCTCTTATAGTAGCAAAAGGGCTTTGCCTGATTTTCCTATTGGACTGTAGAGCAAGCAAGGTTTTTAGTAAAAAAAATGTTCTAGACAACAAAATGCACAGATGTGGATATGTTGGTTTTGTATGTAATAACTGCTTTGCAAAGCAGTAACTTCATGCTCAGTAAGTCTTCTTCATAATGAAAGCATTTGCATTGTCAGAGGTTATGGGTTTGAAAAGCCAAAACTGGCACAGCCACCGCCATTTTGGTGCTGCTGCTCTGGATGTGCCCCTCCAGTGCCAGGCCTTTGGGTACTTCTCTCTGAGTTATTCCTGAAATGCTGCCACTCAGGCTTGCTGTTGAGGAGGGCTCCACCAGCTGCTGCTGCTGAGCTGTCTCTTGGCTTCAATGCTCCCATTATGGCTTGCTGTCCAGCTCTGTCCATGTGTTGAAACCAGTGAGCCAAATAGCTCCAGGTGTAAGGGAAAGACGAGCTCTTGCAGCATAGAATTGGTACAGCCGGTGTCCTCAGGTTGCAGAGGTGACAAAGAAAAGCAGTGGGGAGAGAAAAACTCTGCTCTCTATTCTCCTGTGCAGCACTGCTGAAGGTGGCATGATGGCTGAAGCACGTCTGACTAAATTGAATCTCTGGAAAAGGTTTCAGCAGATTCAGAGCTGGTGATGAGATGAAACCTGAGTGATCCTTTCTGAGTGACTCATCTGTGGATCCGCAGCTGACTACAGAGGAAATTTCACACTTAGCTGTCTCTTCTTTTGACTGCTTTTGCATCACATTTTATTTCAGATAATGCACTGTAAATAGTATTCCTCACTGAATTGTTCCAGCCTATTGCAGTAAACCATAGTTATTGAGACAAACACAGGATGCTGCTTTTTTTGTGTGTGTGTGTATAACCAGTTTTCATATACATACTTGTTTGAGTTTGAAAACTCTCTTTTGACGCCTTGATGCTCTGCTTCTTATATGAAGGCAAGCTCTAGGATCAAGGAAGAAATTAATTTTTATTTTTCCTAAAATATTTCTTCTGGTATGGTGTTGATACTTAAATTAAAGTCCTCTGATTGTAGAAAAGCTGTCAGAAAAGAATAGGTGGTCTCTAAAGATGTTTCCTTTGAAAATTGATTGCCATTGTTACGAATCAATTCCATTTATCCTGTTTGTGTTGGCAGATTGAGGCTTCATTTTTATCTCTCAAAGCTTTCAGTTTTGCTGCATAAGTTGTTAATTTTAAATAGGGCTCAGATAAAGCCTAATTTATGGCTAAATCAGTATGAGAGAGCTTTAAGGCAATCCTGTTGTCACTTGTTCACTCTTGTGGTGGAGGCTACTTGTATAATCAGATGGTGAGCATGTGTTTTGGACATTGCTCCTTCTGGGCCAATCCTTCTGGACCTTCTGAGCTTGTGTGATATGTGTTAAAGTCCCCTGCTGAACACATTGCTTTTTGGTTCAAACTGTGGCAATTCACGTTTTCAGTTTGGTGGGACCAATAATTCAGCCCCAGAGTATCAATCAGGAGGGTAACTATCACACAAGTTCATTCAAGCTTCAAAACCTCAATGGCTGTCAGACATGTGGGAAGAGCTTCCTCTGATAAGAATAATGCAATAACCCTTTATAAAAAGGCCCTTCTCATCAGGCAGTGTCTACATATATTTTTAGCTCTGGAGATTCCTGGCTCCAACCCCCGCTGTTGGCCAAGGCAGATGCTTCCCACCAGGCATTGCTGAGAATAGCGGCTCAGGCCACTTAGATCCACTTAGCAGTTTTGTTAATTGTAGCAGCCCTTCTCATAAGTGGGGTTTTATTGTGAAGATTAATATCTTGACTTCTGTAAAAAAATTATCACTCAGTTTAAATTGGAAAGTACGAGAATAGCAAAACTGGCAGTATTCTCCTGTGTATCTTCATCTTTCCTGGATACTTGTTTCAGTGCTTTTTTTAACAGTGGGAGATTTTTATATCACCACTGTGATGAGTAGGTACCAAATTTTGAAATATATCTGTCAAGGGTGATAAGCACAGTTCTTGTGGGAAGAATACTCATCCTGTAGCTCATGGTGGGGACATTCACTGTGCACTGAGACTCATACATGTACAAGTTTTATTTTGCAACCATTTTGCACAAGTATGCATTGTGTAAATCCTGAGATGGTAAGAGGGATGTGCATAGGACATCTCAAAGGCTGTAATAATCCAGACAATGTGAAATACAGGGCAAAGGAGGACTCTGCATTTGCTTCATTTTCTTCCTCCATTATATTATATCAAGGCTAATTGTAAAACTTCATTATTACTTGATAGACAGTGAAAATAATATGGAAGTTCCTAATTAGTTTGCTTCTTCATGCTTTCCCTGTTTTTCAAGGTCTTTCCATCTTCCCGGTTCTGATGGTTATCCTGGGTTCATCTACTAAGCTAATATAACATAATGACCTCTTCCATTTTTTGATGCTTATTAATTAATATAAACATATTTAAATGGGAGTGAGAGAAGTATCAATTTTTAGACTCAGGGAGAACACTCAACACTATACTTTTTGTTTTGTCCGCAGTTTAAAATTATTTTTAAATATCCAAGGTATAATGTGGTCAATGTATTTAGCTTTAAGCACAGATTAAACTTTAAGCTTGATTGCATATTTTTCTACATCTTGGAAAGCCATTTATGCATAAGCAAAGAAGGTGAAAAGGCAGACACTGATCTCTCAGGTGATGAGTGACAGGACTCAAGGGAATGGCCTGAAGTTGTGTCAGAGGAGGTTCAGATTGGATTTTAGAAAAATGTTCTTCTCCCAGAGGGTGGTTGGGCACTGGAACAGGCTCCCCAGGGCAGTGGTCACAGCACCAGCCTGACAGAATTCAAGGAATGTTTGGACAACACTCTCAGGCACATGGTGTGACTCTTGGGGATGCTGCTGTGCAGGGTCAGGAGTCAGACCAGATGATCCTTGTGGGTCCCTTCCAACTCAGAATATTCTGTGATTCTGTATGTACTTAAATACTAATTTTGATGTAAAATAATGCAAGACTAACTACAGAGACAGAGCTTTTCATTATGTTATTTAAACCCCCTATTTGCATTTATATTGCTTCATATGATGGGAAGTGTTTACATGTATTTGAAAATTTGGGATTGATGAACAAGTAAACATACCTATGGGGTTTAACAAAATGCTTCCTATTTTTGAGCAAAATGCTTCCTCTGAAAGACTTATGAGGAAAAAGAGATTTCATTGTAACATACTCATTAAAATTTATGGAATATTAAACAGAGAACTAAATGAACTTGAAACAATTCAGACTCTACCTAATAATAAATCAAGGCTTATGGTAGTTTTCTGGCCCTAGTAAAGTGCTTTCAAACTGGCCTTAAAGTTGAAGTTTTAAAAAAAATACTGGAGAAAGGTATTTAATAGCAGCTATTATATTTTGTTTTTTAAACTAGAATAGCTAACATCTAAATGAGCCTGGATGCTAGGCAGAATTAAGAAGTAGATTTAGGACTTCTCAGATATAACAGGGCACTGAAGTTCTGGACCTGGAGCATATAATCCAAGTTGAGTCCACTGGTGACATGGTGCTCCTCCAAGAGCAAGAAGTAGGTTCTCTGTGAACGCTGTCTTAATTCTTCTCCTTCTGGCTTCAGTTAGGTGAGTCACAGTCATTTTTGGGTAATGACATTAGGCTGCTGGAGTATTTGAACTTTTCACTTGTACTGTAATATGTATAGCTCAGAAATGGTAAACCTTCAAAGGTGAATCTGCTTCTCAAAATGCACTTATGTGAGATTCAGTCACTTCACCCTGGTGCAGGAGATGTAGTTACTCAGAGGTGGGAGGGATAGAGTTTGATAAAAATTTATTCTGAAATAAGAGCACTGGTTTTGCGTATTTGTATCCATGCCCATTCAGCAGAGAATTAATTAATGATTTGGTACTCAGCTGTTTTCATCTGTTTTGATGAAATTACTGGGAAATACTCCAAGGAAACAACCAACCCTTGCTTGTTTTGGGGAGGAGATGTGAGAATCAAACATGGAGACCATAGTGTAGAAGTGGGAAGGAATGGCTTCAGTGGAGCCAAAGTGAGAGAAAGAAGGCTGCAGAAAGAATGGAAGCACAGGGCTGGCAGAGAAGTGAAGAAAGGAAAATACTCTGGTCAAAGAAGGATGGTAAAAATTGAGGGGAAATTGGCCAAGTACACAATGTCCTCTCTGATTTATAACAGGATTTGAGAGTAAAGCCTGATATTAGCATTTTGGGGAGAATTTCCAGTGCACAGAGTGACATTTTTGAGCCAGGTATTGTATTCTAAGGCTCATACAGAGTAAACCTAAATTTTATCAAAGACATTAGCCTTGTTTGTCATTCATAGCCATAACTGCCTGTAATCCAGTGAGCTACTTTTCTTAATCTATACCTGGGGTAACATTTTCCCTGGAGCCTCTGAGCAACACCCGTGTTCACTCATGAAGGATTTTGCCTTCCCTGTATATTCAGGCAAGCATGAGGCAACTTGCACAGGTTACCCTGCCATTATTGGTTTGCTTCTTTATTTGTTGAGAGAGCTTGTGTACCTTTGTCAAAGTAATTTAAATCATTGCTTAAATGATTCCAAAGTCATGTCTATGTGCAAATACTTTCTAACATGCTGCATGCATTAAGTATTTATACTTTAGGACATCACCTTAAGATTGTCACAAAGTATTAGCTCTAATGTTGTCAACGGCTTAGGTGGTTTCTTCAAAACCTCTGAAGGAATCAATTTAAGAGAATGAATCTCAAGAGTATCTGTGGACCAGAGGCTGATTTAGCTTCTGCAGATTCCTTCTTCTCTCCATCTGCTCCTTCCTCTTATTTGACATGCAAGCCTGTTGCTCCATTAGCAAAGAGAAGAATTTCTAAAGTATGTTTCCAAATATGTTTCATTTGACATTTTGAGAAAAATGTATACTATTATGCAGCTTCATAGGACATACTGATACCTTTAGAAAAATAATTTACACAATAGTTGCAACTTTCTTGACCACCTTTCTGATTTGATGCAGATGCATCTAGATGCAGTGACAAACAGTGAGAACTCTTAAGGTTTCTGGACTGATGGAGCCATACACAACTCTGTGCTGCTTCTCTTTTGCCACTCAGGAGGCAAAAAGGCAGAAGCTGTGTTAAGGTGGCATGTAAAGTTGGCAGATAAGGTGAAGAAGGCTATGAAAGAAGGTGAAGAAGGTGCATTCAGTCTTCTCCTGATCAAGGAATCAATTTTATTCCTATTATTTCCTTCTAGGAATAAAATGAATTCCTTGATCAGGAGAAGCCTGAATGCATAGGTGCAGCCTCCATAATGCAGGCTTTCAGCTGACGGCTCAGCACAGTCAAGGTTCAGTGTAGAAGGACAAAGTACCCAGGATGGGCTGATGTCTGTGTCTATGTAGGTGGCAGACACAATCAGGAGAGATCAGAAGTCCTCAGGGAAAGAGGAGCTGACATTTGTGGTGGTGGAAGGAAAAGGAACAGAGACCTGCAAGAGCTCTAGGAGTGAAGCCCACCAAAATGGTCTCTGCTATGACATTTTTAGTAAGCTGAAGGATGTTTCTCAAGGCCTGGGAGGAGATGGGAAAGATGACATTTGATGCCATGGGGATCTGGATGAGAGATTTACTTTTAAGCTTCACAAGGAAAAAGCAGGTTGTTGAGATATTTTACACATTGCACACAAAAATATCCTGATCATAATTTGTACTCTTAGCAGGGAAAAAAAAAAAAACAACAAAAGAAACTGAATCAGTTTTTTCAGAGACCACCATAAGTAGTGATGATATCCATGACTGTATTTTACACTTGTGTTTATTCCCTGGTTACAGAGACTGCTCAACAGCATGAATTCCTTTCTACAAACCTTGAAATCTTACTTTTGTACCCAAAGGGTTTCTGCAATGGAGAAAATAAATTCTTCTTAATCACCACTGAGGTTTCTCCATGCCATTATTTTTTTCCTACTTGCCTGTATAAAATTTGTAACATTTTACATTCTTTTTTTCCATTGGCAAGCACCTTGCCAAAGCATGACTGATATGCTATCATAATTGTCTTCCCTGAGAAGAGATAAGCTGAAGCATCAATAATTGATGAAAGAAATATCCATTTCACAAAATTTCAATAAGAATAAAAGCATATGGACAGACACATAGCTGCACATACTTTTAGTCCATCACACAGCTTGCAAAGGACATGGTATCAGATGACTGTGCAAACTTCAGAAGGCTGTGACAATAGCCTGTTTTTACAATCACTTTTAAACTGATGCTTCTAGAATGAAATGTTCAACTGCTACACAGTTCAAACAGCTAGATCATGTGGCAGGTTAGAAAAATGTATTAATTGTGCGATGAATTATGGATGAATAAATTGCATATGTAAAACTGGAAATTATCCTGTATTCCATGATTCACTATCTATTTTTGACATGGAGAAATAAATTCTCTTGAACAGAGTCACACGTGTGTTAACTGTCTGAAAATACCCAGCACATGGCCTTTTTTTTTACCTTCAGCCATCATTTTCCTTGCCCAAAACTGGCAGAAAATTTGGAGCTGATCCCTGCATTATCTGTATTGACTGCTCATCCTTCAGCCTGTAGGGCCTGATGCATGGGGGTTGTGCTGCCCCACCAATGAAACTATCAAATACTGATTAAGACACCATTCCTTGGAACTTCTCCTCAGTGCCACTCATGGAAACTCTTAAGGTTTCTGGACTGATGGAGCCATACACAACTCTGTGCTGCTTCTCTTTTGCCACTCAGGAGGCTGGAGAATCTGGCTCAGATTTTAAGAGGCTAAATGATCAGGACCTTTTCTTTATTATTGAAAATGGCATCACACTGCTCTGTACTTGGAAATTTACATGGGGTTCTTTTGATTTTTGTATGGAGCTCTCTGTGATATGCCTGACCAGGGACCTGGATTTTTGTCTATCAGGATGATGCCTAGTCCTTGACTGGGTATGAGTTACTCTAATACAAACATTGACCTTGCTGTAGTTGTAGTTGCTATTAACTTAAGCAAAGTATTATTAATACTAAACCAAAATATCTACATAGAAATCGCTGTCAAGTTTCTCTCACCAAGACTTTGACTTTGTTAGCATGTGATAAATATACTTTGTGCTAAACACTGGTCACTGCCTCTGGAATAGGATAGTGAAAGGGAAGAGTCCCTCCTATTTCCTCAATCCATCCACTTTTTTTCTATGCCTTAAGTTCATTTGTTTTTGAGATCAATCATGCAGACAGAAAATCCCTGCAGTTAAAAATTGCCATGATTGGAAAACTCTGCAAATGACTTTGGAAGGAAAACTTCAGGAGATAAGTTGTAAATAAGCTCCGTGATTGTAAAATACAGAGTTCAGCACATCAGAACTGTTCTTATGATTTTTGCAAACTTCACAGGCACTTTTTAAAAGCTTATTTTAGATCACCGTTAGGAAAAAAAAAAAAACTAGCCAGTTTAATTTAATTTCCTACTGTAGCAGAAAGAGGATCCATCCCTTACTCTCTTGCTCTATTGCCAGCAATGCAGAGATTTCACTGATCTGTACCATCCTTTAAAATGTGGCTGGTTCAGAGGGAAAAGAAAATGGTAGAGTTTGCCAAGTATGGTTTTGTACTGGATGTTTGGTAGCATGATGATAACCCTGTTTGTAAAAGTATTTAAGTACTTGCCTAATTTTAGGCAGCTGAACAGTGCCATTTCTTTTTTAAGATTATCACATGCTTAAAAATAATTACATTATTTTTCTAGATATGTATGGGTTTGGAGATTTACATACACCCACATTCCGTTCATCGATGTCAAGTCTTTTGAAAGACTTTATGTTTCTATTTTTTCCCCCTAGGTGGACACCCATGGAAACATTCTGCTAACATCGCTTGAAATTCACAACGAGGTGGCAAGCAACGAGGTCACCACCAGCGTTACAGAAGCCCGAAATTCAACCATATCCTTTGACAACTCAGGAATCCAGTACAGAAAACAAAGCTCACATCGTGAAAGCCTGGGAAGGCGTTCGTCAGAAAGAACAGGCTCCCATAGCAAGAGGGGCCATTTACGAAGAAGGTCTTCGCAACTGAAAATAAAAATCCCCGATCTAACAGATGTGAATGCCATCGACAGATGGTCAAGAATGGTGTTTCCATTCACATTTTCTCTTTTCAATTTAATTTACTGGCTATACTATGTTAACTGAGTGACTTAGTTTTTTTAAAGGACTTCAACTATAACAAGCGAAATACTACTTGCCTGCAGAGTTTATATATATATTTATATATATATTTATATATAAAAAAAATATATATATGAACTTTTACTATGTAGACCATACTCATGTATGTGTGAATACATGTAGCAAAGAACTGTGTGTACTTTAAAGCACATACTGCAAAGCAAAAATACATGTATGCACACACACATGAACACATTCATTCTGAGGTTATGGACACTTTAACATAGAATGCACTTCACAGGAACTTTTTAAATTGAAAGGCAGGTGTCATCAAAGAAGCAAGCCTTGAAAAAGTAAGTGTTGTATATTATCACTACAAAACCTTGATTGTCATAGAAATTTTTGAACAGCTGTAATCATGTAAAAAGTCAGTATTTAGTAACATCCTTTGTAAATGCTGCCATACACACGAATCATAAAGCAGTAAAGTTACACTGGTAAGTTTAAAGTAAGTATTTAAATTGCAGATCCATCAACTACCATTTCATCAAGCCAAATTTATTTTTCTTTGCTAAATTTTTTTGGGTTTATATATGTCATATTTTCCCAGTCCAGGATGGACATAGTTTTTAATGATCTCTTGCTTTCTCTTCTGCAGTAAGCGAGCTGATCATGGGAGTGTTGTAGGTCTTTGGAGACATATACAGGTTTATAATATTTCAAACAAGCATTTTAAGTGTCCATCAACAGTGACATGAATCTTTTGTAAGTACTGTAAATGTACAGCACATTTTCCTTCCCTTGGACTGATTCCAGCTGCCATGTCATTTTGAAAAAGAACAGCACATTTCTAGTATAATTTAGCTGAGAATTCAACTACTGTCAATGTGCTCTACATCTGCTGTAGATTTAAAGATTGTTATTCCAGTGAAAGCATAGAAGATGTCTCAGGTTATTTGTTACTTCAACATGAAATCACCTAGCTGTAGCCTTTTTTAAACATGCATTCATATTATTTAACATTCTTATAACATTGTATGTTAATGTAAAATATATTTGCATAATATGCATATAAGTATATTTTCTCAATATTTTTCTTTCCTGTGCTTGCTATTGTGACCGCATGTTATGTCATATTTTTGTTTCTGTGATGTTATAACTTTTTATTCTCTAGAGTTGAGCAAATAGAGCACTTCTGATACTTTGATTCAGTAATGGAGCATTTTCATATTTTATTTATATACTGAAAGTATATGCCTACACTTACCAAGGTAGTGTGCTTCCATCACAGATCACAAGAGTATGTTTTGTTTCAGCATTAACTGTGTTCTAACATACCCTTCATGCAAATGCGACCATTTTAGTTTTGATCCCAGTTCGTTCCCTCACTGGGATTCCAACTTTTTTCAGTCTAGTAAATTGTAGTCATCGAGGTATGCCAATTTCAGATCTGTAAACCTAATTTGTTATTTAGCAGAACTAAATCTTTCTAAAGAAAAGAAGATATATTTTTTGTAAACAGTGTTTCTATCACGTACATTCTCAAATAACAACAAATACAGTAGCATAAATAGATAAAAAAAAAAAAATAGAATTCAGGCTTAGCCCTGACAGTTCTCTGCATGCGAAATTCCTGTGGACATCAATGGGATTTTTTGACAGAGAGCTTTGAATGCTAGCTGGAGACTTCTATGGGCAAAAATATGTGTGGATATGCATCTAGCAAAACCACCAAATATGAATGGAAGTGAAAAGGCTGCCCTGGCTCAGTAACGACTGCCCCCTGTTCTCACCAGGACTAGATTTACCTGTGAGTAGAGCAGCGATACTTGGGCTGCTGCCGTGCACGGCCCATTACTCTTCCCACCCCTGTTTGCAGCTGAATTGTGAAACTTTGCTCTGGACCAAAATTCCAGTGCAGATGAGCCTGGTGTGCAAAGGTGTTCCAGTTCCATCCCCAAGGCTGCTCCCTGAGCGTGGGTGGGCTGGCACAGTTGCCTTGCGGCATCCCTGCAGTGCGATCCCAGCCGGGAGCGCTCACCGGAGCCCCGGCTGCTGCCTGGGCAGGATCCGCGCCGCAGTCCCGCTGCAGCCTTGGCAAGGGTGCACAGTGGCTGAAGCTGCAGTTTTTAAGCACTGTGTCTGCAGACAACTACACAACATGAAGAGCCTCAAAGGAACCCGTATAGCTGGAGCAGAAAAACTTGGTGTTTTAAAGCTCCTCAGTATTAAGTCCCATTGGTAAAGCGCAATGTATTGTGAGCTCTTCAATATCTCTCCAGACTGTGAAGGGATTATAGAGCACATTGTCACCTTTATAATCAAAGTGACTAACAATTAACGCCTTCCCAAAATACATATTAGAGAGAATAGTTGAAAACCTCTCTTAAGTTTTTATCTTAATAGCAAAATATGTTTAAATAAAACTATCTGATTTTTAATAAAAATTATAAATGGTAGGCTTTGCTTTAGAAAAATTTCCCCACTGAAATTATCCCCAGGCAAGTCTTCCTGTAAGTGCCCTAAAAGAGCTACCCTAAGAAGTCGGATTTGAGAATGGTCCTGTCCTCATGATTTAACCTCAGCACTCCCTTTTCTTCAAGCCTCACATCCTAGAAATCACATGGCCAGGCAGAAACCTTCAATAAGAAGCGACTTTTTAGTTGTGATAGAAATGTATATTCCAAATCCCACTGAAATCAGTTCTTCGGTGGCTTCAACTGGAATTTACAAAAAGGCAGAAAATTACTCTCTGCACAGAGCAAAGAGGCAGTGTGGATTTTTCAGGGCCCTGCACGTGCAAGAGGCTGAGTCTCTGAGGACTCTCTCCCTCTCTTACCCTTTGCACTGCTGGAGGGCAGCACGTTACTGCAGCCCGCTTCAGGGAACTGTGCTCCCCATCTTGCCTGTCCTTGCAAAAAGTAGGCAGTTGCACATTTCAGCTTTTTCAAAAGATTTCACATTCATTGGTTTAGTCACAAACAGCTTTAACCTTGAACAGATCCAAGTCTTGGTTTGACTTGAAAAAGGCCAGGAAAATCTCGCCTAAGGTTAGTACTTCATCATCTTACACACATTTTTTGTGCCTTTTTTTGCCAATTCTGTTCCTACAGTCCCAGCACGACTTCTTACACACAAAAACACACACGTACAACCACGTGTTAAGAGCAGTTTGCCTTGACCTCCCATTTTCTGGCTCTTGACCCTGTGCACTAGCTGCAGTATATTATTTTAACCATAGATTGCTTTAAGACTAAAAATGGTAATTTCAATTAAATCACACCAGAGTATTGTATTTCATAGCTAATTAACTCCTTTGTAACTCAACACTACTATAAATAACATTTACACATAATTTGTTTGTAAAAGGCATTTTAAAAAAGGAAAACTAGAACTATCTTCTGTTATAGCCAAAAGGGTCAATAAACAGTAGAAATATTATGGTGGTTTAACTCCAAGTTGATTTCATCCCATTGTAAAGATAAAGTAAAACCCAGTTCTTTTTGCTTAAGGCACAGCTATGTATTTTTGGTATTCTTCTGCAGTGAAAAAAAAGAATAGTAAAATGGAATGATGAAGAGATGCTTTATGAAAATATTGATGAATGAATATTAATTTATTAAAAAGGATTTAAAAATTATTTTATTGGGTTTTTTTTCTGGGAATGGAGGGAGCGTGATGACTGTTTAGCCCAATTTATTCTTAAATAGCATGTGATGATTAGTGTTACACATTTTGCAGAAAAAGACCAAATATGGAAGCATTTTCTAAACAACACACAAATTGAAGATGGATTCTGGAGCATTGAACAACTATATTTCCTAGTGCTTTATATAATAGATAAAGGAAGAAGGAAAAACTACATCCACTGACTTAGCAAGATTCTTAATAGCAAACCAATCTGTCTTCAAGCTGTGGCATTGCCAATTGAGAGCAAAAAGTTTGTTCTGTGCTTTGTATGAAAAAGCCTGCTTCTACCCAGGACACAAAAGAGGTTTTAAATATCAAAACAAGACCATGTTTATTTATATGTTTCAGTAATCAAGAACTGTGTTCATTAAACTTTTTATTGTTCTTTTTATTTTAGAGGAGTCAGGATACAGAGAATTTTATGAAAGGGGATTTTAAAGACACCTTGATATTAGTGCTACAACCCCTTCCCCCAAAACCAAAAAATACCTTGAAAATTTGGAAAGCAGGAACAAGCTGTCATATGCTTGCTTAAATCTCATAGTAGCTAATGATACATGTCACAATTTTAAAAGCAGATAAAAAGATTCAGCACCATAGTTGTAATGGCCTTTTAAATCAAAAGGAAGGCTCCCTCTTATTTCAGCATGTTTCTGCATGTTTAGCAATGCTTCCCAGGTTGTAACATCTATGATCTATTTTTTCTAGTCCAGCCTGCATTGTAGAGTAGGAGAGATTAACCTTGTGGCAAGCTTAGTTTTGTGATTGGGAATATTTGCTAAGAGATGCATTTATTTCTGTATATTGGAGATGATGAATGGATAAATACTATTTAATTACTTAAGTACTACTCATTATATCAAAGGAGTTCAGATTCTGGTAGAAATGATGGGTTCTTTTCTCCAAATCGTTATGGTCCTGTTAGTATCAAGACTATTTCCACAGATGTTTGTTTTATACTGTCACAACAGCAAGTGCCACCTGCTAAGAGAGGTACAGCAGTAGCTGAAAACCGAACTAAAACCAGTGGAGATCTCAAGGCTTCTTTGAATTGCTTTTGAACAAAGAAATCTCTCATAAGTGCCTTCAAACTCCTCCAAATACAGGGTCAGGGCTTTACAAGAATTATTTCAGATTGTGGGTGTTTAATTTATGTGGTCCTTATAGCTTGTGAGAGCTGACTTGTGGACTCTGACATACACATTCAGAAAATCAAACCTTTTGACACTTTTCCCAACCATACAGCATCACTTGTACTTGAAAACTAAAGCTATGTGGATAGAATATGTAATACTATAAAAATAAAAAAACAACTACCCCTAAAATCAGCCAAAGTTTAAATCACTAATTAACTGAACTTAAGGTAATGCTTAAGCCAGCACAGCATTTGTTTGGACAATGTCCCTTAGCTTTGCAACATTCACTGCTGTATGTCTTTGTTCCAGCACTGCAGCCTCATTTAGGTTTGCACGTTTTCTTTTCCCCGGTAACAAGAGAAAACCCAGACAGTGGCCCTGCACTGGCATAGCTCCAGCAAGGCAAAGGGAGAGCACCTCTCTGGGTTTTCCCTACACTGAGCTCTCCAGAAAGACTCAGATCCCCATCTCTGAGTCCCTCCTTGGAGGCACTGATCATTCCTTTAACTCCAGAGCGAGCCTTAGGCTAACTCTGAATTATCCCCCAGCTTGCCACCAGCAGTTGGGTTGTTTCAGTTGTTATTGCTCCTGCTGCAAAAACCTGGAGATAAAGGAGCTGTCACCCCAGCTATCAGAAGGTACACTGGCAAACAGCATGTGGACTCAGGGCTAAGATACATCATGGTAATCTTTAGGTTATTCATTCTAACATTGTATTTAAATATATTTCTGTTATGTTCTAGCCTTCAAGGGTTAGCACACTTGTCTCCAGATGCTGGTGCTTTTTATACCTGGGACAGAGCATGGGGAGTTTTTCTAAACACTTTAAATCTGCCCAGCAGTGCTCTCCTGGGCCTTTCCTCCATCCCTCATGCACACCACAGGTCAGAGTTTGCATTTCCCCTGCCCTAGGTTAACCATCCACCTGCTGAGAGCCCAGATCTGCAGGCGTGTGCTGCCAAGTGCTGACTTGCTCAGCTGTACCATTAAATCCTCTGCTTGTTAGAGAGTCTCTCACAGATTAGATGCTATAATTAGTCTAACAGTGAGCTGCTGCTTCACACCTTCTCCTAAAATGCCAGCACTGCCACAAGGGACCCTGTTTTCCCATTCTTTGAAAAACACTAGAAAAAGAGGAATTTGCAGACTGTCAGACAATTAAGAACCTCTCTCCGTTCACCCAGGCTCACATTTTGCTTCAAGTAATAAATTTAATCTACAGGGACAGAAGTAATTTGGTACAAAATTTCCTGCCCAGGGCTACTCTTAAGAGTTTGCAGTCCAAAACACAAGTAATGTAGGTAAGTGCTGAAGTATTTTAAATTTCTAGCAACAATCTGTACATCTTGTTTTCCATTGGAGGTATTTAATTGAGAGGCACAAACAACTGCAGGAGCAGGAACCAGCACAGTAAATCTCCCTACCCAAGCTGGCCAAGAGCTAGGCTGGAGTCAGGCACGTGTGCTCCTCCTGCTTTCAAAGGTCTTTCTTCTTGGCTGAGCAGCTGGAGAGTTTTGATGGAAACTCCAGCTCAGCAGAGAATGATCCTGGAACATGACCCAGAGCACTCTTTGGGCAAGTGCTTTAGGCATCTGCCTCTGATGTAAAGAGCTGACAAAAGCACCACATCTAACTGCATCTTAGATAGAGGGGAGTCTCCTGTCATGAAAAGGCTTTGGGTGCCAGGCATGTCTCTGAGTGCCTTCAAGGCATGGATTCTCCCTACACTCTCTTGCCACTGCACACTGGACATGCAGCTTTGCCCTGCAGAGCTGTACAATTCTCCTGCCACAGGAGAGGACTCATGGACTGAATTCACTCCATCTCACATGGCACATTTATCTGAGGTATCTAGTTAGTCCTTCCATCTTTGCAAACCCTATTTTTAACACGTGAAAATACATACTATCATCCTGGCTATTTAAAGCACACATTTGGAGTTCCAAGGCAACATTTTTAGCTTCATTTCTTCAACTAGCTGCAAAACCATCTCCAAAGTAAGATTTTAGCAGAGGAAACTTGTGCACAGAAGTGCTGTTGCATGCTGCTCTGCAGCTGGAGTTGCTGTGCTTGAATTTTGCATGTGATAGGAAGCATGAGAGAGAAATAATGCCAGGGAAATGGAAATAATTCCTACACTTGCCTATATTTATAATGTTTTGGATGAAACAGTTTCAGTGCAGACGACAGAACACATCCTGTGATATGAGTGACCCCATATCATGACAAACAATGGTTGCCTCCCTTTGGTATCAGAGCCAAGTGTGGGTTCACAGCTTTGGCTGAAAACTCAGAACCACATTGGCTATTGGAAAGAAAATTACTTCTAATTGTTTGGTGATAAGAAAACTGTGACATGACTTCATTTGCAAATGGGAACAATTTCAAGACATGTTTTTGCATGAACTTAACGGACCTGACTGTCTTATTCTAAGCTGGAAGCTACTGCATCATTAATTAATTTTTGAATTACTATTTCATTTTCCATTTTTTTAATGTGAAGCATAGAGGGTTTTTGTTGGTTTCTCTAAAAATACAATTTGCAGCAGGAAAGTAATTAATTGGTGTTATAAATGAATACACATTGTGCAAGATATTAGAAGTGAAACATTCTAAAAATATTCATTACCTGCAACAACAGCTTGGGCATTATTTAAAACACTCCTGATAGTTCTATTTGGCAAATATGTTTATTTTATAACAACACTGATTGGGTATTCTATAGGGGAAGTTAATATAAATGCTTCCATGTATCTCATTTGCTTTGACAAGGTAGTTTTTGGTGAAGCCAAAGCTGGAACAATTTGCTAATGACCTCACTGATGTTAAATTTCTCTTGATCATGATTTCTTGCAGACCTGTAACATCCTGAATGCAGATGACAGTTTTGACATTCACAAAGATGTAGGTTTAATTATCATCTTGATTACTTGAGCTGGAAAGCCAGATGCCTAAATATCAAGAAAGGTCGAGTAGAACAAATCCTGATAGTTGGTATCTTTCAGTTTTGGAAAGGTTGCTTGGATTGAAAGGTAACTTAGAGAATAACAACAAGTAATTCCTTTGCATAACTCTCTTTCTGCACAAAGGAACAATTGTTTAACAACATTTAAATAAGGATTTGATCCTTAAAAAGAGGAAATTTGAGCTGAAATACCAAAGACATGTAAATCACTTCAAATAAAAGAAAACAGAAAGGAGACAACAATATATATAAAGACTTGATAGTTTTTCCCAGTGCCCCATGACAGGTAACACTTTATTGTTGAGAGGCTCACATAAAGCACAGCAAGCCACCTCTTTAATAGCAGAGAATTTGTCAATATCCTTTGCCTTTATGTGCATGATTTATAAATCTATTTTCTAAAGCAATTTGAGGCTTGTAAAATCACACCATTATTTAGTACACAGCTCCTCATGGATTCTGGTTTATCAAGTGTTAGGTAAAGAGGGGAAAAAGCATCTGCTAATCACTCATTAGCTAGAATAGATTCAAACAAATTACTGCTATTATGAGTTCTGATCCAAAGCCCATTATAGTTGAAAGAAAAGCTCTCAGAGGTTTCAACAGGCTTTTCATACCACCTGAAATTAATATTAACCAGACTGCTGGAAAATTTACATCTTAATTGACTATATGAAGATCAAGATATAAAAATTTCTAGACTATAAAATGACTATAGGAAAGATCAAAACACAGTAGTGGACTGAAACCAGGAATTGCACTGACAGAATGGATAGGATTTTTTGTGATTTTAGTTTAATCAACTACATTATTGATGCTGAAGTGAAAAACAACCAGGCTCAGTTTTTGTTTGTCCACTGTTGTCTACAAAACCTATGCTTGCCCCTTAGCAACAAAATGCTAAACTGAATGAAAAATCCTTCAAATCACCACCAAAAAAATGGAAACAGAGCACACCTGGCAGGTCAGAAAACTCTCCCCATCTCAAGATGGCTGATGTCCTACTGGAACAGATAGGTATTTTAATTATTCTTTGTTAATAAAAATGTTGATATAATATTTAAAGTATTATTGATGTTTAATCAGACATTTTACATGCTTTGTTGGAAAGGAAATGTTTACCCAGACCTAACAGTGTTGAACCATGTTGAATTTATAGGACAGTTCTAATTTGGGAAATGAAGAACTTTTGGCCAGAAACTTTCCTATATACAAAACTAAAAACATTGCCTGGCTCTCATGCTGCTTCCTGCCCACTGACACCAGTCCAGCAGTCTCAGAGTGAGTTACTAGAGGTTCAAAGAGCAGAGAAATCACAACAACCAAAATGAAGGAGAACCTCCAAGGAGGGGCTACCTTCATGCTGCCAAAAATTTAGCAATTTTAGAAGAATTTCTGTCTAATATTTATTTAGGTGCCATTTATTTGGAGTTCAGTACTGGCTGGCATGTCAAAGGATTTTGAAAAGCATATTTAGTAGCTTCAGCTGCAATAAGAAAATGTGTTGGTAACTTCTGAAACACAGTCTTCACAGATGTGCATTCTTTTCCACTGTAAAATGGTAGTAAATCATGAAGGTAAGAGCTTCAGGGGACTGGCTGAGTGAGGTTGAAGCCAACTGTGGAAATTTTCAGTACACTCAATCTTATTGATAACTGCTAGCTAACAAAAAGGCTGCAGCAAATTCTCCCTTCATTTCCATTTTCATTGGCTTTTCCCAAAAACCTGAGCATTATGAGCATCCTGCCTTGCCAAAACCAGGCAGTCCTGTCACTGATACTTTTCCATGCAGTAATCAGGCTCCAGTTTTAAATGCCAGATGTTGCCCCAGTAGCACCAGTTGAGAGGACAGTGCACACCCTTGCTGTTCAGATGGGGAGAAAGCTCCCCAGGATGAAAGCATTTATGGCTGATTTCCCCTTTTGCTCTTTTGCCAAAATTGCCCTCTAGCTCGAATAGCCCTTTTCCATCTGGCATTTACTCTTGATATATTTCTAGAGAGAAATCACATCCTTCTCAACCTTCCTTTTGATAAGCTGAAATGAGTTCAGTTATTTTAAGTTACATTGTGTGCTTTTCTCCCCTGACCACCATCTTAGTCTTTCACCTCTTGCAGAAAAAAATATAATAACCCTCTTTATGGATCATAAATGACAAAATTATTATATACTGTTCCTACTGTTTTTATTCCTCCTTATCATGTCCTCTCTTGTGTCATTTCAACACACTCTCCCAATAACAATCATCAGTCTCTTTCCCTGCCCAGTTCTTAGCTCTTCATTTATTTTTATTCATCTTTTGTGTCTGTAATTCATTTTTCCCTGCTGTGTCCACTTGCCTTCTGGTGTAGGCAACGGATATTTTCCAAGATGCCACATTTCCTCCACGAGGTCTTGGGGCTCAGACCTTAAACACCTCTGTTACAACATTAGCATTAATGCTGGCAGGAGGAGACTTTAAATGCTGGATTATTTGGGGGTTTAAAACTGAAGTAATTGTCCATACATGAATCCAGGTGCTCAGGGTAGGGCTGTATGAAACCTCAGCACCTCCTTTGGCCAACTCAGCTAAGTATAAAAAATGCTTACAAATGTCACCCTTAATGAACTCCAGGGGAAACCATTGGCAATGGCAATAACCAGCCAAAGTGCAGAGCGGTGCACTGCACACCTGGCTGCCCCATGCTCCATCTCCTGGGAGGATGTGTACTCCCAGCTCCAGGGGAGCTGATGGATGGCCACCCCCAGAAACCTTCCTCTCCCCTCTTTCTGAATATCGATGGAGCTGATGGGATGCCATATCACCCTGTGTGCCAGGAAAAGCCTCTCTGAGGCTCTGGGGATGCTCTACAGCTCATCCTAAAAGCCTGAGAAGATGCTCTGAAAAGGGTCATGTGCAATACCAAGAGCAATTTGTAGAATTAAATACACATCTTGTTTGGATGCCAATTCTTTTTGGTTTACCATTCATACAGTATCAAAAATGACAACAACCTTGAAGAGGCAATTGTTGAGTGCTATGCTAAAATTCCTTCTCATCAGAGCTGCCACTGAAGGACAAGAGGATTATTTATGTGGATTTTTTTTCACATAATAGAGTGCTTGTCACAGCTGCAGTTGTGGCCTTTTTTAAATCTAATTGCAGACTTGAAATGCAAATGACTGAAAAATTTCACAGACTTATTTTAAAAATATAGATTTTAAAATACTACTTTTTGTTGCCTGTGAGTAGCTTTTTTTGTTGTTGTTGTCTGGAGGTAATTATTTTGAAATTTCCCAGGCAGTCAAAATGCCAAGCTTATACTTTAGAGATGCATCTTTGAGGTGCCAAATACAAATGCATGTAATATTAGGGACATATTTTGCTTGTACTGAAGAACAACATTACAGACAAGCATGCTCTCTGCAACCTTAATTCCCATTACTGTGTATTAATTAATGCAGTACATTGCAAGTCCTTATCTGCATGATTTTTTTCCTGCAGTATTCACATGCCAGGGTGGGCCAAAATTTCCACAATTGTCTGCTGAAAAGTCTGAATATTTGAAGCTGGCAGGGGGATGTTTGGATGCTCAAAATCCTCAATTAGAAGTAAGCAAATGTAAATTTGCCCTCAGGAGCAGTGGCCTGTGATGGTGGAGTCAGGTCTGGTGTCCAATTTGGACCAGGCAGCTGCTCCATGGATCCTGCAGCTGCTGGCTTGGATGCAGTGATGCTGCTGGTTCCTACCTTTATATTTTTAAGGATCTAGGCCTTTAATATTTGTACTGGGGTGTAGTTGTGTACTCACTAAGAAAAGCAGGATGAATCCCAGTTGTTGGAACAAATTGCTTTGACTGAGAACAAAACCAAGTGGTTATTAACATAACATGCCAGTAGGAGCCTTGCCAGTGTTGACTTAGGCCTCTGGGCAACAATGCAGTGCAAATAGCATTAAATTGCAACTAAAAGCTTGAAACTGAGGAACAGAAGAGTTTCAGAGCAGGTGTGTAGCAAGCAGAGAGCTAACAGAAGAGGAAGATGTAAGAAAGATCTCTAACAACACAGAAAGTCTGGGCTTCTCTGAAAAAATTCCCCAGAAATTAAGCTGGCATGTCAGTGCCACAATTTTTTATGCACATTCATAGAATCATAAAATTATAAATTTATTAAGGTTGTAAAAGACTCCAAGGTCATCAAGTCCAACCATTACCCTAATTCTGCCATGTCCACCACTAAGCACCACATCTACAAATTTTTTAGTACTTCCAGGGACAGAGACCACTTCCCTGGGCAGTCTGTTCCAAGGCCTGATGACCCTTTCAGGGAAGAAACTTTTCCTAATAGCTTATCTAAACCTCCCCTTAACCCAACTTGAGGCCATTTCCTTTTTGTCCTATTGCTTGCTACTTTCAAGAAGAGGCCAACCCCCAACTTGCAACAAGATTCGTTCAGGTAGAGAGTGATAAGGTCTCACCTCAGCCTCCTTTTCTCCAGGCTAAACAGCTGCTCCTTGTAAGACTTGTGCTCCAAGTCCTTCACCAACTCTGTTGCCCTCCCCAGACATGCTCAAGCACCTTGATGTCCTTCTTGAATTGAGGAGTCCAGAACTGAACACAGGATTTGAGGCGCAGTCCCATCAGTGCTGAGTACAGGGGGACCATCCCTGCCCTGGCCTTGCTGGCCAGGTCACCATTGCTGACACAGGCCAGGTCACCATTGGCCTTCTCGGCCACCTGGGCACTGCTGGCTCATTTTCAAACTCTGCCAACCTGCACTCACAGGTCCTTTTGGCTGGATATCTTTCCAGCCACTCTTACACAGGCTTGTAGTGCTGGATGGTGTTTTTGTGATCCAGTGGCAGGACTGTTACTTTGCCTCGTTGAGCCTCACACCATTGGCCTTGGGCTCATTGGTCCAGCCTGCCCAGATGCCTCTGCAGAGCTTTCCTGTCCTCCAGCAAATCAACACTCCCACCCAAAGTAGAGTTATCTGTAAAGAGGCTGAGGGTGCCTCTGATCTCCTCATCCAGATCATAGATAAAGATATTAAACAGGGCTGGGCCCAACACTGAGCCCTGGGGAACCCCACTAGTGACCTGCCACCAGCTGGATGTGACTCCATTTACCAACACACTCTGAGCCCAGCCATCCAGCCAGTTTCTTACTCAATGAAGTGTGCACCTCTCCAAGCCATCCACTCTAGTGTACCTGAGGGACTAACCCATTTTCAGAGATAGCTGTTTTGCAATTTCTCCAAAAATCAGTTTATTGATGTCTGTCTAAGGTTGGGATGTCCAATAATAGGCACCTAAAACTGCTTACTACCTTAGCTACAATCATCAAAGGAAAATCAGAAATAATATAATGACAAATGTAATTCAAGGTGGATCAAGCTACCATTCTGCTACAGGCAAGTTATCTTGGATAATTCAAAATTTCTGTTCCTCCTGAGCTGCAGAGACTTTTACGGGGGCTTTGCTCAGTAGATTCTTTAATGTACATCAATGCTTAGTCAGTGGAGATAGGTAATTTTAAAGATATGTTTAGGAGCCTTAAGGATTTAGCAGAAATCCAGTATCTGATATTTATACAGGCATCACATACTGGGAGGAACACTCAAAGGGTGTTCCTGAGAGACACCTGCACTAAGCTGCCTGTAATTTTTTCACCAACTGGAAACAGCATGAGCTTAACTGGAAGCAGAAAAACTCCGATTCCACAGCTCTTCAAAGAGTGTAGCAAATCCTTCTGAGGCAGAGCTTATGTGCTCGATGTGGCTTCCTTATAGCTCTGAGATGAGAATTTCTAGTGACGTACATCTCTGGGCTGTGCCAGCACACAGCCTGGCTCAGCACTAGTTCAGAAATATCTCCACAAGGCTCCATTGCATCATGTAAACTCACCCTTTGTGTCACTCCTTTTACTCTCTGAATGGTGCAAATGTACAGCATAATCAGTTGCATGAAGACAGAAGTATAAACAACAATAAAAGATTAGGAGAACATGGCAATTAATCACAAGAATGCAGGCTCAGTGAACTCTTTGCCATTTTTAATGAAGAGTACATTATAATTAGAGACACCCAAAGGGAATTACAAGCACTCTCACCTTGTTGAGAGCTTGTTCTCACCATTTCTTAGGCTGTTTGAGATTTCTTCATGAACCATGTGCTGTGTCTCAGTGGTGGCTAGAAAACATGGAAGAAAAGAAAGTGAGAAAAGAAAAGAAGGAAATTAATTCCAAACTCTTCCTTTTTATTTCTTTAGAACTTCATGTTGTTCCATAGGGTCTTCAAGAACTGTGAAAGTAGTGTAGAAAGAATCCCTCTGTAACCTGCAAATTACAGATGTGTCATTTGTGGCATATCAAACAAAACACCAGCAAGAGAAATTTAGTTCCCTTTAAAATGAATAATCTGATACAGACATTCCAAGTAGTTCACAGTAGGGGATATCAGAATGCACAATTCTGCACACCCAGCTTGGACAAAAAGCAGTTTCGGCACAACCCATCACTGTGTGATGGAGTCTGATACACATAACGTAAGACATTAGTTATGTCAACTTTGAGGATTACTTCTGTGATTAATTTATGTGACTCATATACAAGGTTAACAGGTTTTCCCACAGATGTTTCCTGTTTTCATTAATTTGATAAGCCACTCATTTTTTATACCATCCATCAATGTATAGATTTTCAGAAAATTTATTCTTCTGGAAATAATTTTCCCCAATAATTTGCTTCTCTGTGGACTATCCACCAAATTATATTTTACTTCAGGTACAGATTAAGACATAGCAACTCGCTGTTATTTTTCTAAATGTGATTTAGGATGGATTTAATATATTCTTGTTCACACACAGATTTTTCCTTTAGAGTTCCCAGATTTCTCAGGGTTCCTAGATTTACAGAGCTTTAGGAACTCTGGCACAGTCAAAATGAGTTCACAAAGGGAAAGTCCTCTTTAATTAATTTGATATCCTTCTTTGATAAGGTCACCTGTCTTGTGGAAGAAGGGAAGGCAATTAATGCAGTTTTTTGGACTTTAGTAAGGCTTTTGATTTTGTTCCTCACAGCATTTCTCTGGACATAACTAATGTGATTTAGCTTTTGTTCAGCCTTCAAGTGGTCAGGCAGTTGGAATAAATTATTGTTGTAAGTCCCTTCTTACAGAAATAGTGTATTCTAACAATATATGTGCTGTTATGTTACATATATGCTATATATATATATATATACACCTTTATGTACTTGTATACCAAGCACATAAAGTAAAATTATAATTGTATATCTATTATTTTACAAGTTTATATATGTACCCTTCTGAGTTCTTATTCCTAAACTGTGGATAATTAGGACAAAGTTATCAAAATTGTTTCCCTAGATTCATGTGTTTGTTTTCAAGCTGCAACACCTTGGATGGCATTTCTAACAGACTTTCAATAATATTTAAAAGACACTCTGACATTTTGAAGAGCAGGGATGCAAAGCTACCTCTGTAGTTTCCGTGAGGTAGCTGGTGATTTGATTTGTTTAGTCAGACAATATCTATACGTCTCATTCATATACACAAGTGTTCAGAGGAAGGAGAAAATTGCTGAGAGCCTGAAGTAAGAGCCTCACAGCATGCTTGAGTGGTTTTCTCCCCCTGGAGATTACAACTTGCATGAAATGTGACACAAAATAAGCTAGGAGAGAAATTCAAGAAGGCTGGAGAATAAAAAAATGATACTTTCAAGGGCCTTCCTGAATATTTATCTTGTTTGGGATGTGTCTGAGATCATCCTTAGGGTCAAAGACTCCTAAGCATCTAATTCAAAAAGTTAAGCATGGTTAAGGGCTTTTTTCCTCAGAGTTTCCCTTTCTTCAATTATGTATCTGAGAAGAGCCATCAGGCATCACCCAAGGCGTTTTGTAAGCAGATGTAAGGAATAGGAATAACATAGCGGTGAGATTTTGTTTGGGATTGAAAGGCAAATAAAGATCATAGCTGCACACAGCACTGCTTGAGAAGCATGATGGAGATGACCACCTACCATTAACTACCTTCTCTGAATTTTAAGAACTTCAAGCGCATTCATTTTCAATTTCATGAACAGCCTAAACTGTTTTTAAGTGGTAGGGTTACCAAGCTCCTACCTTTAGCAGAAATACTCCAGCTTGCAATTAGAGAGAAAACAAATCTAAAAGAGAGAAAGGAGGAAAATGGGACATGCTATAAAAAGAAAAGTTGGATACAAGTGGTCCTTTTGGTCACGGGCAGTCATCATAACTATCTACACGGTGTGGAGTCATTGCCAGGCTAAACTGACCTCAAGAAAGATTTTCGAGTGGGCTTCCAATACAGATACAGGTCATGCTAATGAAACAGATCCAGTGGCAGGGTGATTGAATGGATGATGAAGAAAAACGATTTTTTGCAGAAAAAGAAAGATGTTGCTTAACATTGTTGCCGCCATTCCACTTTCAGATAAATTTTGGACTCCTAAATACCTACTTTTATACCTACCTACCTTCCCTTTTATACCAAAGGGTAAAGAAAACATTCAATACCATTGAAGCAGATTAGCATTTTTTTGTGATTTCCAGGGAACACCTTTTTTTACTAAGGCATTGAACAGAATTTTACATCTGTGTAGGTCTCTTTCCCTTTTGCACACACGCACTTATATAACCTGACAATTATAAACATCCCAACAAATGGAAGATCCCAACAATACCATGGGAATGGTACAAATCTGTGCCCCCACAGCTGAAGAGAGTGTAGCTGTTCCTATTGTTGTTTTCTGTCCCCAAAGTGCTCTTCATCTGTGGTGGCCCTTGGGAGGAAACATGCAAATATATACAGACCCTTAGGACCAAGACAAAAATGACCATATGGCTGCATTTTTTAACTAGATACTAAAATTGCTGGTTCAGAAATTCACTAGCTTCCTCAGTTCCTACATGGTTGCAGAGCAGTGTGTAACAGCATTAGGAAGCAATGTCCAAAGAATTTTTCACTGAGAAAATACTGTCTCCATGTCAGCACAGCCCTATTGACTTCATTACACTCATTATTGATTTAGCTCAAAGAAAAGTTAGACTTAGTGGGGCAAGAATTTGGTAGTAAAAAATGAAAACAGCAAACAAAAAAATACCAAAAAACAGATGACAAATCACAGATGAGAACAAAATGTTCATGATATAAGACAAACATCTGTTGTCCAGGTTATCCCTAAAGTACAGATGGTCTGAGCTTCCTCTTCATCTGAATTTGGAAAATTACAGAACAAAAAAATTGTCCAGTGCAAATATAGCACTGTGAAAGCATTGTGCCCTTTTCCAACATTTTAAAAATTGTCCAATTGTCTTATGCCTTTGTTACACTGTTCAAAAGAAAGCAATGATTATTTTTTTGGGATCAGAGTGGTCAGATTTAGCATTTGAGGCTCTCATTCACAATGACACCAAAGGAAACTCTAGGCTGAAGTTGGGGAGGTGTGGAAGCTGGGCCATTGATGATGCAAGTCTCAATGCAGAGCACTTGTGCTTTCAGTCATTTGTCTCCCTAGAACAATTTCATTTCAGAGCAAAACCTGTTCCCAAATGAGAGGCTGCACAAGACATCCCTCACAAGGGAACTTTTGCTGTCTGAGGAGTAGGGCTTTGCAACAGTGGATACCAAACATCTCCACCTTTCATTTTCATGCTACTGCTGTTGTTGTCAGGGAGGAAGGTTATTTATTTATTATTATTTTTATGCTCTTCAACAGTCTGAAGAATAAATGCTCGACTGCAACAGATTAACCAAGATTTGTACAACCTAATGTGCCCCTTCTCAGTTCATGTGCACTGTGTCACCAAAGTGTCTCAGAGTCTGAGTCAAGGGGAAGGAATCACTTTTCTGCCCTCACTGGCTCACAGAGGAGATAAGGTGAACATCTTAGAGGAGATCACTAACTTATAGCTGGAAAGGTGACCGCCTCACCTTCCTCACATCCCAGTGCTTGGCACAGATTGGGAAAATGGCTGGTAAACAGCCTGGCTCTGCCTCATCTAGAGACACAAGAATCTTACTGCAAATACATTTCCAGAAGTCTACTAAAAATAGATTTCTATGTAAACCATGGAATCAGCAGGTAACACACTTTCTCTGAGATCAAAAGTGTGGCTGAATGTGTGCTTGTGTACTTCTCATCTAACTCAGCTGGAGGAAATACACAGGCTGCCCCTGGAACTCAAGATATTTTCTAACCAAAGCACTTGCCAAGATACTCTCTCCTCTGATATGTGCTACTCTCCTTGGAAGAGCAAGGGGAGGGTTCAACCAGGGACTAACATCTATACTGGGACTCTGTTAAAGTTCTCACATTCTTTTCCTAGGCACTGGACCTAATCTTCAGAGGTAGACTTCCTCTCAAAGAACAATTTAACTTAGTGACTTTCCTCTTTTCTTTTTACCCTCTAGACATTCCTTAACTACTCTGTTTTCTTCATAGAAATCTAGGTTCAGACTCAAACACCTGATGGTACTATTTGGTACTATTTATGACTCTGAAGGTCACTTCAGGAACCCACTGATTAAAGATGATCTATAAGTTTCATAAACACACTCCAGTCCCATCTGTACCTAGAGAATATTTGTGCCTGCAGTCATAAATGGAAATCCAGTAATTATTTATCTTGTGAGTTGTGAGGCCATAAAGACTGAAATATATCTTACTGCAGAGGACACAAAGGCTTTTCTTGAATAAAAAGCAATCGCAAGATTTTACTCTGTGCAATATTAAAAATATAAAGAAGCCATCTGTTTTCCTTTCATGGGGGATGATTTTGTGTGTGCTATGCAGTCATTAATGATGCATACTGGAAGAGTTTTCTATATTTATTTGAAGTGAAGCTAGCACTGCACCTAATGGAACACCAATTATGGTTCCTAGAAGTCAAAATGCTGTGGAAATAGATAAATGAGTTACCTAGCTATAAAAAAAAAAAAAAAAAAAAAACAACAAAAAAAACATTACCACATTCATGCACTTCCGACATAGAGAAACACAGACAGCAGGATGCAAAAGCCATAATTTTTGAGAAAATCTTCTATGGCCTCTCTCTTCATATATCTGTTTTTAGCATAGGTACACAGATGCCATTCACATATTCTACACAAACAAATAAGCAGAGTTCCATTTATAGTTTACTTGAGGAAGTTGATTAAACAATGTGTTGTTACACCTATCTACATGAGCTTACATACACACTAGCAAAACTCTGTATATAGATAGACTTTGTAGAGGTTGAATTCAAACATGTGAAAGACTGAGCTATAAACACACAGCCAAAGCAAAATCTATAAACTGTTTAAAGGGCATTAGTGCTCCAAAGTTATACAGTAAAAATAGATGGCATTATGCAGTTCAGAACATACTGCTCTCATTAACTCCAGCACTGGCTTACATGGAACTCGTGAAGCTAAAATAACACTACTATCATTGCCAAAAAAAAGCACTCGTGAGCTGGGAAAACTCAAATTTTGCTTGCATAATCAAATTTAACACCTCTTCTCTACTGTGTGTGCCATATGAGAGCATCCTTACATGTTCTGACATTACATTTCAGTGTGACACTGGCAGAATTTAGTACACGTGTCATCTAAGGCTGATTCATACCTGATTCTGACACTGCTTATCTTTGAAATCATTACATCTGCAAAAACAGCATTATTTCAAAAATTTTTTACAGTGGTTTCTGTAGAAACCACTGTATGAAGACTTCAAAGCTTAAAAAATAATAACAAAAAACCCCAGAACACAAACAAACAAAACCAAATCACAAACAGAAGAGAAACTCAAGATTCCTTTATTTACTGTCCTTTTTGACACCGGTTTGTGACCCCTCAGCAACAGAGGTGCCGTGTCCCACCTGGTGTGGCCCCCACAGTCCCAGTAAGTCACACACTCTGCTGAAACATTCATTTCACAGCTGAATGTTACAACTTAATCAGACCAATGCTCAGAGTTTGGGGATATAATTCTCCATCTCCTCCCAGGTGTCAGCCCAAAATCTAAAACTATCAAGTATGATTTTGCCTCAAGTATGCTGTGTACACACTGACCTTTTCATCTTTACCTCTTCTTCCTCATCCCTATCTCCTATTCCCCATTCTTATAGACAACACAGTTCATTCAATTTGGTTGCTGACCCGGTATCCATTTTTTGAGGTCCACATCCTCCTTCCCACCTCCTTACCCTAAGAAACACTGTCTCCTGCTCTGGGCAGTCAGCCTTCTCTGCCCCAGACCTTCTTCCCAGTTCTGGGAACTCCTAGGCTATCAGCCTTCTTATCAGTCTTAACATCCCTGACCAACTTTAACTGAGTTAATACACGCACCTGGAGGGCTCTAAGGATTGTGCATTCTGGAGAAAGTTTAAGAGAACCAGAGTGTAAATTTTTTCTTCATGAACAAGCCTACAAATCATGTGATAAAGTCATAAGAGTTCCATGAGAGCATGGAATACCATACATTGCTGAAGGCCCTTGAAAGTTACTGATACTCAGCAAAACAGACCAAAGTGTAGAGTTTTGTGAGCTAGCAAATACACTCCCTCTACATCAGAGGAAATAACTCACCTTGCAGAAGTGACAGCAGGATCTTCCCCCGTACCTCACTTGCCCCTTGGGCTGAGCTCTGGAGACCATCTAACCATCCAGATGAGGCAAAGAAGAAAGGGATTGATTTAAGAAGAAGAAGAAGGAGAGGATCTACAACAACTCTAGAGGACTCAGCATGATGTGAGAAAGGGCTCACATGTGATTTCTTTTTTCTAGTGGCATTTGCAAATCCTAAGCACTCTGTTGCATCACCAGCAGTTATTCATCCCAATGGTGAAGACCTGGGCTCTTGTTATTTTGAAGCAGATTAAGTCTTAAAAAATAGAGCTATAGCTCCTTAATCTGTTGCTTATTTCTTCATTACTTTCTGAGGAAGAAAAGGGTTTCCAGGATAATTTATTATAGCGGTGAAAAAAAAAAAGGATGATAATAATAGGGAATAATTTCCCCTCTGTTCAGAATGAGCTGTGGACTAAATGGAACATGTTTTATGAAATTCCCCTTTTCCTTTCTTTAAAAAAGCCTGTTCTGATGCCCTAATGATGTACACCTGTTGAATTACTGAATTACTGCTTTGTCATTGATGGTGTGGAGAGCAGGAATTTGAAACAGGAGAACAGGGGAACAGGAATTTGAAATAAGAGAAGGCAAAGAGTGACTAAGTGGGGCTGACACCAGAAGGGGCTCAGAGAAGAGCTGAGCCACAGGATGACAACGCCTGGTCCTAGCTGATAAGCCAGGAAGACCAGAAATGGGTCTACCTTCTTTTGTATGCTTCAAAATTTTGAAAGCATGACAAAAATCATATCTTTCAGACATACAGGTTTCAAATTTTAGGGCAGAAAAGGTATGTGTTCAGGACTATACTAATTACAGACTCCATGAATGAGACAAGTCCTGAGACTGAATTGAGAGATGCAGCAAGGCAGGTGGTATCTCTCACCACTGATAGCTGAGATGGAAGCTATCCTTGGGTTTTTAACCTCTTTAACCTGTAACAGTTGGAGGTCAACTCTTTGTCCTGCATACTCCCTCAGGTTTTTCCAAGAAAAATACAATCACCTCCTTAAACTTAAACTGGAGAAATAAACCTCGACTGAATATATTTCCAAATTTAGTCATTTTGTCTAGAACTGGTTTCTTGTGGATGGTGCAACACTGAACTTCATGCTTATGTCAGCTGTCCAAAATGGCTGTTGTCCCACTGTCCAGTGCCACCATTTATTTGAGAGTATCCAGACATACTGCACTTCTTATTACTAAAAATACCAGAGCAAGGATGGCTTGAAGGTTACATTAAATCTGAACAAAAATGCTGGAGTCTGTCACTCTCTGGCCCAAGGAGTAGTGTGGTAAAGGCAGAACAGTTTGGAGGACTTCATGGAGAAGACACAGAGGAGAAACCTGGACTCCTGTGTATGTGTGTGTATGTGTGTCACTCTGTCTGTGATGTGCAATGCTTTGGGAATTAGTTTTGTCTTTTTCTCAAATATTTGCATTCTCCTCATACATTATAGAGCTTCTTTCTTTCTTTCTTTCTTTCTTTCTTTCTTTCTTTCTTTCTTTCTTTCTTTCTTTCTTTCTTTCTTTCTTTCTTTCTTTCTTTCTTTCTTTCTTTCTTTCTTTCTTTCTTTCTTTCTTTCTTTCTTTCTTTCTTTCTTTCTCTCTTTCTCTCTTTCTCTCTTTCTCTCTTTCTTTCTTTCTTTCTTTCTCTCTCTTTCTCTCTCTCTCTCTTTCTCTCTTTCTTCCTTTCTTTCTTTCTTTCTTTCTTTCTTTCTTTCTTTCTTTCTTTCTTTCTTTCTTTCTTTCTTTCTTTCTTTCTTTCTTTCTTTCTTTCTTTCTTTCTTTCTTTCTTTCTTTCTTTCTTTCTTTCTTTCTTTCTTTCTTTCTTTCTTTCTTTCTTTCTTTCTTTCTTTCTTTCTTTCTTTCTTTCTTTCTTTCTTTCTTTCTTTCTTTCTTTCTTTCTTTCTTTCTTTCTTTCTTTCTTTCTTTCTTTCTTTCTTTCTTTCTTTCTTTCTTTCTTTCTTTCTTTCTTTCTTTCTTTCTTTCTTTCTTTCTTTCTTTCTTTCTTTCTTTCTTTCTTTCTTTCTTTCTTTCTTTCTTTCTTTCTTTCTTTCTTTCTTTCTTTCTTTCTTTCTTTCTTTCTTTCTTTCTTTCTTTCTTTCTTTCTTTCTTTCTTTCTTTCTTTCCTCTTTTCGTTCTCTTATTTTTGGGGGTTTTTGTCACTCTTCTCTTTTTTTTGCTTCTTTTCTCATGTCATTGAATCCGTGGTAGTCATGGACTTCAGCTTGGAGTCACAACAAGAGTAGCCTTCAACTTCTGTCACTTTGATATATGACTTTTCAGGGAGATTCAATTTAGGATTTTTCAAGGACTTTGAAGAAATTAATGCTTAAATCCTATAGATGTGGCAGAAGCTTAATGCCTCTCCTTATTAGTCTCTCTGCTCCTAACTTGTGGTTCTTGGAAGAGTATATTTAATTATTTTGTTCTTTCATGCTACATCTTTCAGTGTGCCTCTACTTTAGTTCAAATTGCTTTCTGTTAATATGAAATATGGCTAATTTTTTTCAGCTTGTGGTCTACCTCATTTAGTGAAACCTTAACAGCATAACTGTAGATGAGTTTCTGCTAAATGCCCAGAAATGGATGACCAATCTAAAGTATCAGACTCAGTCCTCAGCATAAAACACCTGACAGTCCTGAGACCCAGACAATATAATGTGGTCTCATCTGAAATCTGATTAATAAGCTTGATGTCCCTGTGAGCTGGAGGCTTGCACTTAACAATGACTGGGAGAGGCAGCTAGAAGTGAAGCGAAGCAAAGCATGGTCTGACCCTGAAGGGCAATATTAAGTATTTTGGTTTGCTTCCATGAACATCAGAGTGACAGGATGAAATATTTTAATTAACCTAGCTTTTGGCTTTGCAAGCTTGGTCCAAACTTTTTCCCTCTTTTAGAATCAGACTTGCTCTTCATCCAGACTCTTCCACCAGATGTCTCTCCCCTGGCCTTTCCCATTCTGAAGTGACTTCAGCAAAGGTACAGAAAAATCTACCTTGGCAAACAACTTGCACTGCTAAAAATAATCTCCCCTATGCACTTAGCAGACAGGCAAAGACTATACAGAATGTGTACATATTGATCCTATCATTCATATGCCAGAAGTAATTGCTCCCTCAGAGCATGTTTATAGATCTATACTAACTCCTGGTTTCCTCACAGCATGTCAGGACTGAACAAAGTCTTCCATAAATCCATGTGGTTTCTGGAGCACACAGAGAACCCCAGAAGCTCCAGTGGCAGGTCTGGCAGAAGCTGGTCAGATGGGACAGACTCTTTGGATAATAATTGTTGACACAAAGCTTCACTGGCAGCTGGAGGTGCAGGAGTGCCCATTTCTCTGGGCTCCCACAGGACTGCTGACATGCTAAGCACAGCAGTTTGTTTCAGCCAAGTTTTCATATTCTGTACTTTTTTCTTCAGGGAACTGTGAGCCTAACCTCTCTTCCCTCAGTTATGCTTCAGGCTCAACTACAGTTTCTGTGGGGTTTAGAAACACTTGGAAATCTGGAAACTGGGTGGGGTTTTTTTCAGATTTTGCAGAGACTTGATGAACTTTAGTCTCATCCTGGCTGACTTATGTGGAAGGCAAAAGCTCACCCCAGGACTCTTGGACTCTCCATTCCCCACACTGGACAGAAACACATTTTTCTGATGTCTCTCTCTCCGGCTGACAAGACCAGTCCATGGCCTGTTGCAATTCACTGGTTGTGTTATAGTGCATAAGGAGCCAGCTGCTCTTATCAGTGCAATGTGAGGTTTCCCAGGGATTATAACTCTCAGATCTCCTCCATCCCTTCTCCAATATCTCCACAAGTCAGTGCTACCCTAGCCTATTACTGGTGGAAATGTGCAGCAATCAGTATCAAAGCCCAGCTCACCCTGGCTATGTCTACAGAGCTAGAGAAAAGCTGGAAAAAGGCTGACTTCTGGTACCATAGCCAAAGAGGAGTTTTATAGCACCCCTACACGAAACTTATATTAATAAGACAGACAGTCTGAGGACATCAGAATAGAGTTAGGGAATGAGACTAGTTAACAAAAAATAGTTAAACAAAAATATTTAGAAAATATTATTTTAAATTGATCCCTGGTTCAAGAACCTGTGACCAAAAGAATCATGTTCTCCAGCTCTGGCAAAACACCTAGCTCTCTTGGGTAATGCAAAACTCTCCTTCTCCCTCCCCCCAAATGCCTAAAGACAGAATAACAAAGCCTCTTTTGAATTAACTGAAAACTTGTCCCTTTGCATGTTTGTTCTAACCTTCTGAATCAGCCTTTCTCATGGGACATGGCACCTGACACTCTGATGTGACAGGGAGCAATAAGACAGCACCAGGACAACTGCCAAAACAGCTGCCTGCAGCTGTGTGGCCACTGAGGATGCATATTGATTAATCAGCAGTCCCAAAGCAGGAGCACCTTGAACATTTGAAATCTTCCCAGGTGTCTCTTTACTACCAGAAGTGCTGGTATGCCACGATCTAACTTCAAGTCTCAGCTGAGCTCCTGGGAGAGGTTTGGCTGCAGCTTGTAAGGCAGGATTGAGAATAGAGGACTGACTTGGTTTTGGAATATAAAACATTTACTGTTGAATTCATTGCTCCCATGGCTGACTGAGAGCAATGATGAGTGGGGAACCACAGGACATGAGGAGGTGACCGGTGACACTTTGGTTCAGTAGCAGCCCATTCACTTTCACAGAAGCATTGGAGTTGGAGGGGATTTCTGGTCCCCTGGTTCCTCCCTGGTTGGTTGGATCCTCTGGTCCAACCCTCCTGCCAAAGCAGGATCACATACAGCAGGTTACACAGGAACACATCCAGTTGGGACTTTCTGCCATTGCTTATAAATTGTCTGTAGGGAAGCCACAGAACCAGGAAGACACAAAATAAAAATCAAGAGAGAGCAAGAGGCCCGGGTTCAAGAGCAGATAACTCAAGAAATTACCTCTGGCTGGGTCTGTTGAAGAACTAATTAACCTTAAGCCATTCTAGTCAGAGTGTGTGAACAGCGAGGGATTTGCAATTTGGTCTATGCCTGAGGCTCTGTGAATGTAAAATAAATGTAAGTGAAAAGGTCAAAGTATTAACTGGCATTTAGATGGGAGAGATTTAGAGGTGTTTCTACCATTGCTGTTTCAAGAGCCTAAGAGATCATTTGTCTAAAAACAAAAACTTGCTGACGCCAAACCTAGCAAACTTTGCCCTTATCCAAAAGATCAGTAATAAAAAAATTCTTCCCTCAAAAATGCAGAATTAGTGTGATTAATTAGCATCAAAATACTCGTTAAACACCTTTCAGTAAGGGGGGTTTTTTTGCTAAAATTTTGTATGAAGAATTATATAAAATTAATTATTGTCAAACGTGGCAGTGTTCACAGGGGTCTTAGGATGAGGGAAAAGACGAGGATCAGACTGCTTCAGAAGGCTTGATTTATTATTTTATGATATATATTATATTTAAACTATACCAAAAGAATAGAAGAAAGGATTTCATCAGAAGGCTAGCTAAGAATAGAAAAGAAAGGACGATAACAAAAGCTTGTGTGTCGGACAGAGAGTCTGAGCCAGCTGGACTGTGATTTGCCAGTAATTAGAAACAACCACATGAGACCAATCACAGATCCACCTGTTGTGTTCCACAGCAGCAGATAACCATTGTTTACATTTTGTTCCTGAGGCCTCTCAACTTCTCGGGAGAAAAAATCTTAAGGAAAGGATTTTTCAGAAAATATCATAACTACAGCCAACTACAGAAGAAAGGCAAAAGAACTTCTATATATGTATTAAATTATCATCCTCTGTTTCCTTGGGGGTTTGGAATGCTAGCAGTATGACAAGGATGAAGGTAGCTCTTCTGACAGAAGGCTGAAAGGGACAGACAGATGAGAAAATGCAGGAAGAGAGGCTGAAGTACTCAGTAGTTCAGGTATGCCTGTCATCGCTGAGGGTTCTCACATATCCCCCAGTTTCAATCACAGAACAGATCCTAACATGGCAAGGATGTCCCTACCATGTGAGGTATGTGGTCAAGAGACAAACTGGTGAGAGAGAGAGAGTGTGTGTGTGTGTGTGTGTTTGTGTGTGTGCCAAGTACATAACTGGCTTTGAAGAGCTGTTGTGGAAGCAGGTGCTGTGAAAAATACACTGAGGCTGACGCGGAGCAGCCATTTTGTTAAAATCTTAGGTTGTTGTGCTTCCACTCAAGGCCAGAAAAAGATCCTTCCTGCACAAGGTATGAAGACCCCCATTCATGTATCCCACCCTAAGGAGGGGTTACTTGGTTGTGAAATGTGCTTTTAACCAGTTTTGGCCCACAGGTTTCATCATATCTCAACATTTCAGTCAACTACCAGAAGGCAGGAATTTGCTTACTAATTTACTTACAGACATTTATCTTCTCCATGTCTATTATCCTGGAGGACAACTAGATGAACATATTGATACAACAGTTCTGAGTCTTTCTATGTATCTCCATAAAATCTGTCAATCAACTCACACTGTGGTAAAATTGACATCTTCATTGGTAAATGGAGTACACTTGGGAAAACACACCTTGGTGTGTATAATCCTTTAAACTCCTCTCTTTTTCTGCAGTCATGAGATAGTTTATCTTTGATAAGGGAAATACAAACACCAAACAGCTTTGGCACTTGTGTGGTAGAGGGAATTTTACACGTCCCTTTTGTTTTGATGGGGAACAGGAAAGGAGATCCTTCTGGCTCATTGTGATGGTTTTATTTTTAATTGCCACGGATTTAAAAATTAAATAAATGCTGTGATATTATATTTTGATTTTTGGGTCATATGCTTGAATTAGATATGTAAAAAGACCTGCCTGTATGGGGAAGGAAGACAGGTTCAGTAACTGGTATTTTGGTAGAGCTTATGCTGTCCTAAACTCTACAGTGATTTGGTCCTGCAAGGTTTACATCTGGAATTCAATGCCCACTCGAAATAGGAATTTATTTCATATGCCAGTCTTCTGTGGTTTGATTTTCATTTGATTTCTGCTGTGTGTTAGTGTAGATTTACTTCCAGAAAGCATACAATATTCAAATACCCACACCAAGAATCACACAGACTGGGAACAGTAACAGGTTTGTGAGTAGACCCTCTAGGGCATAGAGTGAAGAACCACAGATCGCTCCTATAACACTACTACACAAGTCAAATCTCATTCTGAGAGGTCTGGAGACACCTGATGTTTATACTTCTGAAAGTTATTGCAGGTCATTGGCGAAGGTAAGTTTATGTTTATAACCTTACCCTTATGTAAGGTTATGTTTATAACTGTCATATTTTCCTTTAGAAAACAAAATACTAGAAGAAGTTTTTGTAATTTTTTTTTTTTGTAAAAGTTTTGAAAACAGCTCAAGGTTACCTTACACCTGCAGTTCCAATGAAGATGC
Organism: Ammospiza nelsoni; assembly: GCF_027579445.1. Classification (NCBI taxonomy): domain Eukaryota; kingdom Metazoa; phylum Chordata; class Aves; order Passeriformes; family Passerellidae; genus Ammospiza; species Ammospiza nelsoni. Next base: position 87,691,748 of record NC_080634.1, read on the forward strand.
AACATTTTGGATAAATGATAGTAAGTGGTAAACTTCTTTACAATCACAGTTTACAGTTTATTAATTTGCTGTTAATAATGAAGTACAACTAAATACAGTATCTGATAATTTTTTGCCTATGAATGAAGTAGTTTTGTAATCTACACCCAGGAAAATTTTCAAAGTGTATTTACTAACCACCTTTGAAGATAAAAATCAATTAAAATAAACTAAAAATAATTTAAAGAGAATGCACAAGCAGGTGTCATCACCCTCTACTTCTGGGAAATTAAAAACAGATGCTTTACCTACTCTTAAAATATAGACCTCAACTATACCACATGATAATAAGCCCCATACTTACTGTTGGCTGGTTTAAGAAAATCAAGTTTGTTAAAATGGCATGATTATATTAGCAAATATATTTTTGGATAGTTACTAGTTTAATCTGATGTCGTGTAAAAATGCACATATCCTGAAGGTCAGGCTGTATTATATGTGTTCCAAACAGGCTGAATCCACCCTGGCAATATCACGATCCAGACAGTTCACTGAATTAGGCTTGTAGATACAGATAGATTCCAAATTTAAATCAGGAAAAGTTACTACAGAAATACAAACACAAACTTTTTGAGTTAAAGCCACTTGTGAAACATTTTCTTTCTTGCATCTAACAGAGCAAGTTAAAAGTCACTGTGATAAATAGAATATGTAGTCCTTAAAAAATCCAAATGGTCCTTATTACCTCTACATCATTAACATTTCCCTCTTATAGGCTATTTCTTAAGCACTGTGGGCTCTCATCTTCTGATCAGTGAAGCCAGCTACATTCAGTGAAATACCATCATGCTCACACTTGGGATAAATTCTCCTCAGGTCATGAATAAAATATATTAGGCTGCTACTCTACTGATTCCCCAGAGAACACTCATGGCAAAGCCAGCATCTAATTCTCCACTCTAAACTTCTTACTGCAGCTTGTAGGGTTTTTTTCCAGTTCAGCTTTAACTTTCATTTTTCAGTAGCTTGGGGGTCAGATGCTCCCCCCAAATAATTCTTCCAAGAGATGATTCAAATAGGGACAGGACCATTGTTATCCCAGCTTTTGATACCACTGCTCCAGCATCACTGTGCCCCTTAATACATTCCCACAGGATGACCCAGCCACCTGCACATAGACAATCCATTAAGAGTGAAGGTTGTAACAAGGCAGGGGTGGGAGAAGGGATTTAGTGTCACATACATTTGGATTTATCTTTCTGCTAAGACTGATGGCAGGGTCTTTATTTGCCCCCAAAGTCTACTCAGTAGTCAGAGTTCATTTACAGAAATACATTATTGCAGGGACAAGTGTAGTAATGTCCTACATAACCAGGGGAACTCTGTAAGCTTGACTGGATAGCATGTGATGGACGTGACCTCAGAAAACTTGCTTAACTCACATGGCAATAAATTCTGCCACTGAAGGCAGCCTAAAGTGATCAACCAACCTGCTGGCTTGGTGAGTCTTAAAAGATGAGCTTGCCCACACACTCTTTTGTGATTTTCTACAGACACCAGTTAATCTATTGGGAGGTGGAAAACACTTAAGCCAGCATTTTATTTCATTTAGCTCTCACTCCTTTTGGATAGCTGCATTGATCTCACCAATAAGGCCAGAACCACACTCTATTCTAGGTATTAGCTGCAAGAGCAGGGCTGAAGTATTTCTTGCTGATATCCACAGATTTCTCTTCCATTCAGCAGAACCTCAGGCTCACAGGAGATGGTGCAGCAGTTTCTGGGAGCTCCAATTCCATTGGAGCGGCTTTGAACAGTGTTGGAGGAGAAAAAAGGGAGTGATGGCATGAAATAGGGATACAACTGTGGTGGCAAGTTAATTTCTGGGTGTCCTTGGGCTGATGCATATTGCAGGCTTTTTTTAACAGAAGCAGTTTCCCACGTTATGGTACCCTAAGTGCTGCTATATTTAAAATGCAACATTTCACAGCCCTACAAATATTATCTCAGAAGGAAAGAAGCAGCTTGTGAATCACCAAACTTTATTTGCAATCTGACCATGGTTTTAATGTAAATGACATTCTCTTAGCCTTTATTAGTTTGGATAAAGCTGAGAGAAAATTTTCTTGCCAAGCTTTCTCAGCATGCCCTCTCCCCACTTACCTCAGTTGTCTGCCTCATGCACCCCTTTATCACACAGTTTATTCATTGTGCAAACTGGATGGAAAATGACAGAGCCTCAGCCACAAGCTTGCTTGGCTGAAGTGACATTTCTTGTGAATGACCATAATGCAAGTGGCATTTACACGACAGCATTTTGAAAAGGCAACTACAAATGATGTAGTGCTGTCAAACAACTTTTTTTCCGGCATTAAAGAAGGATGGACAGTTGCCATTCACTTCATGACTATCAAAATATTTCTATTTAGAGTCAAAACATCTGCTGCTTTTATCTTGCTTGATTTTGTGATCTACTTAGCCCCGTCTGATTAAGTGCTTGTTGGAAACTGATGTTGAAAGTGAAAGTTTAACACATCATTCCCTGCTCTGAGATTCAGAGAGACAATTTTCTTATTTTCTGATAGGAAGAGGGAATGAAGCATGTTGATCTGAGCTGGATTCAGAACTGTACCCAGCCCAGATGTGTTTGCTCTCTTGGTCTCATAGACCACAGTCAAGAACAGTTTGCCAAGGCTCCTGTGGCTCAGACCACAGACCAAGCAAATACACACTGCCTGTACTTTTCCATTTAGAGGGATGGTTACCTTAATGAACTAGGGAAAAACATGAATTCTTGCTGAAAGCGTTCATTTTAGCAGGGTCCTGGATTCACCACGGGTGTGACTTGGCCTACATCAACCCTTTTGGCCAACTTCTTGTCAACCCTCTACAGAAAAGAAGTCAAAATTCTCACTCAGGCTGGAAAAAAAAAAAGAAAAAAGGAAAAGGGAAAAAAAATCAGCTGTGCCCCAAACCATATCTTGATGTAAAGATTTGGGATTGAGGACTAGTCTGCCTCAGGCCATGAGTGTCTGGGAGAAAAAATGGCATTCTAGTATCTAACTAACCTTTGGATCCGCCTTTTTTGCCTTAATTCTTCCTCCTGTGATTTAGCCAAGTTTTATACAGATATGTCACTGTTAGACCTGAAGTAATTAGAGGGCTTGGAGCTGCTGCTGTGAATAGAATTTTATTCCAATCATTGTTCCCCATTACACCAACCCCTGTAAAAGGCTTTATCAATCATTTCCTATGACAGTCTCTAATTCTCAGCTTCCTTGACCACTGCTGTATATCATTTCTTGTCATGTAACTAATTAGGACATGACATTAGCAAGACAGAGGCCTATAACTTCAACACATTTAGCAGAACAGAGTATTTGCTCAATTAGGGCCTTAGCTTCTTGATTGCTTTATGTAAACTAGAAGGACTATTGCCCCAGCTATATTTCTAGGTGAGGTTGTGTGCTGGGACTTCTCTCTGTGGAAACAAAGACTCACAAGTTCAGCCACACCTGAACTCTTTCTAAATCTTATTGCTGTACCAGTTCAGTTCCTCAGGATGACATCTGGTAAGAGGATTTATTTTCAGGTACATCAAGTCTTCACTCTTTTCAGCTAAGGCATTTAGAAGAGATCAAAATGCTGTACCTCTTACTTCTAACTTGCCAGTTGCAACTCTTAATCCAGGTTTTAAAGAAATTTGACTGACTGGGTCATTTCATTTTATAAAACTTGAGGGGTGGGCATATGCTCAAACAAACTTAGTTCATGGCAGGCTAAACCTCCTGCAGCTGTGAGAAAAAAGGCTTTGGCATTTCATTATTGTGGCAAAGAAGCTGTGACAACAAAGAAGCTTTAAGATACTGGTGTCAGGAAAATAAGGTAGGTACTGCTTCTTTGGAAAACAATCCAATGGGACCGGGTGAAGAACAATTAGAAGCCTGAATAATAGTTAAAACGTGGAAGAAGACAAGGTTATATCTCTGGCTTTTTTTTGCAATAGGGATAATTCTCTACAGGTACCAATCCATGCACGTGCTGGGGAGCTGGGGAGGAGGCTTTGATAGACATCACAACTGAAAAAGATGAATGATGATGTGGTCACTAAAGATATTGGCATCCCCATGAAAAACATTCTTAGTCCTGCCAGATAGTTTTACCTCTGTGTTTCTTATATAATATTGCATACCAAATACCTACCTGTGTATTTCTAACCCTTGTCGTCATAATATTGATGCCTCTCATAGCAGAATATTCCCATCTAAATCCTTATAGTGTCTCATTGTTGAGTCAGAGAGACATACAGGTTTTCTCAATAAGGATGTTTTGCAGCTGTAATAAAAGATTCAATTGCAGCTGTCCCAAGGGCTCATCCCAACACTGCTTATACCATTGAGGAAAGTACACAGTAGGGTTGTATTCTCTTTTGGGCTTATGTCAGCATATCTATATGTTGATTCAAAAGAGTCCCACAGCTGTCCGGCAGTGGTTAGGAAGTCCAGGTAGGGAAGAGGACCATGTCTGTTAGGACTGGGAAATGAAAGCACAAAACAAAAACCTAATCCTTTCCCCAGACAGTTTTCACACTATATGCAGAAAACCAACAAATATATCAGGTAAATGAGAGAGCTGCACTGCAAAGGCACTGTGTGTATTGGCTCCAGCACACCAGCAGGCTAGATGTGACCAAGGTCTTTGCTTTCTTCACAGAGAAAGAGGAGGGACTGAGGGATGTAACTTTGCAAAGCTTTACATGACTTCGTGAAACAATGCAGGTGATGCCATAGACTGAAAAGAGTTGCAAGAAATCATTTTGATAATGAACAGAATTGAAATGAAAAGTCAAAGATGTTAAGCTCCTTGAATAAGATCACAAGTGGCCTGGGTCTGACAGTTTCCAAACCAAGACTATTATGATCAAAATTGATGACTCATAGAACAGCACTTTGCAGCAGCAGTCTGAATGGATATGCAAAGAGAGGGATCTCTTAAAGCAGAAGAAAATAATTTTGTACTATTAAAGATGTAAGATAGTGAAAGGCTGGATGAGTCATACTGTGTAAAGGAACTTCAGCAGAGGGAATCAACAATAGTGTGCCATGGCCAGAATGTGAAAAACAATAAACTGAAACCACTACAACTGAACAATGACCTGGATAGGGTTGGCCACAATAAGTCAGAGGAACATTGTTGTGGAGGAAAAAAAGCATGGATCCATAAATTTGTTTTCACTCTAATCAACAGCCTAATGGTTGGATTTTTCAGATACAAACTTCAGTCTGCAAATAATGTGCTAACCACATGCAACCACACAGCTCCTTCCATAGAGGAGAGGCCAGCTGTGCACTCGTGGACAAGTAATACCTGCCACCCAGGTATTTATGCTGGGTATTGTGCAAGAGACAACAGCACAAGATCATATGTTGATAAAATGTATTCTTATTCCCTTTACTGTGTTTGTGCCTGGGATATCATCATAGTCTATTAGACATTATTCACAATGAAGCAGGCTGAGACATCAAATTATCCTAATGTTTGGTGAAGGGTAGATTTGTGCTTCCCCGTGCAGAAATACAGCAAACAGGCCAACTTCAGAAATTAAAGGGAAATTGAAAGCAGAGTAATTGCCTCAGATGGAGTTCATAATATTGCTGTAGCAGTAGTGTAGATGGAGTGAGGTAGAAGGGTATTTAATAGAGCAAGAATTCAGCATGTGGGAGAGTCACAGCTCAGCATTGGCCTCAGTTGAGACACACATATTGCTCACCCATGGAAATGTTACTGCAGGGAGCAAACTACCCAGCTGGTGCTAAACTGAGAAATGTGTTAGTAGGCAGGAAAGGATGAAGAGCAAAGTGAGTGAAACAGATATCAAGGGGAAGAGAACAATGGGAGCTTGGGCAAACCTGCCTGCTTTGAACAGTAGGCAGCTGTGCCATCCAGAGCATGATCTAAGGAGCTGCCTGAAACACACAGCTGGGAAAACTACCAGCTTGTGAACTGGAGCTGGGGAAAATTCTTTTCCTCTGACATTGTTATGGGTAGTTACTGGCACCATTGCCACTGTCAGCAAACTGAGCAGTTAAAAAATCCCTCTTCTGGGAGAATAGGGGTTGCTAAGGATTGGAGGCCTTTTGATCAAATCTCTGTCTCAATAGTTAAGATTGATAAACAATGGGTAGAAAGATTATTTATTAGTTTTTGTGCCTTCTCTTCTTCCTTACTGAGTGGTAAGTCTCAACATGTCAAGCTCACCAAACACGTTAGTGGAAGGCAAGTCTGCAAATGCATGTAATCTTTTTCCTTAGGGTTGAGCCCAAATGTCCTGATCTCCCTGTAATAAGGGAGATAAAATCTCAAAAATTGCTCAATTTACTAAGACATGAACAGCCATATGTGACACAGGCTTGTGCATAGGGCTGGTCTTTAAATCAGATCACATTCCTGCAGGCACCATTGACTCAAATCCATACTGAACTGTGGTTATCAGAGACCGTGCAGATACAATTACAGTGCCCTTGCTTGCTTATGGAAAGGCACTGCAGTATCTGCTATTAAATGGCAGTGATATAGCTAAAGAGATCATGGGGTCACCAGGACAGTCTCTGCCACCAAAATGGCCTTAGGACATGCAGCTCTTCAGCCTTGAAACTTTCCTAACTCATCCAAGGAGGCAAACAGCAGGTGGAGACACAAAATTCACATTTACAGATTACATCTGTAGATGAGAACAAGAACTGCTATGCTCAGATGAGTATGAATTGATGAGATTCTCTGTTCTGCTATCACTCCAAAGAAGTGGAAATAGCTATTTTCATTCAATTTTACCTTTATTTTGATAGAACAGCCTTTTCAATAGATTGCACTGAGCCTCGAAAATCTTTTTTAAGGGATGATGCTGAATTCAATGGCTAGGTTTTTCCTTACCATTTAGCTCTAAGGTATTTTGATAAACAAGCAAAAGAAAAAGCAAAAGGAAAAGTCTAAAAGTATTATTAAACACTGATTTGAATCAAAGCACTCAAATTTTAATTTAATCAGATTGTAGCCTGCAGTTTAGGGAAATAACTTATCTCAGTTTTATTTTTTTGATAGACTTGTGAAGTAAAACCTGTAATTTAGTGAATGCTAAGCAAGTAATGAGTGCTAAAATTTAGCGCAACAAATTTATTTAAAATATCAATCATGCTAAGCCTGAACTTACAAACACAAACTCATCATTAACACAATTACAGTTGTGCAAGCTGTAAACATTGACATTTAGCATTAAATTCCTAACAGTCAAGAGGTGGAAATGTAAAAAATTAGCTTCTAAGTTGTCACTCACATTATTACCTTTGATTCCAAGTGTCTTGTGGATATCTTAAATCATGTTTCAGTATTGATTATAAAATACTTATACCCTTTTTGGGACAACCTTTTATGCATTTCTTTCTAATGTGTGTATAAACTGCTTCAAGTCTAAGCCACATTTTGACTCCCATAAGAAAGGGTCTAAGGTATTCTTGCAGGTAATTGTAAACAAATCAGAGATCTATTAAATACCTTGTCATCTCCAAGCTGCAGATGACAGCTTCTTCCTAGTTTCTTCCTAGTTTCCCCTACACTCTGTTCTCTGGAGTCCATTATCTGTCCTTCACCTCAGGACACAGGCACTCAACTTTGGTACACCTTTGCTGTGTTTGGTCCTCTGCAGGGTCTCTGAAGGGAGCAGATGTTGTGGGGAGGATCTGGTCCCTTCTGCACAGCTGTGGAGAGTTCCCAGAGCAGCAGAACTCTCTGCAAAGGGAAGCTGGATTTGGAGATATTGAAATATGGGGGATGTTCTCTTCAAGTCTACCCTGCCTCTTAGTCTCACCTGCATATCCTTACAGGGGGTACACAGCTGGGGTAAAGGCTGAATGAAACCTGGTATGTGACTCTGCAAAGGCTTGCTCTGAAAACCACTTCTTGTCTAGTTCCTATGACGTAGATTTACTGTTAAATCAGTGTTTCATGGCAGAAGTCTCTCTGCTGAATCTCTGTCATTTGGCACAGGATTCTTACTGAGTGAGACTTTGTAACTTCTGTATTAGTTTCTGTGTTTATGTCATTTGAAGGCAATAACAACCTCTAGTAAATTTTTGTGCCCAAACACTACGACATTTTTCTTCTAATGTGATTCATTCATTTAGACAACTGACTGAGAAAGTTACAGATACCTTTTTATTTACAATAAATATTTTTGGTTTGTTTTTTTTTTGTAAATGAAACAGACTCTAGGAACAGGAATACCTCATACAACAAAACTAAATCTGTATTGTTACTGAGAAAACAAAAAAAAAAGGCTTCTGTGTACTTTCTACATAGTTGTTTCTGTATTGTTGTACTTCCCTAGTCTATAGCTTATGGTGTGGAGTCAGTTCCCGACTGCTTTTGTGGTCTTTCTGCTGAAAAACTAAAATGGCAAATCTGCACCTTGTTGTAGGAGGAAGCTAAGAATTGCTGCTTTTTAAAACAAGCCAAGTTATGAGTATCTGTTCTCTGGACTGTTTAAATGCTATAATCCCCAGGGCTAAAGTAGAGGAAGAGCTGCTTTTCTTCAGGATTAGCAAAGCAAGAATAAATTCTTTCTTGTGGATGAGGTGCATATGCTGCCTGGGACTAAGACACAAGCCTGGGCAGTGAATACCTTTCCTTTCACAGTGCTGTGAACCTGTAGTGTCAGAAAGGAACTGTGTGAGACTCCTGAGGACTTGATGAAGAAAAAAGAAATGTGAAAGTAAACAACATTTCACAGAAAGTCAGTTTTCAAAATAGAAATATCTCCAACAAAATAAAGGCTGTAGTATTGTTCACTATTCTGACAAAATGGAATGAGGGACCTGGCACTCCTTTTTCCTTGGCAACCTGATTTTTCCAACATTGCCTTGACACCCTTGGAGGCCACAAAGCAGATGGCATCTAATGGACCCTAAAGGCGTGAACCTTAGATGGCTAAGTTTGGGCTAGTCACAACAGTCTCCTTTTACAGTTATTAGGGAAAAATGGCCACCTCCAGAGATGGTTCACTCAATCTGTCTTTGACAACCGTTTTAGGGTAAGATGAGTCATTTATGGAGGCACTTTTTTCCTTTGAACCAACTTTAAAGGTACTACAGGTACTCAGCCTGTACTCAGACTTTTAACTACCAAAGCTGGGGTAGAGTAACTTTCTCAGTAACTCATGCAGTGTACATCACTGAAGATTCAGCCCACTTAAATCAAATGTCCTAGCATGAAATAAGGATATTAAATCAGGATAAAGTAGCTTTGTTCCAAGCAGGAGTAACTGCCTATTAAGCCAATATGTTGGGAACACTAGCAAAGGGAAACCTTTACTTTACACTGAGGAAGGGAATAAGAGGGCCTTTGAAGCCACAATCCTTCCACTAACACTGAATAGGCATTACCAAACTCTCCCTCTTCCCCAAAGTAATTTGATTCCCAAATGGAACTATAGTGCTATGTTTCTAACACCATAAGGCACTTACTATATATTATGCATGACATTATTTTGACTTTTTGTCTTATGGTATTTCAAAATAAACTCATTTTCTTCATTTTAGCATTACTAGGGGGTTGCTTCCCAAGCTCACCAGAAAAAATTTCTTCCCTGAAAAGGTTGTCAAGCATTGAAATAGCCTTCTCAGGGAAGTGGTTGAGTCACCATCCCTGGAGGTATGTAAAAGATGTGTAGATGTGGTACCTAAGGACATGGTTTAGTGGTGGACTTGTCAGCGTTAACAGTCAGACTCATAGATGTCAAAGGTCTTTTCCAACCTCAACAATTCCATGATTCTCTGTTTCCAAGTGTAACATTGGCTTAATGGAAAGCTGACTGAGTCTCCAAACTCCACTTAATGTGTTGAACTGGGCTTAGTGCTGTCATGTAACCATGAGGAATTCAGTGACATTTGGGAAAGAAATCCTTATGGTCTATCAGCTGTGACACAACCCCTTCCTAGGTTCTCCATCCTAAAAGACATTCATGACACTCTGAAGTGGCAGTCTGGTAACTTGGAACACTTAAATAGCCCATGGGTACCTATTTTTAGGGTACCACACTCCACCCCCATACTCTATCATCCCCCTCTCTTCTGTTTCCACATGCTGAGCAGTTTCAGATGTTTTTCCTTGTTTCTGAGAAAAACATGTGAGGCAGCCAGGAGCAACCCAGCAGAGAACAGCATGTGGAAAGAAGGCAAAGCAGAGTACTGTGGAGAAGATCTTACTTCAGGGACTCCTGAGGTTTTCCCTGTTGGTAATGAGGTGCTGCTCTTCTACCTGTCCTAGAACACAACAGACTGCATTGATGATCATAGGCACATCTTACATTTGTGATTATATCAGTCTGAATGCACTGATTATCGGTTAAATACATGCCATACATTAAACTGCTTTGATCCCCATTTGATTTACACCAAGAAGAGCTTTTATATCCCATAACCAGGAGGCGCTCTCATTTTTCTTCATATTTGTATTCACTGTCTCAAGGATAGATTATGAAACAGATATGTCTTTGAAAGAGAGGCTCAGTACTGTATTCAGCCTTTATTTTCTTGCTAATGCCATTTCTCTCATTTATTTTTTTGAGCACAGAAAATGTAGGAAGGTAATAGGACAATGCCAAACACAGACACCTCAGTTAGTAGGTGAGAAGTATTCTCTGAGGCTGAAGGTCTTAAGAAGTTAAGAAATCCCTTCAGATTTGGCAAAGAGGGAGACTGACAAATTCTTTTTCCATTGCCTTGTAACTCTTAAACTCAGGGGCACAAGACAGACAAAAGGATAGAGCAAACTTTTATTTTTTGATGGTGATGTCCATGACCAAGATTTTCTGAAGACAGATATTTAATCCAGTGCTGCCCTTGAAATATCTTTCTGACTTTTTAAAAATTTGATAGGGCAAGAGCTTTAAGATTATCTGTCTGAAAAGAAACCCTTTGAGATATTTCTAATGAGGCATACTACTCAGGCACATGGCACAAAGGACCATTTAAAAATATTTGAAAATATATATGGCAAGCCAAGGGTAAGACAAGAATTTACTCTATTACTCCCACTTGGTACTTTCTTTGTCTTTGAAATGCTTGTTATCTATCAGTGCAATAGAAAAGGATTGTCTTGGCAAGTAGAAACTTCAACCAGTTTCCTTACAGGATTGCCCTGTCTTTCAAAGAGTACATTCCCTGTTTGTATCACATTAACCAGGATATCCTCAGCAAATATAAGTCAATAGAACTTGAATTACATTCCTGTATCTATGATTACTTTTTTCTCTTGAGGCTATGCACTACCTTTATGGCATAGAATAGAGGGACTTTTGGATTACTAAATTGATGGGAAATACAGATTCACTTCGGAAGCAATGCAATCCAGAACAAGACCCAGAAACCTGAATTATAAGAGCTCCTGACTTTCAGATATTATTCATAACCCAAAGAACATGACCAGTTTTCTTCAGTATGTTGAAAAGTTTTTTCTTTCTTTACCTAGGAAACAGAGCCATTTTGTAAACCAAACTTCTGGGGGGATGGATGACTTCATCTCTTGATAGAGAGAAAATATTGTTCATAACTTAAGGAAGATTTTTGAAATGCAAGGTTTAGAAAACAGTTTTTAGTTACAGAGGGTATTTTTTTTTAGTCTAAATGCAATTTTTTGACCTGTAATGAGAGAGTAAAAAAAAAAAAAAAAAGAATCTTGCATATTTTTAACCTTGTTTTATCTTTCATAATTCAGTAGCAGAATTGGGTAAATTTACACATTAACTGGAAAGAAAAATAACTCTCTGGCAAGTCCCAAAATTGTTCTTGACTAGCAGAAAAGAACAGCAGAGGGACTGAATGCAAAAAGAGAAGTCTGTTGGTAAGGGACATAAGCCATGGCTATCAAATAGTCTGAAGAGAGAAATGCTTTGGGTATTGATGCTTGCTAACATCATCTGGGCCACTTGAAATAAAGCCAACATCCTTGCACAGAAATAGTGACAAATCCACTGTGCAATCTTTGCCAAATCACAAAAAAATTATTTTATGCCACCAGAACCCTACAAGATGTGTTTAGGAAAAACCTGGTATTTTTATGTGTGGTGTTAAAATGTTTAACTTTTAAAAGACTCTTTTAAAATATTTGCTTTGGTGGAATAATTTACCATAACTAAAATGCAGACAGGTAGCCCACAGTAAATAAAGAAACCTTTTCCAATTTTCATTTCTTTGTCCCTGTTTTGGCCCTAACTTCTTTAAAAGAGCAGTGGGGTCAAGACACACACAGGTACAATAGAATATCTGATGAAGAAAGTGCCTCATAATATTTTTTCTGACTGATATGACTTTGCATTTGCAGTCTGGTCTATCCATAAACTTCTTCAGAGGTTAGATATGGGGTGGGCAGTGAAATCAATTTCCTGAACTGTTCCATGTCTTGAACTTTTTGCAAGGCCTGGAACACTAGTGTTGTTTTTCTGAATGTGGTTAAGACAAGGAAGAAACATTACAGAAACTTTATTCTAGGGTTTAGAAAGAAGAATAAAGTAGAAAACTTATGAGTATTCAATAAAAATTAGTTATGTGAGTTAGTTGCCTGCTACAAATCACATTGTCAACAAGGAGCACTTCTGTAGGTAGGCTTAGATGTGAAATCCCTAGGTCCCTCTCTGGATGTAGTCAGGCACAACCATTCCTTTGCTACCAACACAAAGCAGGAGAGCAGAAGGTCTGAAGACTTATGATAATGGCAGCTAAATCCACCACTTGCTTGCAGCCTTGGGCACCCTAAAGGAAAAAAATCCCCTGACACCTGGGTCAGATGGCAGTGGGCTGTGAGTTGCCAGCCTCCTTCATCTTACATGTGCATCCAGCATGGAGCTGCCTTTGCCCTTGGAGTCGTGTACACATGTGCATTGCACAACAAGGAAAAACACCATGATAACTCTGCAAAACTGCTGGGAGGTCTTTTCAGAAAAAGGCCCTCAGAAGGCAGAACAATGGCTTCTCCCTGACCTCAAGGGCTGGGACAGAGCTAATGAGGGCAGCAGAAATATCTGCCCAATAGCCATTGTTAACAGGAAACAATATTTGGTCCCTAAATGCTTGACAGTCAAAGTTCATCCCACGCCCAGCCAGGAGCAAGGCCCTGGGAGCCACTGGCTCATCTCCAGCCCTGGGCTTTGGTACCTCCCTAGGGACAGGGATGGATTATGGTCCCGTGGGTGGGCCCAGCTGGGCAGGGCCCATGGATGGCTGAGCAGGAAAGGGCCACGAGGAGCTGGGGACCAGCACTGCTGGGGTGCTGGCAGCCTCAGTGGGTTCCTGTGTCATCCTGGGCCATGGGCAGGGCAGGGGAAGTGTTGGGAGGCCACCAGGGACAGTCCATGGGAGTGGCTCTCAGGCATCTGGCAGTGGCCCAGGCAGTTCAATGATTAAAGAAACCAAGGTAGGTGCTGGTTGTGTTCTCTTTCATAATGGTTTTTCAACCTCAGTTTTCTACCTTGGTCAAAAGGTCTGCTTGACAAGAATAGAAAGATGAATAGAGCTTTAAAATTATATGCCTTGTACATGTTTTCAAGGAAATTCCATTGTGTTGTACAGGCTTTGTACAAATTGTATTGCACTTTTTTTTTTTAGAATTAGTCCTTAAAAAAACAGTCCACCGAGGAGAAGACAAGTTGCCTATCCATAGTTCTTATTTCAGACCTTGCATAAAGTTAACATATGGCTTATTTTTACCAGCATTTGATGGCTACCTTTTAGCATTCAAACCATCAAATGTAGCCATCAAACGATGGTGAAAATAATGAAAACATAACAAAAATAGTGCCCAAATAACTACTGCTCTTTTAAGAAATATTTGAAATGAGGCTTAACATTGTTGACAGCTGCGAATGAGCCCAGAAAACAAGGCAGATCCAGCAAGTATCACTGGTCAGAGATGAGTAACACCCTCTGATAAAGCATGTAGCAAATAATATCAACTAGCTGAAATGAAAATTTTATTTAACTGAAGATTATTGCATTGCATCTGTGTTGTAGATAACAACAGCTGTCCTTTAAAATAACTCTCTAAAAATCTGTATAATTGCCTTTTTTGCAGTAGTCCAGAAGACTGAAGAACCATCAGCTAGTCCATCTCGTGTTTAGTCAGGTAAACCACAGGGAAAGCATTCCACCTGGAACCGCCAACTGCATCGCACAGGACAGGGAATACACATCTCTAGACACTAATTGAGTCTGAAGGGACCCTGTGGGTCATCCTGAATTGCTGCCAGACCACAGCACTGAGCAGCCACCACAACAAGTACAGGGTGCTTATGGTGTCTATGGGATCCTGTCCTCCACACCCAGGGTCTCATAGGGTTCAGCAAGCCTGGGGATGGTGACCAGGTAAACCCAGAGCCATGTGGCTGCTCAGCATGGTCACAGGGCCAGGACAGGGCTGAGCTCCAGCCAGGTTAGGTCTGTAGGTGATGGTCAGTGAGGTATCTGTCCAGGTGGGGCCATGCCTAAACCAACAGTCAGGCAGGCAATAGGCAAGGTCAAGCAGAGGGACCATGAGTTCAAATGCAGCTCCAGGGAAAGAGGAGCTATTTCTGTGCCAGCTCTTTCACAACAATGTGATCACAGTTTATTCAACCTAGCCAGAGCAAAGCTGGCCTGAGCATGTGTAGCCAGACCCCAAGGAAGGGGATGTGGTTACAGAGCCTGTGTGATGCACAGCCACAGCTGTTTATGCTAACAGGAGCTTTTGACTCTAAGGTACAGTACTAAGTCAAAGCTTTCCCTCTAGTTAGGGTTCAGTGGGAGTATTAGACTTTGGTCACCATCCCTGGAAGTGCTCAAGGCCAGGTTGGATGGGACTCTGAGCAACCTGGGCTAGTGAAAGGTGTCCCTGGCCATGTCAGCAGGGCTGGAACTAGATGGTCTTTAAGGTGCCCTCCAACTCAAATCATTTTATGATTCTATTAGCACCTTCAAGAAAAATAAAGGGAGAAAAAATTCTCAGTAAGAAGCAAAAGTAAACAGATGTGTAGAAAACCTATTGTATGAAGAATGAATCCATGAATGGCATTTTTTTCAGTTCAGAAAAATAGTCTTTTTACACACATAAAGCAATGCTTGCCAAAAATAAGAGAGGGAAATGTACAGTCCTGAATGCCCAGGTGGTTGAATAACAGAAGGATGAAAAATTAGATACTAGATGAAAAATGATGTGAAGTGTTAAGAGAAATTTTGTCATCAGGTAAAGTTATACCCTGGACCTATGCATACCTCAGATTGGAAATTTTTTCTAGAACTGGATGGCCTCTTGAAATATTTTCAGTGCCTTGGTTCTGTATCTTCCCTAAAATATTCTGACTAAATGTTTTCACTTGGATTTGGTCTCCGCTGGTTTTGGAGTTTACCACGTTTCTATAACTTCAAGAGTGGAGATTTGGCATCCTTTTTGGCAATTCCTGATTGAAATTCCTTCAGCAAATCATATTTTTAGATGCAAATCCCACCGGGGGAATGAAAGGAACATTTCATTCTTAATGGAAACATCTTGTACTATAAACATTTTGACTCCAAATGTAATTTTGAAATGGTTATCCTTGTATGCTGCAATTCAGCACACAACAGCGTAAGGATCAATAGCTGTCTTCATTTGCTGTTTGACAACACAGAGCATGTCCCTGAGGGGCCTATGCTTAAAGCAAATGTTGTTGCTAAGAAACCCATTAAAGTGTGTTGTTAATTGACAATGAATGGCCTTCTAGTTCTTGGGAACATCTCTTACCAGCTCTGTTTCTTGTGGTGTACAAATGAGACATCATGTACTGGGAGCTGCTGATGTCAATGACACTGGTTTTATAAGAGGCACACACAGCAGGGGATGAGAAAGGCCACAATTATCAGATAAGAGAAATGCCTTTATTTGCTTTGATGGTGGTTATTTTATTTTGGTGGTATCACAGAACTCTGTGTGACTGAAAGGAAGCGAGCAAGAAAACAGAAACAGATGGGTTTCTCAGCCATGTGAGTGAGCTCATGTAAAGCACTCACGTTTGCACACGTTTTCCCTATGCCTGAAATACTTCTGCTTTTCACAAGCTTCCTCCTAGACTCCAGTTTTGTTATAAGAGCTAATCATACATATTAAAACATACAGTTCTAACATTTTTTTGTGTATGCAGCTACCTCATTCTCTTGGCCTTTCGCCTGAGTATTCAACAAGCCCTGGGTTTGTCCCCCAAATATTTCAAAGTTGTAAATTGCTACTTAATACAAAGTTCATCCAACAAATTGTGTTCTTAATCACTAATCATTGTTTGACTTCCAAAAATCTGCCACAGTTACACAAATTAGAACCAGAGAAGCGAATAGGATTTAAATGAAACAAGATATCAATCATATACAGACATGCACCAATGTTATCTCATAGAGACTTTTCTGACAGAATACCGAATGTCTGTCTCAGGAGGTGTTAGCCAATGATTTGTAAACAAAAATAATACTTTTTTTAAGAATGTAGCAATTCAGTTTTTTTCATTTCTTTCTTCATATCCATATTCCTACTTTTAATTGATATAAATTGCTTATTCCAATTTAATCTTATACGTAGGAAGATACAATGAAATGGCCTGATAATATAACACAAAATATTTTATGTGAATCTTTTCAGACAGCAAGTACTTTGTTGAGGAGCATAGGAGAGAATTTAGTTCTGAAATTAAAAACAAATAAAAGAAGAATGTTCATGCAACATATATTTTTTTACAAAATAATTTCATTTTTTAGACATTTCTTTAAGTTTACAAAACATCAATAAATAAATTGATCTAATCTTATTAAAAGACTTTCAATCATTCTTCTTTCAGAAATCATAGAAATGTTTAGATTGGCTTCATTTTAGTCTTGGAAAAATTTGGGTATTTGAGAAATTTGATTCTGAATGCTTAGGTGGCTGACATAAATGCTGACTTATGGAAGCCAAATCAACAGTGGATGGAGAGCAATCAAACCTTAATGCTAAGCAGACAGAATTTTGGAGGGTTATTAAAATCCTATTGGTCACTTATAAAATCATACAATCATTGGAAGTTGAAAGAGACCTTAAAAACCACCCAGTTCCAACTCCATGCTATGGGCAGGGACACCTGCCACTAGGCCAGGGTGCTCAATGACCCATCCCAGAAAACTGTTAGTTTACAACAAAGAGGACATGTTTGGCAGCATTCTTTCAGTTCCCCTCCCTGGTGCAAAGAAAAACAGTACAAATAAAATAAACTCTGTATTTTCAAATAAAAAACCCAATTGCTTAAGAATTTCTCAAGAAGAAGAGTCTTTCTAGCTCTTTCCTATGACAAATTTATTGGATCAGTGTGTTTGACAGCCCAGCATGGTCTATTTATCCAAAATAGATATTTCTGCATTCAGTAACCTCTAACACAGCAGAGGCAAAATCAGGATCCAAAACCTGGATCTCTGTACATTTCAGTTTCTATGAATTTTCAGGGTAAGCTATGGGGAATAGGTGGCACTGCTACTGCTGAGTATTTGCACAGTGTCCTGCTGAGTGTATTGCACATGTAGGGATGTTTTTGTATATATAGGGAAGTAAAATGATCCAAGTTACTCATGTTTTTTTGCCATACAAAAGACATTTTTCAGATTGAGATGATCTGATCAATATTTGTCTCCAGAATCAATTGCTTTTGGTTCCACTTCATACAGAGCAGAATTCACATCACCTTCAAACTTAGCTCCTGGAAATCTCAAAAGAGAGACTGAACATGCAAGACAATGGTCCTGTTGCCATGTAACTTCATGAAGTTCCTTATGTTGTACCAACTCCAGAAAACTACTAAAGTCTACTTAGGAAGATTAACTACAATTTTCTTCTTTGACAAAATAAATTAAACTTGGTCCCAAAGCTAACATTCAGTTTAGAATAAGAGCCTGTGGTAACCACTTACCACAATGAGAAATTTGTTTCACCAGGAACATACACAGAAAGGCTTTGCTAATGAAAGATAGTCCATCCTTTCCCATGGCCTCTTGCCTTGAAACAGCTCTTACAATATGTATATCAGTCTAAGTATGCCATTGTCATGTTTAATCAAAGTTTAAAAGAACAACTATTTTCATCATCCATCTCTCCTCAAAGATATATCTGGGTCAGCAGTGTAGGAAACTAAAGTTATTAACTAGATGATGAAGGAATTCTGCCAAGAACTGTACATGACTGCTCCCACAAGATCTCTAAGAAGCACTGATAGTTTTTTCAGTAAAATTAATCCCTGTTCATTAATGCAAAACACTGAGAAAAATCTGCAAGCTCTAACTTGACAGCAGAGCCAGTTCTGGCCACACAGCCTTTACCACATGCCAGGTTTGGAACTCTGACGGTAAGGAAATTCAGCTTCTTATAAAGATTTTTGTATTCCTCCCAGTTGCTGCTTCCTGGATAATTGTTTTGGGAGCTGTGGAGGTATAGACAGTTGCATACACACAGCTGCAATCTGGGGAGTGGTTGTGCATTCAAAGAGAAGCTGAGAAAAAAACTTTCTTCATCAGGAAACAAAACTACTCAATCAATGTGGTTGGCCAGCAAGATGCAATATGAAAGGTGCCAACCCATGTTTCTGTATTTCCTTCATTGCCTCTGAGGGCTGCTTGCTAACTGAGAATCTTCCCTTCCCTTCCCTTCCCTTCCCTTCCCTTCCCTTCCCTTCCCTTCCCTTCCCTTCCCTTCCCTTCCCTTCCCTTCCCTTCCCTTCCCTTCCCTTCCCTTCCCTTCCCTTCCCTTCCCTTCCCTTCCCTTCCCTTCCCTTCCCTTCCCTTCCCTTCCCTTCCCTTCCCATGCCTATTAAAATTAACTCTGACACTTAAAATGAAGCTGTACTTAAGTGGATATAATGAAGATAGGTACTAAAGGCATTTTTTTGCACTGAAAACTTTAATTTTTTCTGGACCTGGCAATATCTGTAAGTCAGTGAGGAGACCTTAGCTGCTGAGTCCACCATGAACATTTAAGTACAGCTGTGAGGAACTGATAAAATGAAAAAGATTGAATTAGTGCTATTGCAATGTTAAAAAAATATTAAAGATAATATAACTGCTGCTGCAAGTAACTTTTCTTTGCTATTTTTCCCTTTAGGGAAGCAAAACCTAAAACAGTGCAAGTGAAAGAGCAAAAAGTGACAATCCACGGACACTTTTGTTTCTGATTTGATTTTTGACGTGTGTTGATTTGGCAGATTCTATTGACTTCAACAGAAAAATTTGATAGTGACAGTTTCAAGGACAGCTAAACAAATTAGAGTCCTAAGTCTTAAGACTTTCAATAGTCTGTTGGGTCCTAAAAAGCCCCAAACTCCTAAACTCCTATGGTCTGACCCCAAAAAAGGGATTTATATGCTACAGTAAAAGCTGAAATACAATTATGTACATGCGACTTAGGTATAACACCCTTGAGATTGAAAAATAACTACATGTTAAGAGAAGCAGCTCCTTCAGCAGGCATAGTCAGTGCGGAAGCCACAGCTCAGCAGTACAATGGCTATATGGCATCTTCTCCAGGCTGCCAGGCTGGAGAAAAATGTCCATTTAGGAAAGATCTGCTTTGAGATCCACCTGTGGTAACCAGTTTGTTTTTTAAGGTTTTGCCACAACAAAGCAGGAATTCAGTACAAGCCTGGGTAGTACAGGCCTAGCTGAGCCTTTCTCCATTGGAATTGTGGGATGCCAGCAGTGAGGAAGCCAGCAGAGGATTGAGTCCCACTCGCTTCAGCTGCTCACTGTCTCACTTTAGTGACCACACAAGGGTATGGAACAATGTCTTCTGATGTCTTACTTAGACACTGAAAAAAATTTAGTAAGGGGGAGATGTTAACAAAGCAGCATATGTGATCTTATTTAGCCTGAAAAGGTCCAGTGAATGATGACCATGCCAAAAAGTCAAAACTCGTAGCAATTAAAATGTCTGTGCCATTTTCAATTGACATTTCTTCCTGAGGTATCTGGTCTAAGATGGCCAAAGCAGTGTTCTGTACACCAAGGCTGGAAAACTGGGTATTTGCTGTGTCCTTTACTACTTTTTTCCTTTCTTCCTTTTGTTAGTATCAGCGTTTTTATGCCACTGGTAATTTTCCTCCAATTGTTTTCTTCACAGCTACTATGAAGGTTCCTGTGGGGCTGAGGCCTTTGTACAAGCAAGACACCCACTGACATTTCCACTCCAGTCTTCCATTCTCATGTCCTTTGCCTCACTGTCTGACACAGTGCAAGCTCTTACTTTCCATCTGTACCTCAGCAGCCCCACTGACAGTCAGACACATCACTTAGCATTGCTGTGACACTGCATCAGTCAAGTGCACACAGATCTCTTGCTGGTGTGTGACTTGAATGAAAGAGCAAAACTTGTTCTTAACTAATCCACTTTTACTTTGGGGAAGGAGTCCACAGTTAAAAATGGACTGACCTACTTCTTCCATGCCTAGAATTTAACTGTTGAACGCATGTAGTTATATTCTGCTCCATTCAAGAAAGTTTATATGTGCAGTTTTTATATGATCTACCATGCTGGTATCTCCTGAAACATCCCTTTGCACCTACATCAGCCCTCACACTAGGCTTTCCTCCTTGTATGGACCAACATCATGAGACAAGTAGGCATACATATGCCTGATTCTGTACTGCCAGCCAGCTGGATGACCTTAACCTGGACCAGGAAAGAGCAATCCCGGTACTATGGATGTAGTCCAAGCAGTGTGATCCATAAAGGCCCACTAAGCATGGTTAATGAAAAATTTTAATTTCCACTACAGAATCCCTCATCTTTAATTATTCCTCTCTTCTGTTTGAGAATTCCATCTCAGAAAATGGGTTTTGGCATTTTGGGAGGTAACAGTGGTGAAATAAGTACATAAATAAAAAGAATACATAAACAGTCTTTTCCCAGCTCCCAGATTTGGTTTTGGTTTGGGGCTTTTTTTTCCTACATAATGTTTGCTGTGGGTATAGCTAGTACAGGACTATAAAATTTGTCAGAGAAAGGTAACTATTGCTGGATGAGTCTTTTACCCTTATTCTATTATTTCTCCTTTTTTAATCATAAGAAATGGAGAAAAGGCTGAAATAAAATACAAAAACTATAAACTAAAAACTTTTGAATCCGGTAATAAGACTGTAGTCAGGCCCCACTGTTAGTTACATCAACAAAAAGCAATGAATTTTTCATAGCCACAAGGCTAAATAATTCACTAGGAGGAAAGAGAACCAGGAGAACAGCTCAGCTGAAACTTCGCCCCCACAGCACAAACCTTCCTTTCTTCTGTGCTCACACTCCAGGAAAAGAGCTTATCCTCAGACAGCTTGCTCCATAGAATAGAGCATGCTCTTCTCTTCTGCTGAAACCCCTCAGCTGTGTGGAAAATGTGAAACTCTTCAGGGGCACTGAGACTGAAACCCAGGTGGTCTCTGTCCCCAGTGTCCCCTGCCCAAAGCAGCTGGCTGAAGATCTGCCACAATGCGAGTCCTGGGTATATTTAGGATGGTCCTGGGTGTATTCAATCCTTGGAACAGAGAGGAAAGGCTGCAGTCAGAGGGTGAGAGGAAGTGGAAAACTGCCCTGTGATGTTAAGCCTGCTCACCCAAGAGATCAGCAGGGAGGATCTGAGATACTTGGCAGGGATCTGCAGGACTCAGGATGCTGGAAAAACATCAAGTCAAACAGCAAAATCCAGATTAAATGGTTTGGGAAAAGGAACACCAACCTGACATTACATTAGCAAAATAATATATGTTTTGACAAAACAAACAAACAAGCAAAAAAAAAAAAAAAAAAACCCCTGCATGCTAAGAAAAAGAAAAAGATTTCACTGTAAATCTGTGGGGAAGTATCTCAGTAATACCTTGTCTTCATTTAAGTCAGCAGTGGAATACTTGTCAGACCACAGGGGGCTTCGTGGAAGTGAGGAAAATTAGCTGAGACTTCTATTTCACAAGACTTCCAGGAGACACTCAAACCTCATTCTAAGGAACTTGCAAATGTGCCTCAAGGTGAAACCTTTTGCAAGCATTTGTTGGACAGCCACTGTGATAATTGAGGCAGTGCTGTGACTCTTCTCATGTATCAAGAATTACACTCTTTCCCACTCCAGATGCAGCTATTTTACCTTACAGACTTACAGAAGGTTATTTACTTAGAATCTTTACTAGGGCCCACAAGGAGTTAATATTAAATTCATATTCATTGAAAATAATGTTGTCATACAGATTTTTTAAAATTCCTGGTTTCTGGGCATGCATTTGTCAACCCAAAATTGGCAAAAATACAAAAAATTGTAATGGAAACTAATTTCCCTGAAGGAATAATTAAATCTTTCTCCTCCCTTTTGTCTCCCCATTTGCTCCTTCCCCTTACTTCATGGGCTCCACTACTGAAGCTTTTAATTGTCTGGATTGTCAGGTTTTGACATCCTAATTTCTCACTATGAGAAGACTTGCATCTCAGTAACTTAGCATCTGAATACTAAACATCTCTTGGTTCACAACCCTCCTGCAGCTGAGCCCCAGTGCTCCAGTTTGCATCTCTTAGCCCCTCTCATGCTCTCCATGGTGTGGATAAGTAGCTCAACAACCTTCCCCAAGGTCATTCTCTTCTTTTTTATCTGACAGTCAGGATTTCATAATCTTCAAAAATTACCTGTAACAGAAAACCCAGGCAGTCACAAAAGAAAATACTCCTATAAATTGTACAGTGTATTTCTGCCAAATTTTTCACCACTGATACCAAGAGAATTTGCTGGTTTCCACCATCAGAGTAGAGGCTGGTGTGCTTGTACAGACTGTGCTGCCCAGACCTGGGAGCCTCCTCTTCCCACAGGGAACATGTAGAATCAAAGCCATAAATTTTTACTCTGGATCATAGCAATCAAACCTACAGGTGACAATCTGTTATAATGGTTGAAATGAACCTGGGAATCTGCAGGAATAAGGAGTTTGGCAACAGCATAGCTGTATGTATGAAAGGAGGCAGGCAGCCTTGATCTTGCTTTAATGGAAATGGTCATTGGAGAAGAATGGAGAAACATGCTCAGAAAAGAGAAACAAGCAACTGCTTATATTAGAATGGCTAAATGCAGGGATCAGTTACTAATTACTGTGCTTGTTAATTCTAATTAACTAATTACTGTCCTTGTTTGGTGGGTATTGTCTGTACATGGCTGTGCACCAGTTACTCTGCTATGAAAGACTGGAGTTTTTGTTCAGGCTGCACTAGAAGAACAGGGACACCATGAGAGGCTGTTTTACTTTTTGTCTCTAAGGAAGTCTCTTTTAACAGCTCTTGCATGGTCTTGCAGGTTAGATATGCCAGCATAGTGCCAGACAAGACACAAGTCTTTCCCTCTGAAAATTGCAGTTATGTAGTACTGAGCTTCTTCTCTGCTACAATTTTCCTGTATTTCCACACAGACACATATATATGTATATATTTATTCCATTAGTGATAGCATACCTTTTTCCTAGAAAAGGCTGTTACCAGTTAATGTATCTGGAAGGTGCTGAAGTAGCTGCTGGCAGTGCACTTATGTCCATTATAGAGATACCTGGAGGACCAGGCAGGCCCTACTGTCATTAATTTTTCTTTCAAAATCAATTACTGTCACAAAAGAAATAGAAAAAAAGGAAAATGTGAAAAAATACAACTACAGTGTTAAAGCACTGGCAGTTAATGGTACTTTACTGGAAGAGAGAAATTCTGCTTACAAATTATTCAGCCCAGGAGAATGTGGCAACTGTACAGAAACACCAGAAATCTTCTGTGCCTGGATCCTCTCTATCCCAAATGCTCATGAGTCTTCCAAACCAGTCTCTTCCAATATAGCAAAAGAGCCATGGTCAACCACTTTCAGTTGCTTTTGTAGGTGACAAGGCCATAGTGATAGCAGACCAGGCTTGCTGAAAGGGGTCATTCAAGCATGTCTGAGGAGAAATACTTAGAGTCCTTAGGAATCTGGGCAATGCTTGGTTGTACTAAACACTCCTTGGCAAACAGAGAAGCAGAGGGCAGAAAGATAGATTAGAGTTACCTTCCTCCAGTCATTTGTAAATATGCCCTTGAATGCTTGTACTGCCAAGATCTGCAGCCCACTCTCTTTCTCTGTGGGCAGTGTCAGATGCAGGATTAGTGGGCTTGGAAATCTAATGATTTTTTTGCTTTCTTTGTTATTTTTTTAAAGGACCTCATGCACTGTGAAGCAAAGAGTTTTATTTTTAAACTCACCACTTTATTTTTAAAGCTCACCAAAGCACCGTAAGGATGACAGTATAGACTGAAATGTTTACTTGCAGACCTTCCTGATGCCACAATGAAAAACTGTGAACATAATTTCCCATGATTTGAAATAGTTCAGCTTTGAAACCATTTATTGATTTATTAATGACACATTGACTCAAAATCCATGAACCATTTATGCAGAATCAATATGGGTAAAACTTTTGGTTTTCTTAATAGAAAAGCAAAAATACTAGACAATTACAAAATATCAATGTAACCTGCAAGTTTCTAAAACTATATATATAACATATAACATATAACATATAACATATAACATATAACATATAACATATAACATATAACATATAACATATAACATATAACATATAACATATAACATATAATATATAATATATAATATATAGTATATAATATATAGTATATAGTATATAGTATATAATATGTAAGTAAATACCTAATACTTATTTTTTTATAATTTTCAGGAAAATTTGAAAAGTGTCTGTGCAACTCCCCGCTGTCACTGAATCCAGCCGTCATTTTCCTCCTCAGCACTGCTCCCTCTGCACAGTGAGGATGTTAGACCCACATGCATCATTCACTGTCCCATTTCTGTCTTACCTGCTGATGTTGTCCAGACCATTTGACATGGGAAGCAGGGCCCAGGTGAGCAGGACCATGACTGATGGCATAACTTACCTTTTCCTTCTGAGCAATACACATTTTTGAAGATTCAAGCAATACAATTTTTGAAGTATGCAATAATAAATGCTGGCAATATGTTCTTTTCACTGATATCTATTGTCTTACAGTTTGCCTAGGTCTAAACTGAATAATTCATGCTTGAATAGTCTGTTCTGTCTGTGTTGCTGCCTTCTAAATTATTTCAGAGACATTTTGGAAATATATAAAAGCCTTCATGCACAGATAGAGAATTTGGATTTTAAATGTTAACATTTAAACAAATTAGTCAAAAGTTGGGTGTTATATTCTGAACAAAAAACCAGCCCACAATTTTACCTGAAACAAAACATGCAGCTGAAAATGTTGCCTCTAAATTGAAACTGAAAACTGAACAACCTTTAGTTTCAGTAGCTGAGAGGACTTTTGCTATGACTTCAATAGTTTTCATTTCCCACTGAGAATGCATTACTACTGGCTTGTTTTGACCCACTGCTGTATTTAGTTAGTCTTTCAAAGCAAAGCAGCCACTTCTGTGTTTTTCTTCCTGCCATCCCCATTATCACCAAGGGCAGGGGACTGTCTGGAGCCCTGCAGCCAGCACCAATTAGAGCCAGACCTGCTGTGTGGGGCTCACCTGGCCAGATGTCCAGATTTACACTGTAGGTTTTCACGTCCTGGGCTTACCATCCACAGAGAGAGGCAGGCTTTTCTGTGTGCCATTTAATCATGGATGTTCAAAATAAGTCAGAGCAACCAAGTTGCAGTGACTCCAGACTGAGCCTAGGAAGACACTGTCACGTGTGGGCACTGCCACAGCCAGCTTTGAACAGTGAGGTGAGGTGACTCCAGCCCACGGTGCCAACCCACTGCAGTTCCCATAAATTAGCACCAGGGCGGAAAGGATGAAAGGAGGATTTAACAGATAGCAAGTGTAAGTCTCAGTGGTGCTCCAGGGGTGAGCAAGGTCAGTTTGAGCACCAGAGGAATGTAAGCAATGTTCAGATTAATCCACCCACCGCTGTCCTTTGATAGCACATAGATAAGTCACAGATATCTCAGTGATTTTGATGAGAAAGATGCAGTGAGTTCTCCTAGCACTAAATTTACCACTGTGGATTTCTTGATCTCAGTCTTTTTGAGGATGTATGTTTTATACCAATCACTAGGTTAAACATTGAAAGAGTCTTCAACTTTAAAACAGAGCCAGTTATTTTTGCTGTCTACCTAGGGATGTGGAGTTTGTAAGTTACTAGGCTCTAGTTCTACAGTAGGAGGGTACTGGAGCACAGAAAATATATAAATATATTTATATAAATAAAAATCAGAGATAAGATTCAATGTCCTTTTGTATGGCATGCCAAGAAATTATATGGGCTTCCTCAGAAGCTTCAATTTAAGATTAATATAAAAAGTGTGTATAGTCAAGAGTTCATATCAATTTCTAAAAGACAAAGATTACATTTCATGTCCAAAACATATTTGACCCAACAAAAGCTCTTCCAGACCTTCTTTTAAAAGGTAAATTGAAGGGTAAAGGTAAATCAGTAGGGATTGGTATCTACTCAATTCGTGTATACATGACCTGATGACATTTGGTAGGAATAGAGTACAGTTCCAGCTGCTACACACCACTTACTTGAATTTTCATGCTTCATCAGGAAGCAAGTGTGTTATCACTGCCAGTGCACTCTGTGGATGTTGTAGACTGTTGAGGGAATGAGTATAATTTTACATATGTTTATTATATATCTATTATATACTGTAGATAGTAAGTGCTCTCAGAATACTGCAGGGAGAGTAAGGGCAGTATCACTGGGTAATGTTATGAGTGAAGAATTTATGTGATATTCATACTGATACATAAAAAGAAATTAAGAATAATACAGAAACAGTGCTTTTGGCATTTAATGTAAGACCAAAAGAAAAATCTCCTCTTCTGGTGTCAAATACAATGAGGAAATGAAGAATGCCAAGCACAAAATGATCAGGAGACTGAAAAAGAGGCCTGCTAGGGTGAGATTTTAGAAAGAAAAGAGTACAAAGTAATGACATAGAAAAGAAATTGCCATAAAGGACATAAAAAGATGACTTGATTGTAATATTTAAGACCTGTCCCAGGAAGAAAAGTGTTATATATTAAAATATTGCTTAATCTAACACGGAGTAGAAAATACTAGTATCCAGAAGCTGGTATCAGACATATTTAAGGAAGAAGTCATGTGCAAACTTTTAATAGAAAGATAAAATTATCAAAAGAAATTGACTTTAGGATCATGCTCTTTCTCTTTGGACGAAATAGTTTAGTTAAATACAGACTGCAGTATTTAATTTGGGGACACAAGAATGGGATATAAGAGCCTTGTCTCCAAGACAAAGTGAGTCAAGTGGCACCTCCAGGCTCTAAAATCTCTAAAGCTACAAAGTCAAATTATATTAATCTACAGTTTTCAACTTCTCTTGGGATGGCTGAAGGGAGAAAATAAGATTTTTAGAATAGAAAAATGCAACTCTTTACAAAAAATTACTACAGTTCACCTACACATCTGCAAGAGAGAAAGAAGCAGGAAAATTATGTGTATACAGCCTGCAGATGATAATATCCAGCAGGAAAATGCTTCATTGATAAAAATTTTGCTCTTGAATTTAAATTTTGATGGTGTATTATACAAAGGAATATTAAGAAGACAATGATCATTTAGAAAGATTAAGATATTCATGGTAATGGCTTTGCAAGCTAAAATATCAGGAACAAAAAAGGCTCCAGGTTTTCTATGTCGCATCTTTTTTGACCAAAATTGAAATTAAAGGACTACTCATTTTTTCAGATTGTTCTGTTCTTCAATATAAAATTATTGTTCCTTTTCTGGGAATGAGAATATGCTCTGTTTTTTCAGTCTGCTTTTTCTGCCATTCAGAACTTATCAATGTAATATTACCTGTGTTCCTTCTCATTTGCCTTATCTTTCCATACATAAGCCTTTTTTTGTTAGATCCATTTGCACTTTGCAGCTTATTTGGGTCTTTAAGATGCTGAGTGAGAGAGGCCTAAAACTGAAAGTCATACCTTGGTAAACATTCTTGTTTTTATGGAAATGCAAAGTAACTGCACACAAAGAAAAGGAGATAAAGCAAAGTGGGATAAAAAGGAATTAATGCTAGAAGCACAGAAGCACTGAAACTAGTTTTCATTTCAAACTCCTTTTTCACCAGAGAATCTGAATTGTCACAGAAGTGGATGCATACTAAAAGTAGGCAAAATGATACAAGAGCTTACTCCATCCAGTATCATTCTCAGGGGAAGGATGTGCTCCAGATCTTTATTTTTATGCCTTTTTTTATAGCATCACAGAATAATTTAGAGTGGAGGGAAAACTTGGTGGTCCTCTAGTCCAATACCAAAGAAGATCCAGTCAGCCCATATTGCTTAGGGTTGTGACCATCTGCAGTTTAAATGTCACCAGGGATGGAAATTCAACAAGCTCTTTGGAAAATTTTGTTTCTCACCTTTCTAGTCAATCAGTAAAAACAGTAAGAAGTTTCATAAATCAGTCTCTTTTCCACAATGAACAAGTTCCTCAATCTCTTCTCATTTGTCATGTGCTTCAGTCTCTCACCATTCTGATGGCCTCCACTGTAATGGAGTGTATGAAAGAATCTTTCTTGCACAGTGGAGCCCCAAACTGCACTAAGGTCTCCAGAAGAGCTCTCACAGGCACTGAAGAGAGGTGAAGGATCCCTTGCCTCGCTGGCTGCGTGTCTCACACAGCCCAGGTGTGGTTAGCCTTTGTTTGGCACAGTGGGGCCAAGGCAGGGGGCTGTGCTCAGAGCACCGCACTCCTGGGGCACCAGGCTCACGTGTGAGGTGCAGCTTGAGGCACCCCAGTGTTAACAGGAATAAAAAGCTCTTAGAGTGTGTCTAGAGTGCAACAAAGATGGTGAAAGGCCCTTCCCAAAGGGGAAGACTTTGGAGGAGTAGCTGAGGTCACTTGATTTGTTAAACTTTGAAGAGAAGACTGGGAGGTGACTTCATCAGAGTCTGCAGCTTCCCTGAGGTGGTCAGTGGAGTGCAGGTGCTGATCTCCTCTCTCTGTGGATGATGGCAGGACACATGGAAATGGTGTGAAGCTGCATGGGGATGTTCAAAGAGGACATTAGGAGAAGGTTCTTCACACAGCATGGTTGGTCACTGGAACTGGCTCTAAGGGAAGCTGTCACAGCACCAAGAATGTCAGAATTCAAGGACCACGTGGGCCTTAGTCATATAATTTTAGTTTTAGGGGGTCTGGCAAGGAGCAAGGAGTTGGACAAATTTTTTTTTTAGAGTGTTGTTTTGTTTTGATTCTAAAGTGTCTTTTTGCTCTTTGTTATTAGAGTTTGGTTTTCTGAATTCACTTGAAGTTACCTCTTGCAAACCCGTCTCCAAAACTTTGAGAAAAACAAGGAATGGTCAGGGACATTCATTCCACATTAAAGAAGGTGACATTTTGAGGACATATGCAAAAGAAAAGTCTGAAGATTCAACATTAAAAGCAGTGCACAAGATGTTTTACACATGAAATATTTTAAAAATCAAATGAAAAATAAAAACCTGGAGATACCTGTAGACTACTTCTCCTTCTTTTTTTATCTAAAAAAATATCACTCACAAAATTTCTGGCAGCTATGGGAGAGCAAGAAAAAGCTTCTTTTATGTCCTCAGAGACCAGCCCATTCTCTTCACTTCTCTTAGCAGCATATAAACTTACTGGTGCTTTAACATCAAGGTACATAAAGGCAAATACCTTTCTCAGTAAAACCCTTTCATTATTTTTCTCTGTATAAGTGATTCATGTTCCCTTATAAAACATGACTGTAGAAGTTTGGTTCTTTCAAAACTTTTTTATAGACTTAACTCCTAGGCATGGAAACTGGCTTAGGGAGATTCATAACTAGAACTAGCATGTTTGTCAGCATGATTTGTCACTGCATCAGGTGAAAACTTTGAAGTTAATTGGTTCATATTTAAGCCATGCTTTGAAAATGCAAACTCAATGCAGCTTTTTTCCATAATGAGGTCCATTTCTTATACTGACTGATAAGCAGTCAGTATAAAATGATGGGGTCTTAAATCTCTGGGAATTGTACTTAATGAGAATTACTTTGATTCTCATTATATTGATTTCAGTGGGAAAACTTCCATTCATTTTAATGGGTACAAGACCGACCCTTGCTGAGGATTTGGAGTCAGTCCAGTAAAGACCACAAGTTTATGAAAGGGAGGTACAAGTGCACATTGCCTTCACTGCCTGAGCTCCTGTTATTGGACTGTGCTGTCGGCAAACAGTCCTGCCTGAGTCTTTGAGACTGCAAAACATCTGGAAACCCTCTGAGCACATATACTTGCCTAGGCTTCACGTTTTGGACCCTAGATAAGGAGTATTAAACTCTGTTTATATAGAATCCACAGCCTGAATTCCTTCCTGAGAGCTGGATCCTACAGGTTTTTTAATTAACTGAGTAAGACACACTGCTTCAAATGGCAGGGGTTACATATCCCCTTTCTTACCACACAGCCTAGCAATTATAGCAATTCATTATAAGTCAGAAGACCCAAACTCAATGCCTTGTTCAAGCATGTTCTGTCCACTGGGCTCCAGGCTAAAATATACAACGAGATTTCTCAAATATTCCATGTATTACTTGCAAATTCGAGGGGAGTAGTACAAAATTCATGAAGGAAGGTTGGCAAAAGAGAACACAAATCATTATAAAACAGCCTTTATTAATGTTGTTTTTCTGTTCCTCAACATTTTAAAATAAAAGCTGTGTTTTAGTTAAGAAGATAAAATTAATAGGACAAAACAACATGTTCTCAAAAGTTGTCATTTCCCGGAATTATGATAATGACAGAAGTACAAAATCACAAGATAAAAAGTGCACCCTAATGGTGCTTTTATTTCTCAAATTCTTCTGCTAGTTCTGAGATCTATTTTGAAGCAAGTCACTACTCTGAAGCACTCTGACACTTTGGGAAGAATTCCAAGATCCAGCCCTAGATCTTTAATGCCACTGAGGTGCCATGGAATAAGCCCCTTGTCCTCCAGCTGCCACTCCAAAGGCAAAACATCTCTTGTATTAGAGTTCCCAATCCTGCACAGCCACAGCAGGGTGTCTAAAGAGGCCAGCTGGAGGCCAGGCATGGCAAGGACGGTAGAAAACCTAATCCCACTCTCTAATGCTGCCAGGCTGTCTGAACTTGCTCACAGCTCTGTCAGGAATTGCTATCAAAGCTGTGTTTCTGCATGTACTCCTGACTCCTGAGCCCTCCCAAGGATGAGAGAATGTGCAGCACGGTGCCCAAGTCCCACATCCAGTGTGGCTGCACTTGCATGTTGCTGTGCTTCCAACCAGCCATTGTCAAGCCAGAAATCCAGATGCATTTTCCCATGCTTCCCTCAAATCTTCCTTCACATAACCTGTGACTTAGCTGCAAATAAGACTACTTACAATGCTTGCAAGTTACTATAAAATCATTGCTTTGAGGCGCACTCCAGTGCATTATTTCCATTAAAGTAATTTGCTGCTCTGATTTCCACTTCATTTCCACCGAGACAAAAAAAAAAAAAAAAAAAAAAAAAAAAAAAAGAAAGAAAGATGTAAAGAGAACATGTAAATTGTACTTGATTCAGTGAACCTACTGCTTTAAATGAAATATCCAAATAAGCTTTGAGAAAGCTTGGTTGGGATGTAGGTCTGAACTATCTTTCCCCTACTCAAGATCTAGCCTGCATTTCTCTGAAGACTGAGTTCCTTTTTATGGTTTTCCTTCTCTTGTGTAATTGTACTGATCTGGAACATCTGTCCTTTTCATGAGAGAATTGTTTTAAGTGAACATAGATTTTCAGCAGGAGGTATCTGGGATGGGTAGGAACATGATCTATTCACAAGATTTGATTTTTCCACCCCCCCAGGTGATTGTAATTAGTCAATATAACTGTGTCAGCATTTATTTAAGATGCTAATTCACATTTGCTGATAAATGGCCCCTTGTATTTTCTTTCCCACTGGTAGGTTTCAAGAGTTCTATATTTATGCAATGAGAATATATGGAGAGACGTTTGCTGCTTTACTGTAAGCACCCATAATAACTGAATTAAAAGAAGCTTAAATTATTTAAATTTTGGTTAGAAGAGCTCCAGAGGAAAAAGTGGGTGGCATTTTTTTGCATCATCCTGAGAATCTGTCTTTGCTAGAGCCTGTAGAAATACATTCAACAGTGGAGCCCCCTAATTTCAGTGCTTGTGAGTAACTTGATAATTCCCCCCATGCAGGTATGCCCTTTGAATTTGGCTTTTTGATTGTCCTTGACACCATTTGAATAAATTACTAGGAATCATTTTTAAATAGTATTTATTTTGTTCCATATCCTTTTTTTTTCTTTGGTACAAAACACAAGGAAAAGTTCTTTCTGATATATGTCCATTATTTTTAATATGGAACCTCTCAGTACAACCACTGAAGAAATGTGACCAAATCAGCCTGCACAGAATCTTTAAATAACCATTTTGAAGGAGACCAGGGGGACAGACAAGTTTTTTTGGTAATGAAGTCTCACTCTTACAAATATGTGCTTTTGCCTTTATTATCATACAGGTTATATACTGTGAAGGTGTTGTTCTTGGTTTGGTCACATTCAGCTGTAGATCACAGTAATCACTCATTCAAATAGCAGTCTGATGATCTTTTCAAGACCTAGGGTTGGTGGTGCTTAATTTTCTCATTAATCCAATAGTCAAGCTGACTCAGGCTGAAAAAGCTGTAAGTCACACACTAGGAAATCTGACAATTTAGCACTGAGGGAATTTTTTCCTCCCTTAATCACCTACAGTTAAAAATGAAAACACAAAGTTACACCTGTAGTGCTAGTAAACGAGAACAGTTGCAGTACAAATTATGAAGAATAGTGTGTTGCCAAAAATTCATGCAGAGAAATGAATGTCTTCCTGATGGGCATCATTTTCCAAATGGGCTCTTGCATTCTGTTGTGGTTTGAATTATGAGTTTCATGCAGACAAAATCTGCAGTTCAAGTGCACAGGCTGGTGAACAATAGCTGCTTGTCTAGAAAAATGAAAACAACTGATAGCCTAGCAAATGAGTATGGTAAATTTAAATTAACAGAGAGGTTGTCTGCTTTAATCTCCGAGTGAAGGGCACATTGCTTTCCAAAATATCTCAGTGGGAGAAACAATTCTAGCAAAATTAAGTTTTTGACTTGTATGATCTGTAAATGCAACTTTGATAAATCAAGGAATTAAATCCTGCTTGTTGATTTATCACTTGCAAGGAAACTCTCTTAAACATCTTATTATTCACAGAACCTGTAAAATAATGTCTGGTCCCTTGCTCCTCTGTGAGCTGTTCAAACTGTTGCAATTGTTAGCTAGGGCTGGATGCTATATTTCCATGTCAGCCATTCTTCTCAGCCATTTGGAAGAAAATGAACTGGAAATTAATTTTCCACAAATTAGACCTTACTGACAATTTTCAGCCTTTCCTATGAAAACACCATTGCAATGCCTAAATAAGCAGTTTTCTGGGCTATGGTCTCATGGCTGCTGCCATGGGCAATAATCAGTATGTGTGTGTGGGACTTCCAGATCTGCGAGCCCAGAGGTCTGAGCAGGCACAGCAGAACAGTAGCATGGCCTCACATTGGTGTTGCTCAAAGCTGGTCCCTTGGGCAGCTCTTCCCTGTGATCTGCAACACAGCAAACCCTGCTCTGCATCCTTGCACATGGCTTTCCCCTCAGGTAATTTACCCTTAGGTCTTTTTTTTTCCCCGGCTTATTAGTCCCAGAATGTTTCAATGGAAATCTTTAAAAAATGATTAATGAAGCATTTTCTGTACTGTTAGAAAAGATAGTCTAACTTTATTTTTCATCATCATGGCCTCTTAAGTACTTCACAATCTTTTTCCTCATCTTCACAATTTCCCTTGAACAGGGAGATGTATCATCAAATTCACCTCGCACCTGAGGAATGGAGGCTACTTAAAGCAGACTCTGACAACAGGTAGACGTCTGAGCTCAAACCTTTGATCTGTAAAGTCCCATCAAACCTCTCTGACATCTGTAGGGGCTGAGGCACTCACTGGCCCAGTTTGTTCTTGGTGTAACACTTGTCTTTTGTGGGTATATATATATTAGCATATAAGCTCAGTCAGGGGTGTGCTTTGGAAGCTGATTTCCTGGCTGTCCTTCTCAGTGTGTCGTGGACAAATCTCACAAGCCTGAAGACAGATTCCTTTCAGATGGCTTAAACAGGAGATGAACTCCCAAGAAGTACCAAATACTTTTCAGCTGGTGATGGTCACTGAGTCTGGGCTGAGGCTAAAGCCACTCTATGGAGGAAAGTGTACAGCATGGATATCAGATACTCCAAACCCCCTATCTCATTCTACAAATTAGATCCTTTTCAACCACACTATTTTCTAGCTTAGACAGAGTTTGGAATGGTGATGGATACTGAGATCTTCACCTGGCAGATCTGACTCATCTGTAGTCCTCATCCTATGATAACAGAATTTGAGATGTGGACACACAATTCACTCTGACAACAGGCAGGACAGTAGAAAAACTAAAAACTGTGCTACAACATAATTTTAAAAAATATGTGATCTTCTTAACCTTAACCAGGTTAAATTGTGGTGTCTGCAGAGAACTTGTGAATTACTCATCCCTGGAAGTGTTCAACACCAGGTTGAATGGGCTTTGAGCAACCTGGTCTAGTGGATGGAACCTGGTGATCTCTAAGGGCCCTTCTAACCCACTGTATGATTCTATGATTCAAAGAATTTCCAGAAAAATTATTTGTCATCAATCAGACACCTGGGGATGGCTGAATTTGGTTTATGAAATCTCAAGTTATAACAAGAAAACGTTGTCTTTAGAAGATAAGTTGCCTTCATAATACTCATCTACTCTGCAACCCAATGGTGCAATTATGATTTATTTAATTTTATTAAGTCATTCAAAAGCCTATTTCCTTTTTGAATAGCTACAAAAAATGCATAAAGTCTTAATGTGTTGGGATACTAAAAAAGCAAATCAAATGAAGAACAGTTCCTGAGATTTATGAAGCTGTGGTACTACTTCAATTTTAATAAAATATAGCCAACGACAAAAAAGAAATATAAAATGATCTAATTATAATTATATAAAATGTAATTGTGCACATTATATAAATGTAAAATTGTATTAAAAAATTGATGGCTAAACTAGACATATAATCACATCTTTATTGAAATTGGTGGGTAAAATGCAGTTGGCATTCCAGACAGTTGTCAAATGGAGAGGCACATTTATTTTCCACCAGCATACTTAATTTCAGGTATGCTTTTTACATTTTGATTATTTCAAAATTTTATATTATAACTACTTTTTAATATAACTATATTTGTAGTACATCAGCCCATGCATTTTCCTTTCTTCTTTATTTTCATCTCCTCCTAACCTGGTGAGCTACAAGGTTAGCAAGAGCAGTGGCAAGAGCAACTCAGTGGTCTGAAACAGCCACTGTGTCAACCACCCTCTATACTCCACTGCTTGTTTACTAGATCTCTGTCAGCACTAATAGGAACTAAGGGAGATCAAAATTAGGCAACAAAATTAGGCCAGATTAATCCAATCCAAGACATCTCTTCTCTTGGTCCTTTTCTTTCACCTGCATTTATATGCATATGTTGCTGTGACTTCCCTTTCTGTGACAAGTTTTTTCTTGTTCTTACCAGTCCAATTCATCAGTTCTGTGTTAGCAATACTTCTGAAGTGATTGTCTGGTCATATGTTTTATGTGACTTCCTTTCACAGTTTAACATAAACCATACTATGTGACATTTATATAAATGACTGCATTATAATGATTTGGTAATTCTTTACACCAATAATAATATTTAAGTCTAGGCATATCTTCCAAGACACTTAAGTCTTAAAAGTTAATATAGACACTCCATTTGCTGTATTGAGAAAAATGTCAATGACTTCAGATTGCTAAAATGCCTACCCGTTTTTGTAAATATTTGCAGGCGGTGTTTCTGGCTTTTTTCCAGTATGGGTCCTGTTTGGGAAATATTTATGTTCTGTAGCAATATGCAATAAACTATTCTCAGAAACTTGATTTTCAGTTTTCTTCCAGAGCAGTGGTTTATTCTTCTCTTCTTTCATTACTTATCAACCCCACCCAATTGTCTGTCTCAGATTTTCAGCTTGGAGAATACTTCAACTTCTTCAACTCTAGAAAAACAAAACAAAACAAAACAAAACAAAACAAAACAAAACAAAACAAAACAAAACAAAACATTCTCTAACCCCCTGCCCCAAAACCTTACCAAACCCAGATGTAAAAATACAAAATAATATTGATGTTATCATAATATTAGTTCATCAATAAAAGTGTGGGTTTCAAATTAGACCATCAGACTATTGTGCTGACTTCAGCTTGCTAAGTTAGGCAATTTATCCTCAAGTCATTCAAGATTTCTGATCTTCACTTAGTGAAGTCTTAGTCTGCCTCCAGGAAATCCGAAACTTCGCCCTGTCCATTATAGTTCAGACTGTGTTTGTGCCTTTGGGCAAGGTTATGATTTTAACCACAGTGATGCTAAAAGGTGACAATGTACTATTCATTTTCTAGCAAGAAAGAAGTTAGCCAGCTGCTGACACATGTCTCATATAGGTAGAGAAACTGGAGGAGCAAAATGGGCAGAAAGTCCATTCCAGTGGAGTAAACAAGAAAGTCATAAAAACTGCTACCTCGTTGACAGGAGGAAATCACATTAGGCAGCCGGTAACAGAGCAGTAGCTGGTAGCCCAGAGAAGGATTTGGGTTATCCTAATTATAGAAGACTGTTTCTTCCATTTTATTGCCTGTTCAGGCTAATTTTCAGGAGTAGAATGCCCCAGGGAAAAAAGTGCATGATAGGGCACTTAATGGTAGATCAGATGAATCTCTTGTGCAGCTTGTGACACCTTTCTTCCTTAGATTGCTACTGTTGTCTTCCCTAGTTTTCCACACTGCACTCAATTCCTTAGCACTCTTTTGTAACCTTTCTTCTTTAAATCCCTCCAGTCTGACAACACTTTTCTGGCAATTTTTTATATTTTGTAAGAAAGCAGTAAAAGTGCAGTAGATAAAGGCCACTTCTTTCCTGTTTCACAAGTTTTCTGGGTACCCATCCACAAAATTATGCTGGATTTTTATTCCATCATATTGCATTAGACACACGAGTGTAAATCTCTGCTCACTATTGCCTTCCATCTTTCAGCATTGGGGCAGTCCAGCATCTTTTCTCACTCAGAGCATGTTTATGATGGAATTTATTGTTATACTACCCACTGTATTTCAGAATTACATTTTAAAGTGCGAGTAAATAAGAAGATACGAATGAGTAAAGAAATCTAATGTGATTATGTTTATAACCATGTAGGTTATAAAGGAAAATAACAATCACTTCATATTTAGTAAAGTTTTGCAATAGTGTAAAACTATTAATTTGAACATGCAAATTTTTTAAATGTAGAAATCCTGAGAAAAACACAAAGTCTTAGATTCCTGTTATAAACCATATAGAGAAAAAATAATGTGTCCACGTTCCATTGAGGTCGTGTCACTTCTTTTAGCTATCCAACATGTAGGCTTCCATTTCAAACCTGGTTTTGGAGTCGTAGTTTTAGAATATAAGGGGAAAAAGCTTTCTAAGCTGACGGGAGAATTACTTTCTGGAGGTGCCTGTTTTTCGTCATTGACTATAGAAATAGGATATTGAGATGAGTCATCATTGAATTCAAGCATCTGAAGCCTGATCCAGAGCTGATCTCTGTCCTTTTATGGTCACTAGACAAACAGGCCTCCTCCACGTTGCAGTCCATCTCATCCTTAATATTGGAAGCAGACCAGGTGAACCACTCTCTCCAGATGTCTTTTACTTTCAACTTATAAGAAAGAGGTACTTATTGTGAAATAGACCTCTTGACTTTAGACACATCAAATTTGGTGTGATGAATTTTGTTTTGGTCAGAAAACCTGATACTCTTCCCCAATGCTTACAAGCTGAGGAGACATCAGTGTCCAGAGGAGTCAGAGACATCTGTGCTCATTGTTGTGCATAGAAATGGCACCTTGCTCTCCCTCAAATGAGTGGGCTTCAGAATGCAAATGCACAGCACTGCTGGGAATCTGGATTAATTATGCAAGCAGGATAACACCATCTGTAAGCACAAACACACTGCTTCCAGCCCAGCCAGTGTCTGACTGGTGCTGAGGCAGGTGAACAATGCAGGCACACCAGCTCCTGCTGAAGCAGCTCAGGTGCCTCCATCGTGGAGCAAGACCAGGGATGAAGATGGTTTCTAAATCTGCTGCTAGAAGTGAGAAGTGCATATGGAGCAACAGGTAAACAAGTGAATTCATTGCACTGAAAAAGGACTTCATATCTATTAAGGTTTTCAGAGGGCAGTCATTGTTATGTTACCCTTTTCAAGAAAAGCCAAGAAGTAATCCATGAGAAGGGCTGTGTAAGAATATCCTGCTATGAAACTGCACACCTTATAGTGCTCACATTCTGAGATGAAGCACACAAAAGACCTCTAAATTATTTTGGAAAATTTTTCATACAGCTATGGGAGTTCTTTATAGTACAATTTATCTCTACCCTCTTTGTGGTCAACCCCTTGGAAAGACCAACTAAGACATTCTTTCAAGAAACTCTTTTCATTTTTGGTCTTTTGTGACTCAGTTCTTTTGTAATTCTGCTCCACCATATGGGTTTTTTTTCTCAATATTTTCCTTTTTTAAAAGAGATCTATATTTTTCTTAACTGCATGATGTCCTTCTCTTTCCAGTTGTGCTCCATCTGATTAAAATCACACAGCTTGTTTCAGAGGCTGGATCCAGTAATTAGTCTCTCATGTCATCAGAATCCGTTCCTGCTCCTCCATGCAGTCTGATCCTCCTGCACAATGGGTATCTCTGTGTCATTGCAACTCTTTCATAGTCTCTCCCCTGTCATGGTTCAGTCTGAATTTCATCTTTGAGCACATTCTGAAGCTGTAAAATAACTGTTGGCTTAAGTATTACATTGTTCTTCATGATGGGAACTTCTCAAGCTTATCTTTGTGGTGAGAACCAATACCTAGCTGCTGCTTTCCAGGTTTTGCAAAGATGGAGAATGGGATGCACCTGAAGTTCATCTTAGAAATCCTCTAGCCTCAGCAGTGCAACCAAGATGGAGTACTGCTGCCCCACAGGTGAGGAGCTGTGCTACCTCTGACCATGACAAGGTGTGATGGGAAGAGAGACTGACAGCCCACCAAGAAGAGGCTCAGGACCCTTGATACCATGAGAAGATGAGCTGCCAAACATTTATTCTATATCTGCATAAAAACCTATTTCAAAATATTCCTATTTATCATTCTGAGCAAACCAAAGAAATGGCACAAATAAAAGCAGTAATTTCTTTTCAAATCATCTATCTTTTGTTTCTACAAGACCAAAGCCAAATTATAAGTCTTGCAATAGGCTGTAAAACTCAGTTGTTCTAAACAGGGGAAAGAAAATAATCAGAAAGCACTGAACTGATATCCTGCATGTCTTGGAGCATGTCAGAACAGAATTCTACTCAGTGAAAGATACAAACCATACACATACCATCTATATAGAATTTAATAAAGTCAAGCATTAATTCCGCACAGTATAAGCTGTCCCATAATGTTGTCTCAGTATGAAGTGTGAATATTGTTTAGGTTTTTGTTACTCTGTGTGATACTGAACTCATTAACCTTTTAATGCTGGGGTTTTTTTGGTCTCCTTATCTCCCTGATGATTTTATTGTAGCACTATTAATTAGCAAAAAAACCCCAAAAAACCAACCCACTGTAAGTAAGCCTTTTGTTTTAATAGCTGCAGTCATCCTTCTACAATATTTTAGTCCTGATAAGAGTAGCTGTAATTTTTTGACAATTAAAAGCTCTGCTGGATATCTGCTTTCCCTTTACAGAGCTATTGATTTCAATGTGTAGTTCTGCCTATCCTCTCTCCTCCAGTTTGTTTTTGCTCTGTCCTCAGGCTTTACTACTTCTACCTAATGCCATATTTTCCCGTGCAACTCTCTGGAAGAACTTGCATCTGCCAACAACAGGGGAAAGGCTCATGACTGTTCTATGATCTGACTTAAGAAACTCCTTGGATTTCAAAAATCTTTTGAGGGGGGTGGTAAAATCCTCTTCCCCTTGGAACTGCCCACATAAACTTACTCATTCAGTAATAGTCTGGTTTTAGAAAATTAATTCTGAAGGAACATTTTGTACACCATTTATTATGACTGCAGACAAGGAGCCAGAAACTGATGAGAGAAAAACATATTTTGCTTCTGTAAATAAATTCTCTGATCATTATAATGTAAGCTGTGCCCCAGAAAATGCTGTGCCCTATATCCTTGCTTAGTCTACTCAATGACTTGCCCTCTGCATTAGCCTGTTGCTGTAGGGCAGGGGCAGTTAGGAGCCTCCCAAGGACAATTCTGAGTGGTATCCCATTGTTGTCTCTTCCCACTACTTTCCAAGACATGCAGATAAAAAAATAAAGCTGATTTTTATATTTTTACACAATTCTCACTATCACTAAAAGAGAGAGAATTTTTTTTACATGTTTGGTTACTGCTATTGGATCATGTTTTTACACTTACATGTGCCTGCTTGCCTTCCTCCTATGACATTGAAACCACCAACTGAATCAATCAACCACTTACTTTTTCCTGAATTA
The DNA here is from genome assembly GCF_027579445.1 of Ammospiza nelsoni. Taxonomy (NCBI): domain Eukaryota; kingdom Metazoa; phylum Chordata; class Aves; order Passeriformes; family Passerellidae; genus Ammospiza; species Ammospiza nelsoni. Next base: position 87,732,514 of record NC_080634.1, read on the forward strand.
AAAAAAAAATAATTGACAGGCCCCCATGAGATTTTTGAAAAGCAGTTATAAATGAACTTTAGAAATGTGAGAATACAGTTCAATGAAATAATGTTTTTAGCCTTTTACACTTCTAAAGCCACTCTCAATGGTTATGCATTTCTACAGGTTTTCTCTTAATATAGCAACCCTGTGGTAAACAGAATAAATGTGTCTCCCATAAACCTTATAGTTCCTGTTGATGTATCTTCTTTTTTAGGAAATGGAGGGTGGGGAGAATGTTACAGTGGCACATCTCCACCAGAAGCTCAGGAATTAGTTACAAATACTTTCTAATTTTCCAGTAGTCATCTGTTCCATTTTTGAGTCCCTCAGCAGACAAAACGTTCGTAAGGGAGCCATATGGTATCACAAGAAAAAGGGAGTTGAACATGTGTCATCTGTGTACAAATAAGTTGAACTTCTCTCTAGAGAGACAGTCAGCAATAAAAAAAGGTAATAAAACTTTAAACCAAAATACGAACATCCCATTTATTATTCCCTTTTCCTATTTTGCTAATTCCAAACAGGAATAATGGACCCTTTACTTGGAGCACAATCTCTTATTTTCAAGCAGAGATGGAAATTTAAATTTAATTTTCAATATTAAAAAATATTTTCATATCAGAAAATTAACATTTATCTAACTTTAGAAAACATTGTAATCATCAATGGACACTGAATTTACACAGAGAATGTGTATTAGGCCTCTTTGCCTCCCTGTTTTAGTGTATGTGAGAATTTAGTTCTGTTACTTTTAAAATAAGAGAACAGCATATTGTGTGTACCTCCATAATGATTAATGGTCTTTTTCCTCCATCATGATTTATGATGGAGGAAAGTGATTCTATTCAGTCAAGTGTGATGATTACATTTAAATGCTTAAAATCAGAAGTCCATAAACTATTCACCCATTTTCTTGGTCTCTTATACTAAACTCAAGGAAAAACCTGATGCAGCTGATGAAATTCCAAATGCAAGCTTTTATTTTGAATGGAGGTGAAGAAGTTCTTCTGGCACTGATGGTATCTCAGTTCTGCTGCTTGTGCCTTTGTTCACAGGAATGGAAAGAACATCAAGCACTCTTGGTTTCTGGCTGATCCTGGTACTTTAATGAGGTTCTACTGCAGTTCCTTTGGTGGAACAAAATGAAAAAAGAGCTTTTTTCCCAACTAAGTACTGTGCTGTACTGCCAAGAGGACTCTATCATAATAACAGAACATTACTGGTATAACTCTAGGATACATTTTGTAGATGAAATGTTAGGTTGAAACCCAACCTGCTTTAAGAATTCTGTACATTATTGACCTTCTATTTATCTGATTCTTTTACTTCCAAGAGTATTTACTACCACAACAACAAAATTTTGGAGCAGCACATTGGAACTGTGTACACTTCTGCATAGTAATAATGAGTTCTGACCCAAACATGCACAAGGGTTTTCATCATTTTCACGTATTTCTTGTTAAATACAGTCAAAAATTGTGTAAGATAAGGGTATTAAGAAAGATTTGATATAAAATTTCCCTTTTCCAGTAGAGACTGTGCAGGCCTTACAGAAATGTATGGGGAAGAGTGAGGAAAAAAATCTAAGGTTCAGTAGATGCTGGAAAGCTGCTGCTCACACAGTCGCTCACTCCTCTTACACTGATGTAGCTGATGGAGGAATTGCAGATTTGCAATGAAGCTGAGTCAAATCTATAATACAATATTGAGACCCATTTCCTAATGCAGGCATACTCGTTGCCTCTCAAGGATTGTGCAACAATGTTTGCATGTGTTTGTGCCAACAGCAGGACTAGTCCAACTGGGCATTAGCTAAATGCAATTAAAATTTGCTGTGTATGCTTTTGTTTTGCACCATGTCTTCTGTTTGGAGAACATCATGTTAGAGTGCATACGAAAAAAAATTCCCAAAAAAGGTGATACATTTCTTGAAACTACTTATTCCTTGTTTTTGAATTACTATCAATCCCAAATGCATAAAGAAGCTGGAGGTAAGAGGAGGAAGGGGAGTGGTAGCTCAGCAGTAGAAAGAAAGAGAGAAGCAGCTTCCATGAACTGAAGAAGCTGTTTCATGGATCTGCCTTCACTGGAGTTATGCGTTCATGAGAACCATTGTTGGATACCTGCTCTAGGTTTACAAGTTCAAATTTCCATATATATGTGTAGGGTGCACTGGAATACTTCCAGCAAAAATGAAACCAGAAAAAACCCAAAGCCAGACTGAAGGCCTCGGTGGATTTGGATGGTGAAGTACAGGTGCAGGCAAGGAGCGTTAGAAACCACATGAAAATTTTTAGTCAATCATGCAGCTTGACATGTAGAGCTGAGGTGGGGTGGGTGTACATGCTAATTAAAAGCTCCTGTAAAATCATCCCTTGCAGGTACAGGCACAGCATAGTATAGAAATTTCTGTGAAGGATGAAGATTAATTACATCCAAATATCTGGAGCATATTAAGAACAAAAGAAACCATTCTGCAACAAATATTCACAAATATTTTGTTCGGTAATGTTCTCATCTAGGACAAAAAGGGGATATAATATTATTATGTGTAAAATCTTTGTGTTGCCTTCAGAGTACCTTTGAGATTTTATGCTGCACCAAGATTGATTGTCTGTTTACAAGTGAGTTATAAGACAAATAAATACACTGCAGATCACATCTGGGTTAAGATTATGGAGGTGGCTACATCTAGATGATAAATTATTTTTTGAGCTGGAGAGCAATACATGATGCCATCCAGAAGCATAATTCATAATGTATTAATATGTAAGTCTGAAAATTGAACTAACAAGAGATTTACAGGCTGAAGCCCCTCTTTTACTACAGCATGAGACAGGTTCCAGAGCAGCTTTTGTAAACACAATAAATGGTAAAGGACTCAATATTGACTGATGGGGCTCAACATAATCAGTTTCAAAAGGATGTGGAATACTGAAAAAGTTGTTTGACTTAACAAATAAGTGGAGGAAACTTTTCTAGACATACAGAAAATAAAATAATTAAATTACCTACCTGGTTGCATATATAGAGTGCTATGCTTCAAATGTAATCCAGTAATGCTCCAGTATCATGCCTATTTTTTAAAAGGCATATAATGTTCTAGCTTTCACTGGTTTTATTTAGTTTCTAAGAGAGAGGAGATCTAACATTGCTGGATTTAATTGAAGAAAGTGGTAATTTTTTCTTGAAGAAAGTGTTAATTTTTCAGAGATTTTATGATGTGCTACATATAAGCATTTAAAAATAGTATTAATTAAAATACCAATTTCATCTAAAATACCAATTTAACACTGGGTCATAATAATATGCAGGAGCTGTAAAAAGTTTTAATAAGAATATTAAAAGTGAAAATTTCTTTATTTTAACATGTCACTGTTCCCTTTCCAGCCTCAGTGAAATCAAAGAGGATCTTCCTGTGGGAAATTTCTCAATATTAGGAGAGATGAGTTCACAGTACAGTTTCAGTCAGATCTCATTTTTAAATAATGTGTAATCAGGAATCTCTGGATTGGTTTATGATCTAAGAAATTAATGATTTGGACAATTATTCTGATAGTAGGCTAAGGAAAATTTAAATAAAATAAGTATGTATGCTGCCTAGAAATCAACAGTGTAAAAACAAGTTGTGAGCTCTTACTCAATTTTCATTAACTGATTAAAGAGGCTAAGGAAGAGGAACTGGTGCTACTTAATTCATTGATAGTATCTCATTTGGACTATGCAGGTACTGGTAAATAAATATTCCAATGATCACCCTCAGGCATTGAGGTTAAATGGCACAGAAGAGCCCAAGTGCACACTATGAATGCTCTCAGTGCCCAGAACACAGTGGCTGCATGCACACTGCCCTTCAGGAATAATGATTTGTCCATGCTGTGGTCTGAGCTGGGCTCAGGAATTTGGCCCACACTGTGTCAGTACTCATTCCAGACTGGAAAAGGAGACTCATTCCAGAGCCTGGAAAGACTTTCTGGCAGTCATTAATTTGATGTTTTAGAACCAGACCAAAGATAGTAAAGAAGGGAGTGTACTGTTTGGAAAGGTCTTCTCTCCATTCTCATCTCTATCACTCCATCACCAATGGTCAGGATCTCCAGTTTCAGCCTCTCACCAAATTAGGCACCAGAAAGCCTTTTCCTCACCCTGGATATAGAAACCTCATTTTTCTGGAGTTGCAGTGGGTTGAATTCTGCCTAGAAATAGACACCGAAATGTTTTTAAAGGACAGAACCAAGTTCAATAATGTGACTAGTCACCCAACAAAGCCAGCGAAGCAGGATGCTTGTGATGGACAGAACTCCTGAGAAATGCAGAAATCAAAATAAACATTTTAAGGCCAGACAAGATCATGAGTTGGTCATCCTGAAATGGGTTTGCCTGTGATGCTCTTTGCTGAAGGCTTTGAACAAACATCATGTGCAGCTCTAACAGTGCTCATAGGTTGCAAAGTCATGCAAAGTAATGAATGTACACACACATATTTTGGTGTGACTACTGCACTGAAGTTGTCCAGGTTCCCTGTATTGTGCTTACATATATTTTTGGAAATAAGAGGAGAAAAAAAATAAGGTTTCATCTGTGAGTTTTATAATAAAGTGAAGAGCCTCTTCTGGTTTCACTCAACTGTATAATGAGATGATCCTGTGTCTAACCACAGAAGAAGAAAGAATGAAATGTACCTATGCACTGTTATGTAAGATGATTTATGGCTGATCAGATTTGTGAAAACAGCAAAATATGCTTTCATCTACTAGAATAAGCCAATGCTCATGTGGTTTGAAATGATTCCTCAGTATTTTGTACAATGATGAATGTTTAATTATTAGGCAGATATGTTCAGCTTTTGTACAAAATCCTCCTTAAGGGCAACAAAATGTTTGTGCTTCAGCTTTTGCTAAGTTTTTCTTCAAGCTTTTCAAATGTTTCCATGAAGACTGACAGATAACTCGAGTAATAAACAGCCTTACTCATGAATTCAAGCTTATTTTCTATGTATGTATAATATAGACCTTATAAATTTCTCAATTATATAGGAACCAACCCATGAAGTTCAATGAAAGTACACACATGAAACCAAAGACATATTTCTGTAAGTATACTCCTACAATTAAATGCTCCTGAAAATTGCTTTAACTTAATGACCCTCAACTATCTGCCAGAGGATTATGGGAAAAACAAATGCATAAATAGAAACACATTGTTAAGTTAAAAAAAATGTATATTTTAAAAAACTGATATGAACAAAAACCCTTCAAAGAGAAAAATATTAAGTCCTGGATCTGCAGGCAATGTTATTAAGGTAATGCAGTTAGGTGCAGGTGCTAGTAAGACACAATGTGAGAGCTACAGCAGGCTCAGTATAACCTACTATTTTAACAGTATGAAATTCATCATAAACTGACAGCATCACAATATTTTTTTGCATATCTAATGATTTTGCAGATTGATTACATAAATGAGTGAAAATAATGATAAAAAATTGAATTAATATTCACTTAAAACTTCATGTTTTTGACAGAAAGTTTAGACAAACACTTCGTTTTCTGAACCTTTAAAAACTGAGTTCTAGTCAAAGTAATTTGACAACTGTGAAAGAAATCATTACCCTCATAAGTATTGGTTTACTGGATGACAGCATGGTATCCTATAATGTTTTACAGAGATTTTAAGATGTGACACACACTGCCCTGAATTTTTTCCTATCTAAAGATAGTCTAAAGGAAACACCCCAAAGAAAGGCAAAGGAATGGAGGAGATATAACATTTATAATAGTTGTGGCCAGTATACCTAGAAAAGCTTGAAAGAAGAAAGTGGCAAAAAGGTGGACTTCATGTTACTAGAATAAAAAGGGATCTCCTTCCTGGTATGCAGCAAAAAAAAAAGGGATGAGGAAAGAGGACCCAAAACCCCCAAGAATTCAAGAAGAACAGCCAGAAACAAGGACAAAGCAGGGAGAGAGCATCCAGGTGCAGAGGCAGCTGGCAAATCTCTTGCAGCCTAAATTTCCCTGTGATTTTGGTAACCTGCCTGGTAATTCTGCCAGCCTGGTCTGTCACAGGCAAAGCCTTGGGCAGGTGATGTGGTGTAGGTACAACCTTTCATTTGTCAGATGCTATGGAGTTGACTCTCTTGCCATTATGTACTTTTGATATTTCTGAAAAGCTTTTGTACACCTGATAACAACAAAACATAGATGACCTGGTCTGAGAACAAGTGGACTTCAAAATGTTGGCACTTTGACATGACTTTTACACTCTCCCAAAAACCACACTTGGGTCATGAGTAGAGGAAAGAATATTTATGCATTAATTGACAAATGTCTGGATGAAAAGAGAAGGATACCTGAGGGAGAAAAGAAGAGAGCAAGCCCATCTTTATCAGTTTTGTGAAAGAAAGTATTGTAGAAGTCTATATAAATAATTCTTAATAATTAATTATCTCAGATTACCAAATAAGATGCAAAAGCCTCACACATAACTGAAGAGTACAAACCTGACATAGAAATTTCCTTCCACCATCTCTGCACTGCATCTGTAGGCCTGTATTTTAGTAGCTGTGTCATATAACAAAGCAAATTAATCTCCATTTTGCAGCTAAACAGAGTAGGATTTTACCAACAACTTGCTCATTAGTTCTGCACTGCAGGCTGCATCTGCCTGATGCTGTCCTCCCTATGAGCTTTTATTGTTGTGGTTTTTATTTGGTCATAATTATCTCATCTCTACCTACACCATGTCAGAGAGAGTGTTAGTTTTTCTTTACTGGTTTGTAATTCTATTACACAGCCCATCAGCAGCTTGTTTCTGATTATTGCAAGCATAACACCCTTCTGGTAGCAGCTGTTAATATTTGCCCTTTCTTTATTATGCAACAAGTGCATGTTGCTTGCCTATAATAATGTGGAACTAACAATGATGTCGCAGCCTGCTTCCTGGGAAATTATGCTCTCCCTTCACCTTTCTTTCTTTATAGAATACCAACCAGATATTTAAACAGCTATTTAATATGCCTATCGTCTTGGAAAGTCACAGGAACAAAAAAGGCCCAGCGGATATGGCAAGAAGAAAAGACTGCATTAAAAACTTTCTGGCTGGGCTCACAGAATGGAGCCAGCAGGGAGATATCAGAGCATGTGGGGCAAGTCAAGTCTTGTGCTAAGAGAGGGATGTTGTCATCATGGTGCAGCCAAGACCAGGGCTCTGCAAGGCACTTTTAGACTAGTTTATCCTGAGAGCATTTTAATAGGGAGGACTTTTTTTTCTTTTTTTCTTTTTCTTTTTTTTTTTTTTTTTTTTTTTTTTTGACAGGGACAGTGCCAGGCAAAGCAATTTGTCATTTTCTTTTTGCACTGCAAAAGACTGAGGGGAAAAGTTTTACAGAGATTTATCAAATATTTGCAAGTTACCAGTTCCTTTTTAAGACCTGGGTTTGGTTTTTTCCTCTTTGTTGATCAATGCCATTCTTTGGACTGTTGAAGGATCTCACCCCCCAGTCACAGAGACCAACTATTTTTCTTTGAGATACTAGTAACTGTTAAAGGAATAGTGCTGGTGGCTGGAGACAGGATTTCATCTCTACATATTCATTCACAGTTGCTGTTCTCACTTTTGAAGAGTAATTTTTTTACCAAAAGTTTCAAATTCCTGACTTTTTAAAAATATCTCTTCACACTCCAGATGTCTACAGATGAGGGATTTCGAGCTAAGCTGCTGAGATTGTTTCTAAACATCTTTATTCCTGGGATGCAGAAACCTTTCAAGTTACACTGTGCAAAACTATCTTTTAAAGTTATGCTTTGATAACATTCAAGCCAGTGGAACTGAGGTAAGGGTTGATTTTAAAATACTCAATGCTGGGAACTTCAAAGCTGTCTTCTATTTGAGTGTCCCTTTTCTTTCTCACCCTGTCTGCCCCTCAGTCCAAGAGGGGCCTGTTCAGATTTACACAGAGGTCAAAATCTGTTTGTACTAAGATTTACCTTTTAATTTTTCACATACTTTTGTATACTTTTTAACTTGCAGGTGTTCGCATGTCAAGATTTTAAAGAAGAGAAAATTTTTATCTTAAAATTTTATCGCCTTTCACTGACAAAGGAGTTAAGATATGGATAAATCTATTACATTAATCTTAGTGTGTATGTATGAACTTGCCTTAAGCACCTCTCACACCACAAGAAGTATTGTTGTGACTCTCTCTTTCAGACTGTGGCAGAAAACTCTCAAAAGCAGGAGGGACAGCCACAAAAACTAGACTGAAATTCATCAGAACTTGAAAATGAAAAAATTAATGAAAATGGCCTTTTTTTCTTGTCTTCTGGCTATGAACAACATCAGTTGGAAGAAAAGTATCAGTTCTGGAAAGAAATGAGCAACCAGGTCTAGTGAATTTTTTACTATATGTAATTAAGTTATTACTTCAAATTGATGTGCTCTCTTCCAGGGAGATTGAGAAGTTTGGGATGCATGAAGAAACTGAAGAAAGTTTCTGATGATAGAGTCCTCACCCTGTGCTTCCTTATGTAGGAGACTTGCCTCTGTTGTCCATTTTTGTAGTGTCAGTCCCTAGAGATGTGACTGAGAGAAAGCTGAAAGTGTTGTAGCTGCCTAAAATTAATTCATAGCCAAAGGCTGACCAATGAGTTTATTGAAGTGGTGAGATCCAAGCAATGCCTGCAGTGCTTCTCAGCACTTAGGAGAATACCAGCTTCCCATCTCTAAATCCCTTCTTAGCTTACCCCATTCAGAAAATTTTGTCTTAAATATATGTAGCTTTGGAGGAGTAGAAATCAACACTTTGTGTTTTGAACTGGGGCTGCATAATGACAGTAAGCCTGATGAGAGATTCTGTAAAGCTGTCCGGCTTTACAGCCAGAGGCAGTGGGATGAAATTAGAGTGACAAAAAGTAAGCTGCAGACCACAGAAGTATCAGACTGAGACTTGGGTGCCTGTGTGAAATGGTGGGGAAGGTCTCTCTGTGATCCTTGGTACTGTAGTGAGCTAAACTTGAATTTTCTAGGAATTGCCTTTTATTGTAGGGAATGCAGGATCAGCAAAGCTTTGGCTGAGATGACAGCATAAGCTTTTGCTTTTATAAGCTTTAATATATTTAATAAATATATTATTTATATTATTATATAAATAATATAATTTATATTATATATTAAATATATAATATAAATTATATATTTACAATACTTATATGAAATAAGCCATAGAATAAATGAGGAGAGGAAAGAAAACAAAAAATTGCATTATTGGAAAGTGGAATCTCTCTCATGCAATATTTCCAGACTTGGTGCAAAGATGTGTCAGTAGGATATTTACATCTTTTCTAGCTAAATGTAAAAGCTTTTCCTCATTGCAAGCTAGCAAAGGACAGGTGCATCCCAATCAGTTCTCTTTCCCTACATTTTACAAGGAAATTCAGGAATATTTTGCTGCTCCATTTCCTTTTTTATATTGTGCAATCTCCAGGATTGCAATATACCTGGAGGTACTTCTAGCACTTGTTAATAAGAGATCTTAAAATAGGATCTGGAGCCAGCACTTTCGTCACATTCTTTCAAGTGTCACACAGAATATTCACTAAATAATTAATTCAGCAGTTGGCATCATGTCACAAACAGTTGTGAATATGCAAGAAAATGTTGGCAAAGTGATAATTTGGATTCAAAAATCTCACTGTAAATATTTCTGAAAAGGGAAGTCTTTATGCAATAAATAGGAGTATAAAAAAATTAAAAGTTTTTAATTGTGAATGGGTGTCTATTACACCACCATGAAAGAGATAGCAACACTCAAAATATTCTCAATGTTCTTTAATTGCAGGAAAGGTTTGTTGGCATATTTTTGTACTGTAGTCATCTATGGAATCTACTGACGGCCTATCTGAAGCAGGCATTTGTTAACAGCACTGGAAAAGTTTTCTTGGGAGTGTTTGATAGGAGATTCACAGAAAATCTACAGCAAGGACCACAAAATATTTGACACTCATATTGTGCTGGATCTTATTTCAGGGTCTAAGACCTAATCTTCTGTTCACATACTTTATGAAACTGCCAGACTTTGAAATGTATGTGCACAACTTGAGCTCTGGGTACTGCAACTTCTAGAGACTGGGAGATAAGGGAGATAAAAGGCTCATAGAAGCCTTATCAGAGAGATAGCTAGTTCAGAGGAACTACCTTCTCTGCAGTATAACTCTATAGTCCCTGGACCCATTTGTAAAGGCAACTTTTTACAAAAGCTGTGTGTGTTTTTAATTTTTTTTCCTGGGTCAACATTTGATAAAGTGTTTGTCCTCAGGCTCATTGGCTCAGATTCCTCACCCCACTTATTTTTGGGCATCTAATTTGTCTCCTCAGTGAGGAGCCAAGGCTCCCAGTATTGCCAATTAAAAGAAATGAGCTCCTTCAGAAGCAATTCAGCACTTGGGAGCTGAATCATCCCCCAATGAGCCTGGGTGAATGTCCATCTTACTCTGGCCATGCCAAAAGCCAAGGGAAATGAGCTCAGAGGTGAAATTAATTCTTTCCTCTCCCTGTGTTCTTGCCTTGTGTGTGCTGTGTGAGATTTTGAGTGCCCTTAGAATCATAGAATTGCTAAGGTTGTAAAGACCCCTAAGATCATTCAGTCCAACCATTAACCCAGCACTGCCAAATCCACCAATAAACCATGTCCTCCAAGTGCCACATCTACATGTCTTTTAAATACCTCCAGGGATGCTGTCACCACCACTTCCATGGGCAGCCCATTTCAGTTCTTGACAACCACCTCAGTGAATTAATTTTTTCCTAATATCTAATCTTAGCCTCCTCTGGTGCAATTTGAGGCCATTTCCTTTTGCCCTATTGTTTGTTTCCTGAGAGAAGAGACTGTCATCCACTTCACTAATTTGTCCTCTTAACTAACAACAGGAAGACTGTGAAGGTAATCTATAGGATGTTGCATTTCCCCTGCAAATGTCCTCATGTCCCTGTGGAGTGTCTGAGATGTAAAGCCTGAACTAAAGCAGACAAATTCCCACAGAGATCTGAGCCACCATTCGTATATTTTACAGATACTTGGTTCATTCTAAGTGAGTATTTTTATGATACTCTGGTAATTTGTTGGAAGGTGATGTAAGTAGCATCCAGGGAAATCAGCACAGCAGGTGCCTCAAGTGCAGAGGAACAATACTTGTGACAAAGCTTGCAAACAGGTCCTCAAAAACCTACAAGACCTGTTTAACCCACTATGAAGTGGTACAACCTGGCGCTGGAAAGATTTCTCAGGGGATGATGAGTGCAATCAAGAGCATGTGGTATTTCCAATTAGTTAAAATCTTGCAGTATCCTTGTCTATTAGCTGACCAAAGCAGATTCATAGAAACCTGTTTCCTTACCTTTTTTCCCCTCCATGTTCAGCTGCACTCATGAGGTGGGAAAATAAGGGAAACACAATGCCTCAGTGGGATTTAATGATAGTCCAGCCAAGAGGTAGAAATCAACCCTCCTCCCTTTCAGGCTTCAAGGAAAGACAAACTCTACAGATTGCAGACAATAAAGCAAAACCCCTAAACCTCATGAGCTAATGGACTCTGCCATCACTTTTTCCATCATTTTGCAGTTTAATTTTTGATATCTTCTCCAGGGCCACCTGCAAAATAGATGGTCCTTAATCCTTCACCAACAGACTTATCTACGACAGACAATTTACACAGCTTGAACTCATGATGATCACAGCCCACATTGCTTTTTTTATTCCAAAAGCTCAGTCCATCTGATAGTGGCTTTGTTCCTGACACTTCAGTGGATGGCAGATGGGCTTCAGAGGAGCTCTGCTTGCACTGGGTTATTGGTAGCCTTCAAATAACCTGTTGTGATGAGTGCTTATGCTGCACAAGATGCACCACAGCTTTAGATATAGCCATGGCTATATGGTAATGGCTTTAGATATAGTCTGCTGAGGTGTCCTGAGCCTCCTTCCACCTCTTCCAGGAGATCTGGGTTTCAGTTGCTACCAAGTAGAGTCCAGGGGAAGCAGGAAACAGTGGGAAATTGAAACAGCAGTTATTTCTGAAGAGCAACACAGGTTAATAATTATGTTTGGAAGGAACCTGTGGCTGCAAATAGCAATAATCAAACAAAATGGTCTGTGATAGTGAATGGTTTTATCTCAGGGAGGAAATGCGAGAGGGGAGGATGTGCAAGAGGGCAGCAAAGCAGGAGGGTGCCCATCTCTTTTAGAACAAGGCAGCCCACATGGGGGCTTGCACTGCTGGCTGGGTAATTTTTAAGATAACATGACACTGTGGCATAAAGGGAGGACCCCTCTCAGCACTACCACCCATTCTACTCACCAGCTCTCAGCTGAGACAGGCAGCAGTACTGCTGAGCCCATACCCTTCATGTGTGTTTCCCCCACTCTCTATAAATGTGTCTAGGGAAGAGAGTAATATATAGGAACCCTAATTCTCTATTTCTTTTCTTGATAGTATAAAGATGGCAGAAGGTCTCTGGATAAGCAATGTGAAAAGGAAAACAGTGCGATAAATAAATTAGACCTACATTTCTATTATTCCATCTCCTTCTCGCTGTGGAAATAGGTGATAGTTGTTTTGAAAATTCAGATAAATGGTTCAGCACTTCATCCTTTTTTAAAATCCACTCTTCAAGCTAGCTATGAAATAGATGCAGGATGTTTAGCTATATATATACCAGGTGTGAATGCTTATTCTGAAATGACTCTCTCCCTCCTCTTTAGGTGCATAGAAGTCAGAAACAAATGATACATTTTACCAAATATGAAATTCTAATTAAAGGAAGTAGGAAAAGGGTCAGTTAACAATTGCATCAAAGTGCTTCATGGAAATTTGTTTTCTCTCCCTGACAAGAGTGTTAGACATTAATTTATGTCTATGGTAAATGATTTGTATAAAAATATTTCTTGATCCATTATGGAAAAAGAAAAGATGGTATTGAGGTTGCTCTTTTTTTCAAAATTCACCTTATTTCAGATAAATTTCCATGACATACAGTGTTTGTAACATGACAATGCTTAAATCCAAGCAACAGACTACAACCCATCATACTGAGTGCTGTCAGAAAAAGTTAAGATTGTTCCTGACCCATTGCTCTATGTTTTGCAACTTGAACAGGTAGACTCTCCCCTTGACTGTTTAGATAGCAGAGAATGGAAACTCTGGGCAAAAAAATGCCTCCATTTTAACCAGCACAAAGGTCAAATGATCAATGGTGTCTTGATTCATACCTAATTTTCTGGCACTGAGGAAAGGCTTCAGGAAGTGTAAGCCAGAAGGAGGAAAGCAGCAGAAGCACTTCTTCACTATTTCCAGAAAAAACCAGTAAAGCACCAAGAGTGACACTCTCTTTCCACTGAGCTGAATCTGTGGAATGGACCTTTGAAAGGCAAAAACCCCAGCTCTAGGGAACTCACTGATGCTTTCAAACACAGAACCCTTCATTTCTCACAAGAGGAATCTCCTCCAGGTCACGAGGGAGCAGAGCACATCAATGCATTCACTAGTCCTGCTGAAATATCACTCATAGATTTGCTCAATAAAAACGCTAAATCCAATGCCCAAGCATCTTCAGTATTTCCCTTTGTAATTTTAAATGTTTTTCTGTTTCCTTTCAGTCCTGGACAGAGAGATCTCTACATTTAAGGCAAATTTTTCTGGGCTACTCCCATGCTGGATATCAAGAGGCAGAACTTCTGTCAGTCTCTGGCATGTCCAGGACCTCCCAGGATTTAGGGTAATGTTAGTGTGACAGTTTGTGATCAGTGCCACTACTGAGCTAAGATCTTTAGCAGAGCTGTGCATTTTGGTAGTGACTGTCATGTTTTAACTCTGAATGTGAGCTCCATCCTGGTTAATGACAGCATTGTCAGTGGTTAGAGACCGGCCATAATTTCACATCCAGTGTTTTTATCCAGCACCTGAAAATGGGAATGTAAACTCTTCCTTAGGGACACATGAAGATTTGGAGAGTAGTTGGATTCTTGATTGGAGCACCCACACTTTTGGAGATGATGTAGGTTATACAGTAAAAATAGATAGTTTAACTATACTGTAGATGTTTGGAAGAAGTCTAGTCACAAAACACCTACTTCTCCTTGTTTCCAGATGGTTTTGCAGATGTCTGAAGTGTCTTCAGAAAAAAAAAAATGGAAATAGCTATATCTTAGAATTAAAAAAAAAAAAGCAGCAAGTTCAATTAAAAATTCTTTCTACAGAAATGTGACATGCTGGATGAAAATATGGCACACAGCATTCCCAGGTCCAGCATGAACAAATGCTAGATGATTTTCAAAAATGTAGTAGTCCCAATGCAAGAACTGCAAGATGTTTTTCAATAGCCTAATGCTGCATAAAAGGTTAAATAATTATTTAATAGACAAACTGTTTCTAGTGAGAGCCCTAATGACAAGACTGTTGACAATTGTCTCTACCCATCAAAAACTTCTGGAACAAAAACCCACATCAAACTTTTGATGTAAAGCTTTTTCTCCAGTCCAATGTTAGCTATTTTGGAATAAGGAACTGTTTTTGATGCCTTTGGAGAAGCCAGGAAAGAAAAGTTTCCATAAAGGAGAGCAGTCAAGAGAGAGTTGAAAATACTCAGGAAATAAATACCAGAAAGGTGCCTAACTCAATTGTGCTTAAAACAAGTCTAAAAAAACCAAACCCTTTACTACCAACTAAAGTAAAAATAATAATAGTATTAATTAATCTAACACAAATAATTTCTCACAGCATAAGCTGCAAGACTGCAATGTAAATTTCAGATTTCTTGATTTGTCCTACTTTGATGTCTTAGGTCCCCAGGAACTGGACCTAAACTCTCAATTAGTTCAGATAAACTTTCTAAGTAACTAATCTACTGGACAACTCTTTGCAAATCTTCAGAAAAGGTGTGAATTTCTCCAACATTTTTCTGCTGGCCTTATACCTTTCTTTCTTAGGAATACTGACCTCCACCATTTCACATTCTCACTTGGCCAAACTACATGCCACATACATTTCTGATTCATTTCCTCCTTGTCACTCAGATTAAAATCAGAGCAGCCATTTTGCTGAGAGCTTCCTACCCCCTGGGTTTTGTATATGAAGATTCTTCAGCACTTCTTGCCTCTCTTTTTTTTTTTTTTTCTCTAGCTAATAAAGTTAGGACAGAAGTGTTTCATAATAGACAGAGGATTGCATGTGGGAGCAATCCTAGAAGATACTCCTGTTAGATGTTGTCCATACCATATATGATTGAAAATCCAGGACAATTAAATGAAGCAGAGATAAGCAAAGTTCTTCTAAATGGAGAATTGATCAAATGATAAATAAAAATTATTTATCCCCATGTGTCAAGTAAAAACATTAACAGAAATGCGAAGACTTCTGAACTGAGCATTGCATAAAATTCCAGGATACTGAAAGTCAAGTGTAATACAAATCTGATTTGCTAACACTAGTTCTGTTTAATAACTACATTTTCTTTGGATCAGCCCTCCATCTTGTGAAGACTGGCTCATGAAGAAAAGAAACACATCAATTAATAGAATAACACTCTTTAGAAACTGCAGTCACCTGATTTCTGCAGGATTATCTTTTTAATTATGTTTAATCTGCATAATAAGCAGAGAAAGGAAACCTCGAAAGCCTGATTAAAAGAGAGAAGCTGTGTTGCAGATACAATCATTGATTGTTGAGGTCCACAGTGGAATGAAAATATTGATGCCCTGGTATGGGTACTTTTGCATAAGCACAAGCAATTGAATTAGTACTTCTGGAAAAGTTGCTTTCTTCACAAGAAGTTTGTTTTTCCCCAGCTAGATTGCGGTAACCACCTTTCTTCCTTGGGTGTAACACTGTGAAGTAAAATGTTTTGCTGTTCATGATCTCATGTCACAACATCTATTTCACTTACCACATCCTTTTAATGTGATTCAAAATGCAAAATGTTGGATGTCACAGATGGTTGAAATCTGATACTCCACTAACAGTTCCATTAAGACTCTTGTTGATTTAAATAATTGATTGTACTTCGTGTTCCAATGGGCTTTGAAAGCCAACATGGTCAGTTGCTTTATCTCAGCTAGAGAGCAGTGCCTTCCAGCTATGGGGTTGTAACTTAATTACTTTTTAGCATGTCCCTATATACTGAGACTTCACTTATCCTTCTAAAAGGAAATGAGAGCCCAACCAGTGACACTATGAAATTGCAGAGCTAATCCCTGGCAGAAATCCCCTTGGAATCAATCCAAAGGCTGTGTTTAGTCAAAAAAAAAGAGAGGAAAGAACCCCACTCCACTGCAATATAAGTAATTCTTCCCCCTTGTACAATGACTGAGCACTATCCTCTTAGCCTGCAAAGACACAAATAAGCAGGAAAAATAATATCTCAGGCAGATGCATAGTCTTTCTTCAAAAATTAAAACATTTTCTTTCCTTAATTAGTCCTATGTATTTCATGGGTTATTATTTTGGTTTGTTACATTAAGCATCACTGGCAATTAACTGAGGAAATGCCCTTCTGTGGCTGGATAGAGTGTTTCATAATTTTGTGTATAACTGGCTAATTTGCATAAAGATATCATGAGTATCAAAACCTGTAGATGAAACTATTTGCAGACTAAAAGCATACAAACTGTACATATAAAAGCATACAAACTGTAGTCTATAAAGCCAGTGCACTTTTTTATGTTACTTAACTTTTGCTTCATGAAAACCTAGTGAAGAATGTGGGCTCACAAGCTCCTGAACTGGAAATGTTATTATCATACAAGTCTCCAAAATAAAAGTGACTGAAAATGCTTAAACAAGGCTATTGCTGAATTAAGTTCGCCTTACTTTGGGGATTATTTTTTTTTCCCCCCTGTAATTTATGTATCTCCTTCCACTGCATTTGCTAAAGCCATTAAATATTTAATTTGTACTTGATTCTTCTTTCATGGCTGGAGTTCATCAGCTGCCCTTACTTGGAGTAGGTACTAATGCTGACACAAAACATGCATTTAAAGGAACACTCCTGTAGGCTTGTTACTGGAATGTGAGTAATTATTAACAAACTGTAAGGCCAGTTTTCCTTCTGCTTAAATGTCATTTGGGCTCAATTACATGATACTAAGATGAACAGGTCATTAAATTCTTTATTGATTCTAGTTTTAGCTGAGGTCTGTTCATTTTTTATTTGAGCTCATTTTCTTTGGTTTGAACTTTGACTGTGTCATTTGATTCAAAGTTATCTTCCATGGAAACTCTTGGAAGGATGAGGCCTTACACCCCTGCATACATCCCAATTTGCTGTTAACTCATCTGGGGCATTTTTTCTCTTTCAAGATACTGTGCTGTGGCTGCACTGTTCACAAAGTCTCATAAGTCTCTAGGACCCAACTCTTCTATATTTATGCTTATGGCCTGAAAAGAGGCTGCAGTGAGGAGTAAAAACGCCAAGAGCAGGCACATACACAGGATGATGGGAATGGGGAGGCTGAGCCTCTTTCAGACAGGGGACACTGGACTGCCAAGGCACAATCCTGTGGGTTTGCACCTGGTGGGGCAGCAGCAGTGGGAGCAGCTGCCAGCCAGACACTCCCAGATAACTCAGCTGAGGGCAATGTCCCTGATGTGGGGCTCTGCCCCAGAGTGGGGCTTCTTTGGTTCTCTGTGACTGTGAGAAAAGCCACTGCCACTTCCAGCTCCAGAGGTTTCAGGAGGTGTAGAGAGACAAGGGTTTATTGGGGAGGCAAAGCTTTGGTGCTGTGCCCATCCGCAGCCTGCTAGATAAACCTTGCTAGAAAGGCTCCTGAAGCCACCAAGTCCAGTCTCCAGACCTATGTGTGACATTCCTGCATTCCTGAGAAGTTCAATGGGATGTATAAAAAACAAAAGAGAAATAATGTGTCTCTAACAAGGTACAAAAGTATCATATTATATTTCCTGGAATTGTCTCCATTGCGCACAACAATGTTTAGCAATTGAAAAGAAATCATGGTCCAAATGCATTTTTCAGCTGGTTTTCTCAAGTAAGACAATTCTTACCTGAAACACACCATTTTTACCATGGAAAGGAGTAGCGTTTCTACTGCCTGTTTCAGAATTCATCTTTTCTCTAAATGGAGGTAATGGCTCCTCTTTGAGATAATTACACAGAGTGTCTTTCCCATTACCATGAAATATGATTGTTGATGATGTATGTGCCAGATAGGAATTTGTAAATAAACACTTCCCAAATAAATCACTCAGGGGCCATCCAAAACTCCCTCTTCATCACTGCAATGACAGGCTGGGTATGAACCTGCAAACCAGAAGGGAATAGTCTGGCCTTGTGAAACCCTTCAGTGCTTTTCAACTTATCATACCCTTGGAGCTATGCAGGATGTGTCAGCATCCTCTGATAGAGACCAGAAGACCTAGGCTATACATCTTTGCTTGTCTAACCTAAAAATGACTAGAATTCAACCAAGCTTTAGCCTTCAAAAGTCACAGTAACACAGTAATTGCAAGAGGAAGGAAGGACTTCATGGGCTCTTCTAGGGTGGTACTAGAGGTAGAGACAGAATGAAAATCCAATCCATATCTGTTGTACCATAGTTGTGCCACTTGCAGGAAAAAGAAATCATAACTAGGGGAAGAAGGGATATGCAGGAATGTGATACTGTCACTGTTGACTGACCATGCTGCAGCAACGTGAAGCGGAATTCTTTCAGGCAGGGGGAAAAGGGAATTGATTTCTCCCAATTTCTTGCTGAGCACTCTATTTGTCTGCTGCCTAGATTGCTAGTTCAATTATTAAGCTGATATACCAAATTAGGCTCTCCCTTTTTAAACTATAAAAAGACACACACTTTTATCTCATTTAATACTTTAATACCAAAATATACTACTGCTTTTGGGGGTCCATGTTTTCCATCAGGGCTGGCAAAGATACCTAATTCCCAGAAGGGACAAGGGTTTCACCTTTTTCTTCTGGCATGGCACAGACACCTGAGGCATGCCACCCAGGCACCTGGCCTGTACATCAGTGTGTGAGCACTGTCACTGCCCTCTTTCAAGACTCCAGGTGTTTTTGTGTCTTAACTCTGAGCTCCATAGCAGGAAGCAATGTTTACCAGGCAATATCCAGTAGTTCTGTAAAGTGATGCTTACATTGGTATCACCAAAGATAATGGGGCTGCATATGTAGGGGGATAGAATATAAGTAAATAAAGGTAGTATAGAAAGTAAATGTACCTCCTAAAGAGCTGCAACTGAGCTAATTACTAGAGATTGGGAACAGGCCTGATGTTAACAGGCCACAGCTGTAGCCAATCAGAAGAGTGTTATAAAAGAGTGGGTTGGTTGGTTAAAGGGAACTGGAGTCAGTTGGCTGCTGTGAGAACAGGGAAGAGTCAGTGCCTAGAGGAGATGCCTATAAGAAGTATCAAAGAGGTATGAGACTCTAGTAATATGGAACCCTTGCAATATAATGATAGCAAATGCTTTCCCCAGTGTGATTTGGGAGAAAAAGGACTCAAATACTAAACTATATGACTCTGTGGATTTGGGGAAATAGGACTCAATTATATGATCCCATGGGTTTGGGGACAAGGACTTGAATACTAAACTATCGGTGAAATATATCAATTGTAGCTATTAATGTTTGTTAAATAGGAGTATAAAAGATTTTGAAGATAAGTACTAGGTAAACTGAGAAAAGCTGCAAAACTGAACCAACGCTCAGAAATATGTATATTTGTACTATAATAGGTTGTTTGAACATTTGTGTAACTTTTAGTTCTAAATGAAATATATTAATGTATCATAATGTAGTTTATTTGAACATGTCCTTCTAGAAATGCTGCAACTCTGTAATTAAAAGAAAAAAGGGGGAAATGTAGGGGGGATAGACTATAAGTAAATAAAGGTAGTATAGAAAGTAATTTTACCCCCTAAAGAGTTGCAGCTGAGCTAATTACTATAGATTGGGACTGGACCTGATGTGAACAGGCCACAGCTGTAGCCAATAAGAAAAGTGTTATAAAAGAGTGGCTTGGTGGGTTGAGGGGAACTGCAGTCAGTTGGCTGCTGTGAGGACAAGGAGGAGTCAGTGCCTAGAGGAGCTGCCTACGAGACACATCAAAGAGGTATGAGACTCTAGCAATATGGAGCCCTTGCAATGTAATGACAATAAAACTCTTGCACTATAATGACAATATGCCTAGAGACTTAGCTTTGTAGAGAACTTGGATTTTGTATGTTTTGTAGAGGGACAGGGAATTAAGGGAAAGTGAACAAGTGTTGACAACAACAGCCAAAAAAGGGACATTCCAGTCAAGGGGCACACCTGAGAAAGTCAGCTATAGAAAGGAACCTCTCCCAGTTCTCTATCCCTGTTTCAGGGATCCCTCTTCAGGGGAGCAAGCCAAAAGCACCCGACTCCTTTTCAGGACTTCACAGTTTCCTAGTCTGTTTTCTCTCACCCTACTGCACGCTTGTTCTCTTTGCTTGGAGAACTAGAGCAGCATGTAATGAGCCATGTTTCTCATCTACTTCTAGCCCTAGGAACCCTATTGATTTCATCACTGTTAAATTAGCCTTGATAGTGATATGGTATTTTGAACACTACTAAGCTACAATGCTGCCACCTCCTAAACAAGCTGCAGGCTTTGTTTCAAATGAACACAGCAACTGATTAATCAATACTGAAAGCCTATCAAAAACTACCTCCTGATAGCAGGCTTTTAGGATGCCGAGGGACTTTTTGTTTCCTCCCAGTTATATGAAAAGACATGGGGGTTTTTTAGTGATTTTACTGCCTTTTTCTGGAGCCTTATTTTTGCCTTTGAGCAGCCCACCCTCTTCCCACATGTTCTCCTGATTCTGGTGGAATTTCCCCTACTCTTCTGCCCAGAGGGATCACAAGCTGGTCCTGCTCTCCAAAGGAAACCACAGTGGGCTGGCTGCTGTGCGTCTAACTCAAACATCTGCACCTGACTGGCATGAACAAAGTGTTCCCTACTCCCTGAAAGGGTCTCAGTCTCAGGGTTGCTGACTGCCTTTTTCCAGAGAGCAGAACATTGAGACATAAAGCTCCTCGAGGACCAGCCAAGACAAACATGGCCATAGTGTGTTTCTACACTCTACTGGGTCTACTCAAAAGTTTGTGTTCTGTGATTAAAAAAAAGGCTTGCAGAAGGAGCAGGGAGGCCCATGGTAGGAATGGGAGGTGAACTCCATGAAGTCAACTGGGGCCAGTGGATTCCCTGCCCTGGCCCCTCCTGGTTGTCAATGGGAGCAGCCACCCCATGAGAGAGACCCCTCAAGATGAGTCCATGGGAGAGACTCTGCCCAGGACACTTGAAAGATGGGGAAGAACTGCCTGCAGGAACAAGATTCTCTATTGGGAAAGAGCATTTTGGATGGTATGTCTAGAGAAAGGAGCAAAGGTGGTGAAAGCAAGGGAGCAAGTGATACTGAGGAGAAACGAGCACAGGAAAACAGGAGTAAAACAGAGGGAAAATGGAGCTGGTGCTGTTGGAGTCCTGCTCTGTCCACATGTCCAGTCAGCCCAGCCTCTCCTGTCTTCCCTTTAAACTCTGTTTCTGATGATTTCCTCAGGTAAGTGCTCCCCATCTCCTGTGCCAAGTGCAGCCCTCCTGTGAGGCTGGAACTGTGGGGCCACACCTCAGAGATGAAGGCTTGCAGGCTGGAGGTGCAGGACAAGGGCAGGCCCGTGAGGAGATGACAGCCTCATGCTGGGGGGGGAGCCTGGAGAGAGCCAGGGCTCTGTCAGCTGGAGGCTGTGTGTGGTGCAGTGTCTGTGCCTGTCCTGCCTGTTGCAGTTCCTGCACTACCATACAGCATGAATCACTGACATGTTAAACTGAGAATGGGGGCATGACTCTACAGGCTAATTGTTGAAACAGTCTGATATGGAGGAAGACTCATGTTCTGGGCTTCACTCATAATGAGTGTTTAAGTATATGATATAAATCAAAGAGGCTTGGGAAAAAAACTGTCTTCTTAGCCTAGTAACACAGCACTAGTAGGTAGCAGCTGGAATATGGCTTGAAACATCCATCTCCTCTCTTTACAAGTAAGCAAGGAAATGTTGATTTGAAAATGAAATCTTACCTTTAAAAAGCTCTGAAGGGAATGTTAACGTTCTACAGCATTGTCAGAGCTTTTAAATAAAGGTTTGAATGCCCTAATATTTTATAAGAAAAGACATTAAGTACCAAACTGCAGAAGAGGTATGACATTCTGCATCCCAAAAAGCACAGGGTGTGTTCTATTAGCCCAGAAGGGTCTGATGTGGATTTCTTACATTTCCTCAGCATCCTGGATACTCACTCTGCCTTTTTCTAGAGATTCCATGTTTTAGCACATCATCTTCCCTTTGTCTTGATCCACAGCACCAAAGGGGCTTTTGTGAATGGCCAGGGAAATGCTTGCCTGCCAAGATGCCTTTGCCTTGAGCTGCATGTGGGCCCAGTCCCCTCCTGAGGGGAAAAATAGATTTTTCCAGAAAACAAGTTGCATCACCCATATTCATAGGACCTTAGAATGGCATGCTTATTTTCTACTGGATAGTTAATTCTTTAAGGTTCACTTTAAGAATAAAAATAGATTTTTACAGCATTTGTCACTTAAAGGAAATATCAGAGAAAAATCTTTCAGCTCCCCTTGTTTGCACATTCAGCTGAATTTTGGTTGATTCTTCCCTTGTTGAGTCTGGTCCTAAAATGTGCTTCCAGAATGTAGAAATTAAATATATAATACATGTTATATACTGTTACAGTAATATATCTGACATATACTATTAATGTATTCAACACATTTAAAGATATATATGTGATAAGTAATATACATCATATTACATGAGATAAAGGATACATTTTGTATTGTATATCATGTTATATTTTATATTTTTATTATATATTACGTGTTTATGCTTTATTTATATTTCTAGAAGTGCAAGCTGTGGAGATTTCTACTTTGACATTTCCTTTAATTTTTTGCCACTTGAAAAAGTAACCTCTTTATGAGAATAAATTTTATTAGGGTGAGGAAAGAATTGATCTTATTAAGCCATCTTTTGTCTGTTTCTGGTCTGCTGGCACCCTACAAAAACTACACCGTTTATTGCACCACTGTCATCAGACCTTCCCTGTTTACACAAGCGCATGATCCTCTGCACAGAAATGTCATAGCCTGTCCCTACCTACTGCCCACGGTTTTAAGGTAAAAACACACATTTCTGGAGGAGCTTTAAGCACTCTTTTGCCAGTTATCCCTCTGCAATGTTGACCTGTGGAAGCAGCAAACCTGTATGGCAGAGTCCTCTGTTTATTATACTCTCAGGGCTCTAAATTGAAATTTTGTTCCACTAGACCCTTTCCTCTCCGTTAGCTGGCATTATTCCCCACTAGTTACTGCCCAGCAAGCGAGGTCTGAGATGAAGATGGATTTTTGTTCAAGAAAAAACATGTAAAATTTTCCCAAACATTACACCAACTTCAAACTCTTTCATGTTTTACCAAGAAATTTTATCTCAAACAGTGGAGGGAACTCTTGGTAGGAAGTTTCCTGAGAGAGAAGAAAATGCTCTTCTCCATCAATACTTGCATGTCTGGCACTCAAAAACCTTAGCTGGGGTTTGTTTTTTTTTTTTTTTTTACTTTATTATCGGTTTTGGAAGCCCTTTTCTCCTGTGGTTATACGAAAAAATTAAGCTTAGCATTATCTTGTTACAGAAGTGGAGGAATTGTAAAGCTGAATCAATATGACTTTGAAAGCTGTTATTTAATTAGTTTCAGTTGATTAGACAGACATTTCAGTTTATAGCAGTGCAGCCTGCTGGGATTAACAGGCAATAATAACTAGATATATTTTCTGGTAACAATTTTGTCCATGTCCATCTTATAAGCACATCTGCAGATGGCAGCAAAAAAATCACTCTATGGGAGATGAATTTACCTATTAAAATTACATATGATGCAGCATTCTTCCACCTTGTCTAGGAAGTGGTTTGACTGTTTTGTGTTCCTGCCCTCTTTGTCCAGAGACTTCCAGAACACGAGGTGCCAGCAGGACAGTGAGTTGAGGCATTAAGGGGATAACTCTCATACCCTCTGTGACCCGTGAAAGAGACTCAGCTTCTGCCACTACTCCAATGCTGCTTTTACTGTGAACACTACTTAGAGATAGTGGTGAGATTATAGAATATGTCATTCTTGAAAAGACCACCAAGATCCTTAGACATGCCTGTGATGTGACCCAATGGCAGAATATAAAGGAAGATTCAACTTTGAATAAATGAGAGGGTGAAAATACTTTTTAGCACATTTTCCTTAAGCAAAAACTATAGTTTTGCCTATCTAATGCTCTCAAAAAGATTAACACAGTGTTTTCATTTGCGCGAGAGGATTTCCAAATTTAATACATGGTAGCAGCTGGGAAAATGCAAAAATGCAGCTGCTACAATTTATAAATTAGTGCAGTCCCCAGTGAAGTAAAAGTCAAATGATTTAATAACAAACAACTATTTCTGGTGTAATCTTACAAAAAACTAAAATGTTGTGACAATGTTATCCAGCACAGACTTCTTTGACCTTTAATCCCAGTTTAGACATGTCAGCTTTTTAACCCAGCAGCCTAACAGCAGTGCAGAGCCCGAGCACACGTTGTAGCCCTTGCACATGTGAAACTGCCTTTCATTTCAACAGGAAGTTTACCTGAAAGACAGTGTCATCTTTGGCCCTGCCTAAGGATATCAGCAATTTTTAGAGATTACTAAATCCCTTTCCAGGTTAAAATAACTAGATTACAATTCTAATAAATGCTTGATTGTGGAGGCTGGAAATTTATCATCCAAGCCAAGCAGACAAAATTGAACTGAATTTGCAAAGAATAAATGCTTTCAACATTAAAATTATATTTTAAGATAGAAGCTGTATTCTAAGAAATCTAGGTTATCATTGACATATAGTGAGTGCCTGGCAGGTGGAATCTTCCTAGTATACCCTTGTCATGAGGCTATCCAGAGCATAATTTAGCATGCTATTCCTGACATCAAGGTTCTCTCCAACAGGTTTTGAAGGGAGTTTTTTTATTCATTTGGTCATCAGGGCACAAAATCAATAACAAACATGAGGAAAACATACTTGCATTTCCAAAGTAAGTCAAGCCTGGGATTTCAGTTTCAAACCCTCCCTTTCTCTGAGAGATTTCTTTGCACTACCTTTACTCCTCTCCCATTTTTGAGATGAGTTTTGGGGACCAAAAGGCCTTCCCTGCAGTTACCACAGTTGCTAAAGGCAATGAAGAAGCACTGTGCAATTCATACAGCAGCCTCAAGATCTGCTCACAAGAGTACCAAAGGAGTACCAGGAGAAAGTTCTGCCTTAGGAAACGGACAGGACAGATCATAGAATCCTAGACTGGTTTGGGTTGGAAGGGAAATTAAAGATCATCCCCTGCTATGAACAGTGACCCCTTCCACTTGACCAGATTGCTCAAATCCCAAATCCAGCCTGGCTTTGAGCACCTGGAGGGTTGGAGAGTCCACAACTTCTCTGGGCAACCTGTTCCAGTGCCTCACCATTCTCACAGTACAGATTTTTCTTCCTAAAACCTAGCTTAAACTTTCTCTCAGTTTCTCTCTGTCTCTCCCTCCTATCCTGTCAATACATACTCCTTGTGCCTGGCACAACTGTGGCCACAGAAGTGACACTGCCAATAAAAAGCTGAATAGTATGTGGGAATAAAAGTACACGTTTCAAAAGTAAAGATGGTGGTATTGTAGTTGGTTTTGATTTCCCATGATCTCAGCTTTAAAACTGGGAAAGGGGCAACCAATATACTACTTCCATGGTATTTGAAGAGTCCCTGGTTCTGTTGGTCCATTTCCTAATTTTTACTGGTGGAGCTGTAAGGACAGGGTGTTGGAAATTCACATCTGTTGCAAAGCTTTGGCATCTGAGCTCCCCATCTTCTGTTGTGCAAACACCTAGAAGAATTTACATAAAGGAGGAGATGCAAGTAGTGTCTGAGGTCCCAGCTAAGGTAACAGAGTGGGTTCAAGGCGAGACAGCCTTTCTTTGCTCCCCTGCCTTACAGCTGTTTCACATTTCCCCAGTAAGCTTCTCATCAGTGCAGATTTATGCACATTGTGGGGAGCGAGAGGCTTTTCATACTGGAAGACTACAGGCCCTGGAAGGTTACAGTGTAAAAGAGGGTATCCTGAGAAAAGGCAAAAAAAAGAAGGAGGAAAGAAAATCACCCCCACTACTACTTACCTTCACATGCAAATACTCCACAGATTATCAACCAAAGAAAATTACGAAAAGGAGAGAGACAAACAGGGAAAGAGAGACTTCTGCATTAATCCTCAAAATAAAACCAACCCAACCAACCAACTGAACAAACAAACTAACAGATTAAAACCACAACTAAAAAGATTACAATAACCCTCTGGATGGCATTCTTGGTTTTATCTATTCACATGCATCCAATGAAGAAAAAGAATATGCTGTCCAACACACAGAATCCTTTCAGATGATCTCTCATGAGTTACCTGCAGACCCCATCACACACCACTGAGGGAGTGGAGCCCTCCCTGAGTAGTCAACCTGAGATTCACAGCTGCAGAGACAACTTCGACCTACACCTGCATGACCTCCTCAGTGGAGCAGATAACCACCTTTAGAGAATATCCTTTAGAAGTGCTCATCACCATATATCCAGCAGGGCTATGCCTACAAAGTAGGACAAGAACGAATGTTACTTTGTACTTGGGTGGCCACATCCAAGACAGTCTTAGGGACAATAACTAATGTAATTCATTTCCAAAGGATTTGGGTCGCAAGTGGCTAAGCTTAGTGAAAACCCCAGACAGAAAACTGAGAAGAGAGTCAATAACTAATTCATTTGAAATGTCAATAATGTAAGGAGTGTCTGATACTTGACCACTTAAGCTGTGTGATTAAAAAATTAACAATAAGTATATTGTTAATGTGAAAATGTAAGTGCAATGATCCACTTTCTTAATTCTTAGTTCTGCCCTGACAATAAAAACATTGTACATAATAGTAAATCAAGCCTTGCATCAGCGCTGCAGGCAATGGTGAGAAATAGAAAGCCTTTTCCTCTAGGACCAGAGTAAGGATCTGGGGTACAGAAAACAATGCAGTACGTTTCTGTACTCCAGTTTACAGATTGATGTTTGTAATTTAGGCAAACCCAAGCCTGTTTTACTGGTGAAAAACAGCTCTGACACTACAACAGCACATAGCTGGACTATAAGGGAGCTCAACACAGGCAGGGCAGAGCCTCATGTTTGGTGAACCCTGGAGTGCTGAGATGGCCATGCCACAGCTGCAAGAATGAGGCAGTGCAAAGGGCTGGTGCATCCATAGGGTGTGCAGAACCATTGCCTGTTTCGTGTGGCTGATAGTTGGATCAGTATTTTCCAGATGAGGTGGGCTGTAAAGGTTCAGAAAGCATGGGGCAACAACCACCCTCCCATCCACTTGTCCATCCCCAGGGATTTCTGTACAGAGGACCATCATTCAGGACATATTTGCATTCAACTTAATAATCAGTAGCAACAATTTTACTTTCATCATGTCCTTGAGAAGTAAGGCAATAAACTGCAAACAAAGTAAACACCCTTCCTTTAGAAAATGCAATTTGGACATCATATCCAAATGAATAAATCATTCCTGAAAGGCAGAAGCAATATTACTGTTGAATTAGTGCCGGATGTTCTTTTGTTAAATTGTATACAATCAAAGCAAGGTGCCAAATTACCAACTAACTGTCTGGAGGTCGATTTTTAAATTCATGGATGAGCTAATGCATTTGTGCCAGTGATCATAAAGGGAGGAGTTCACCTTGCATTAGCCTTGACTCATAACTATAAATCCACAATGTTACCAGAAATAGATGTCCTATTTCTTGTCATTGATCTGCAAGCCATAATTTAAACATTTACATGTCCTAATGTTGAGCCTTCCAATTGCCTGAAACATGTCTCTCCAGGGAATGCCCTCCACGAGGAGAGGGACTGTAAAAATAAGAGCATCTTCTGTAAAAACTGGAAACCTTTGACATCTTGAAGTTTATCAAAAGTCTCATAAGTCAAGGAGAGTCAAAACTGAAAGATAAAAGGATACTTATAAGGTTAAATGAGGACATAACAGAAGTAAAATAAGCATACACTTGATTATAGTGTTGATGGGCAAAAGAAATTAGAAGTGAAGGAATTCTGCATGACTGTTAAACAATAAAGCTGTAGGAATTCCTATAAAATTACCTCATGTATTCTCTTCTTTTTCAGCAGAGCTGGTATCATTACAATAGAGTCATTCATTAATACAAAAATCAGAGAAATGTTGTTTCACTTGAAATAATGATATGTGTTTCCCTGACACTGATATTTTAAAAACAATACATATGGGAAATGAATGAGTCACCAGTTATGAAAAGATGTATCATTCAGGAGAAGGGAAGCACATGGCAAATTTAAAGGAAGTGGTTTCAAGGCTGTAGTAAGGGCAGATGTCATTTGTAGGGGAGATGGGAGAGTGCATAGATTAATTTCAAGGCATATTTGTATATTTCATAAGTGCACAAGCAAACTTCTTGACTGTTTCTTGTGAAGTGCTCCCTTTCCTAAAGAGTGGAGATTGCTGTTAGATAGTTAATTAAAGCAGTGCAATGTGAATGTCCAAACACCAAAGTACCTGAATATCAATGTGAGTCTCAAGAGCTTTTGAATTTTTAATTTAACAGGGTTTGCTCAGATCACAGTTCAGAGAGCTGATGATACAATAAGATTGAGAAACCCTGCAAGGAGTTCACTGTAGTATTATAGTGAATTTTATATGTTACAATTTTATATTAATTTGAATATTTACTGCTCCTTAAAATTTCATTCTTTATGTAATCTGCAGATGCTGAGTTCTGCTGAGGCCTTTAAATGAGTCTCATAAATAGATAATGATAGGATTTTTGAAAGTGTTGTGAAATTCAATAAGACTTTGTGGTCTTCACCATGGTTCCAGTTATGAATATAGTGCTGCACATTTAAAGCCTACCTGACTTCATTTTTTTCATTTGCCTTTTGTAGTAGTGAAAAATGAAATAGAACAAAACTCTCTGTCTTCTTGCTCAGATATATCTTTAATGGCCTGTAATTTTTAATAAAATTACTTTTTAACTACTCTTTAATTCTGGATTGCTCTGTATTTCAGAAAATGCCATATAAACAAACAAAAAAACCCCCAGAAAACAAAATAAAACCCAAACAAACAAAGAAACCCAAAGAAGAAATGTCTGTGTATTCAATGATGCTTCAATTGTCCAGGTGGCCCCAGTCTACATTTAAATGCCTCTCATGATATCTTCAGATGTACATGCATATGTAAATTCGGTGACTTTAAATTCTCTGCTAAAATGGGCAACAATTGAGCCATTTTGTTATTGTAGGAAGGCATAAATCCCAGTGGCTGCTGTTACCTTCTAACGTGAGCTGGTGCTGGCCTTGGGGAGCCCTGCAGGGTCCTGCCCTTGTCCTTCCTCACCCCCACACCTGGGCTCCACCTGAAGAAAGGTCAGCCCAAGAAACAAGGGAACTTTGAGGACAGAGGTCTCATCTACATGGCCTGGGGCCAGGGAACCCCACCCAGGACAGGGCAGCGCTCCTGAGCCCCAGGGGAGTCCAGCAGAAGCATTTCCCAGTTCACATCAACAACAAAGCTTATTCTGACATAGCCTCAAACAGCACTGCTGGCCACGTTTGCAAGCAGTACATGATATTTTGATACAGTTTGGCAAGACCTGGTGTCGTGGTTTGAGAGGAAGTGAGTTTTTTGGGATGCTGTGGTCATACTTCCCAGCAAAGTTTTATGACCTTAGTATAACTTTAAGGGAAACAGAGAGGTTTTAGTACTTTTTAATTGATCAATTATTTAATGAACAAAGCAAATTTTCTGGCCTTGGCTGTTGACTGTAAAGAAAGAAAATTTCTTTGATTGTTACTTGATTCCTCTGTTAATATTTTTTGGCTCTTATACGTCATATAAAATTGAATATCATGTCTTTATATAGGAAAAGCTTGATCCTTTTTTATAAAAGCTTGTGTGCACTTTTTATTGCTTTGGAAGGGATTGTTTTGGATATCCTAAAACATAAATTCCTTTCTGGACCTGTTGAAAATATTCTGCAGCAGAAAGAAGAGGCCCAGGTTGCCCTGACATGTGAGTTTCAGATGTCTGGGATTTCTTTAAAACCAAAATGTGGAGTTCTATCTCCCTTCTAATCTGCCTTTTTGGGCACTCTAACTAATAAAGCTCTTCTTATTCTACTTATCCCTCTAATTCTCCAGACACTTGTATTAATCTTTTAAAACTGTAGCTTCAGTGTTTTATCCAATATTTCATAATGCAAGAAAAAATTTTGCTGTTATTACTTTTGAGTTTAGCTCCTTTATTTCACTAGCAGTCCTCATTGTAAGCTAAAAGCTTAGAACATTCTAAAAGCTCCTTACCCATCTCCCTTTGTTTATCATAATTTCAAAAATGTTTATAATTTCTTTCTTTGACTGGCATCAAACTTAGGTGTGGTGACTCAGTGCCTTCTCCCACCAGATGCTGAATGTCTCCAAATTGTTCCATGACATCCTGAGACAACAACATTGTGCTGTGCTGACCCACACTTAATGAGAAGAATCTTTTCCCCCTATATCCATGTGAAGTTTCCCTTGCCAAGCTTGCAACCACCACCTCTTGTCCTTGCACCTTTGGAGAGCATCCAGCTCCTCTTTCCTGCAAGGTCCCTTGGAAAACAGTTAAATTCCTCTTTTTGCCTTCTCTTTTGCGGGCTGACCAAGTCAAGGCCCCTCAGTGTCCTTCCATTCATCATGTGCTTCCCAGTGGTCCTTCCACACACTCTCTCCTGCTTATTGATGTCGTTCCTGAATGAGGAAGGCAAAAGCTGACAGAATCCCCTCCAAAGCCTTGCAAATGCCAGGGAAAAGGGAAGAAACATTTCCTGGCTATATTCTTGCTAATACAGCCCAGTCTCTGCTAGTCTTCATCACGATGCTGACTCATGTTCAGCCTGCTGGATACCACGTTCTCCTGGTCTTTTTGGACAAAGCTGCCCCTTAGTACCTTGCTCACTCCCTGCACAGTTATATGGAGTATTCCTGTCCCAGATTCAGGAATTTGGATTTTAATTTGTTGAATTTCATTACTTCTTTCAGCTGATTCTTTCATTGTGGTTCTTGTGAATGGCAGCTCTACCCACCAGCATGTAAAGATCTCTTTCTAGCCAAGTGCCAGCTGCTAACTCAGTGAGTGCTCTCTCCTTTTGAGGGTACAGAACTTTTATGGAGACCATCAACACCCAGACTCAATATCAACTGACATTAACTGGTGCATAATGTCTTCCAATTCCTGCCAAAAATATCTTACAGGTTTGTTATCAGATTTCTAATATTCAGACAATTCCTTCTTTGAAAATTAACGGTGTGCACATTTGACAAATATCTAGACTGCTCATTGAGGTACATTTGAAACACCATGGCATTGATATATGCAGGTCCAGACTGGCTTTGGATGCCTCCAGCAGTGTGCTTGTCTCCCCAAGTTCATTTAGGAGAATTTTCTGTGATTTAGGAGAACTCGCTGTTGAAAACAATTATTTTCTTGCTTCTTCTTTTGCTAAATGCTTGTTTGTTTCACCTTGTTTTATCCTGAACATTTAGTTTTCCCTTTTGTTTGCATCTTCAAGTTTCCATTCAGCTACATAGATCCTCAAAGCCTAATGTATTCAAAATACATCTCTGTGCCCGGGGAACACAAGAATAAACTAAGAAAGAGAATGACACTTTCAATAGCTTCTGAAATATTTTTTCTCTCATTGCTGACAAGGTCTGCAACAAAGTTCAAGGATCTTTCAAATGTGCTAGCTGAGTACTCAAAGTTCTCATATAAACACAAAGCAGCTCTTACTGCAGAGTTGTATCTCCCAAACAATTTCTACTTTTAGCTAGACGAATTAATTTAAATTTAAAGAATAATTCTTTAAATAGCAATTAATTGGCTATAAAATTTATGCTCCACATTGGAAACAGAAGGCTCATTTCCTTAAAGGCTACTCAGTTCCTCATATTCAATGCTCAGTACTTTGCTTATTTAAACAAAGACATAACACACTACTTGTACACATATAGCTAAATTTCATCAGCCTTGAGGTTCCTTCTGAAAACCACAGTGTCTTGAGATTCCACTGTGACCAATTTGGATGACAACCTCCAGTTTGGCTTTGTCATTCAATAAGAATCTGAAGTCTTCCCAAGCAAAAACATTCCCTGAAACCATGGCCAGGAAAACTTATTTGTATTAAGAAATATAGAGTCCAAACCCACCAAAATTGGACAAATAATCAAGAAACAAAGTCTCTGGTTTTACACTTTTCAGGCATAGTAGATTACTGACTACACCAAATATCATTCTGTGGGGTGATATAAGGACTGCATGGGTCTTGACAAATAAATCCCATTCTACAAAAGGAATACAAAAAATCAGAAGCAGGCTCAGTTCTAAAAGCAGATTTCCAAGGCACTAATTTTTTGTGCATTTGCCAGCAAAACAGAGGTATGGTAATACATGGCTATGTAGGCTCAGTACATGAAGGCTCAAGGATTGATAGAAAAGTCTGGGGATAATGCTGTATCTGGGGTAAATACATATCTGGATTGTATGGCTGCTCCTGCTTTTATTTCACACCTGTTACCAGAAACCAAACATGGAATCAGGGTCAAGAGCAGTACTGAATCCAAAGGACCCCCAGCAATAAAAGTCACCCAGAAATCCAGGCAGCACACATTATAGACAAGATCATTAAAGCAGCATTTCATCTCAAATGAAAACACCTGGGCCAAGTGTGTGCCCTACACATGCTCATGTCAACTTGACAAAAGCTGCTGCAAGGCAAAAAAACCAACAGCAAATGGTCCTTCAAGCACCGAACTTGTTGCTTCATGGAGTTGTTTCCTCCTAAAGAGTTTAAAAATGAATTTTCAGGAGATGCCTGAAGTCAACTGGTTCCCTTTTCTCCAGAAACTCCTATCTGGAAAAGGAGATGTCAATCAGACCATTTTGGCTTTTTAAGTTTTCCTTCAAATCCAGCACTTCATGCTCCTGTCAGTAACTGCGTCTGTTATATGTGGGTACACCCAGTTCAGAGGCAGGGAAACACTCTATTTATTGCTCTATCCCTGGTGCTGCAGCTGAGGGTGAACCTGAGGAGTGCTGGAGCCAAACTGAATGTCCTAAAACAGGAGCCCATCATCAGCTGCTAAGGGACTTGTAAGAAGCTGTTCCAAAAGTGGGGCACTGCAGCATACGAGTGCTTGACACTCAGTTCTTTTGTCTCTGTTCTCCCTTCCATGTCCTCCAGCAGAACTGGATGGAATTGCGCTGTCTATTTTCAGGGCAGGTTTACCAGACAGGCAGGAGAAAAAAATTATCGAAATGAATCATACCAATGGTTCATCTCATCACTCCTGGCTGCCCACGGAAGGTTCTGCTTCATATGAGGATGTTAATCGTTGTTCTCCTGCCCTCTCAACACATCCATTTTAGGCAAGAGAAAAAACTAATCTATAATATTTTTTGCTACCTGGCAATAAATTCTCTCTCCTTTTATTGTGATGCCGTTGAACCCTTTCATAGTTTATGATGTGACTTGATTTACAGAATTCATAATGCCACTAAATAGATCTGCAGCTCTGACCTATAAATACTGAGGTATGTGGCTTCTTCATTTATAAACGGGGTTGGTGATGAGAGCAAATTAGATAAAGTGTTGTGGGCTGCAGGAGGTGTGAACTGAAAGGCTACCACTCTGCCTTCCTAATCTAATCTTAATATTTATCACTCTGCAAGAGAGAAGTCTCCTCCTTTGGTGATATCTGCATTGCAAATCTTTTGAATTGTTAATGTTTTCCCTGAACAGCCATACTGCCCCCTTATTTACTATGAGAGGTGGTGAGGGAGTATGAAGAGTGTAAAAATTGACCATTGTTGATGGTCTTTCTATTAATTCGAATGGAGAGAAGAAAGGCACACATAAAAAGGTACTTTTCTTGACTTATTTCAGACTTTGCACAGAAACAGAGAAGTTCTTATTTTTAGTCAAGATTTACTTGTCTTAGACTCTATATTCCTATCAAAAACATGAAGAATGTCTTTATTTCCCAGAAAATGGCCATTGCATTCATCATTTTCAGAAGTAACTTCATATTACAGTGGTGGCCATCTCTTGCCTAGAGTTAGTAAGGCGTACTAAATATTGAAGAAATGAATGACAGAAAAGAATTACAAAAATTCTGGCCTTACTTGATTTTTATGCCTGTTTTAAAAACCTGTGGGGACAGGTATTATATGACAATGTGAAGGGCTGTAAAAGTTTTCCTGCTACTAGCCTAAGAAATGTTAGTGATGACTAATGCAGCTGTCTCAGACTTGTAATAAATTTTTTGTAGTAACCTATACCATTATAGGTTCTTTTTGGCTACATATTACCTGTAGTACTTCAACCATCTGCTAACACTGAGGCTTTAGAAAAAGTGGTTTTATGGAAATTGGGTGTCATTTAGCAATCTTATGCCAGCAGGTACTGAATGGAAAATATATTGCACTCAGTGGGGAGGCAACTGGGTAAAATCCTGCTTTGGTATATGGTTTTCTGTCTTAAAAAACACTGGAACTTGAGAGGTTCAACTCAAATCACCACCTTCCCTGGCAGAACTCTTAACCTCTTCTATAGCTCTGCTGTGCAGGAAGAGCAACAGGATTATTAGATGCTACATGCAAATTACTGCTCCATTGAAATGGAAACTTGCTGCAGAGGAGGTTCATCCTTCATTCAGGTTGGAAAGCACACTAGAGGATATTTTTCAACACAGAACTAACACAGCCCATGAGTGTCTAATAGCTCTCAGGGCATTTCCTGTAGAACAGCCACAAGACAGGAGAGAGCAAAAAAATATGTGGATGAGAACATGCTACCTAAGTAATTTGGAAACTAACCTTCTGTGTCTCTTTCCATAGTTTCATTCTCTTTCAGAGAACCCATTAAAACTTCAGAGGAAGTGAGGAAGGAACAAGATGTTATAAACCTCTTTGAAATGTCTTGAACTGCTCTGTTGTAAAAACTGAATTAAACGTATGGAAAGCAACTCTTAGGGCTGACTCTCCAAAGCTTTTCAGTAGATACCATTTTTCCTTTGAAAGACACTTCAGAACCTACACTATTCTCTGGTTTTTGAGTGCCATATCACTCAAATTCTGTATTTTCTGAACTACATGATGATCAAGAACTTCCCAGAACTGGAAGGCTGTGCTTGGGACTTTTTCTCTTTTATGTCCTACATCTTCTGGAACCCTATTTCTGACTGAGAGCACCTTACTACTTTTGTAAAAGCATAAGAGATAAAGTGAAATGAAAAGAGGCTTTTAGAGTTTGAGAGAGAGGAAAAAATTAATTAAAATAATATCTAGGCTGAAGTAGAATCAGGGAGAATGGTATCAATAATTCTTTACAATAAAGCTTTTTAATGGGAGGTCATCAGCTAATCAGCCAGGGCTAGCAAAGTGTTCTTCTCTCTACTCAAGTGCCTGAAGCCAGAGTGCAACCAGTCTATCAGATTTTCTTGTCTGTTAAACAAGAGCAGTGTGTAGGCAGCAGCAGTCAGAGGCATCACTGAAGAAGAAACACTTCAGGGGTTTTCTATCTCTTCCCATCTAGGGTTACAGAACTTGGATTTGAAGTGAGCAGATCTCCCTGACCTGCAAAGAAATTTAGAAGTGACACTGTTGAACTCCTTCCCTCTGCCTTTGAATAAATAATGCACTGCTTCAAAATGAGTTGTTTTGGCTCCCCATGATGAGAACTTAGACCTGTTGAGCCCAGGTGAGACCACAGGGGTAAGGCAGATGAGTGAAGGTTCCAGCAGCAGTGAAGACACTGAAATAACAAGAAACAACAAGATCTTCCACAAAAGTGTGTTTCTGGACAAAAGGGTCAGAATCATAATTCAGACTTTTCCTATTGAAAAGTCCTTTGAAATGTCCCCATCTTAAATAACATTGTCAAGTATGTCTGGTTGTCTATGCTTGTGTAAAGATACATTATTTTTGTAGCAAATGAAATCATAACCATAAATAATGGAGAGATTGGTGTATCTCATTGAAATACATACAATTTGTCCAAAATGAGTGCTGTGGTATTTCAAATCTGGGCTAAATTTTGAATGGATTAATGAGACTCAAGTAAGATATTTGAATTTTAGACTTACTTCAGTGATACTTAAATATGTCTCAAACAGGTTAATAAGGAAAGGCAAATCATCATTAAATTGAAAGATGATACACACATTCACACTACTTAAATCAGACCAAATTTATGGGTATAGATGAAGATTTAATAATTCAGATTTCTGACACGTTTTAACATTTAACTCTGGGAAAAGCCACTTCTATGCTGATTGCCTTCATTGCATTTTTGTGGTTAGTTATTGTGCAGAGCTAACAGCAGGGTCTGTGTCTGCAAAGTCTCTATTTTCCCTCCTGGCAAGAAAGATGTGATAGAGTTTATCTCCATTTTGTACAAGTGTGCCATGACCCTACTCAAGCACCTTGTGAAGAAAAGCATTATTTAAAATGGATGTTTTCCTGCTGTATTTACAGAAAGCCACGTCCTCTCAATCCCCTGTTAATCCCCACACCTTGTTTATGTCTGCATAAGTGGTCAGCCTTTTACAGTACCCCAAAGGAATACAACTCCTTGGCTTGTAAACAGATGAAATCAACCAAAAAATTTGCCTTCACAGGTTAAAAAAAAAAAATCACAAATGAAGCACAATTGGAATTTCATGCCTTGTGGAATAAAATTAAATTGTCAAAAGCCTCCTGCTGTGTCCACGGGGTTTGATGTTTATTTATAGAACATCACTACTTAAAACCAAAGGACTGGCTTGGCCAATGAAGAAATGAATGGAAACATGTTGCATAGCAGGCAGACATAAAGAAATGTGAATTAATTTAAAGCAATAAAAACAATTTCATATGAAAGGAAGGGAGAAGAGGCAGAAGTCTTTCAAACCACAAAACCAAATTGTTTGGTGGGTCAGCTCTTACTGTCTATGGTTGTCCCTTCATGTCCCTGGTGGACAAGGAATGAGTGTGGCTATGGACATGCCTTAAGCAAGGACCTGAAGGGTTTTGTCAGGAGGCACCAAGCCCCACTTGAACTGGCAGATTTAGGCCACTTGCCTTCCCCAGGCAAGATATTTTGGTACACCTGAGATCTGTCCCAGAGGTTGCCAGAACAAGAATAACATTGTAGGAACAGGACCTGTTCATCTGGCATAAGAATTAGAGCTGACACTGGGGCAGGGTTACAGCTGGGACTTCTTGTTTGCCGCACCTACGCTACAAAATTTTGTTTGCTCTCGGAAATGGTCTTCAGCTCCTCGCTAAATGGTGTGGAGCAACTGAGAGCAGAGTACCTTGGAGACCTCTCCAGAGCAGAGCAGCTGGCTCCACGTTATAAAGCACACAGCCAGGGTGTGTGGGGTACCTATTTAGCTATCACAAATCTGTGGGTTTTACGTAAAGTTTATTGCAGATGCAAATTTCTCGAGTGATGTGGGCTTTGTTTTGGCATGAAACCTGGGTATGCAGTGCTTGTCCTGGAACGTGGTGTGGGGGCAGCTGCAGACCTGGAGGTGCAAAAATTGCTATGACAGAGTTGAAGTAGGTTGTGCAGATGTACTAAATCCTCCATGCTGCCCACTGGGAGTAGTTCCTGAGCTGGACTTCCCTCAGAGGCAAACCCAGGTTTTTGTTTTCATTTGTTTTTATTAATCGGAGCCTATCAGCTTGTTCCAAAAGAAAGTTGCCATAAGAAAATTAACATTTTAAGCAGCATGAGCAATTAAATGATCAGTTCACCGAGGGATGAAATGGGAAACTAAATTATTAGACAGTGTAGAAGTAGCAGCAATTCTGATATGGCTTCAATAATACATCTACTACATCTTTCAGTTACTTTCATAAATATAAAAACTTTGTCAGTTAACTGTTCCTTGCCCATAAGAAACTTGGAGTATGAGACCAAGGCTTTTCACACATAAATGTAGAGTCTGCTTCAAAGAAGGACAATAAGGAAAGACACCTGTAAAATCAGATGATGAGCAGCTGTACCCTCCTTGTCTAGGCTAGTCAATGACTTTCTGATTGTCCAGATCAGGACACAGCATAGATCTCATTCAGAAATAAAATTCATTCTGTAATTAAGATTCTTTAATAAGGACTCAGAACTGAACAGTGGCAAGCAAGGATTGAGACTGGGGAAGAAGGAGGACTCTGAGGCAGTAACAATGACATTTTCTAACAGAGGGAAGTTCTTGAAGCAGTTTTCCACTAATCAAGTTGTGCAATCACTCCTATAATATTCATGACATTAGAATATTTCCCCTCTTTACTATGTTTCTGGCAAAAGCAATCTTTACTAGTACCTGTTTTTTAAGCCCAAATATTTGTTACTCTGAATCCAGGAAATACTGGTTTGCCTCAAGAAACAGAAGAGTATTACTCCTGTCCTCTCTGGTGTGACAACCAATTTGGTTCACTCTCCTTATCGCTTGAGCCACATAAAAATTTTTCTGTTGCTGAATGGTAATATAATTAACCTAGATTGATTTTCAGGTTAAATGATTTAATAAAGACATAGAAAGAAATCTAATAATCTAGTTAATAAAAAGACATGAAAAACCTTTGTGAAGTAAAAGCTTCCTAGTGCATTTGTCTAAAAATATAAAAATTATACTGCTATATGTAGACTGAGAGTTGTGCCAGCCATTCAATGGTTTCCAGGCTGCTCTTTCTGTATTATACACTTTGTTAAAAAGGCTGCACTGAAAGCGAGGGAAGAACAATATGAAAAAAGAAAGGAATATGAAAAATAAGAGGGTATTTAGGAGAAAAATGGATCTGTACCTGTCCCCAAAGGAGCCTATGCATAACAATTGTTGTACAGCAGCCTCCTGAAAAATATTCAAAGATCCTCCACACAAACCCTCCTGCTTGTCTGAGGCATAGGCAACATCTTCAGCTGGATAATTAGAGGGCAACATGCTGGCAAGGAGTCTGTGTAATCTATATAACAATAACATTAAGAAAAAAGTCAACATTCTGGGGACTATGCCAGCGATCAGGGCATGATAATTGCTATAATTAAAAGCAAGGCAAATATTGCTGGAAAAGTAGGTCATTCTTCAGGCTGTGTATCCCTGATGCAAATGAAAACCATTTAAAGAAGATTGTGTAATGTGATCTAAAGCAGACAAAAGTGCTGCTCTTCCAAGGTTGCTGCAGACCCTTCATTAAATGCCTTTGTTTTCATATACCCCACCAGCAGGAAATGTTTCCATAAACACAGCTGAAGTTGTTGCAGTATGGTACAAGGACTACTGGAGGAGTCTGTTGTAAAAATTCGGTGAAAGGAGCATAATTAAGGCCTATTGTGTGCAAGGATGGTTTAAGGAGACACTGTTACTGCATATTTGAGAGCTGGTGAGCTTAAGTGCTGGGGTTTTTCTGACAGTAGCTCCAGGACTGAATTTTAACACATGTGGCTTTGCACTTTCAGAGACATTGAGACTCCAATCAGTATATAACATCTGTTTGAGCCACCTGAGTACTGGTTTCTGAGGGAAAGGACAAGGCACATTAACAAGAAAACAGAAGGACATTTCCTTGCATCATCTCTAGAAGCACCTGGGCAGCACGCTGACAAAGACTCTGTCCTGCTGGGGGTGTCACTTCCTCCCCTTCTCTGCTCACCTCACTCCCACCACGTGTTTCCCTTGCACAGGACTTGCCTAACTTTATAAAGAGATTGCTGCATCCCCACATCTCAGCCCATGTTATTTCCATCTTCTTCTGCCCTTCCTATCTCCCCCAAAACTGTCTCACTGACTTCTCCCCTGTGTAAATCTACATTTGGTCTGACCACTACAAGCAAGTAACGTCCCTCATGTGCTAATCCTGAAGTTTGTAAAGGCTGCTGGATACAGACATTCTCATGTCTGTATGGAGCTCCTTGTGCCATGAGCCTCATGTTTCCATCCGTGCTTTTTGGGTGTCCCTGTTCTCAGCTGCCTTAACCTGGGCTGGGGATTGCACACTGAGTGCTGAGCAGGGACTCTGCAGCAGTGTGTGGGACAGGTCTGTGCGTATTTCAATGAAAAAAAGAGAAAGTAAAAAAAAATCATAAAGGTATTTGAAACATTGATTGTAACTTTTCAGTATAAGGATCACAGCTTTCCAAAAATACCTACATTTACTTGCTTTCCCATGCCACTGCAAAATTAATTCTGTGTTGAATGCAAGGTTACAAGAATTTTGCTTTAAGTGGGAGGGCTATACTTGAGTCTAAATTGCATTCATTTGAAGGAATTAGCTAACTGTAAGATCTGTTCCTCTTAATTGTAAAGATTCATTGATATCCATGGACTCCTTCACTCTGTATCCAACTTTATTTTAAATATTTTTTACATTTATAATTTACCTAACATAGTGATAGGAGTCACAAGCAAGATTCAAAGTGCACAGATGTTTTACCTTAATAATTAAGATAGCAAAGTCATTCCTCTGTGAAACAATGGGCTTGATTTAGTTAGCATCCTGTAATGAAACTGTTTAGATAATCAATTCAAATTAGGGCATGGAGCTTCTTTGGTAAACTACTGTGTTATTAACCTTAACGATGTCAATGTTTGAAGTTTTCTTTTTCCTGCTATCAAACTCAACTTATTAGTGTCTAAGGTAAAAGTCACAAGTGTGCTTCATACTGAGAAACATATTAATGTTTGTAATTAAACACAACAACTGTCTAGCACAGTGTGAGGGAATTGGGAAGTTTACTAAAATTTAGAGATAGACTACAAGAATGAATTTGTCCTTCTAAGCCTTTTCCTAAAGGTCTCCCTGTTGTTATTTGGCTTAGTGCACTGAACTAGCTTCAATTTTAAAATGCACAAAAATAATTAATAATTATTTTGGCTATACTTGTGTAAATTATATATGCTGCAAAGAAGGCACCAGTATGCAGAACTTGAAAGTGGTCAATCAGTGCCTTGGGTTAACCTTGGCTGGCTGCTGGATGCTCACACAGCCACTCCTCCAATGCCCTGTCCAAGAGCCCAGGGGTGGCACAAAGGGCGCCCACACACCTGCTGCAGTGTGGGCTCCTGCACAGGCTGCGCTGAGTACATCTGCTCCAGCATGGCCCTCCCTGGGCTGCAAGGAAACCTGTGCACCAGCGCCTGGAGGACCTTATCCCCTCCTCCTTCTCTCACCTCAGTGTCTGCAGGGCTGTTTAATTCCTGTCCTGTGTTCCTGTTAGCTACTCTGCAATCCTTTACATGACCACCCATGTTCCCTCTGGCAGCCATACACCACCTGTCTATCTTCTGCTTATGACTTAGAAAAAATCTGAAATATACTTTCTTCTGCTGTTTTTCATAATGATTCCTGACTCTGCAGAGCATTTAGGACAAATCGATTCCACTATGGGAATAGTTGTCCTTATAACTCATCTTTCCTATTAAGTCTTGTAAATCTTAGAGTGAAATGGACACTGATAGAATGATTGATAGTCTCTGCAAGAAAGACTATTCAGAAGTGTTACTGCTCTAGACCTGAAAATTTAGTTATTTTCACTGCTTAGAGTTTTACCAACACACCAAAGCCAGGCAAAAAATGAAGGCAAATCAATTAAAATGGGGCCACTGAAGAGGATAGTTTAAGGACACCAAACCTGATGGCCCTCATTACACTGCCAAAAGAATCCCACAGGTCCCATACAGAGCCTGAGAATTGAAGTTGGAATTAGAAATCACCTCCAGAGAATATATCCCTCAGCAGATCATTTTATGGTATTGTCCTCTCCCTTTCTGCTTACATCCATTTGAATTCCATGAGCTGCAACAAGTTTTCTTTTTTATCAGTATGGCTTTTCCAAAGGTGTACTATGTTTCAGCACAGGTATTTGCAGCAGGTGATTAAGTATCCTCATATTGTGCTTCTCAATATCTAACTGCTCTTCATTTTCTCATATTCAATTCTTCCT
Source organism: Ammospiza nelsoni (assembly GCF_027579445.1). NCBI lineage: Eukaryota > Metazoa > Chordata > Aves > Passeriformes > Passerellidae > Ammospiza > Ammospiza nelsoni. The sequence continues at coordinate 87,774,732 of NC_080634.1, forward strand.
TATAACCCACCTCTGAATGCTATACTATTTTTCCAATAACTTTGTCACCTTAGAGATGCAAATAATTTGGTCTAGGGCCTGTCAATTGATCATCCATTCTGTCACTGAGGACTGCTGTTCTGAATCCAAGTCATATCTTGTACTCCACTTCTCACTGATTGTCTTCTGCAACATCCCAAGCTTTCTTTAACAGGGTTCTGCTCCTTACCATTTTTTTTCCTTACTTAAATCCTCACTTTGTGAAGACCACTTGTGCACAAGTGAGCTATTTCAATTACACCTGACATGAATTTATTCACCCAGATTATCCTACTGTTTTTAAGACAGAGGAAAAGCCAGGTGAAAGTATCCACAAGATGTAGAATACAGAACAATTTTGTAAGAGTTACACTTCTTCTCAATGGAAAAGTAACATGCTGGATGAATAGGCCAGGGAACTTCTGTATTTTTGAAGGCAAAATTCCTGCATCACCCATTTGCTGTCAGCTCCGTGTACAGTAGGAGCTACATCTATCACAATATTTTCATTGCATACTGTGATGTGTGACAAACTGATTAATAGTGTACACAAGTTGTTGTGTCTGTCAGTGATTGAAGCACAATCAGGATTCGCTTATGTCCTCTTTAAGCTGATTCTCTTGGTGGAAGCAGCCATAGTCAAGGAAAAATCCTCCTTGGGGAGAAGTTTTCTGCCTTCCCAGCAGAAGATGCTGCTCTCCCACATTCCAGCACACCACTTCATGAGGAGTATGAGCAGTTTTCCCTGTAACAATGTTTAATGGAGTAGTGTAAGGCCCCAATCAGCTTGCTCAGCGAGACTTTTGAAAGGGCTTACAATGGTTCATGTGCTCTTACAGTCTGTTCTTCAAGTTTTGCCTGAAGGAAGAAAAATCTCCAGGAAAAATCTCTAGTGCACAAAGATGCTTGAATTCTAACAGCTGAAGATCTTTTTGCTCCACTTTAGGCAGGATTTACTGTGGAAAAAGAACAGTATGGAGGCCTCCAGAGAGCTGCAATTCAAAACAAGTGCTAATGCACAAGAAAAGCCTAATTCACACAGATGCAGCATGAGAAGCTGTACCTTCAGTGGTTTTTTGGCACACAAAAAAAAAAAAACTTCCAATAGTTTCTTGTCCAGTTAGAAATAATTTTCAGCATATATTGTCAGTACATTATTTCCTTTCTGTGCTCTGACTCAAAAGGCAGCTCCTCAATATGGAATAATTCAGAAAAACAATAAGCTCTTTCCCTGATCTCTGATTTAAAAATCCGAAGAAATCCAAGAAAGCTTCATTGGAAGAGACACATCTGCTGAAGTTGAAGTGTCAGTACTGCTTCTTCTTTTTTTTTCTCTTCATTTCAAAACACAAGTCAGACCTACTCTCATTTAGCATCTTCTAATTTAAGTTGGAGGTAGTTTTTTTCTAAAGTCTATTACAAAATAAATGTTCTGTCTTCTACAATTAGCAGAGAACACTGGCCAGCTGCCCAAGTAACTAATCAACATGAAACTTTTATCAAGACATACTGCAAAGGATATACACTATTAGGTGCCAGATTCTACCACATTTTTTTTTAAATTCTATCACTCCTGAATGAAAATTTCAGACACAAATCAGTTTCTTGATGTTAAACTTTGTATTATTTGAGAGGATGATAACTAACATAAAATATTTTGAGACCTTGCAAGGAAATATTTTGTAAATGCTAATGTCCTCATGGAAGAAATGCTGTAGAGTTATCTTCACTTATTGCTACCCTACCCTTCAGATGAGCAGAAAAGAGTTCTAGTTTAATTGCACAGCAACACAGCCAGAAATAGACACAGACAGTGACATCTGCACCAGAATTTCTCAGCTAGTTTGAAAATTTCTAACAAGTGCTTAGTACTGTAAGTGGTTCCCTGCTTGGTAGCTGAATGCTAAACTACTTTTGCCTAAAGAAAATTTCAGGTGCTTAAGAACAACTAATTCATCTCCTTTGCTCTATTTTGTGTTTCCTTAGCAATCCAAGCTACTAAGGGTGCTTGTATCACTCTCCAGAGAAGTATTCAGCTCCTTGGTATACTTTATGGAGAAAAGGCAATGGGTGCGTTTTTGTTTTTTTTTTTTGTCTGTGTGTTAGGAGATGCCTCAATTGAGAACCATATAACTTTCTTACCACTCCCCCAAAACTGGGTGCATTGCAAAGTGCACATGGTAAGCAGCCTACACATGCCCTGTTCTAGACCACAGATAGGATTTTTGTCTTTTTATCTTACTCAAGAAGAAGATTTTTCAGCAGTTCCTTCTTCTTGGCTTCTCCTTTTGTATGATCCTTAAAAGAAAAGGGATTCATTAATGCCATTAGCTGCATCCTATCAGGCTCACTGACCAGCTAATAAGTACATGGTCCAAAGATGGTGGATATGATAGTTGGATATGATAGTTATGAAGGCCTCAAAAAGGATTCCAGGTGCTCCCTTGAGCTTTGGGTATCTTCTCAGTTCTCCCTCTGCTCCAAAACCACCACTGTATCTGAGGCACACTGAAGATTCAGAGGTATGAGTAGTCTGTTGGGTCACTGAATTTATAACATGATTTGCACTGTTCTTGCATATAACCTATTGCTATTTTCTTCCCCAAAAGAAGTTGTTACGATTTCTTAGCAGGCAATACTCTACATCAGAGCACATCTGTGTTGATATGTGATTCTAGTCAGACAAAAAAATTTCAAAGAATAATACTCGAACACTTAATTCCCTTCTGCAAATCTCCTTGTGGAGCTCTACAGTCAGATTCCACTTCTCCTCCACGCCCCTGCTCTACTCCCTGATGAGAAATTACATTTTGTTTGGATAGCAGACTTTTTTCCTCAAGGTGTGCCAAAGTCACTGACTTGCACTTCAGTGGCTGGTGACAGCAGCGTGCCCACCAGCTCCTGAGGACTGCAGCTGTTTGTACTCTGTGCTGCTCAGACTTGAATGTGCCTACGGGACCTCAAGGAAAATGTGCATCTGAATATCTGAGGCTGTGTTGTACAATATGTTGTCTGATTTCAACACTGTGGTACGCCAGCTTCCCTAGGAGGTTTCTTAATGCAGTCTTACTGCTCGATATCCTCTGGTGGCTGCATTGCTTGCAGCTCGCTGGGGAGGTGGCAAAGCAAAGCCACTTGAAAACAAACACTGCTCATCCTTGATGGGGAGAGGAAGGAAAGTAAACAAAGACTGTGCTGACAGTGTGACAGGAGGGATCAGGCAGCCTCTTCTCTTCCAGAGGCATTGGCAGCCCCCATTGGCCAGACTGCAAATGCTACCTGGTCCATCCAGCTGTGGCTACACCGTTTAGCTGCCCTCAGTGGAGGCAGCATCCAACACCTTCCATGCACCAGCTGAATGGGGCAGCTTGTCCCAGCGTGACTCTCAAAGAAATGAGGATCTTTTTGAGGAGGCCAGCAATGTCATAATGGCATCATCACCATAAATGTTTTAATCCCATGGACAGAGAAGAAGAGAACGCATTAAGGTAGACAGGGTTATTCTATGATGCTGCTGCTGGTTAAAACCATGTTTTGAATCAATGTTTCACTGCAGGATATTGCCTCCATAATATACTGCATCAATACATCAACAAAGGAGTGTGAGTCTGATACTTCACTGGTCCATAAATCATCCTCCCATCCCCAGCTGTAGAATTTATTGATTAGCAGGATGGTATCTGGGAGGAGAAACAGCTCTCAGGATGGTTTTTTTTCCATAGTGTTTACAGAACAGGCAGAAAGCAAATTTCTTATTTCCTTTTGGAGGAGCATGTGGTGTGTCTGGGAAACAGGACCAGCCTCAGATCTTTCTTCCCCTGGTTCCCCTTGTGCTGCTGTCTCTGCAGAGGCACATTTCCCATCCCCATGGAAACAGGACCAGGAGCACAATTTGCCTCTGCCCAGAGGTCTTGGCTTCTCACAACCCAGGCAGTGACACCAGGGCTCCCTTTGGGATCTGAGCTGCCATTGGACACCTGGACCAGATCCTCCCAGCAGTTTTCATTCCCAGAACCCCATGTTTTTCTCTTCCAGAAGTCCCACTGCAAGAGAGAAAGCAGCTATTATTTCTCCTATGAAGCAATGGGGATACCTGTCTGCAGCCTCTACTACATGTCTACCTAATAACATTTTCTCCCTGGATATTTTTGTCTAATCCAGGGCCTGGGGGGGATAATGTTTTCCATCACATCTGAAGGAAATAGCGCAAAATTGTAAAACCAGGATGGAACTCTCTAAAAATGTCTCTGAATAAATTAAATTAAACAAACTGGATTATTGAAATCCTGTTTCAGGATTTTGTTGTTCGGGAGATGATGGATCCAATGGTCAGTATCTGCCATTTGGGAATGGTGAAATCAGTTGGGTGGGAGAAAAAGCAGAGACAATTTGCAGTGAAGGAAGAAATAAAGTGATGCAGATTCAAGGCCACTGCTATGCCACAGCGGGATGGACTTTCCTGGTGAAAATGTGGAGTCCAATGCTGCATTTGTCCTGTTTAAACATACAAGTAAATTTAAAAAAAATAATAAAGGAAGCCCCCAAGGAAGAAGAATTCCCTTAATATTACCTGGTAATCAGCATTTTATTCAGAGAATTTCCTAACTTTTCATATGACCACAGATCATGCTAGTACAGAGTACTGACTTTCTGGACTTCCAGTGTCTACACAACTGCTCTCAGAAATGCTGTTTTTTCTCCTTCAAGAAGAGACAATATATGCCAACTATCAGGTTTCTTATCCTCATACCTGGGGCCAAACAGCTGATGATTAAAATCTTTCAGCAACATGAGTTCTGAGCAGAGTCAGTCATGATTGCTTCAAAACTCCACTTTGCTCTAGGTGAAATCAGGTTTTAAGATTATTTTCTAGGAGATTGGAATTGGATGTCTTTTCAGATTAGTAAATCAACCACTACATGGATTAAGAGAACTAATAAGAGGAGGTTATCAGTGTGGAATAAAAAGATAGTTAAGGGAAATTTATAAAATATATCTACTGTGAAGTAGTTTCTGATGCAGGAAACCCTTTGCTATAAATGAAAGAACATGATGAGAATAATTCTAAAGAGACCATATATACAACACAAATAAAAAGTATAGTCAAAAGTCCAAAAATGAGCAAATTCCAAACAAGTTTTTGATTATTATAGGATTGGTAATTAAAAAACAGCAAAATTATTTAGGTTATTAGATGAAATGTCAATTTTCATTGACATAACTGAAAGTGGGATCTTACTACTTATTAATTCTCAAAATATTTTGTGCTTCCATATTTAAATTCATAGTACCAATTTCAGGCTTTTATGGAGCTTGACACTTTTAATATTTAATGTTCATAATATTTTAATTGACAAAATTTACTGAGGAAGTCATAATGTAGTAAGATACACAAATTTCCAGCTGTTTTAATAACCATTGGCATCCTTTTTTTTTTTTCAGCAGAATAGTTGGTCTCATTATGTCCTCTTGAAATAGAAATCTGATTTGAAATAGCACCAATTTAATATAGTTCATGGTGCACTTATATGTATTTTACTTGTTTCAATTATTAACTTTGCTAAATGACCATATGGAAAGTGCTTTTTAATGTGCTGTTAATTCCCTGATTTTGTACCATAATACATGTTCTCAGCAAAAAAAAAAGAAGTTGTGTCAGCTTCTATCCTCATGCCATTTTGTTCTGACTCAACTATTTTCATTACAGAGACAGAAAATCCAGCTCAAATTCCTATTTTGTGTTTGTGCAGACTGCAGACAAAGAAGAATAAATAGGTGTTCCCCATCTCTTATCCTCTAACCCCAAGAGTGATCTGTGGCACCAACCCAACCTGTGCAGCAACAGGTCAGTTTTACCTGATCTTTGTCAAAAAGAGCCCTCAGGGAAAATCAAGGGCTTTTAAAAAGACTCTTCTGCCTGTTTCATCTTCAGAGGAACCTCTAAGGAAACGGATGCAGCACTGCCTATGATGGTCACACCAAAGTCAGTTTTGGTTCACGAGTTATGTTCACTTTCCAATTCCATTCCAAATATACTGGGGAAGCAAATAAAACCACACTTTGCAGCTCGTTCCATTCATGCCCGATGAATTTCTTGAAGAATGGAGCCATGAATTTTTAACAACTCTGCAAATATGAGGGAAAATAATGTATTTTCATTTCATTATTTTCTAAGCAATTTGACAAGGGAAGTTGTCCCTGTGCTCCCAACAGAGAAGTCTTACCTCAGCTCAGATTCTTGCTCTGTGTGCCAAGGCAGTATTTCATGCTCCTGCCCTGGTCGATGCCTCACAGAGAACAGAAGAAAGGTTGATGTCTGCTGTCTGTTCCAGATCAATTTTTCCTTCCTGACTGCTTGCCAGAGGAGAGGGGAACATTATAACTTTTCTAACTACTCCAAACTACCTGGATTCCTTGTTGCCTTAAGAGAAAAGATCCTTGAAAAACAAAATGTCAGCTGAACTGCTGCTGCTGAGGGGCTCACAAGTCACAGATTTAGATAAGTCCCATCTTGCTCATTTTTCTCTCTCTCCTCTCTTGAGCTGCACCTGCAGCTTCACACTAATAAATCAAAAGTCAAATACACTGCCTTAGATTTTATCAGAATGTGCACAATTGAGTGTGAGGGCAAGAAGAATCTGCCAGAGTTGCTTTATGTATGTTGTCTGTTATTTTATCCTATTTTGGAGTTCCATGGGTTAAAAATAAGCTGAAGCATCACTTGCTGTGCACATCTGAAAGTAGCTTTAGCACACTCAAGGTCAGGGCTATAATGTATAAATATCCTGCAATATTTAACATATTTTTCAATCTGCATCCCTACAGTATCCCCAGAATAAATAGAAAAGATGTTGTGTTTTTCTGACTGTAACCACTGCTGCTTTTCCTGTTCATTAAAGCTGCATATTTATGTACTTTCTTCCCAGCAACAGTGTCTGAACAGGACTTATATTTTACCTTCACTTTTCTACAGCACAGAAAGCACTATCACTGCTTAAGAGCTAAAAATGACAATGCTATAGCAGCCTCTAGCCATTATTATTTGAAGTGGAATGTGGTTTTCATTTTTGCTGCCTTCTAAGATATGAGCTATTTCTCTGAATATATGTGCACGCACACGTTGTCTCAGAGGAAGAAAAAACTCAACCAACTGCTCAGATCCAACAGTTTAACTAAAAGGTGTTGGTTGATTTATTACCAACCAGTTCCTGTGGCCCCAGTCCCAAGCACTGATCACCATCACATTCCCCCTGAGATGCTGGGGGAACGTTGATGCTGGTTTTTTCCTGGCCATTTAGAGAGCATGCTGTGATGGGAGGAGGCAGCTTGCAGGCTGCTTTCCCTGGCCACAGCAGGGAGCTGCAGGAGCTGGGGAGTCAGGGCATGCTGGATATTGCAATTCCTCCAATGGGGCAGTAATCTCTGGCAAAGAGCTAGGCCGCAGGAGGGTGGCAGCTTAACACCCAGAACTTGGCCGCATGCACACAATAGCCTCTTAGAGGGTGTTTAAATCCTGGCTTCTGAGAAGAACCTTTCATCAAAACAGTGCTTGAGGTGCAATGAGAATTTACTGGACCTAATTTTCCTTTTATCTCAGCAAATTTTTGCTGCGACCTCCCGGGAATGAGGTAAGTGGAGCAATTGAAAGACAGAACAATATTTTGGATAATGCTGCAAATTACAATTTGTAGCAACCTAGGCTGTGATCAGCAAGTGCCTAATCTCAAGCACAGGAGAAATTCCAGTAAAAACAGTCTGTATCCTCAAGTACCCTGCTGGATTTGAGTCTTGGAGACTATTTTCTTCCTATTGATTGATATGTATCCTGAAATTTTCTGGTCACACTGCACACAAACACAGAACCTAATCCAGCTAACAGAAGGTTGGTGTTCCCTTTCTAATCATCATTGTGTGTCAGGGCCATAGCAGTAATTTTATCTGAAAACTTAGTTTATCAATTAATTTCCAGATTTAAAATAAAGTTCTCAAAATAAGTTATTGTCAATATTTTAAATCTGTTTGTTGAAGCGAAAACATGGATTTGATCTCGTGCACTCCCATTTACCTACAGACTGGAGCAATGAAATCACTGTTGTACCAGTTATTTGCAATCATTCATGGTAATTTATCTCATCAAACTCTGGTCAGCTAGAAGCTATTCTGAACATAATGCCCCATGAGTCAGGCTCACTAGTCAGCAGTGGAAAGGAAACCCTGTGGAAGTGTCTCTCTCTACAATGACAGTGGAAAGGGTCCAAATACCACTATAGATACTTGATGTTTAAACATCTTAAACAAACAAGGCTATGAAGACTTAGAACCCCACTTCCTCAGATGGCATCATTACTGAGCTATATTTCTAAATCACTAGGTTTCTATATCTCTAAATCATGTATTCTGTCTTCCCCCTTCTGAAAGCAGTTGAAATTTTGCTCTGAGTTCAATTGAGCTAATGGGAAATTACCTAAAAAGTCCCAAGCACTTTTCTCTCTTTTTTTCATTGGTTGTTAGGGTTATGGCTGGAAAACAGCAATCAAATGCAAAATTCATTACCAATTTTTAGACAATAAAATGTCTATAATATAGGTATCTGTATGTGAGCTGGTGATTAAGACTTTGTTACAGTTAGACTTCAGATTTATACAGACTAAACAAACCAGGCTAGCATTGGTGTCAGCTGAATATCCAAGCTATGCAATTGTCCAGCCTAAATAATGGGAAGATCCAATTGCCTAAATATTTATGCCATTTTAACTATACCCAGTTTCTGCTTCAAATATGGTTGCACCTCCCAGAAGTCCTTGATGTCTCTGACACCCCAAAACATCTCATATGGCAACAGGTGGCACACTGAGATAAAGAAACCAGGTGCCATTGACTTGGGCACCACTGGCTGTGCTGCAAGCTTAGGCACGCACGGACACCCACGTGCAAACATCTGAACTTCCATGTCTGCAAGCTGGAAGAGATCTGCATCTGTTTGTACATGCACAGTAATATGCTGCATCAATTAAAACTTGAATTCACTACTGCTTTCAGCCTCCCAAGGTTTCATTTCTGTGTTTGCTTCTTAACCAGTGCTGCCCGTAGCTCTGGAGGAGGAGGAGGAGGAGGAGGAGGGTGTGAGTCAGGTCTCTCCTCCCAAGGACACAACTGCTGCAGGCTAATTTGTAAGAGGGGAGGCTGGTGGAGCCACTCAAGCAAGTTCAGCTGAATATTTTGTAAATTCAGAGGGCTGGAAAAATAGATTTATTTATTCAAACCTCAACTCAGCACAGACCAGAGAGAAATTAATCAGGCAGCATTATACACGTTACATCTCCAGGCAAGGCTTCTAAAAGAAACAAGTAAAGGAACTCACAGAAACTGGGGTTTTTTCCCTCCCACAAGCCCATTTCAGAATATAGAATGCTTCAGATGTTAAAAATGTAGTTTCTTTCTTGTCAGTGTGATAACATTAGCTTTAGTTTGCTTCCTGCTGCTGTGTGACAGCTGTTGCAGACATCAGTTGGATTGCACAGAACATAAGTTTGTCATATAAATTTAAGCTAACCAATCTCTCATCTTGCTATAAAACCTAACCCGGTCATCTTCTGTGTAATATCTGGTCATTGGAATGATAAAGTTGTTATAACAGCATCTTGACTAATTGCATCCATCAATAAAGATGGATCCTACACAAAAAAAAGCATCAATTAAAACAATCAATCCACAAGAAAGCAGTCACTTTTAATGCATCATTTATCACAACAACCTGGTATTCTTCTCTCCCAGTTTTTAGAAATCTTGTTGCCATAACAACTGGATGTAGCCTTTACGCAGAGTGGGCCAAATCCTGTCCATGGTGACACAGATGTAAATTCAGAATAACTTTGCTAAAATGTCTGGAAAAACAATGGTGCAAATACAATCTAATGGGGCAGAATGGGACCCACTATCTCTTTGTGCTACCATTTTCTTCTGCTGCTTTGCCTTGTCAGGAAGACAAGATGTTTTTCTCTTCTATTCTGAATAAGCTCATAATGTAGTAGAATAATCAGACATAATGACAGGTTAAACAACAAAGGAGTGTTATGTCTTAAATACCATATTAACTAAATTTTTAGTCTGTATATTAACAGGTTTTTAAAAGCCCAAGAAAAGACTAAATATCAGATAGGAATTTATTCTCTCTGTTTAGAGGCTACATCTAAATCATTTAATATAATCAATAGATTGTGTAATAAGAAAATATAATGAAGGTAAGTTCATACTTGTTCAGCTAAACAGAAGATATACATTCTCTCAGAAAAAAATGCCTTGGAGGGTCCTGGGTCTTATCTAGAACAGGAAGCCATGCAATTAAACCCTGTTTATTTACATAAATAAACTCATTGAAACTCATTTCAAAGACATCATAACAAAATATTCTTAGACTCGTCCCTCTCTTCAAGGAAATCCATAGGAATTTGCTGTCATGTCATAGTCACTGAGTGGATCATTACACCCAAATAAAGCAGAATCTAGGAAGAAAGTGTGAATCTTTTCTATTTGGATTGTTCTACAGAAGCCTTTTCCAGGCTACCAACCAAATAACATCTTAATTAATTATAATAGCAATCAGAAACCCAGTTGAACAAGTGCTTTGGAACTTGGTAGAGATCAATCTGGTAGACACATAACCTAATGATAATTTTAACACCCATTCCTGGTACAAAACCAAATTATGCCACCAGGAAAATTCTGTGAGTAAGCTGGACAGAGGGATACGTGGAATTTAAAAGGCAAGGAATTCTTTACATTTAGTCCACAAAAATAACTATCCTGCAAACTTCTATACATTAGAGATATATTTTCCCTTATTAAAGTCAAAAAGTATGGAGCTGCCATCCTTGACAGTAAATAGTTCATCACATTTGAAGGCTTTCTCTGGGTGAAAGGAGACTCAAAGACCTGAAAAACCTGGCAGCAGGAAGGGAGGTGACTCGTTACACTCAGAGCAATCTTAGAATAATGTCATTTTGGAATGTAATTTTGCAGGCAAACTCAATAGCTGGCATTACTAGTGCTCAGATGTCACTCTGAAGATTGATGCATCAACATTGCACTGAGGCAGTACAAGAGCCTCAGAAAAATAGATTAGCAAGGCTTACTATCCAGTGAAAATGTAAGGTTATAAAGTTAAAAAATGCACCTGGCCAGAACATCAAGAGGTCAATTACTTTGTCTATTTGCCCAAAGGCAGGATCATCTCTAACTACATCATTCCAGATAGCTTTTTATTCTGCTTCCATTCAAAGACCTTCAACAAAGATGTTTCACAATTTCAGCCACTTAATTTCAATGGTTCGTTATCTTCATCATTAGAAGGTTCTATGGTGCACTTGAGGGTGTGATTTCAGCATGGATAGGTACTGCTGCAACACCTTTACTGCAAGATCAGGCATTAAGAGCAGTGAAACCATCTTGACACAGGCTGCATTTGCTGAGCTTTGACTGGATGTCCATTAATAACAACAGAAGCCCAATACAGTTTTGCTGGTACTGATCAAAATGAGTTGGTCTGCTGTATTTTTCTCCATCACCTCCCTTACAGTATGGGTTTCATTTTATTTTCTTTGGGGCCAGAATGTTTCACAGTTCCCTCTTACAACTGCTGTGGCTAATGGTGAACACTATGGTTTCCAAGCATTTTTCCAGAATTTTTCAGATTGATTCAGAATCAACTGTCAGGTGCCTGATGAGTATTGTACTGCTCAGTGTGTGTACTAGTGCGCTTGTTTCAGCTGGGCTAGAGTTAATTTTCTTCGCAGTGGTTAGTACAGACTTTCTTTCCCCAAGCCCATGCCTCTAAACAGAAACAGAAACAGAACTAGTAAGAAGATGACAAAACAATAAGATGAAATAAATTCTGTCATGTTTCATGGCAGACTATTTTTGTGAGTCTGTGCAAGGAATGTCACTACAATACACCACAAGAGGAAAATTGTATCATTTCAGAAAAAAAATTGAATCTAGATTGGGAATCTAACTTCAAAACATTGGATGTTGAAAGGAAACATTAAAGCACAGAATCAAATTTGATAGAGGTACTTGGCTAGAACTGAAATGCCTCCCACAGTGACACCAGTCCTTAAAGCAAATTCTGAATATCAAAACAATAGTAAAAGACCAACACAACTTTTTGAAGTCTGGGAAAGTGCCTAAATGATGGCAGATGGCTGATATTAACATGGGTATAAGGCCCCACTGGCAGCAAAATCTCTTCTTGGCATCTTATAACTGCATGGTGGTAGTGTCTATGCTCCTGTCTGCAGGGTCATCTTACCAGACCCAACCAAGAGTGAAGGTAAAGGGCAGTGAGTGGAAAGATTATAATTCAAATCGTTGCTTCAGAAGCAAGTGTTGGTAGGACCTTTATGACAGATATGGTAAAAACAAGGCCCACACTTGACATTACTGGTAAAAGACTAAGAATAGAAACATTGGCTGTGAATAAAGAACCACTGACTCTGTTGATAAAAATGGAGAAAGTATCCTACTCACAAAATTTAAAGACTAAATCCATCTAAAAGCCTCCAGCCAGGTTGAAATTCCTATGTTTGGGAGTCGGGTGGTCTAGGCTAGGACTCAGTATGGTCAGGGGAGGAGAATTATTACTGCAAGGCAGCACTGACCTCACATGCCTGGAAGGTACCTCCCCCCTTTCATCTTATCTAGAGGAGAGGTTGTGCTGGTGTTTGCTGGGGCACCAGGATGAGGGAAGAGGTGAGAATGTTGACTCCATGTTTCAAAGGTGGTTTCATTTATTATTTTATGATATATATTATATTAAAAGTATACTAAAAGAATAGAAGAAAGGATTTCATCAGAAGGCTAGCTAAGAATAGAAAAGGAATGATAACAAAGGCTTGTGACTGACCGTGACAGTCCGGACAGCTGAGTGTGATTGGCCATTAATTAGAAACAACCACATGAGACCAATCACAGATCCCCCTGTTGCATTCCACAGCAGCAGATAATCATTGGCCTCTCAGCTTCTCAGGAGAAAAAATCCTAAGGAAAGGATTTTTCATAAAACATGTCTGTGGCAGGAGGTAAGGGAACTTTCAACATAGGCATCTCAGTTCTACTGGGAAATGATCAGGGAACAGAGTCAAATCTCTATCACTGACCAAAAGGATGATTTTATCACAGTGTGAGTACTTTCAGAGGAAGAAAATGGGAAGTGCAACAGAGCTCTCCAAACAGAGTGGAACGACATCATGTGGACCATGTGGCATGAGGGTGATTCACCATGTGCCCAAAGGAACAAGGGGGTTTTAGCCCAAAAGCTTCAGAGGAGCTGGCCTTCTAATGCTTGCTGAGTACAACACTTAGTGCAGTGGCACCATTCTTCATTGGTCATTAGACACTGCTGTCATAAGTGTGATGAAGGGAATCTTTATTTTATAACCCTCTTAAAACCAGACCAGATGCCAAATATGAGTCTTTACATTCTGTAATGCAGCAGTGAGTAAAATTATGAGACCTATAAATTAGAAGAAATCATCACTTTGAAAAAATAAAAATAGAAATGAAAGAAAATATGCCTGGAAGGGTTTCAAGACATTCTCTAGCCTACCTTCCCTTCCCAAGTCAGGATCTGCTCTTTTACTTGACATTCCTAAAAAAAGTTTATCTAACACCTACTCTCAAAGACTGCTACTAATAAAGACTTCACAACCTCTGGAGACAAACTATTTCCAAATTTAACTTGAAATTCCCCTGAAGGAATTTTAAATGGTTCCTTCTAGCCGTAACATCTACACACATTTCCATCTTTTTATTCCCCTTCTTTTGAAGCCAGCTCCCTATTTCAAGGAACACAAATCTGATTAAATCAGTAATATACTAATTTATACTCTTCACAGCGCTGCTGAAATTATTCTTCCAACAGTGCAAAACTCAGCATGTAATTAAACCTGTAAAATTCTATCTTAATGCTGAAAATTTTGTTTCAAAGGTTTCATTCATACAGACCTGTTTTTTATGCCCATCTTGATATCCCTAATATGTTTCTTACAGTTTGTCCACATTTTATAAAGTCAAATGATCTATTACCTTCTATCTCTTCAAACTAAGTCTTCAGTAATTTTCGATTACAACATAATTTCTCTTCCATATTTTTTTAAAAATGACTTTCAGCTGAACTTCTTTATATGGCCATATATGTGTAATTACTATGACTCTTACTGAACCAGCAGCTTGCAGATTATTAAGTGGATTCTGCTCCTCCTGGTGTCATTGGGAATTCTGCCATTGTCTTCAATAAAAGCAGGACTAGACCCCTGAAAGAGCCATAGTATTGGATAATTCAAAGCTCTGGTGAGATTTGACACTGGTATATTGACAAGAGCTTGGTTTTTTGCTTAGGGTATCTTAATTGGATTAACCAGTCACTTTGTTTTGTGTAATGATTTTATATCTCTGAATGCAATTTGCTATGATTAAATAAGAAATGTTTTTCCTTCTTCAATTGACACCAACAAGAACAGTAAGTAGCTTTCAGTCAAAAGTATAAATTCCAACTGGCATCTCTTCATGCACCAGAAATCTTTGGGTGAAAAAGGAAACAGGGTGAGTGTGAGGAAGAAAGAATTCGGTCTGGCAACTGGGAGTGCAACAAGAATTAACCCAATCTATTTCTCTTTCAGGTTTGTGTCTCAGGCAGAGACAAAAAGGATTCCAAAGGTTGCACCTGCACACCCTGCTCTGGATAGATGCCAGCTTCACAGGTGTGTCCTCTTGAACCCTGTGTGGTTCAGTGTGATGCTGTTGGTTTACACCAGCCAGGGGTGGACAGAGGAAGGCTGGTGAACAGAAGACAGCATGAAGCTGAGGTGGGGGAGGTTCAGGTTGGATGTCAGGAAAAAGTTTTTCACTCAGAGGGTGGGTGGGCACTGGAAAAGCTGCCCAGGGCAGTGGTCACAGCACCAAGCCTGACAGAGCTCAAGAAGCATTTGGACAACACTCTCAGGCACATGATGTGACCTTTGGGATGTCCTACACAGGGCAAGGAGTTGGATCCTGATCCTGATGGGTGCCATCCAACTCAGAATATAGTCTGATTCTCAGACATTTGCTGCCTGAGCTGAAGTTCAGGCCCTTCATAAGGCAGCAGGTGAGACACTTCCACTCGCAGTTTTTGGGATAGTACTTGGCTTAGCTCCCACCTGCCACAAGTAGCTCTGGCTGATCATTAAGTTAATCAGATTTAGGTGCACTGCCCTAAAAATCAAGCCAGGTTTCACCTCTATCATGAGAACAGAGGAAGAGGAAGGAGATTGCCCTTACTATGACATAACTACAACTTCCTTTCCATCTTGGAAAGAGAGGATTCAGACTGGCTCCACAGGACCAGGCTGTCAATGACCACATGAGATTCAGTGGCAGGTGCTAATGTTTAATCCAGCTGTCAAAATTCAAATAAATTCCTTTGGACTGGGCTCCTGGGGTCAGGTTTTTCCCTAGCATTGAACTATGTTGGCAAGGGAAATTCTATTTGTTGGCTGAAAGACTGTAGAGTGTCTAGAAAATTTTTATTTATTTTATTAAATACTACTTATTTTAACTTTATTTACCATGGAAAAACATGCTCCAGAGCAATGTGAAATCCAGTTTACATTGTCTTAAGCAAGCTGCATATTGGCCAAATAGTCTCTAAATCATCAATATGCTATCTCACTTTTCATCCATAATTTCTTCTGACCAGATTCAGGAATACTTGGCCCAATAATTTCCCAGACAGTGATCTCGTAAGTGATTAAAATGCCTTCTTGGTCATCATTTATTCAGATTACAAAAAGAGAAACAATTTAACATTTGCTCAAACTTGGGAATTCTTCAAACAAATTTGCATGAGTTTTTTGCTCTTGTTTTGTTTTCTGTTGAAATAGATCCATTCCGATATTCGTGACATAGAAAAATAATCATCCCACCAGTCTTGAAACACATAAAAAACTGGAATTCTACATCCCCCTGCTGGAAAGATATTTTGAGTATGTGTAAGGCATTACACCACCACCCAATCCTTGCTAACCTGGCAGTTTGGAAAGCAAAATAGGCTGATACCTATCGAGTTCCTCCACTTTCTCACCTGAAGACTCCACCCATGGGAATTCCTTTTGGAGAAACTTGCCATTTTTACTTACAAAATACACTTGTCTAAGAGCACAGCATAGGATTGCTGTAGAATTTTTTTTTTTTTTTGTAGGATTTGACAAACTTAAATATTTACAGGGTAAAAAAGGTAAAAATCAGAGCTACCAAATTAAGGTGATAAAGTTACCTTCAAAATCTTTATGATGGAAGAAAAATCTTGTCAAATGACTGCCACATGCTAACTAAATTTTGCAAAGAAGTATTTTTTAATGGCTGCCTGTTAAAAGAATAAGAAAGCTGGGTAGTTGTTCTGGGGTTTTTTCCTCCTGAAAGATACTGCTGTTGCAGGAAATTGTGTTGTTTCTTGTGTAGAGTGAGTTGGGACATCCATCAAGATGAATGTGTTTACGTGCATACCTGGTGGCGTAGTTTGAGGCGGTATATTGTAGATATAAAACTCTGATCAAACTTATAAGACAGGAAGTTTTTGTGCAATAATTGTATTTCTTTGTTCCTTACTAAAATCAGAGCTGCTGCCTGGAAGCATGCAAGTATTTAATTTTGTCACATAATTCCCTCAATTTCAGGCCATGGTAAGTAGCACTTTTGTACATGTCAGCTGTCAATTCCCATTAGAACATCCAGTTATTACATGGTTTAGATATAGCTGCCTGACAATTGCTGCTGTATGTTGTGAATTCATCCCTCCAAAAATGGCAGAATAAATTGAATAGTAAGGATTCCGTATCAATTACCTCAACCTGTGAAATGATAATTTCTGAAAGCTTTATCATGTTATCAGCTTTTGCTGGAGAGGATTTGCAGAGCACAAGGGAAGAGCCTTGGTGGAAAGGAGATAAATCTCCTCTGACCAAGTGAAGAGAGACCTCTACAGGTGTTTGGTTTTCTCAGTCCAAAGACCTTTGGAAATCATTCCCTGAAACTCTCAAGCAAAAGATGTGCCCAGGGTTCAGCTGCTGAGTCAGAGGTGTCGGGAGAAGATCCTTGCCATACTCCCGAGGGGAGCTGTGCTGCTCTTGGTGCCCACTTCAGAGCAGCCCTCCTGCGTTCCCCTGGGGGGCTAAGCCCCATCACAGAGGATGCACAGGGGGATGTGTCAGCAAGCAGCCCCCAGACCACAGCCAGAGGGGTGGGAAGCCACGTGGTCCAAACACATACAGGACTGCTCCTCCCTGCAGAGTGCAGGGTGTGCTTGGCTCTGTGCAGGAGCTAATTAAAGGCCAGACAAGCTTTTAAACAGCCAGCTTCCTTGTGCTTCTCTACCAGGCACACTGGGACTCAAGTTACTTATTATTATAACTGTTTTGTAGTATGCACTAAGGCCCCGGAGACAGCATAAATAGAAGGAAGCACACAGTCCTACAGTTTTGCAGAACATAATTTCTGATGCTTCTAAGGAGCTAAATCCATCTGCATAGCTAGCAGTCCCTACTGACAATACTCTTTGCTGCTTGAACAGCACGGTAGGGTGTAACCTTGTGGCAGATTTTTTGTGTACTTTGGGAAGCATGCTATCTTCCTCCATTACTGAGCCTTATTGACAGAACTAAAAGCAGCCTAATGGAAAGCATGAACATCATTTACAACCATACTTTCTGCACCAGTATTCATATCATTTTTCTCGCACATCTATCAAAAAGTCTTCTTGCATCACTAAAAATGCTGGGTAATAAATGAGAGGTAAGAGAAGAAAAATGTGAAATGGTATTTCTATGACAGACATAACAATGGAAATGTAGAGCTAAAAGCTGCTGATTCTATACAGAGCTTAAGCTTTTAAGATTTATATCAGCTTCCTGTCTAAATTTCCCTGAGATCATTATGTTTTAATCTGTAAGTACCAATAAAGAAACTGTGACTGGGATAGACACTGGAAAAAGTAAGGCCAAATTAGGAGCCATATTTACTTTTCACAGTAACTACATGTGCCCTGGAAGATCAGGATTCTGATGTTTTTCATGCACAAACAGGATCAACAGGTTGATATTGGACACTTTTCAGTCATCAAGTGTAAAAATATTTATTGATGGAACTGCATGCTGGGTACTACTGAAAACTAAATGTTTTGTTACAAAGATAAAAGATGAAAAGACAGTACTCCAGGGGAAACAGAACTAAGAAAAATAAGAAAGTAAATAAAACCTGACCAAACAAAAAGCAAAGGATTCTCTTGTTTCTAAATTTGGTTTTCTCATTGGTATCTCCACAGGCTGCATAGTGTTGCTATTCCTGTGTGCACACTCTGCCCCAGGAGATATTTGGAATTGCTGTATATATCTGTACATTATTTCTGACTGTCTAGGACGTGCCTGCATCAGATGGGATTTCATAAGACCTCTGTTAGAAAAACTCACAAACACAGCGTTGGTGTCTTCAGCAGGCTGCCTGATCAATTCTCCCCTCACCTCCTCAGCTGTAAAATAGATAGAATAATTTTGCCCTGGCAATAGTAAGTTTCTCTTTTCTTACATCATCTGAATTTTTTAGGAAGGGTATTATGAGCAATTAGATAAAGGTCCTTGCAAATTTCCCACAAATCTAAATACTGATCAGCAAACAAGGAAAAAATATTACCACAACAAGATAATTATATAAATATACTCCTTGGTCATGGCCCATATTTACAGATATGCTATACTATGTATTACTATGTTCTCACACACTCTTTTATTTTTTAATGAGTTTGACTAAGTAAATCCCTCTGCCGCACCACCATTACTTCCAGAATCAGCTGGAGAAAGACAGATCTGCTGCTGTTTAGAGACAGATCTAGATACAAGATGGGGGCTCATGCATGTGGACCCAAAGCACCGACCTCAGGGACCTGCAGGCATCCCTGGAGCATCCCCTGGAGCATCCCCAGATAAACGGCTGGGAGTGATACACCACGGAGCACTCTATGTAACTATGTGCCATGTGTCACTGGAAAAGGTGTAAGAGGATCTTTTCATTTCCTATCCTTCAGAAAATGCCAGATTCTGGTCTGCTTAGTCTTGCTGCCTCTTTTTTGCGCTGTATCTGGATTTCCGACCCCTCGCTCTGAGGCTGCTTTTCAAGCGAGAGCCTGCACTAAGCCAGTGTCAGTGAGAAGTGCAGGAATCTGCTGTTTCCCTACTCATGAAATTTGCATGGCTCTTGCACCGCCAGACACTGCCTGTGTTTTTAGGGCTGTGAAAGCTAAATCAAAATATTCACTGTAGCGCACGGTGCTAAGCATAGCTATAGCACATTTCACGGTCAGAGTTTACCTGGCTGCCTTCTTTCAAAAGAGGGCTGAAATTGTCATTTTTAGAAAGTAACTGCTGATTTGGGTCTGTTAGCTCCACCTGAGCACTAACAAACAGCTGTGCTGGCTCATAGGGCTGCTTCAGAGGTGCTTGGGGTCAGGCATCAAGTAGAGGATAGGTGCTGTGGGGAGGGGACAAAGGAGCTGGGCACCCAGTTAGTGCTGTGGCTTTTACAGCACACTGTAAGTAAGACCCAGGCTTTTGTTTCCACCAGCCTAATGATAGGCTGCTAGAGCACTTGAAACTGCTCCATCATGACAAAGAAAGCTGTGTTCTGTCCCCATCTATCTCTGCATGACATCCCTGCAAGCAGCAGGGTTTCAATCTGCTTGCATATTTCATCATGCAGCAACACTTCTCCAAGCCAACATGTTGGCCAGTGGATATTTATAATGATACAATTACTCATCATTCAGAGCTCAGTGTTTCCCTGTAGACTCCTTAATATTCTGTAACTTCATATTCCTGTGGGTCCACTCATTTCAGCCCACCCTTTCCATTACTTTCAATGGAATACTCGAATTTGATGCCGCGTATGTCTTGTACTTTTTGATTTAGGTGCTAAGGGTCAGCAACAAAGTAATTAGCATCTACAGTGATCTGAATCTTGGACACTAAATTTAAGACTGTCATTTACAAAGAAACTACTGAAGTATTCACATAATTTAAAGACAAGGGACATAGCTTGAGGTTGTAGAACCGAGCATCAGTCTCAAGACTGCCTGAAACTGAAGCCTGTATGGGATACATGCTTTAACCTCCTAGTCCCTACATGCCTTGAGAGGCCCAGTTCCAGCAGACACCATTTCAATAATGTGACACTCAGACACATTAACTGGCGAGCACTCCAGCTAACAAGCCAGGAGTTACCCTGAATCTGCTTCCCTCTAATTCAAATATATCATCAGTCAGCTATCATCTAGCTGACTGATTATTTAAATGAATTATACTGTGACATCCTAATATTTATACATGCACCCAAAATCTTCTCCTTCAGAAGAGCTCAGCAGTGACATGAAAGCTGTCGTAATCAACCAAGGGAGCCAACAGCTAATAAGACATGCCACAGCATATCCTGTCCCAGAAAGTCATTGCACCCAAACTACCCAATCCTGTCCAAACATACTCAGTGGCCATTGTTTATGTTTCCTGAAGGGATCTAGCAATTACCTGCATTTATAGATATTCCTTATATGGTTGTACAAGAGATATAATTTGCAAAATCTATGTTTTTCAAAGGTTTTACAATTTAAACCACTCTAGTGAATTCTCAGAGAAAATATCATCTACTGTGTCTAAAATCCAATTAAATAACAGCCTGGCCACACTTCTTGTTCAAACCACAGTTAAGAGCAGAATTAATGCTCAAGCAGACTTCATATTATTATGTAGAGGATCAGAGTTCTGTACCTGCTAAAGCTCATGGTAGAAAAGTATCTGTAGCCCTTAAAAGATTGAGTATTTACATTCTAAGGAAAGACCTGAAACAAGTTCAGCTGCAGGGTGGTAAACCTCTGTTATTCTATTACACAAAGCATATCAGAGTGCTGTGCCATCCAAACAACATATCTGTCATCCTTTAGATTTACTGTCATATGTAGAGTCATGACTATAGCAAAAAAAAGTGTAATAAATCTTATACATTTCATATCTCATGACAAAACAGATTGATCTATCTGTGGATTGCTCTAGGGGCACAGTAAACAGAACAGTGATACCTAAAGCCAGATCTCTGTTGCCTATAGTTAAAAATGGAAATATGAATCCAAACCAGAGCCCTAAAATGGGAGGATAATGAACTCAGGAGTATGGCTGGTCATGAGAAAAGAAAAAAAAAAACTCAGAGGGAAATTACATTCTAGCCTGACTTTTCAGCCTCAGCTGGGAGCAGGAAAGACACAGTTCTGGGAGCTTCTCAGCACCTACCAGCCCAGGGCAGGATGCAGAGGCCAGTGCGAGCTGACCTGCAAAGCCAGGAGAACATTGGAATAGCACAGGAAGTTTCTTATATTAAACATGAACTCAAGAATCTTGCTATATTTTTTTACTTTATTTCATAGTAGCAAATTTGTTGTTTTTTATTAGCAAGTCATTCTATCTCTCAATCTTGCTCAGTGCTAAATCTGTGACTAGGATAACACTGGCTTGAACATGCTCTCCCCATTTTTGGAATCATTCTTCCAGTGTGGAAAACATTCTCTCTGCCACACTAAATGGCAAGATTCTCAAAAACATGCAGTGTTACCAACCCTGAAATGCAGATGTTAGCAAATTTGGAAAAAAAGTGTCTTTCTCAGCAGAAGTCAGCTTGAGTATCTTAAGAAAAAGGCAAGGTAATGAAAGAATTAAATGTATGAGTCACTGTAAGATGAATCTGTGAATCTCTGCTGCCTCACAATTCTTACTTTCCTAGCTCTGGATTGTTTATAAAACTCACAGAATCACAGAACCAGTCAGGCTGGAAGGGATGTCAGTGGGGCACCTGATCCAACCTCCTGCTCAAGCAGGGTCATCCCAGAGCACATTTCACAGGATTGTGTCCAGATGGTTCTTGAATATCCCCAGTGAGGGATATCACCAGCCGGGGGTGTATGCACAAATCACTAACGGGACAGGACTGCTGTGGAACGTGCCTTGAGCTGTTTTATTTTTCAGCATCAGTCTCATTACATGGTTATGACAATGGGAAGATGCCACCAGCTCACCAGATCCCAGGCAGCAGACCAAGAACTTAATGTTACAACTTATAAAGTAAGTTTTTTGACCAATCACACAAAGCAAAAGCATATTGACAGCATATTGACCCTCTGATTTTGTAGAATCCCACAAGGGAGACTCCACAATTTCTCTGTGCAATCTGATCTCATGTGCAATCAGTCACACATAAAAGAAGTTCTTCCTCATGTTCAGGTGGAACTTCCTATGCCCATCCACTTCCTGTGGAACTTCAGTTTCTGCCCATTGCCTTTTGTCCTGTTGCTCAGCACCACTGAGAACAGCCTGTATCCCTCCTTTTGGCACCCCCTCTCTGGGCATTTGTGTACACTGATGAGGTTCCCTCTCATAACCAAGACTGAGAAGCTCTAAGAATCACAGAGCATATGAAGGAAAAGCAGCTTTTAAATTAAATTCTTCACTGGGGCATTACTTTTTACCTGCATTCCCAAGGTAATTAGATGTACTTAATCACTACCTGAGTGCCTGTGTCTCTCCTGCCTCCAAAACATTGTCTGAACCTTTTGGTCAATTTCAAAGAAACCACATCTGATTAAAATTCCCAAAATCTCCATGAAAGAAGATAGCCAAGAGGGACTTCCTGAGGTCCTTCCTGAAGGAGAAGGATAGCAGAAAGTGGCAGGGCAGGGGAGGAGCCAGACACTTAATGTTATTTAACTTCAGGGAATTCCTTTGTGAGAGCACCATGATGCCAGCCTTCTCAGGCACCTCTTTGGACAGTCAGGACATGGGGACATGCAGAATAAAAGCCTTTGGTGCTGCCACTTATAATTCTTCCTAAGCCGGTGTTTCATATTTCATTATTATCTTTATCTTTTACCTGGACTCTTTATATCTCTAGCTGTAACCATTTGTTTCCAGTCCCCTGGTTCTTTAAATAAGGCTGTCTAAATGTATTACTGTCATTTTTTGCTATTATTATTTAATTTAATTTTTTTTGTGATGTAAGCTGCAGGCATAGCTCTAGCCATTATATGACTGTTTAATTTGAAGTAGAAATGTACATAAAATAGTTTCTCTTTCCTTTCTTTTGGGACTTACAAGTTTCTTCTAAATTATGAATGCTTCCAGCTTGTTTTTCATTTAAGATGTAATTGACTATCTGAATAACCCTCAATTTTCTGTCAGTTGGGTTATACAGGAGTTCTAAAGTCTTGTGAAGTTTTTGTCCAAGGCTTCATTTACCAAGCTGATTTGGATATCCTTATATGAAGGTCAATGGTAAATGGAAAAATTCCTCTTTTGCTGGCTCCTACTTTCAGACAGAATTAGATACTTTTGAGCAAGGGGAAATATTTTACCCTGAACTATATAGGACATCTAAATCATGTTTCTAATAGTTTTAGCAACTCATGTGATTTCCCTTGAAATCTTTCTGCAGTAGGTATATGCCTGGGTCGCAACACATTTCAGAAAAGGGGATCTGCAACATTTCAAACAAAAATTTCTAGAGATGCCTTGGCAGAGGGGTCACAGGTATGGGTATGCTATTGTCTCTCATCTGTAAAGGAAAAAGAAAGATTCAAGCAGCGGACAAAATCCAAGAGTATGCCTAAGATGGAGGGTAAGATCAGCCATTTCATGTCAGGGCAAAGAACTCTCATTGCTCTGCACATTTATCTCACACTGGATGCAACTGAGAGGAAATTTCCCAAATGAATGAAGCCAAAACTGCACATTTCTCACAATCCTGTGTGTAACTGTAAAACTGCTTCTTAGTAAAATGCAGCAGTTAAGG
This sequence comes from Ammospiza nelsoni, assembly GCF_027579445.1. Taxonomy (NCBI): domain Eukaryota; kingdom Metazoa; phylum Chordata; class Aves; order Passeriformes; family Passerellidae; genus Ammospiza; species Ammospiza nelsoni. The sequence continues at coordinate 87,798,654 of NC_080634.1, forward strand.
AGAATAATTTTATTTATATCTGCCCTACTTCATAGTCAAATACACAATTCATTATTCAAATATTCCCTGCTCAAGATGAGGTATAACTGGGAAGGAAGAAATGCTGACTAAATAGGTCCACAACTGCATCTGTTTCTTGTGAGCAGCTGGAGGCAATGAACTGTTATTAATTTTATTATGTATTTTGTAGTTGCCAGAAGCAAGTTGGATGTAAAGCTCTAACTAACAAGGTGTATGGAGAGGAAATGGCCTCCCTGTTGTTGGTTGCAGCTTCTCAGTAAAACTCTTTTTCTTCCTCTCCCGCTTTAACCTGTGTGAACAGCAAGTGAACATTCCTGAATATTCCAGTCATTCTTAGGATGTCAAAACAGTCCCAACTCTGGGATCTTCTCCCTTGAACCTACATGGCTGAGCCATCAAGACCAAACATCAAATGTTGCAGGAGTGGCAGCCTACGAGTCCTTTCTGTTCCTGTTTTCCTCGAATAAAATCCACGGTCATTCCAGTGCTCTTTCTTATCACCAAGAGCACGAAGTTCATACCTCAGAGACAATCTCTATGGTATTAAAATCTTCTGTGTAACACCATCAGCGATTTCATGCCTGTGATGGACGGCCTTGTAATGCATTACTGTGTCTTCAGAGATATTTGGGATGCACAATAGGCCCTTGAAGTGAAAAGGTGACAGTAAATGCCAATTTCCTTCTGGTTTTATTTCATACCCAATGGACTATGAAGTGGATTGGAGTCAATGAAGCATTCTGGAGACTTGTACAAATCATGTTTCCAATGCAGAAGTAGGATATGTAAAATTTTTGCCTCCTAACAAATATATAAGCTAAAAATGTTTGGGTTTGTAACTTGTTTGTTTTGATCAAATGATCATTGAAATAAAAAAGATGAAGACTGCCAATTCATTCAATGACAGTTAGGAAGCACAGGGTGGACTTGAATTTGAAAGCCACTGTATTAGTCCAAAGTCACAGAACTGAAGACACTAAAAGGGGTCTTGTGAGATACCAAACTCCTACAAAGCACACATAATTTAATATATTTTTCCTCTATTTTTCTCATAATTGTAAATAGCTAAAGACACACAAAGACATGCAGTTAATCTCATTATTTTACTCTCTTTCGTGTTGAATTCCTACATGTTGTGAGACAACATATACAAGCAAGAACTCTGAGCCAATGTTTTGATAATTTCATCACTGTTTCAATGTAATGAAGCTGCTGGAGTGAAATTATCATGGCACTCACATTGCATTTTGAAAAGAGCTATTTTCCTTTTTAGTTCTGAACAGTAAAACATATTGTTCAGACAACAGCCCATAAGCACCATCAGCATCAGAATTTCAACCTTTCTTGAAACAGCAGCAAGCAGCAAGAGAAAGAACTCCAAATAAATTTAGTAGTAGAATCCAGGTATGTGTCTCATCACGGAGCTTGGATTAATTCAATTCTTTCTCCACCTCAGCAAGCAGTTTGGGGCTATTGGGAAGCAAGATGGAAGAGATGAAAGTACCAAGTACAGCAGTACTTTAGGTTAGCAACAGTGACAGCTATTAACACAGCACAGAAAAGCACAACATTTCTGCAATGAGACTACTGGGGCTAGTGACAGAGGGGTGAGAGTAAAGCCACAACCTGCCCCATTCCTGAAAAACTGCTTGCATTAGAGACTGGGTTTAAGGGCAGACAATGTGTATGGTGTTTCATGACTAAGACTGAAAAAGTTGTTTTGCAAGGAATTGTGGTCTTAATGAGTTTAGCTATCTCTCCTGTTCAAAGAATATCCAGAAACAGCTCACAATTACCTCTAATTTATCCATTGTTGGAATTTACATATCTTTTTGCAAGTCTTTTCAGTCCTCTGGATTGATTCAGTCCAATATTGAAATTGCTTTGGTTAGCTGATAATAGTGACAAATCATACAGGATTGCTGTTGTTCCTGAGTGGATTAATATAACTTATAATTAGGATAAGGTTTCACACGATTCACTGAAAATCTTGAAGGGCTTCAGGCTTTCAAGGAGCTGTGCAATAAATGCCATGTCCTAATTTGCCTTCTAATCCCTCGTGCCGCTTCCCCAAAGGGGCACTGCCTGGTGCCTGCCAAAGAGATGTCTCTGTGGTCAGCAACCAGCAGGATCAATCCCCAAAGGATCTTGTCCCTCAGTGGAAAACACATCCTTTTCAGGAAGTTCTCATCTTCTCACAGCAGATACCATGTAAGTGTCCCTGTGCAACTGCGGAGCAATTTTCCACTCTCTAATTACAATGACTGTGCCCTAGCTGGAACATTCAGAGTGTTTCCTAGCTCCTAGGACAAGACTAGCCAGACAAAGTGAAGTGGTGAGAAATGAAATGGTCCCACATTGGGATGAATGGATGCAGGATTTGGGATGGACACTGCTGAATGTGCAGACCTGCAGCTAGGCCTAGGTACACCCTGTACGACTTCCTTGTTACAAATCTGGGTATAAAGATTGAATATTAAGCTTAACATAGCCACTGAAAAATCAAAATTAAGTTATTAAAGGAAAAACCATCTAAGGTACTTTAAAGATCATTGCTTATCAAATTTATTTGGAATGTGCATTTTAAATTTAAGTATTATCATCTGAGATGAAAAATTTAGTTCAGGCCAATTCTGTGGTAGCAGGCATTGTTAGGACATGAAAGGCTTCTAATAGTCCACTTGCCTCCATTATGTCTGCAAAATATGACAAAGTTAGAGAATAATTTTGATAAATATATCTATTCAGGATTTATGGGTATCAAGCAACCCAGATTCTATCCCCTCCATTTGAGTTTTGGCCAGAAATTCCCATTTTTCTTTCCATTTGGAACACGATCAGTTTCAGTCTCTTGTTGATCATCAGTGGATGAACAATCTCCACAGCACCTGTAATTGTTTATTCATGGAGATACTTGCAACACTTGATCAAATAATCTCTCAAAGTACTATTTAAAAAATAAATAAATTGAACTTCTTAAATCTCTTGCTGTAGGAAATGGGCTTTCTCGATTTCTGGATTATTTCCAATATTCTTTCCTAAGCCCTCTCTAAACTCCTCCCTTCTTTGCTTAAAGGTAACCATGAAACTTGTTAAAATAATGAGATCTCTTTTTCTTCCATACCATAGACATAATGCCATTTTTAAAGTCAGAATGAATTTATTTGAGTCAGATTTTCCTCCTTTGTGGAAATCCATGGATTAAAAGTCATCAGTGCATTGAGGCTTCAGCTGAAAAAGATAAAAAATTGATAAAAAATTAGAAGGTTGCTGTAATTCTAAAACTGGGGGTTGCAATCACTGAAAGAAGGAAATGGAAATGAAGAAAATTTTGAAAGCTGATAGTGATTCCAGCTTCTTAGACATATTTTAGGCAGCAAAGAATGGATGTTTCTCATCTCACTCACTAAGTGAGCCTGCTTCCTCCAGAGGGACTCCTTTATGTCCTAAGAAAAACTGTGTCAGTTCCCAGATGTTCTCCAAATGTTTGACACAAAATGGTAAACTAAGGACAGAGATCTTGCTGTAAATTACTTTTTTCTCTCTTTAGTGGATTTAAATGAGATGTTTATTATCGCCTTAACATTCTTACAGTGGTTTAGTTCTGTATAATAGCAAAGCCAGTACTAAGTTAATTAAAAGAGCTATAAAGTCTGAACGAAGCCAGCAGGTTTCTATGGGTTGCTGATCAAAGGGAAAGTGGTTCTTTTTTAAGTGTTTTTTCTTGGTCCTTTAGAAACACTGCATCTCTCTAATCACGTACGATGTTGCTATGATGACAAAATTACATAAACCAAATAACTTGAAACAAAATAAGGTCGAAAATGGAATTCACCAAAAAAGGGTAAAAAATCAGCTTCAGAAAATCAGACCAGTAATTTATAAGAGCATCCACAGATCAGTCTAGAACAATAATATTCTGTAATCACAGCACTTCAATGACCTAGTTTAAGAATGAGTAACAAAGGACAGAAATTACGTGGATCAATAATTCACCTCAATGGTAGAAATGCATTAATGTAATAATGTAGTTTGAGTCAATGAGATAAAGCTATGGCTCTGTACTACCTGGAACTGAGGGAGTTGTGTGCCAGGGTTACATCCCAATCAGTTGTCAAGTTAACATGCATGTAGATATTTTTAATGTTCAGACCAGTGAACTATTTGACTCTAATCATACACTTACTTTACTTGCACATAATGGATTTTTATTTGTGTCTGTAAAGAATGGCAGCATTAATATGATCTGTATTCTGAAGGAAAACAAAACAAAATCTTTATTCTTCTCAAAATTACCTAAAGAAACTTTTTAAAAACACATGTGAACTCTGGAAATACCTTTTTACTCTAAATATTTCAGATCACCTAATTCATTTTCTCCTATGCTTTAAACTATTCTTCCTACCCAAGTGTAAATGGATTTCTGAAGCAGAGGGATTTTTTCTGGGATGGGGGGAAATAGAAGGTTGTAATTTGTCATACATATTAACAATGGACACAAAGAAAAAAGGGAAATTTTCTTAGCTTCCTGTAATATTTCCTATTAAAAATCTAGTATTTTAAAAGTACTATTAAAGCATACCCCAAGGTAAGTTATAGAAAGAAAACCCACCAGCTTCTGAATTTTCATTTTCATATCTTAACATACTTACAACATTGTGTTTTAGCAAACACATAGGACATTTCTTAAAAAGTGCTTGTGTCAGGTAAACAAACTTTTGTAGAGGGATCCTAATTTGAGAAGTGTTCAGTGGGAAGATTCTAAGGTACAGAAAGACAGAATAGAAAACTCTGTGTTAAATCTGACTTATATGATCTTAAAAAGGACCAGTTATATTTTGAAAACACCCCGGAGTTTACTGGTTTTCTGATCAGGAATTAAGAGAAATATGAAAGTTTGAAGGGTCAGAGCAAGAAAGAATGATCAGCCTCCATGCACTTTTTATTTTGGATTAATTAGCAATTATAAAATGCTTTGCCACTGAAATCCTTCAGTGATGAGCATTTTTGATGTGTCCTATCAATGGGGCAGGACAGCTGAAAGATGACAAATTTCACATAAAAATTACACGGCTTTTTGTATTTTCTGTAAAGAACCGGAGGCAATTTGATTCTAGCACAGACATCTTCCAATGTAAATCTATTTTAAGTGTGAGTGTGAGAAACAGAATTTAGGTAGTGAGAAATTTTGTGAATATTTTTTCCCAGTAAGCACAGCCCTGTTCTGCAGTGATAGGACCTGGCAAATTGGACTGATTTTTTCTGATCAACTCCATTTCCACAAACATTCACCAAATTATTTTTGCAAAATCAATCATCAATCATCATCTTTGCACACTGTTCACTTTATTCTTTTTGCGCATACTGAAATGGGGACAACATGGTATAAATCCCTCATTGACTCTACACTGGGATACTTCTCAAAAAGGTAAAAATTTTGATTAACAATAAAAAGGAATAACAAGCTATGATTAGTGAACATATTTCTTTTTCTGCATGATTGCCTTTGATGGCAAAAGAAGATGCGGGTCATACCAAAAGCAACCCAAATTCCTACAATGAAGACAGTTTTAGAAAGTGCTTGAAAATAACAAATATTTAATCTGGAGTTAAGAAGACGATCTGAAGAATTTATATATCTTCTTAAGGTTGGTACTGGTGTCTTTAATGACTTTGGATCTGTTAATCTATTTCAGACTTTGGGCTGATTAAGAACACTGACTGAAAAAATACCTTGTGACTAGAGTGCACTGGCTGAATACTAAGCCAGGCTCCTGCCATAAATTACAGTCTTGAGTGTATCTTACAGCTTTTGGCTGCATTAGACAGAAAACACTACTGAAACGGGGCTGTTCTGGAGTAATTTATGAATACTGTATTTTTATCTGCATAAATAAGTGTTCACTGCAAGAGTACAAGAGGGTTGTCAGGAGAAACAAGCAGTGAGATAAGGAGAATGGCTAGAAGTAAGACATAAATGAATGGTTTTGGGCTTTCAACACATTGGCTTTAAAGTTTTTACTTTCTCAAAGAACAGGCTACAGTAACAGTTTCTCCAAAAATACCAAATATTGCAAATTCACTGTAAGGGAAGGAGCTCTACTATAAGCAGTAAAAGCTGAAAGGTAAATGAAATTGTTCAGACAAACCAGGTGAAGGAGACACTTGCTCATGCTCCAGAAAATTAACTGATATTTGTTAAATCTTTGGATGTTCATCCGTTCTCTAGCGTCATATACATACCATCATATGCCTAGTCACCATCTAAAATCCTTCTCTTTCCAGTTGCTCACCTTCTGGGTGAGCATGGCTGATGCCTGCTCTGCTCTGCAGCTCTGAAAAACATCATGTGGATGTCCCAGGTGCAATAAAGACACACAGCCTGGCCTGGAGATGCCTTAGGGGAGGCAGAAAAGCACCTACCCCAGCTCACAGGTATGAGACTACCAAGATGAATTTGGGGTATTTTACAAAATTGTAAAATTCCTGCTTAAGACCTAAGTTTTGAAAAATGCATGTGTACTGTTGAGCTTAGAAATGAGACTTAACACCCTCATTTATTTGGAGAACTGCAAAGCCATTAGAAGTGGCACTACTGAAAGAAAAGAAAAAGAACTTTCCATCCAAAGCTGTTGAATTCTTCCCAAGCAAGCAAGCAACTCTCCTCTATAGCTAAGAGAGGTGGCATTTTGCTGTCGTGACTTATGCCAGTAGTGGGAACTTAGCCAGGGGCAGCAGGGAAAATAGTTGCCGAATTCAAAATTCTCCATACCTAATAATAAATAAGTGCTCCATATATTACACAAAAGTTCTTTCTGGAAAATGTCCTCCCCTTTCAGTCAAACTGCACAAAAATATTCCTGCAATAAATATCATAGACCTTGCTCTAAAATCCCTAAGGAAAGTCCCCTCCCCAAACCTGTCTATGGACCTTGCTTTCAGAGTAATATTTCTGTTATTGTGCGGGGCATATTATACCCACAGTTTCCCGAAACTATTGGAATAAATAACCCGGTTTAGACTCCCCCTAATTAGAGTCAGGGAAACAATATGTGATTAACAGCCCACAAGAGCCAGTAAAAGCAGGGAAGGCAGAGATTGTGGAAGCAGGGTCATGCAGAGGTCTTGGTGACAGAGAGGTGAAGCAGACCTAAAATCTTCATCATATGCTGCTGCAGTCCAATTACTGTGCATTTTGCTACTAAGCTCAAAACAAAAATTGTTGGTTGTGACAGGAGAACATGGCTAGGAAAAAGACCCTGAGGAAATGTAAACCTTGCCAAGTACTGAGGAAAGTGCAGAGGAGAGCATGCCTTGTCGTCCAAATAATAAATAGGAAGATGCCACCACACAAGAAAACACACACCAAAACCCTCCCCAAAGGTTTCAGACCTGGCATTTGAAATATCACCTTCCTGGGCCTGGTTCTGACCCTGTTGTACCTTGCTGCACTTAAGGATTTGTTTTATTTTATGGAGAATACCTCAATGGGACTTCTCATATATGCAACCAAAATTAAATCATTAGATTGCTTAAGAGAAATTGCTGGATCAATTGCAAAGATCTTTGAAGGTTTGTGTCCAGTTTGTAGACCAAGCAGGGCATGCTTTTAAAAACAGCTGAATGTTTTTCAGCTGCAGAAAGAAGGTGTAGAGTTTCTACAAGTAAATTGAGTGCATCTTACAGCAGCTTCCAGAATCCATTGTTGGAATTTGGCTCCTTCTGTATTTCTCTCCTAGACATCCATGTTAAAAGGTTTGTGCACAAGAAATTCATTGTTCTGTTTGCTGTCACAGCTGTAGGATGTTTGGAAGCAGCTCTAGTGGGGAAGAAGATTTTGTAGTGAACAACTTCAGCTACAAGCAGTTCAGCGCACAAGCCCTGGAACATATTGTGTGCCATTAATTTGGATACAGCAATATGGAAAGTTAGAAAACAGGCAGCTGAATATTGCAGTTTGGAAAAGTATAATCTAGGTAGCCTCAGCACTAAATGCAGGAGCTGCTGGGAGCTTTTGACAAACCTCTCCCACTTCCATGCATTTTTAGACACTTTTAAGTTGCTGCTCATGGTGGCACCTGTTGCTGACTTGAGTCTCCTAGAAGCCATCAGTGCAATTTTAGTGGCCACCACATACAAATACTCAGAGTAGCCTGTATGCATTTGAAGGAGCAGAGAGAGCTTTAGGGGTGGATGAATTAAAAAAAAATCTGAAATACACCCTTTCTCTGTACAGAGGAGTGAGTGCCACAGGTCCCTTGCTCTCCCTTTCAACATTGTTTGCTGCTGAAATGCAGCATTTGTGTCACTGAGTTCAGTGCCAAGACGAGCATTTGCCACCTATATAAGAGCTTAAAGTAGCACAGAGGCTGACAGAAATACTTTGAAGGCTGACAGAGGGGTGGTATTCTGATGCAGTATACTCTGATGTAGGAAGTTTTTATTTATTTTGGATTATATAAGCACCCTGGGGAGGAATATGGCTTAGATTTACTCTGATGTGACCCAACCACAGTGTGTCTGAAATGCAAAATTATGATGGAGCACTCCCCAAGAGTCTGGAAATGGTGCAGCCCTACTGAATGATAGATTTTTAGCAGTTCTCCTGCCTGGATCCCCCTTGGTTAATGTAATGCTGATTAAAGCAAGTACATTTCTTCTGCAGCACTCCCATTCATCCCTCCATAGCCACTTACTGCAGAGACCATACAGGCTTTTAATTATTTTACTAAACAGGGAGCATTTTTCTTGGAAGTGCATAATGAAATTTTAATCACCATGCTTTTAATTCCAACAGGAAGACCTCAAATAGCAGCAAAGTCCATGTGAAATTCCACATATGTTTCAGCTTTCCTTCCACAGCACCAAGCAGAAGCAAGGATTCCAAGGGGAAGGAGGGAGCCTCAAATAATACATAGCACTGTTACTGTCCTTAAGTCATAAATCTCAATGCTTTGCTTTTCTACAGGAGCACCAAAAAAACCTGTTTTCTGGTGCTTCCACAGCCATGGGTGCCACATCCCTCTGTCTTTAGCTCACACAGAGCAGAAGAAACATGCTTGTCCACTAAGGTATCTATATCCCAAACTCATAGTCCAGATTACAAGTTAAACTCTTGGACAAGAGTAAGAAAATGGTTCTCTTCTTTTTTGCTATCGAGCACAAATGAAGTTCATCCTGTCTTTGGACTTAATTCTCAGAGGTAAAATATATCTTCAGTCAAAGGCAGCTACCTGGCAAAAAAGAAACCAAGTACCATCACTTTTCTCTACTAATGCAAAAGATTCCTGGGTAAATTCATCTCAAACCTGGAATTATTCTCTGTAAGCAAATTTTGCTTCAATAAATCAAGAAATCATCAAACTTGGAATGTTTTTCACAAAGATGACCCAGCATATTAGGTTTTTGCAGTGTTTGGTTGGAGGATGCACTTGAGAAAGTGCAATAATAAGGTGAATTAGCTACCAGCTGAAATTAGTTATAAAGAGACCTTGAGAGAAATTCTTGGTGAAAAAAAAGAGAAATATAGAAATCTGAGAATTCATGTTTGCTTTATTAAGCAATTAAAATTAAGATGTCCTTGCATTAAGATTCCCAGGCACTTTAATCCTTTATTACTAATAAATGATCTTTTATTTAAAGGATTTTGAAGTGGACAGAGATAACAGTTTAATCATTATGATGAAAAGCCAAGATTTTTCATCTTCAAAGTGCTGAAATATCAGCATACACCAGTAATAATGAACCTTGTTAATCATTAGCATCCCTCAAATATAATGGGAATAACACTTTTCCTAAGAGCTTGCAAAAGAATTGAGAAAAAAGCGAGTGGGTTTTTAATAGGTTAAACCTTTTATAACTAACTTTATTCATATTTTAATGAGTAATGTATGAATAAGGGGATTTTTAAGTTAACAAATGAATATTTAAAGAAAAAAGAACAGAATGAATTTGTCAATCAAAAGACCTCCAAACCCAGGTACGTGCTCCAGGCGTGATCTTGAAAACATTTATGCACATGAGTAACTCGTGATTCATGACTCATCCCAGTAAAGTCAAGGGTACTAAATTAACCTTTTATGAGGAATGCATGTCAGGGTGACAGTTTGTATTCCACCCAACATAGTGGAAAAGATAAACATCTGCAAGGTGGGGGCCTAATATAAGGGCATCATCAAAGCTTTCCTCCAGAGAAAGATGGAAGTTTTGGGGAGCAGCTCTGTGGGAAAGATCCTGGGAGGTGGGAGGCAGCAAGCTGAACGTGAGCGCGTGGCGGGTCCTGCAGGAAAGGCAGCCAACAGCTCCTGGGTGTGTGTGAACACAGAGCAAGGAAACCAAGGATCTCCCTCTCCCTGTGGCACTCACCACTCTAGATGGGGCATTGAGTTTAGGGCCCTGCAATGCAGGAAACACATGGGAGAACTGGAGGGAGCTTTAGAAGGTTCCAAGGCAGTAGGGGCTGGAGTCCTTGGTGTATGAGCACAGGCAGGAGGAGCTGGGCTGCTTCAGCCTGGAGAAGAGATCACTTTAGGGGCACCTAACAGCCCCTCAGTGCCTACAAGGGGTTATCAGGGAGACAGAACTAGATTCCTCCTAGGATGGGAGAGTGAGACATAAATGTCCATACATGGAACTAGAGAGTTTCAGACTTGATTTAAGGAAAAGTTTTTCCCCTGTGAGGACGGCCTGAAAATGGGGCAGGTTGTACAGAGTGGTTTCGCAGTACCCCTCCTTGGAAGTTTTCAAGATCCAACTGGACAAATCCCTGAGCAGTCTTGTCTGATGCCATAGCTTACCCTGCTTTGAGCAGGGCTATGAACCAGATCACCTCATCTGGCTCATTTTAACTGATCCCACAATCCCACAAATCACCTCCTGTTGCTTAAACCATGTAAATGTTGAATTTGCTCTAATTAGGCAAGAAATTATTCCTTTATTCCCACATTTCCCCAGAAACTGTAATGGTTTATCCTTCTAATGAAGTTCCCCAAACCTGCATACTACCAGGCAGCCTTGATCCTTCCATAATCACAAGCACTTACCATGAATTACTGGTATCACTATTTCAGTCAGTATCTATACTTTACTCCTGGTATATCACATCAACAGTGAAACAAGAAAAACTTATTCAACAGATCTTTCTGTCTAAGAATAGATCCAACTTACTTCATCAGCCATCTCACTTTTTTTAGTTTTCCCAGTAAAATACCATGCATGATAAAAGGATTATACACATCACCACATGAAATTGTGTGTGACCTCTAATACATACTTTTTATATTGATGAATACTCTGGCAGGAACATGCACCAGCACATTTGTAAGAAAGTAAAGGAAATCAGTACATATGAATCCAGAATGTCTTTTCATTTTATATGGCCCCTATTTACAATGGATGCCCAAACACAGGCTACTTTCAGTTGCCCAAAAAATATATGCACAAAGGTCTCACTGTTGTCTGAGCTCCATGGTAATTCTCAGAGAATCTCACTTTAAAGTCTCTTATGTATGAGAACTGTCTGCAGGCATGGGCATCTCTGTAAGGGTCCACCTAGAAACTAGAGATGGTCATGGTTATCAAACCTTATAGACATCCTGGCTGGGGCACTGTGTCAGGAATTCAGCTCCTGTAGGCTGGGAATGGGCAAGGGATGTGATGGGAAATGGTAATATCCTACATGCAAGGCAAGCAATGACTGCTCTGACTCTGCCCTTCTGTGAGGGACCACGTTTTGTGTGTGCATGCATGGTACCAAGGTCCCACTGAGAACTTCTGTTCTGCCCAGTGCCTGGCCCTCCAGCAGGGTTCAGGCAGGAGAAATGAACACATGAACTCCAGCTATGGGAGCACATTCAAACCCAAAACACTCACACCTGGGGGACTTTGACTTTGAAGGGAAAGACAGAGACATCCAATGAGATTCAGAAGCTCTGAAGTGGCCATTCTTACTTACAAAGTCTCTGGGGATTTATATCCTCTTAAATACTTATGCCTTCTATATCTAGCCATAAGTCCACTAAAAATGTTTGCAGCAGATCTTGGGGAAGAAACACATAGTTTTGCAAAAATAAAACAAAAATTAAAAATAAATGAATAAATTAAAAAATCCTTTCTGGAAAAAAATGCTAGAGAAAGATCTTCTTCAGCAATTTTCCTGCAAAAATGTCAAGCTCAAGATGTAGATAATAAAAAGAGCAGGGAAATATCTGAATAAATTTTGAGCTGGTATCTTAATCGTTATAAATCCTTTTATCTCTCTTGCAGGATACTTGCAACCGTTGCAAACTGCTTCTTCCAAATCAAAGGGTGACAAGAGTTACAAAAGAGGACCCACTAAACCAGATTTCACCCATCATGGACCAATAGAAAAATCAAGTATATCTCTGTCCTAGATTCATCATAATTAGTGAGAGGGTCTTGTAGGTAAGGGGAGAGAAGAAGAGGGATATTCTAGGAATATTTCTTCTTACAGTATTGGTATCTTCTGCTTTTTCCAGTTTTTTGGGGGGGTCATATTAAGAAAGAAGGAATTCTATAATCAATGTTCCAACATTAGAAAGTCAGCTAAAATAGATGGCATTCCCACTGCAGATCTCCTTATCTACACAGTAATTTAATATTTACAGCAGTTAATGTAATCTGAAGTGATATTTGGCATAAGTTTTTAAACCAAGGTGAGGGAATATCTTGCTGTCCAAGACTTTTTCTGTGCTCAAGTGCCCATGGCTTTCCTTTGGAAACCATTCAAGATTTTTTTTTCTTTTCTGTAGCTTTCCTGGTCTAGACCTATATTAAATGACGGATTGTAAACCTTTCTCAGTAGATGATAGAGAATAGCCAGACTTGTTATCTCTCTGATTGTTCTTGAATTCTTAGAAGCAACAATAGCAATATTATGGATTGGTCTCCCTCTAATATGATGATGATGATTTGGAGGTTTATCTTTACCAAACGATACAAATACAACAGTCTAAAGCTAATTATGTATCTGGGCAACATGAAGGATGGATAAAGAGTAGCTGCCTGAATCACGCTTGAGTAAGACTGGTGCATGGAAGAATATTTATTGAAGGAGTCTCCCAAGACCAGCGCAGGCTTTTTCTTTTAAATGCACACAACCTGTAGCAAGGTCATGTCGTACGTGCTCCTTTAGTGTCCCAGGTAGTTCCCCAGTGCTGGATGCTCCCACAGCAATGTCCCCTCAGACATCTGCTAGCAGTCCCTTATTTCACCCCCACGGTGCTGTGACCTTGCCCATCACCAGGGGCTGGCTGAGGGCACAGCAGGCAATGACCTGGCCCCTGCCAGCAATGAAACAGCAGAATTTAGGTGTGCAGCCTTGCCCATCAGGGAGTGGAACACACAGCATCTCCTCAGCCACCTCAAGTACCTCAGAGCTTCTAAAAGGGCATGGAGTCATATCTAAAAGGAGTAGCAGCACCTTGGACACAATCCATAACTTAGGCCTAAGTTATCTTCAAACCACAGAATTATACAATCATATCCTTAACCAGCTCTTTTTTTGTTTGTTTGATGGAACTCACATCATGATGAAGGCCATATAGAGGTCAATACTTTTTTCAGGGATCAAAACAGTGGAAACAAACAATTTTAGGAGTTAAGGAATATGACCTTTTTCACCAGCTTCTGCTTGAAGGACTGAAAATATGTTCTTTAGAGCATTTGCAACATTTCTTGGTTTATTATAGGCTAATGAGGCATGTGTTACCCCTAAACAGCATGAAAAAACCTCAACCTTCTGCTGTGAAAATTCAACCTTTTCAAGGTTGTCACTAGTCTACAACAAAAAATATCAGATGCAGAGCTGAAAATAATGAACTGTATAAATAGACATGTAGTTTCTTCACTTTACCCTCCTGAGTATGCTCCCTAGGTGCTTCATGCTGTGTCAGTTTTCATTTGGTAAAGATCTGTCCTAACACTTGGAAAATAAGAAATGTAGTTCAAATAAGACTTCTTGAATAAGTTTGGAAGTGGTATAATAAAGTACCTGACTGAAGTTGCATAAAAACTTTTTAAAAATGTCTGTTGTACTTATTTATTCTTTTGCCAAAGAGATTGACAAAGTTATTACACATGGTGTTCCTGATGTTCATGAGCATCTTTTTTCAGTATTGTTACTCCATTGTGTTCTTTCTTATGTAATTTTTTCAGAACTAAACAAATCTCTCTTCTAGTATTTGATTTTGTTCTTGTATTCTCCTTCATGCTCTCCATGCAAAGGAAGAAAAAATATTTTTACTGCAATATGAAATAGTTAGAATCCTAGCACTGACAATCCAAAGTCTGTAAACAGATATTAACCAATAAATCCACCCTCACCCCAGCATAGTGTTATTTAGCAATTAATTGCAAAGTTGTTTGTAGGTTGGTTTGTGACTGGTACATTTCAATTTGGCCTCACCAGATACTCCTTTCAAACAGAGAAGTAGACAGATTCCTCCTGTCTGGTTCCACCTCATCTTCAGCAATGGGTCTCCAGTTGATACTCTGGGGTGATACTTTGAGCATGGCTGCACAAAATGGAACCTGGGTGGAAGCACTGTGGAAAAAAGCCCTTGGAAAGGTCATTATTTAAATATTTCTCATGTGAGCCTGCCCTCTTCTCCTCCCCAGCTTTACAGCAAGTGTACATGACAATAAAAATATAAGAAAAGCAATGGGCTGACATTCCAGAACAAGGCAAAGCTGTAGAAAACCATTGACTTTGGGACTCTTTCTGTGAAAGAATAATCCATAATGATTTTTCACGTGTGCAAGGAATGAAAAGACTGTAATCTCACAAACCTGGCATAGCTAAGATGAGCTTCAAGCTCTGTTCAGCGCACACAGGCTTCTTGGATCCCAGAGACTGCAGGATGTGAGCAGAGTCATTGGAGTTTAGCAAAGCACAGATGAGAGCTGTCTGCATCTGAGTTCTCTGTTTGTGTGACCCTGCAAAGGCCAGTGCAGCACCAGAGGCTTCTCATCCATGCTGAGATGCTGAGATGCTGAGATGCTGAGTACTCTTCAGATGTCAGGTGATGTCTCTCTCTTTGGGGCTGATCCCAATCTAAAGGTACATTTTAGAGGATAAAGCACAGAGCCTCCACTTTGTCTTTCAGGATCATGCAACACTCCTTCAGAATATCCTTCAGAAATATGAAAAAGGTAGAAAAATCCCCATCAATTACAAGTCATTCTTGTAGCATACATTTTGGAGACAATTTGAAGAAAAAGATCAGTCTAGATGAGAAATAAAGATGCCACACCTAAATCGTATTTTTAAACTGAAAATCTCTCCCTCCCCAGGGAGATACAAAATTCTACCACAAAGCAGAATAAAAATATATCAAGGCCAGCTTCTCAGAGTGGGTTTAAAAGGTAGTTAGTTTTATTTCTCACTCAAGTTTTTTGAAGTTTGAATATGCCATTTGTGCTTGTGTTGTAATGGACAATATAGAAGGACTGAAATGCTTAAAAATTACATGATTATCACTGTAATTTAACACTCAGTTAATGAAGGCTTGAACTGTTGCCCATATTGCCATAGTGGAGCTAGCAGATATCCATACTGAACAGAGTTTACATTTGCAAAAAACTGAATTAGAAATAAAGGTTAATCCACTGCCATATAAACATTTGATCTTGCAATGATCCCATTAACCTTTCTTGTACGCAAGGATTAGGCATAAGTAGCTGGCAAAATACTAACCTTATTTAAAATTGCAGAGCTGTGAGTACCCAGCTTTTTTTTTTGCATAGGTGCAAAAGTTTAAAGCTTCCTCTGCAAAGTGATCAAGCCCAAAGTCTCACAGGTTTTGTTAATGTGTTAAAACCATGCTGCAATCAGCAGTTTAATGAAGAAAACTCGATTAAAAAAATGAAAGTTTTTTCATCTGTGTTGATTTGATTTGAATCCTATCCTGACTACAAGAGTGAAGAAGGGATGGGAAATTCTCTGAGTGGGCTCTTTGGCAGACCCTTTCACCAAGATCTCAGGTGAGACTCATCCTACAGGTGTGACTCAGCAGTGCCAGTAGCAGAGAGATCCTCTCTTGGCTGGTCCTAAGGGAGGAGTGGTCACGCCAGGTTTAATGACAGCTAGAAGTTTCCCAACACTGATATTTTCTCATTAGTGGGACCTATCTGCTTCCCAATGGAGGGACTCTGGAGAGGTGCACTGGTGTGGACTTTTCAACTCTGCAAGATCTCAGTGAAAAATAAGTGCAGTCAACAGGTGCACTGCAAAATCCAGCTTGGATGTCTGCATGTGTGACTACAGAGTTACTGCTTCCAGGCAGAGGGGAGGTCATTAATCACAGGGTCATAGAATAATTTAGGCTAAAATGGGTTTCTGGAGGTCATCTAATCTAACCCCTGCTCAAATAAGACAGAAGTTCAAAACCAGAGCATGTTGCCCAGTACTTGTAGCTTCTGTGAAAGCTTAGCAGGGAATGGCACACAGAGATGAGTAGTGTGACAGTAGGAAAGTGACGTTGAGAATAAGAGCAGATGATGGCCATGAAGCATGGTCCTAAATTTCTATATGCTCCACTGTTTGGCAATCTGTTCCTATCTTCCAACCCTAAAAGAAAACTAGCAATAATTTATTTGTATTTTCTTTAAAAACAAGCCAACTTTTTTGGCATGTTGTCATGGGAGGTCAGCTTCACTACTTCAGGAGTAGGACATGCCAGGTTGCTAAGGGACGAGTTTAAAAACAACAAATAATTTCAACCCTGATAGTGGATTAACCCAGAAACTAACACTGTGGGTGTATTTTGAATGATAGAGCTAATATTTTAGTCAGGTTAAAAAAAAGATATAGATAATATGCACCTCTGTTTTTTGGATTATCTGAACCAACCTTTTTGACATGAAAACAGAAGCTGTTTGCAAAAGAGGCTCTGGGTCTTCCATGAACTTGTGCAACACATAGCACATCAGAGATGCTCCAAAAAAATCCAGAAATATAAAGTTATTTATTATATTAAGTTATTTATTCTGCTGGTTTTGCAAATCTTTTGTCCCAATTACTCTTTCAATTCTGAGTGTCAGGAAAAAATAGCTACCCTAGGCTATCCCTAAGGAGATGATGGCAAGGTGAGTTGCCAGGGCACCACTGAGTCTTTGGGAATTTCCAGAAGCAGCTGTGATAAACAAGACCAGCCCTGCAGCTGCTGCCATTCATGTCCCATTTAGTGCAATACCCCACAGCCATACAAATGGCTCTGGAAAAGCTGACTCCAGGAACTCCAGCACAGATGAAGGCAGCTTGTGCAGCCCACAGGGCGGGAGAGTACCTGTGCTGGTGGCAGAGAGGTGGTGGAGATGCTGCACCACCGCCCCACGCCGTGACCTCCTGAGCAGCTGTGTCTGACCAGCCTTGTCACCACTTGGTCACCTGTCAGTGCCACCCGTCTCTCCGCATGAGAGGAGATATCCCTCTCTATGGACAGTCCATTTTGGTCATGCTCCACCTCCATTTATAATGGGAGTTGTAGCATATTTAAGATGCCACTATTCTAAAAGACGGAAGTCTGCAATTATGTTTCTTTAAGAACAATTATTGCCACAGGCCATGGTGAAAGTGGATAGAAGTCCTTACCATTGTTTTGGTTTCACCAAATGACTCATGTTTATTTCTCCCTTATGGCAGCAGAAATGGCAAAAATTAGATGTCTGGACATTTTAATGTACCTGGCATAGATGGCAGTATATTTGCACTTGCATCCAGCTAATATGCACTTGCTAGACTGCACACTTTATAATCTGCAACAGAAGTTGGCAGCCTCTCCACCTCTCATCTAAGATTTAATGGAAGGTACTGCAGTCTCCTATTAATAGCATCATTTCTCCTAGCTACAGCGCATGGGCTACTGAGCATAACATGAGGAATTGCCTCAGTACAGCAGCTGGAAAACATGCCATTGTCATAAAAAGCAAATCAGGGACGACAACATAAATGAGCTGAAAACACCTTTTGACTAATTGCACATTTCCATTTGCTTATCTACTTGTTAGTTTGCAAATTTAATTATTTTCCAAAGACGTTCTAATCATTACTGCAAATTAGTGAGCTACTGTTGCATTACACATTGTTAGACTGACCTGACTAGAAGAAGCAGAATTAAATAGCATAAAATGGTAGAAATTAAAATGGAAAAAGAAATTAGGTTCTCATAACAAGCATAACATTACCGCACATTTTCTCATCATTCAGAAATAACAAACTGCAGGAAAACCCTACATGTTAAGATCTCTCCTGAAGGAACAGATGCCCTTATTAGTCACTCTCCCTTGCCTTTTCCCCCCACCAAAAAAAGCTGGAAATAATATGTATACTATGACGAATGTCAATGCTGACATAATCTATAGCACTTCTTAGGTTAGGAACCACCTGATCACATCTTTCTCGTTAATCCAGCCTGTGGTCATTTGTCACGGATGCCATGTCACGATTTTAAGGAAACATTGGTCAAATCTGAGCCTTGTCAAGATCAAGTGGCCCTCGGTAACACATCAGCCAGGCTGTAAGAAGCGTTTTCAACAGAAATAATGTCACATCAGGAGGGCTGGCTCTGGGGCACAAATTAAGTCCCAAGGCTTCTCAGCCCAGCCAGGAGACAAACATCTCTGCTATGTTCAGGTGGTGTGGAGGGCAGGAGCTGCCAGCCTGAGGACAGCTGTGCCTCACCACAGTGACTGGGACACCCCACAGGGACCGTGACACCCCACAGGGACCGTGACATCCTCTCAGGAGTCTCTGTGGTCAGGATGACCCCAGATGTGTTAGAGAGTCTCTTTCCCAGCCCGGCAACCAAAGAAGGAGTCAGGATTCTTCTGTTCTGGTTTTCAAGGTTGTTTATTCTCTCTTATCTAATGCATTCTGAGGTCTGTTCAGCAGGTCAGCCTGTGGCACACTGCCCGCCCTCAAGGCCATTCTGTCTTTTTATACTAAGAACTACATGTACTTTATTTACAATTATTTTCCAATACCTATCACCTATGTTAGACAGTCTGTCTCTACTCTAAACCAATCCAAAAGTGCCACCATCACAGCAGAAGATGGAGGCTAGGAAGAAGGAGAAAGAAGAACAAGGCATGCCCAAATTCCTCCATCTTGGGACCCTGACCTCCCATTCTAAAAACCCCAAAATTCTACTTTTCACCCTGCGACAAACTAACTATCATTCTACTTAAACTTTTGTGGCTTGTAAATCCTCACATAAGGTTGGTAATTTTTTCCATGGGTCAAAATCAAAGGCACAGGGGTCTTGGGCTCTGTGCCAAGGTCTCTGAGCCCCCTGGCAGGGGCTCAAGCCATCCAGGGCAGCCAGAGGGATGTCCTGGGTTCTGAAAATATCCCACAGTGCCCGTGACACCCCACAGCCACAGTGCACTGCATTGGGTGGGTCAAGTGCCAAGCTGGGATCATCTCTGGCCAAAGGTGAAACAAGTGGCCCCTCAAAATCACCAATGTAAACCATGTAACCAAAATCACCAATGTAAAGCAATATAAACCATGCTGCTCTATATATTTCACACTGTCACAACACACAGTCCCCTGTGGCAGGCACTTTTTCTAAAGAATATTATAACATTTACAAAGAAAAACTAGTACATTTTCCCCCTCCTTTCTCGCTTCAAATGGAATTTTCAGGTCAAAGAAAGGAGAAAGAGCTCTCACATCAAATTCAGCAGATGACTGATAAAATTAATTTTTGAAGTTACGAAAATAAAATTTCTTAAAAACTGAAATACTGTGTGTCTTTTCACTCCTTTTTGATCTCATCTCTTGGACTGGATCAATAGCAAAAGCAACTGCAGAAAGGCTATCCAGAAAGGAAATCTTTAATAAAATAGTGGTTCCTGTGGTGAGTGCTAACAGGGCTGGGGTGGAGATCATTGACTTCAGCAGCCAGTGAACACAGTGGAGAGAAACTGCTGACGTAGAGGAGAGAGCCATGCACAGGGTGAGCTGAGCTGAACATACCTGAAGCTCAGTCCACAGTCAATCCCCAACATATTTAAAATGAATTCCCACTGTGTCCTCCCTTGGCTGTATCCCAACTTGGTCATGAGAAAGATTCATGACAAAAAAAAAAAAAAAAAGTGTTTTTTCAACAAGAAATTGTTCTTTGACCTCACCAGGATTTTATCAGGGAAGAGGTTGGGAGAACCTGATTTACCCTGCCACATGTTCTTCCTGCTGAGCAGGAAGGAGCCCCATCAGGGCAAACTGCTGATTTCTACCATCAGGTTTGTGTTCATGAGGCTCCATTCACTGGTGGCCCAAGGCTGGTGGAGCTGAGGGGGATCCCCTTGGTAGAAAATGCTTTGATGTCTAAAGGTAAGACTTTCCTAGAAGCAGATCATAATCTCTCCCCTTTGTATAAAATTAAGATAAACTGAATTTAATTTCATATGTGAGAAAGCAATTAAGCATCAAGGTTTACAGGTGACTGGGTTCTCTAAAGCTGCAGACCTGCTGCACTGGAAATATTTTTGGTGTCTTCAGTTAAACTTAATCTGATTCTTCTACAAATTCAGAGATTTTCTTGGATTCCCTTTTGCAAGGGATGCGGCATGTCAGCCTGGCTTCATGTGCACTTTGCTTCCAGAGCCCTCTCCAGCTGTGGGAATCTGACTTTCATTCCCTTTCCTGCACATCACTCTTTAATGTTTCTTCTGCTTATTACACCAGATTAAAGAAATAGGCTAATGCTGCAGGATTTTCTGATACAGCCATCCAAGCAGTACCAAGCCTAGAGTGCAAAATAATACCTGAAAATTTCTCTTGATTTTATGCTATTGTTGGGGGTACTTTGGTGTCTAAATTTAAATACAATACAACTGATTGGGAAAGGAGCACAGTTGCAGTGGATTAGAGAGTAAATAGAGAGCTATAGGTACAAATTAGATGTCCTGAAAAACCTATATCTATCTGCAGACCTTACAAAAAGGCCATGGAAGCTGATGACCTAGTTGCTCACATCTGATATGTTAATGCTAACATTGTCCTAATCTCATGCTGAGATCCCATATTACTCCTGACAGATTTTTATTTAATGTTATTTTCAAGGCAT
This sequence comes from Ammospiza nelsoni, assembly GCF_027579445.1. NCBI lineage: Eukaryota > Metazoa > Chordata > Aves > Passeriformes > Passerellidae > Ammospiza > Ammospiza nelsoni. The sequence continues at coordinate 87,819,767 of NC_080634.1, forward strand.
CTTTTGATGGACAATATGTCTCCCTAAAAAAAGCATCCTATTTAGCCTGACTGTTACAATACTTGGGGGGAAAAAAATCAGTCTCCTCTGACAGTGTTTAACCCTCTCTCATTTTCTTTCCTGTAGCCAGTTGTGCTTTATCACGGAACCATAGAATGGTTTGGCTTGGAAGAGACCTTAAAGGTCATCTTATTCTTCCAACCCACCCCTGCCAAGTGCAGGGACACCTTCCTCTAGACAATGTTGCTTGAAGACCCAGTCAGCCTGATCTTGAACACCTCCAGGGATGGGATCCACAACTTCCCTGGTCTTCTGTTGCAGCAGTCAGTTGATTTTGCCTATGGAGGTGCAGAACTTCTCAATTTTCCTTTCCAAGTAGCACCCCGTGAATTTCACTCCAGTTTGTTGCATTGCTTAGTTCATCATGAGTGTTCTGAGGTACAGACCCCACTTCCAGAATGTTCACTACCTGACTTTCCCTGCCACTCTGCAGAGGGGGGGTGTTTGCCAGCTTCAATCTTGCTCTCACACTTTCAGAACAAGATGGAAAATTACTCAATTAGATCAGCTCCAGGGCAAGCCCTGTTCCAGGTGAGGGGTGTTTCTTCCTAACAATCTAAATCCCAGACAGACACATCAGATACTCAGCAAAGCAGGTGTTTTCAGAGCTGGCTTCATCTGTCCTGCTCTTGGCACCTGTAACTCCTTCCAGGGGTGTGTGCTGCTCTCCCTTTGGATTTTGGAGCAGGCCAAAGGAAGGGCTGAAAGCTCTGCTTGTGATGGCGGGACTGTAGCATACATTTTCTTCAGAAACCTTAACCACAGATCCCTCAGCACCACATCACCTGACATAAACCCACAAGATTTTGTGTCCTCAGCCTGTGCCTGTCCACAGAGCCACCTCCCAAGGGCTTTTGGGGAGGAGGACACCAGGAGCACATGCCCCAGCAGGTCATGCAGCCTCCAATTTACGGCCACAGCCACAGCTACAGGCCAGGATAATGGCCCATCCCATGGGCTCTGCCCTTGGGCACAAGAGACCCGAGTGGCCACCCCAACAGAGTCAGGATGGTTGGTCACCATCTCCCTTCCCTGTGGCCTGTAAACCTGGCACAGGGAAGAATCCATAAAGGCTGTACCTTGGAGCTCCAGTCAGTGTGAATCTACTAGCTCATCCGTAGAAACCTGCTTGATACATTTTAATGTAATTTACCCTTGCTTTTATTTTTTTCTCCTTTCACGCCTTTCAAATTATGTGCCTCAGCGCCAGCTCATAGCATGTCAGCACTGCTATTAGGTAACTGCCTAATGAATTTCAAAAGCCTAAAAAGGCTTCCAAGAGACCTCTTTTTTGTTTACAGAGATGAAGAGGCTGATCAGCTTTTCTGGAAAAATAAGATTTTTTAAAAAGGGGGCACTGTCAAGTCCTTTTATAACTTATTGGCTTTTTAAACAAAAAGAAGCCTTTAAGTAAACTTGTAAGTTGCTACAGTGTGCTGCTTTCAGAGTTGTTTATTTTCTCAATATTATTATTAAAGTGAGGAAAGCTGGTGGGTTTTTACCTCAGAAACAGGTTCCTTTTCCTAAAAATGTGGACATATGCTTCCACAGGAAAAAAAGCAATTTCCAAGCCAAAAATTGTGTACCAACAATAAATAAACAAATAATATTAATAATAGTTCATATTTCTCATATTTAAATAACCGTAATGTGAGTAGAACCAAGAGATTAATTGTCTATTTAATTCATATTTCTGATAAGTATGATGCTTTCTAAGCAGCTATAGCTGTCTTTTCCACTGGTAATCTTGGGCAATGCAAGCCTCTCCACCTTAAGACAGAAATTAATAGAACAGTTCTTTCTATTAGTCATATGAAAATGCATTTCCAAACCAAGCCACCACATAAAGCACAGATTTTAGAGATGGAGGGTGTATGATCTTAACTCTTGTCACCTTTGCTCATTCAGTACATATGAATTCAATTGAACATATCAGCTAATACTGGTCCCTGTGCTGCTCCTCCCTGAAAGGATTTTCTTTCAGCAGAAGCATCACACACAGCAGATGAAGAGGAAGGAGCATAAATTACCACAGGTTTCCAAAAAAGGCAGGATTTGCAGTGCTGTGCTACATATGAACCTCTGGAGCTCATTTCTTATTTAGGCAGTTTTTCCCATTGGAAACAGGAATTTTCCCCAGCCCCACCTGAACAGATGAGTGAGACATAGCAAGCTGGTTTTGCCCACCTAGAATCTAAGCAGTAGAACCAGGAGGATGCATAACACAAGGAGCTGGGACAAATATTTCCTCATTCACTCCTTCTGCCAACAGACAGAAAACCAGAAGTTTACCTACATTCTTGGTGGAGATCTGACATTTGAATCAGCCTTTCCTGTCTGCAGAAGGTACCCTGCTAACAGTGCTGCCCTTGCTCCTAAAAGATGTAAGATCCAGTTTCCATAAACCAGACTAGCAAATCTCTGTGGGTTTACTACTGATTTCCATGGAAGCAGGATCATTTTCATCTCAGCTCTGAGATTATCAGAGAAAAAACACTAACAAGGATTTAACTAGAGTAACCAATAATTTATTTTAATTGTTTTATTAAAATACTGAATGTATAGACAACATACAAAGGCACAAAGCTAAGGTAAGGACCAAACAGGAGGTCAAATGACCTCTGATAATTAACTGCCTCTCTTTTGCCTTTAACTGCCTCTTCATTTGAGGATCACCCTGTCATGGAAGAGATGTGGAGAAGAGGCAAGGCTTTGATTTGCTAAATTAAAAGGGGATAACAACAGAAAGTATAGTCATTGCTAGTTTGCTACCTTGTAAGCATTCAAAGGTCTCTAGAGATCCCTGTGTCACCATGAAGGAGTTTAGCCTGAGTTAATCCATCTAAAGGAATTGGTGAACACTCTCCTAATCTCTAACATTTATAGGCTTTTGAGAGAGAACAACACAGGGGAGAGATTTAAAACCTCAGATGAGCAAAACCTTGCAAGTGTACCCTTAACCTTGAGCACCCTCTTCTCTTTAGGAAAGTGGCTGAGCATTTCCTTTTAATCTCATTGACATTTTCTAAATCCTATTGTCTTTCATGGAGCCCACAGGTATTACCTGAGAGCTTTTCTGAAGAATATTTGCCCTTCCACAGCATCACTGATTGTTGAACCTGTGCTAGCTCTACCACCCTCTGTTGCTATTCCCCTTACAGTATTTCTATTCATAGTTTCTTAGGTGAGAGGCCACTGTTAAATCATCTATTATTGCTTTCGTTCAAATTATTTTATTTTTAAATCTCAGCTGCACTCCCAATAATTTTTCTAATACACACAGCAAACCATCTTTTCCACCTCTGATTTATTTTATACAATGTCATTAATGTATCTCTAGTGTGTGCCTCCTCAGTTGCATCATTCCTGCTCCATATGTAGAGCAGCTCATGGCTGATGTCACATAGCTGAAGGAAACCTAGATTCCCACCTGTGAGCAGGGAACAACTGAGGCTGCTGAGCACCCAAAGCATTTCACAAAGATGGCTAAAGTCTAAACAAGGGCTCTGTTGGCACATTTCTTGCCAAGCAGAAAGGCACAGAGCTGAGTTCTGGCAGATGATTTGTTTGTGCTTTTGTCTCCTGCCCATCTTGCCATGATGTGGAACCAGAGTTCCTTGGCTGGATCACCCATCTAGGGACTTGCCTACTGGGGCCTCCCTGGTTTCCCTCTCTCTGTCAGCCTACATGGCAGAGCTATTGTAGCTAAGCCTTATTTTCCATTATTTTTTTTCTTTTTCTCACAAAAGCAGTTACATCATCTGTTTTCATGTCCAAAACCAAGACAAAGCAAAAGCAAATCCCCAGATTTTGGAGCTCTAAAACTGTCCTTGAATATATGTTTTCCCCAGCTTCACAAGTAGTAATGAGTTACACTTTCACATCTGTATCCTAAGCCAACACTAGTGAAACATTCATCAGAAGGGGAGCACGGCAGGGCTTTGCAGCCCACCAGGATATTCCCCTTGGCTGTGTACTCAGATTACAGATGTCTACTACAGCATACAGAGCTCATTTGAGAATCATTCAGCTTGAAGAGAATGATGATGGGGGAGAATCCAACAAGAGGAAAAGAGGGCAGTACATTAATGAACTCTCCTAAATCAGCGTGTGTAACCATCTAGCCTCTTCAAAAAGACAGCAATCAGTGCCCAGAAAAATAACTCATTGCAAAGGAGATGTCTCCTTTTCAGCTGTGGTTATTGCTCTGCCTGCATGGGCATTGTATGCAGTGTACTTAAAGATAACATCTGACACAATTTTTCTTTTCTGCTAAAGAAAGTGTAGTTTTGTCAATGGAATAGATTTATTCCTTTCCTTGCTCAAATAGGAAATTGTTTTTAAACCAAGATTTCCCTGTCAGCTCAGAAGTAATGAACCATTTTTTGCTGTGTTTTTCCTTGCAATAGTTGTCAGTAAGTCCTCAATTTCATTATATGGAATGCATTTTCCTACATTACTTCCCTTTTTTTAAAAATTCCATTTGTTTTTGCAGCAGTGAGCTGATTTTAGTTTTAATTTTAAACAACAAAAAAACCTAGCCCATTCCCGAATATGGATGAATGTGGTAAATGTAGGAACAGTTTTCCATCCTTCACTTAGAGCAGAAAAAAAATTATGCTGCAACAGGAATTTCAGTAATTAAATGGTACAAGTGATTTTCACAAATATGCTCCTGCTGTGAGACCTTTTGCTGCAGATTAACTTTTATATCCACTTCAGCAAAAAAAACAACAACTAACAAGCAGCTCAATAACCTCTCTCCCCATTCCACTAAGCTTTTCCTGCAATCAAACTCTATTTTTCTGCATCCAGTCATTGTGGGAAAAGGGACCAGTTGGAAAGAAGTAAGATAAAACATGGTAGAACATTAGTTCTAATTTTCTGTTTGTGTTCTTGAGAAAGGTTTTGGCACGTCCCTGCAGTTTCTGATGTGGATTACTGATTTGTAATGGGACTTTGCAGTAAGATACTAATTTTCCATGCGGTTACAATTGCTTCCTGATATTTCTCAAAAGAGCACAATGGGGATTAGAAATTGCTGCAGCATCTCGTTTGTGCAGATCCGCTGGTGAAATGTAATTGTTCTGAAGTCATGCATGCGCTGTGCCCAAAAGCCACATTCTGCATGCTGCATGAAAGAGACATCCATGTGTCTGATCCCTGTGTGCATTGGAGCCTCCCCTTCCCTCTGCCCATGGCACAGTCCTGGCTGCAGGACGCTGGGTTCACTGGATCAGAGGACAGCCAACATCCCTTATGGAGCATGTGCTCAAGGGAATGCATATCTGCTCCCACAGCACACACAGAGCCCACAGCAGAGATAAATTCAGCTTTATCATGGACATTCTAATAGTCTCTGCTTATCTTAGGGTCTGATCTGCCAGAGGGAGGTGGAGGCTCTTGGGTTCTGTTTTGGCAGGATGTCCTCTTTTAGGTTTTGGAACTGCAGATTAAAGCTCAAAATGCAAAGCAAGTAACCCTCAATGTCCAGAAAGCTCTTGCTCATGAGAAAAAACAAACCCAAAATAATTTTTAAAGCTTTATTGAGACACTCCCATTATTTTGGAAGGGGCAGATCATTATTTTGGAATGCTTCAAGAGAAAAAAAATAGTGAATTCCTGTTCAGGGAAGAAATGGTCTCTTGACCCTGCACTAGCACAGCCTGGACTATTCCCTGTGCTTCCAGTGGAGCCAGGATTTCACCCACTTCCTACAGTGCTTCCCTGTGGTATCTTCTCTTGTATTAACCAACGGACATGAGTTCACATTTAGGGAAAATAAATCTTCAGTGTAGCTTTTAGGGGCATAGGAACTGACTAGTGACATGCTTGGAAAAAAAATAGAAAATCAATTGAAAGATTCAGATAACTCTTCAATGCTCTATGTCTACTGTAAGCAGGATATTTATGTAAAATGTTGTTTCAATACTTTTGATTTAGATTGCTGTAAGCTGTTTTTTCTCATCCTTCCCCTTCTCTTCCTTTTCTCTTTTCCTTTATATACGCTCCTCTTTAATTCCTTTCTTTTCTTTCACCTTAGTATGGTTTTACTTTTGTTGCTTGAACCATAAGACTGTAAAAACAGTACATGTTCTGAATTTTCATCAAACAATGGGTTTTAGATTGAAAGGAAAGCACTATTTTCCTGTTCAGAAACAAACCATAGATATCCTGAACTACGTCAATAGGAGAAGACACACGTGTCATACTCAGAGGTGGCCTAGGCAGCATGAATTTCAGATACCAAAAGATCTCCTCTCCCATCAGTACAGCTGCTATCCCTGCATTTCTGGCAGGATCAGGTTCAAGATGAGCAGAGGCAATGGTTGGTCACACTAGCTACACAAACTCATGCCACATAATGCCACAGATGCTGAATGCCTCAGGACAAATTCACTGAGAACTACTTGGAGCAAAAATGACACTTCTGGATCAAAGACTTCCTAATTCTTATATCATTGGAAACCAGCAGAGTACTGAGGACACATTGATACATTTGCCTTGTTCTTTTTTTCCTAGGCATCTTCTGTGGACCACAAGAAAAGGCAGAATATTGAGATAGATGGGCCACTCTTGTGGGGTTTTCTTAATCTACAAGTAGCCAGGCAAAAAGAAAGTTGACTGTCCTCAGAACATGAAGTCTTGAAGCTCCTGGCAGCATGATCATCACCATTGGTGTTTCCCAAATAACTTGCCATTCAATCCATCCAGAACCCAATCTCTTTGCAGCACTGTATGGAGAACTGTGGGATGTTTAGTTTTTATTACAAATGGGAAAGAAGGCAAATAACAAACTCCTCCATGAATCAGAACATCATTGCCATCCAGCTGCATTAACTATTCATGGCTTCGGTGTGCAGGGAACTTTGTTTCACATTCCTTGGGTGCTCTGCTTTTCAAATTGTGCTAAATGGAGCACAAGAGCTACAGAAACAGACTCAGAGAAGCATGCCAACACTGCCCAAATATTTTCCTGTTTTCTCCTCTTGACAGCAACAGCATTGCCAGAACAAACCCAGTTTGATATACCTGCCCTAGGATCTGTCATTCCACAGAGTTCCTCATTATGAAACAGTGCTAACCATGAAAGACTGTATCAAATAAATTGACTTCATCTGATGGAGCAAAAAAGAGTGATCTGGGCTTCCAACAACATCTCCAGCATACTTGATATCTTGGAGGATATCAGGACTGCCTCCTGGATCACAACACGGGACAGGAAATGCCCCACACTAAGTGGGTAAAGCTTCTTTTCCAAAGACCATCCATGAGCAGCAGGTGCAGCAATGCAGGAGGAACCCCCTGAGAAATTGAGGGGAGCTGGAGATCTAGCTGGGACTTATTTCAATTTGATTTGAAGTATTATCATTCAGCACTTTGGGAGATATTTTTCAGTCTCTCTTCAGTAAGGCAGAGGTCTGCACCTTAAAAAAATGTTGGTAGAAAATAAAAGTTCGTTTGAGAAATTCAGATTTGCAGAAAATTTTCTGAAAACAAAATTTTCCAAGAAACTAAGGTCCCCTGTCTAAGGTCCATGCTGCAGAATTCCATGCTCTCAAGATGAACTTAACACTGGTCAAGAGGTCTGACCGGGGAGTGTCTTAACCTTGGCATGAAATCTGCATCCACAGCTCCCAAGTCCCTGAATTCTTTGCTGCAAACAGGGAGCAAGTAAACCAATTAAACTGTGTTATAAGACATTTATAGGAATGATTCCTAAATTACACTTACTGGGTGAAAAAAACTTTTGATCAGTACCAACCTGGGAAACATCAGAACCATTTGTTGGACCTAAAAGCCTTGGTGCTGTGAAGTAATTTGCTTATCAGACTCTGCATCCCCTTGAGCATCTCTGGAAGGAGCACAGATGAAACCCTACACCGATTCTTTGCAAGAACAACATTTCTCTACTTCTGTATGTAACACTAGCTCTGGTATTCTATTATTCTCTTCTCCTTTGTCCTTTGAGGATAGACCTTCCTCCTCTTTAAAGCCCTTCTCTCTAACCCTGATGGCAGAAGGTTATTTCCCCTCCTGGATGGACTGTCTCCAGTCCACACCAGCTCCTCTTCCAAGGACATCTCACATCTCCTGAATGTAACATTTCTTCTGCCAAAAACCTGTTTTCAAAATCCTATTTGGTCTTTCTTTGCATTTAGTATTTACCTGACTTGTAAGAAAGTCAGCTGCAGCCCTCCCATCCAGTCTCACTCTTCCTGTGAGGCTGCTAATTGTGTTATAAGGGGAAGTTAAAGAAAAGCAACTTTTCCTAGGTGAGATTCAAACTGTCTGTCCTAAATTCAAACTGTCCATCTGGATAGCCATGCCTTTTTTTTTTTTTTAATACAGTCAATCTTGCCCAATTTGGAGTCACCTTTCAGAAGGAGTTGCTATTTTGCCAGCTTCCAGATGGTGTTTCTCAGATTTTGGTATCTTTACCCACTTGCTGTCCTTCATCCTCATCTTCAATGCTCATTTCGGGAGTAGCTAGAAACACCCAGCAGGCACAGTTCATTCGTTCTAGCTTCCTTCCTCAAAATATTGTCTCTCTCTGTGTTGTGCTCATACTTTAAGCCTCCTCATACAGGAACCTTTCAAGTCCAATACTTCCATTTTGCTCTTTGAAAGAAAGAGTGAAAATTTGCACCTGAGTCCTTGCAGGCAAGGAAAAGCTGTCCTTCATCACACCAGAGACACCATAGTGTTCATCATGAGAGCCAGAATGTGCCTTCCCCTTCTGATCCATCAGTCTTGGCCCTGCAGGCTGGGAGGACAGGGTACAGCAACATGGGCACTACTGTAAGCAAAGCTGTCAGAAGGGGACTGATGGCTCTGTGACCTCTTTGCAAACTGCACCTCAGACAGTGACAACTGAACTTTATCTCTCTTGCTGATTGTTTAGAACTGCATGTTTTCAGTGAGTTTTCACACTCATAGACACAAAAAAGTGTCTCTTCTTTCTTCTCACTTATGCATGGTGTCCAGCTTTCATAATTGCTCATTGGATGTGGATTACATAGCCTGGCTTGTGGCTGTGTCCTCAGAAGTAGATAGATTTCTGCAAAAAGACATCTGCAAAAGGCCTGAAACCCATTAAAATCACCATTGACCAAATAGTAGTTACAAATTTAAATACCTCTGTGAACCTAGACTTTAATTACTGCACTCCTTTCATGAATCACAAAGAAACAGGTGGCAGGAGTCCAATTTTTATGCTCCTTTCTCCAATACATACATGCCTTATAACAATGGATTTATCACTACGGACCTTCATAACTTTGGTACCTTATATCTGTCTTTGATGTCTCAATATCTGCCACTGTAGTTTCCCAAGGTATCCTGCCTTCTGTCTGCCTTCTTCGGATTTTGGCTGTAATTCAGTCCCTTCTCTTTTTCCATATGGCTTTTCTATTACCCTGTCATTAAAATCCAACTGGACTTTCCTGTTGTGCATTTAGCAACATGATGAACTTTAGCTAATCCCCAGTAGATATTCAGGTCTAGCTGTCCCCATTCTGTAAAAAAAAAAAAGACTATCTGATATTCTGGCACCATCTAAATGTGCCAAATAGTGAAGGATGTGGACAACATTTATTTGCAGACTGTTCAGCTCACGTGCTGAATTTTCCAGTACCTGCCTGCACATCTGCTAAATTCCTCTGTATGTGTAATTTGGTTTATTACCATTTTATTTTTTTCAGATTTCCACAGCCCAGAACAAGATGTGAAGGCCAGACCCAGTAAAGACTCCTGCATCCACTAAGCAAGAGCTGTTATTTCCAACTTCTGGGTACCTCATTCCCAGGGAGTGACATCCAGAAGAAGTCTGGATGTGGGAACCCTGAGCCAGGAGCACAAAAGTGTCCATTGAGTATGCAGACCTAAAGCTGAAATCAGACCTTTGCACAGCTGGGCAGCAGCTAAGGGAGGGGAGACTGACATAAAGCAAATTGACCCTGTTTCAGGTATCCTAATCCTCTTTTTTCTCTCATAGTTAATAAGAAATAGCAACTTACAGTTAATATGAAAGTCTGAAGGGTAGCAAAAAGAAGCATGGCACTGAAATGGTGCCTCCTCTTAGTTTTTTTTTTTCTTCCCAAGACTTCTATTTGGTTTAGGGGTTTGAGTTCCTCCTTGTTCCTTTTCCAGCCTCATGAATGCAGAGGTTTGTATTCCTTCAGGTGCAACAGGAAATAAATGCCAATACTTTCAGCCTTCTTGGTCTTTCAACTCATAGGACATGTAATTCTACACTCCTGCAATATTATATTTGGCAAGGTCTTTAGCACCATCACAGCCCATAAACTAGGAAAGAAAAAGAATTTGCGATTAGGCATTTCTGAAAGCAGAACCCAGCAACACATTTGGAGGTGCTTAAATTTCACAGCACTGCCTTTTGAATATTCAGCATAAATTGAGGTCCATTTTACAAAAGTCTCTGCTCCATTCACTTCTAATCATTTGGCAAACTAGAATTAAAAGTAAAGTTTGCTGGTTTTCAACAACAGCATATTGCACTATTATCTCATCTTGGTTTAACCCTGCTGCAACCCAGAACTTTTTCCATTTCTACCACATTCTGTTCATGATTTTTTTTACTTCAAAACAGGCAGTAATCTTTTCCAACAGCATTTAATGAAGTCTCAAGCAACAAAACATTACTTTTTTGATGAGTAAGCCTTTTCAGCTATTTAGGACATGCTGTGGAGGAGCCTAAATGATAAACAGAGTGAGTGTTATGCAAATTTTTGATAACCAAAGCATACTTTGTCAACTTGGATCAGAAGTGTTGAGTATATTCACTAGTGAGGTTTCTTCCCAGAGTGAGACCTTTCCATAAGAAATGCTCATTACAGAGAGGCTGGTGACTCCCCATTGACAGAGGTGACTGTTCTGTGGCTGTGTGTAGACACAGACTGTGCAGATGGACCAAGACTGTGTGGCCTGCAAACTGTTTGGGCCTGAGCCAGCTCTGCTCCAGAACGTGGGAAGCCACGTTAAAGTGAAACTACAACCAAGCCAATAAAACATCCTGGGAGCTTTACCATTTCTGTCACATTCTGGACCTGACTTTGCTTGTGTCTGCCTACACCGGTTCATGAGCAGAAGTGTCCGAGTCTTGGAGGTCTCACTCCTTCTAGGATAAAAACATAATTCTTTATGGGCTAAAAGAATCTGCTGTAGAGTTCATGCAATGCCGTGAGCAGAAGGCAAATTTTCATTCTGACAAACAAATAAGGAAACAGAAATGGCTTATTTGTGTACCCATACTGCACAGTGGGAACACACCTCACAATTCCCAGTGCAGATCTTGCAGGCTTGCACTGCCCTGGGAAATGAGTTGGAAGTTTTTGGCCCAGCATGGTGATTGCAGGAGTTCCAGGCAGGAGAAGGAGGGAACAGGTCACCATGCTCGTGCTATGTCTGCCTATCAGCAGCACAAATGCAAGGGACAGGGGACCAGCAGGTAATGCCACGTCCGGCCTGAGCTGCAGCATCCAGCAGGAGCTGCAGCTGTGTTCCCAGGGAAACAGCCTGGCTGGCTCAGAGATTGCTGCAGTGACCCCCTCCAGCCCTGCCAGGCTGGTCATGGTCTCCAGGACAGTTTCCAATGAATCCATCCAGGTTTCAAACAGCAAAGGCTGGAGAGCTCGATGTGAGGGGGGATTTGAGGCTGGAGGAATGCCTGCCTTCCAGTAAGGGTAGGCAGCTGCCCAGGGAGAGCTGCAATTTCTGCAGGAGCTGCTGGGTAGTAACTGAACATCTGAGTCCCCAGTGTAATTGCACCACATCTAGCAGAGTAAAATCCAGGTCATTCCCTCTTGCCTGGTACATCTAAGCCATAAATCCTGAGGAGGAGACTGCTCCCAGGTGACTGTAGCCAGCATGCTGATCCACACCTGCCACCACACTCATGGTCACAGGCAGCTGAGGGTGAGGGCTGCCTGCAGCCACACAGGGCTCCCAGAAACAGCACTGTACTCCCACCAGCTCTGAAGCAAACAGCCATCCCCAGAGGAGGACATGGCCACCGTGTTGTGGGCAAGCTTTGACACTTTTGGCATTCATACACTTGTGACAAACTTCCCATGGCAAGCAGGATCAGTGCATTTACACCTGGACACCAGCAATTTAGTTATGCAGCATTTAGTCCAACCCTTTCTGAAGAGCATTGGCTGCATTACATTGGCCAGTGCAATGACTGGACACAAACAGAATAGACAAAGTATCAAATCTACCTCCTGATCTCTCAGTCACCTCTCATGCAACTCCCGCCAGAACTCTGCAGGAGTGATTAGGGGTTTTGGTCCTCTCTTCTCCTTTTTGTACAATGAAGGCACATCATCAGAACAGAAGGATCTACTCTGTCCTTTTAAGACCCCCCCTTTCCAGCATGACAGCTTTTCCAGCACCAGCATGGTATCTCTGTTTCTCCTGCAGTTCCTTTTCCTTGATCCTTGGCTGCAACATAGCTGCAACCTCAGTCCCACACAAGGACCAGAGCCCTGTACAATGCTTTTATACTTCCTTTGCTCTTCAGCCAAACTAGGATGCCAACAGTGTGTTTAAATTGTTTTTCAGATTTTGCTACAAATCCTTCATTTAGATTTCATGCAAGAAGGTCATCAGAAACAGAGCTTGCTCTCAGATATTTTCATTACATACATAACACTTCTGCTGCCCCTGACTGTACAAAATCACAGCTTGGATGGTAATGCATCCTCAGAGCACACAACCCCCAGTTTACTAGAGAAGGATGATTTTGTGGCTTAGATATTGATCTGAACAAAAGGGTTGCAGTCACACATAGCTGAGCTGGGAAATCCTGGGAGTGCCTGAAGCCACAGGGCACTCCCAAGACAGCAGCTAATGTTCATTTATCTCTCCTGGCAACAAAACAACCACTATACATCACACTACTTATACATCCCTTGAAGGAGGCATTGCTAAGGTCCTTGTAGATCCAGATTGTTGTGATCATGGTCACAGGGTGGTGTCACAGGGACAATGACAGTGCAGAGATGGGCACAGAACATCAGAGCTGCAGTGTTGTAATCCTGGGCTCCCTGTGGGAGCCCTGGGTGCCTGGAGCAGGCAGGAGACCAGGCTGAAGGATGGTGGCCCTGGGCCAGCTTGTAAGAGACAGAGATCACGCTGCCACCTCTGCTGCCAGCGTGCCATGAACATCTGGGTAAGGCTCACAGCAACAGCAGTGAACTCCAGATGTGGCTGGGACCAAACACCCCCAAACATGGGAGAAGCTGATCAGAGCTCTGGGTACAAACAAAGGTACATTAGCACAGTGATGTGCACATGGTGACCAAGTGCAAACCATCTTCCACCTTGTGTAATTAGTGATTGTCTTCTTCCACACAGACTCATTTCATCCATTCTAAAGTACTCAACTTCTTTTTGTTGGGATTGTGGGGTTTATTTTTTGAAGAACTATTGATAGTATACCTGGAAGATGTAGTAAACTTGTCTTCATTCTGCAAGTTTGTTGGAAAGGTGCAGCTGGGCAGCAGGGACAAAATCCCCAGGCAGATTTTAAGGCATTCTTGAAAATAAAGACAAAGACCCTTAGCATTAAAAAAGAAGGAAATAAATAAAATCAGTCATGATCCTTTTAGCACAATTCATATACCAGCAGAGATATTAGTAAAAAATAAGTATCAGCAGAAAAGTGTTTACAACCTAGTGCAGATGATTTACGAGTAGCCAGGGATTCAGAAGACATTTTAATGTGCCAGCAGCAGGGGGCTTAAAACTACCAAAAAAACCCCAAAAGTTTGTGATTTAAAGGGGAAGTTATCAATGTTAAAACATCAGTTTGTGTCTCATGCACCTTCTGTCTATTAGCTCTGTCTCTCACAGAGAGAAGAAGTGGAAGTTCAGGAGCAGGAGAAAGGGTGGGTGTTTCATCTTTCTTTTTTTTTTTTTTTTTTTTTTTTTTTTTTTTTTTTTTTTTGCTTTTAATAGAAAAGTGCATCTAGAAGCAAGCACATTCACAGTCAGGCTGAATTCTATTTCCCACTAGACACATAGAACGGTTTGGGTTGTAAGGGACCTTAAAGATCATCTAGTGCTGCCTCCCCTGCCATGGGCAGGGATACCTTTCACTAGATCAGGTTGGTCAAAGCCCTATCCAACCTGTCCTTGAAGACTTCCAGGGATGGGCCATCCATAATTTCTTTGGACAGCTTGTGCTAGTGCCTCAACACCCTCATAGATAGGAATTTCGACCTAACATCTGATTTAAATGTCTCCTCTTTTAGTTTTAAATTCTTCCCTCTTGTCCTATTGCTCTGCCCATATAAAACATCCCTCCCCCTCCTTTTTAATTCTTCTTTACACACTGAAAGGCTGCAATAAAGTCTCCCCCTAGATTTCTTTTCCCTAGGGCGAACAGCCCCTGCTCTCACATCTTTCCTGATGGTAGTTGCCCTGGAAGGGGCCGTGTCCTTCACTCTGTGCCAACACAACCGGCTGCTCCTGCTCTCCCTGAGCCAGCGGGCCAAGCTGCCGATGCGTGCCCCAGGCAGATGTAAGCACACCCTTTGTGCCCATTCCCCCGAGCACCGTCGGGAGAGCAGCACCGGGCTCGGCAGGGCCTGCAGGTGGTGCTGTTTAATTGTGGAAAGGCTCCCCCTCTTCCTCCTCCTCCTCCCAGCTCAGCATCCCGCAGGATGCGCCCGGGGAGCAGCGCCGGCCCCGCCGAGCTCCGCGACAGCTGGGCCCTAAAACATCCTGCTGCTGACAATCCAGCCTCCTCTGAGGGGGAACAAAACCCTCCAGGGATACCGAGGTAAAGCCGACCTGGTGTGAGCGCAGCTGCCTCTGAGTCAGCGGGAGAGGGCTGCCCCTTTGCAGGCAGCGAAGAGATGGCCGTGTTTTAGAAGACAAGGTTTTGGGTGCCCCCCTGGATGCTGGAGGACACGGACAGTAAATCCTGAGCTACTCCACTCTTGGCAGGCAGTACCAGGAGACCATGCACACATATGGCCATAGCAGCAGAAGAGCAACATGGTCTAGTGGAAGTTTTCCTGCTCATAGCAGGGGTCTGGAAATAGGTGATGGTTAAGGTCTATTCCAACTCAAACTATCCTGTGATTAATTAGTTTAGATGAAACTTCCAGATTTTTAAAAGCCCAGCACACCTACACAATGCCAATTCCTCCTGCAAATTTCCCAGATTCCACCTGACTCCCTAGTCACCCCAAAGTAACTTTAACACCTGACCTTTGATTCCTGCTGCAGGACAACTCCAGCAGCCAAAAAAAAGATCTCTTAGAGAACTGTAAATTGGTTTCTTGTTCTGTCCTTGGGACACAACCAGGCCATGCAGCCGTACAAAACATCTATCATTTCCCAGAGGTGCAAAGGGCATGATGTGCAAAGGATTCTCACAAATTTCAGAGCATAAATTTCCAGCCTCTTTCACTCAGGCTCTGCACCTTTAAACCACACTACCTCTGCTGCAGTGCTTTTCTGCACGCTTTTAGGGAGAAGGGAAGAGGAGAGTGCAGAGAGAATAGCCAGGGAAGGGAGAAGAAAGCAAAAAAATCCCAGCAACCTTTTGTATCAAAAACCTGCCTAGCTGAGAAAGGGCTGAAGGCAGGAGAGAATGGGAGGAAGAAGTGAAAAGAGGAAAAGGACAGAAAAGTCCAAAAGTTCTGTGTGGTGAGATAAGGAAACTTGGAGGTAAGTTTGGATGAAGGAGTGTCAAATTTTTAAGTGCCTTCTGACCTTTGTAATCTTATTTGCAGACATGGTTTCATTCTTTCTTTTTGGGGCCTCCGGAAGAAATAATTTTCTAAGCAGAAAGACATATTTGGTATCTCTGACAAGACTTCTCAAAGCCAGCTGAGCCTATGACCTCTCAGTCTAGCATCACAATCTCTCCCCTTTAGAGGTCTCCTTGATATTTCCTACAATGTCTCTGTTGCATCCTGCAGCTCAGCAGAACATTCCTCCTCACTGAATAAAGTGTAATGTCTTCCCATCCTGGAGGAATGGGGCTTTTTACAATCAGCAAAAGGAATTTAAGGATCTATGAATCCCTACACTGCAGCTGCTGCACAAGTGTCACTTAACAATCCTCTTTTCAACTCTGCCTTGCCCTTCTCCCCTATATGTGCCCCAAGTGGTAATGATTCAAAATCTGAGAAACAACTGAATAGTACAACAATAGCATTGATGCTGTAGCAAAAATGTATCTATTTTAAACCTCACCAAAATCTTGATTAAGACATGACTATCCTCTGATGTAGGCAACAATCCAGATTAGTCATGGACTAAGACATTGCACTGGTATAACACAGTAATAAGTTTGTGATGACTCAAATTAGAGCATCTCAAAAAATTGCCACCTGTTAGGTGATCAAAGCTAATAGTAATCCAAATATGAAATAAAAAAGTTGAATTTAAGCTGCCAACTTTGTCCCCAAACATATTCCTTTTGATCTTGGTGCCACAGATCATTCTGTGGTCTGCCATTAGCAGAGATGCAGAAACCCAGTGCTGAGTTAATTTGTCACTGAGGTGACTTTTAGGAACCTCAGAATATTCTGATTCCTGGTTTGAAAACTACCAGGAGATGATGTGAAATATGCATTGGCTAACTAGAGTTATGTGACAGTGTGAAGCTGACACACAAGCACCTTCCACGTGATGAGGAACGATGAAAATGTATCTTAGATCTTCGACTTACCAGAGAAAAGAGTAGTTCTACTTCAGTTTAGGAATTCGATCTTTCTGCAGCTGGGAGGGAGCCAAATATACTTGCATTATCACTAAAAATACCTTTCTACAAATGTAGGAGGACTTTCAGTTCACATACTTTTCTCCCAGAGATGGAGTAAGTCTCCAGAGGGCTGAAATCCAGAGCTGACTGGATTCTGCCTATCACCCTTACTTACTGCCCTCTGGGAAAGGTTTTTTTTTCTCCTTCCCACTGCTACATTGACCAAAAAGACTTTCTTGAGGCCCCTGGGAAGGAAGTGTACAGTGCCTCAGTTTAAAACAATGAGGCTGTGTGGAATCAGTGTAGAGAAAGGAATGGGTTACCAGTAAGGTATCTGATACATCCCAAACATTAATGGCAAAGAGCAGAACATTCCACTACTGAACTTATAGAATTCCTAGTTCCCAGACATTCTTGGCACAATGCTATTCATTATCTTTTCATTAGTACCACTTTCTGGAAGGAATTGTAAAATAATTTATAGTAAAAATGATGAAGTGATATATTATGATGAGAGCAGCATGTTTATATGTGTGAAAGCTCACCCACACTCATAAAGGGTACTTGAATAAATAACACACATCGTCAAATATAAAAATATTCTTTTAGTAGTTTTATCCCTGTTACTTTCCTATTGTTAAAAAAAATTAAAAGGAAAAGGAAAAAAACATTCCATGGATCCTTGGACAATGGCAATGTTTGGGAATGCAGTAGATAATAATGTCACTAAAAGCTCCAAGGAAGATCCAGTGGCAAGAGTGTAGATCTGAAGGCATGAACAATAGCTAAGAATAAGGAACAAGAAGGTAGTGTTCCCCTCTCCAAATGCAGCATTGTGGGGCCACCCCAAACTACTGCCTGCACCTCTGCAGTAAATTACAAGTACTGCACCTCTGCAGTAAATTACAAACACCCTGTGCTACCCACCAGTGCTGAGGAAGGCTGGCATGAAATGGTCCATACCCGTGCCTGTAAACTCTCCTAATTTCTAAATCACTGTGGCTGCTGGCTTGTCCTAAGCCCAAACTGTGCTCTGACATTTTCTGGGATGAGTGGATCTGTCTCATTGATCCAGGGGAAAACCACACAAGGGCCTGTGCTGACAATTTAACACCAGGGGCAGTCAAGTTCAAGCACTTAAACAGTTCTCAGTTTAATTTACTATTCTAGATGCAGCCAGTGTGTCTGGGCTTGATAGATGCATTGAGAGGACACTGGTGAAAAATGGGAAAAGGCTCAGAAGAGGGCCACAAAAGCGATTTGTTGCCTATAAAACTTAGTGAGATGCTCAAAGAGCTGTATTTATTAATGTTATTTAAGGGATCAAAAGGTGTGAAAGTGATCTACAAGAACCCATATAGAAAAAATATTCCCTGCAGCTTACTACCCCATACTCCAGGAGTTAAAAACATGTTGATATCCAGGATCTAGATAAATTCAAGTCTAAATAAGGACATTATTAAGCATTAGGAGAATTTACTATGGAGCAAATTAACTAGTGCTCTGGTGGATTCTTCATCATGTGTGATCTTTAATTTTTTTCAATATCTTGTGAATACAATAGATGTTTGAGGGCTCATAAGAAAAGAGTATCTGGGTTTCCTTGACTTTCTCATGCAAAAAAGCCAGTCTATTTGACTGGTGCCTTCTGATCTTGAATCTATGATTTGATGAAAAAGACACTGTCAGTGTCTCTAAAGTGTAAGTGAGAAGACTTCCTGTTAGATCTATGAAAAAAAAAGAAAAAATCTTACATGTGCAGTTGTAATTAAAGCTATGTAACCATTTTAGCAATTAACGATGTAGCAATTAAGGCTGTCCCTTATTGGACCTGTCCCTTATTGAAGCTAGACACCAGCTATTCTGTAGAATAAAACTGCTGTGAAAAACAGAAATCATTCTTGACATAGCTGAAACTAAATGATCTTAGAGATCTGAATGTTTATATCTGCTCTGTTTGAAGAGAGCAAGACCCACTCTAACTGGCACCTGTGTTTCACAGAGAGCACCAGAATTTCCATGCTAAGGAACTTAGCAGAATTTTTGCCAAAGAGATGTTTTCATATTCCAAACAAACCCAAACATAGCATGAGCTAATTGTCATGCTCTACCTTACCCTCAGTTATAAAAATACAAATATGATCCATATTATTGCTATGTAAACACAACAGTAGCAGAATTTAAAATAAGATTCCTGCATGGATAAGAAACTGATGACATGGACATATGTGTTTCCTTAAAACATCAACTTATTCATGAGACAAAGGTTCAGGGAGTCGATGGAGCAGAGCTCCTTCCCCATCCCTTGGGGCTGAGTTCCACTCCACATCAAACAGACCTACAATGCCTTGTCCCCCTCCCAGATATGCAGTAACAAATTTATCTATTCAAAATCTATTTTCCTTTACAGCAAAGAAATTACCTCTATGTGAGCCTGTGCTGGGAAGACAGTTAGGTCATTGTAAGACACACATCTTTTAACGCTGACAAATCATTTATCCCACTACCCAAAGTACTTTCAAGGCAGAAATTAGCTGCATATGTAATAATCCTGCCTGCAATACTTGAAAGATAAAAATGGGTTAGCAGAGGTGAAATTTCTGCCAATCTTGTGGGTTTGAAGTGGTTGGGTTATATTAATTTTGTTATTGGGATTCCTCAGCTTGAAGCAACATCTCTCTGGGAGGAAAGGTATCTGTGATGCTGTTCCTGGTTCTGCACACATCTTGTGTGCAGAGTATCTACCCTCTGTCCAGCATTCCATAATGATGAAATTCCTCCCACACCCTCCCTGGAGATCCCAAATATTTTAATTAACAGCTTTTTAAAAATAAGATTCCTCTGAAAGTTTACCTTTTCTGTTAGTGGAAGGTTTAATGATTAATTTAGAATAATTAAAAGTTGCCTCAGATGAACAATTTTTATCCCTTATTTTTGTAGCTATTATTGCACAGAACTAATCCAGGATTTATTTCCACAACTATTCATCATTTTTATAGTTGAGTGTAATCCACTCAGTCAGTAATGAAATAACTTATACACACAGACATTTTGTTCTTGGTATTGTGTGACTTACACTGTATAGATTGTCTTAATTTTGTTTCTTATTCATTTTTCTAGTTGCAGTAGGTCTTTCACGATTGCCCATCACCTTTTAATGTTGTATTATTAGGAAAATTATTTCTGATATTTCCTAGATAGTTATTTTGGTAACAGAAAATGTATACTGAACAGTAGGGAATCAATCTCTCAGGATTAATTTAGCATGAAATGGCTAATGTTTACTAAACTCACAACCTTCTTCCCAGGGACTTCATGCACCCAGATGAGGTTTCCTAATCTGCTCTTCTCAGTAAGCAGCCATTAAAGGAATCTAATCCCAAGTGGCACAGCTTTGCAGCATGTATTAAAGATATTTTTTGTACAAGTTCCTAAAACGCAACAAATCCAACTGAAAAACAATATTAAATTACCCTCATGTCAGTCGAAGAACAAGCTCCATCAGCCAGGGCAGTGTGAGTCAGTACCAGAAGAACTTCAGCTCTTCCCCAGGGAGCTCCACCTCATGCAGAGGACCAAATTTTGCAGTTCCTTACAAAAGTACTTTATTTGCATGCAGCAGGACAAATTGGTGGCCACACACTTTTATTCCTCCAAAACCTCTCCCTTTTCCAGGATCCATTACATGGCCTTTGAAACGTCAGCCACAGGACCTCTCTTTCTTTCATTCAGAACTTGGGTGCTTTGCTGTAGGCATGAGAACAACCTCCAAGGACACCAAGAGCACTCTCCCACTGTCACCCTCAGCCGGGCCCTGCTGCTGCCCCTGCCCCACCATCCTGCACTCCCCTGCAGCCTGTCTGCCATGCTGGGAGAGCCACCAGCGCTCTGCACGGCCTGAAACCCAGCCTGAAAAATAGGGTTTGCATGTTTGGGGCACCTCAGGGAATTCTAAGTCAAGTTCAGCTCTATTGGCTTAAACATCTTCCCCAAGAGAACTTGGATACAGAAACTTTGATGGGCCCATACATTCTTGGACTATGCAACATTTTATTCTATTTGTTTATTGTATTCATAAATAAAAATGCCTCATTAACTGCACAAATGAATTTCCTCTCCAATTATAGTCACCTTTTATTTCAATATAGAAAAACAAGTAAGCACTAACATAAAACACCGCACTCTGTTGAACTCTGTATTTATCTAAAGTATTTTTTAAAGTCCTTCTTTGTGAAGCCTTAAAACATTCAAGTATATTCTTCTTCAGAAGAAAATCAGTTTTTAAAATCTTCAGCAGACTGGAACATCCATCCTTCTAACTACTAGTAATATAAATTCTGCAAATACAGGGCTATTATTTATCACAGAACTCTCTTAGCTCTGCAGAAATGAAAGAAATATTTTATAAAAGCACACACATAACCCACACAAACCCATAACTTAAGAAGACTGTGAGAATCTACGATAATATCACGGACTTAAATCTGTTTAGAGGGAGGATGCTATTGGCACATATTGATTTCTGGTGTGTTGAAAACAACAGAGCGAGAGGATGGGATGGGGGCTAAATTTTCCTCGGATCTCAGGAGTTTCCTTTCAGTATTTCTAGTACTGTTGTAGACATGATCAGTTAAAGACATTAGAGAGGCAACTCTTGACAGGGAGCGATAACCTAATTATTTAAAAATCTTTCTATTAGATCACTGTATTCCCTGTGGCAGTGTCCTCAGGAAAACAAGCTGGTGACTCTTTCCAAGCATTGTCTCCAAGTGTGAGAGTGTGAACCTCTGTTTTGCTTCCATGGACAGGGACCAGGCTGGGTGGGAAACGACTTAAAGGCACAAGTCTTTACTGATATCCTTGTAAAATTAAAACTTACAGCTTCATTCTTACAAGTAGTTACATTTACTAAAGTGTGAGCATGGGAGTGGTCCCATTGCAGCCAATATTCATACGTGCATGCTTCACCTTCAACATCTTCCTCAAAGCAGCCCCAAACCAGCCTAGACATTAAATCCAAGCTAAGAAGGTCATACCCTGAGTAGTGTCACTAATATGGACATCTGTTGTTGTCCCTCTGCTCAGTGCCAATGGCCATGAGATCCACTGGCAGGCCCTGAAGCACTGCCCCTGTCCAGAATGGTGTTACTTGGGGGTGCTCCCTTCCCAGGTGTTGGGAAAACCTTAAAAGCCAGAACTGCATTGTGCAAGGGGCAGTGAGGGCTCTGTTACACAAGATGGTGGGATTTGCCCTTCCATCTCTGGGTCTGACAGAAGGACAACTTCAACAGCTCTGAAGCCCACTACCAAAGGTTTCAGCCACTGAACCATTGGGTGAAAGCTTTGGGAGCTGTGGATTTGAACATGGTGATGGTACAGGTTTGAACACGTACCTCTGCATATCTCATGCTTCTGGCCATCTATCTCCTGAATAGGCTGTTATTTAAAATGACTAATGGAGGTTTTAGTCCTAAAGAGATATATTTTTTTTACTTAAACATAAAGATGTGGAATACATCATTAAATGATAGTTAATGGAGAAGTAGAAAAAGAAAAGGCATCTAAGTGCCATTAGTGATTATTATTCAAGCCTAGACATTATGAGTGAAATTTTTCTCAGCTGAACCTGACTAGCAGTTAATGGAACTGCAACCATTTTGGTCATGTAATTTGAAATGCATTTGTGAAGCTCAAGTGTTAAACTGCAAAGTTTTCTTTGACTGTGAGTGCCCCTGACACCAACACAGTTATATTTCTTCAAATGCCAGTAGGATGGCATTGATGGACAAAAGTGAGATGGACACCAGTTATGCTACCTTATTCCCCAAAGTTTGTGGAAATCTTTCCAGCCACTGTACAACACAGTAGAGGAGAAATTTCAATCTGTTTTCTTGCTTTACAAACTCAGGACAGTAGAGCTAAATCCAATTCACCAGCCAAATCCACCTACCCATTTGCACTATTTTTCTACTCAAGTTATATTTTCTGACTTTTTTAGATTTTGCTAAAAATAAAACTCATCTGAAAGCAGGAGTTATATTTATTTTGGACTTTTTTTCATGCTCAATCCACTGATTTGAAGCAGTTTGGGTACAGCTTTATTAGCATTCTGTGAATTACTTTGTTGTGTGGCAGACTGCAAAAAGACCATTCTGAAGGCTGCATTAATAATAAAAAAGTTGATACTGTGATGTGATGTGATAGTAAAAGGTGGTTTATACAGTGTTATTTGGGGTAATTATAACTAGCAGTAGCCATTTAAAGGTCCCAGCATGTGCTTTGTTAGAGAGAAATTGTTAACCCTAGCGTCTTGGCCAGTCTCCAGCATAAGCAATTAGGTTCTTGCTGCAGTAGTTAACTATCCCTTGTTGCTCCAATTAGATCTGGTATTCTTCAGTTTCTCTCAGAGAGCTGCTGAGCTGTGTTACTGGCGCTGTTATCCGCCCGCTTCGTTCCAGCCGAGAGGTCCCAGGATTTCAGTTATAAATGAAGTCTTCTCTGCTTGTAAAAGGCTTCCTGAGCACAGCCTCGGAGCACTGCATAAATCAATAAACAACAGAGGCACTTGATATTGTATACTGACTTGAGGGCAGGAGG
The DNA here is from genome assembly GCF_027579445.1 of Ammospiza nelsoni. Taxonomy (NCBI): domain Eukaryota; kingdom Metazoa; phylum Chordata; class Aves; order Passeriformes; family Passerellidae; genus Ammospiza; species Ammospiza nelsoni. Next base: position 87,843,171 of record NC_080634.1, read on the forward strand.
AAAAAAAAAAACAAAAGCAAGGAATGATACTGGCAGAAAGATAACTCCAAGCTATGAATAAAACATGCACACCTATAACCATGAAGGGTTCACAGAGCAGCAAAAGGGCAAAAGCAGTAACAAAGGGCTTGGTCCTGGAAGAGGAAAACAAATAAAACCCAGAAAAACTGATTTACCATTGAATCAATCACAGAGGATTCAAAGATACTTTACTCTAGATAGTTTTAGGAAAGGAAATAAAGATAGCTAGTCCCCAGGTTTCCCTCTCTAAAGGGGGAAAGCAAGAAATCAGATTTAAAAAGCAACTTGACCAATACCAATGCAACCTTGACTGATTAAAAGTACTTTATAGCTGCAGTTAGGTGAGATATACCTCAATTTCTAAAGAACTGTTTAAAGATATCTTCCCACAACCCAACCAAGTATTGTATATCCATTCTATATTCCAGGGATATATTACAGCAAAATAATAATGTGACTAAATCCCAAGAAATCTCTAAACAACTACAAGTTATAGCTGGGATAAGAATGTGTAGAAAGGATAGGGTATATGAGCAAAATGTTAAAAATATCACCTTCGTCTCTGCAACCTGGACTAGTCTTCTGAATAATCTGAACTATTTTTCTCTGTCCATCTTTCTTCTACATTTCTACTTATTCTTTTTTTGTGTGTGTAATATTAGATTTCCATAAATAGAAACATCCTGTTGTGATTTTGGACTATATGTAAAGGAGGAGAGGAGCACTTCAAGCACTTCATCTATGAGGTCTAGTTTATGAGGTCTAGCTGTCAAGGTGGTAAGGGAGTCAAAGGGCATTGAGTTTTTCATTTTCATAAAACTTCAAGATGCTGTAGAAAAGCTATTATGCCTATTAAATCATCCTCATTCTCCAACCTGGTGTTTCTCTGGCTCTTTTGCCCCAACACTTTATATCCCCATCAGAGTAGCTTTGAATATTTTCATAGTTGTCTCCTTCTTCACCCCACCCTCACAAAATTCACATGGTTAACTGTCCCCTCTGGAGTCAGAGTTGAAAAATAAGAAATTGAGCTACAGGTATAGGAGTTTGAGCTTCATTTTGTAGTTTCCTCTTAACAGAAATATTACTGAGAGAAATTCTGAGCCAAGGGGATTCAGCTGAGGTGTATTTGAAATGTATCGTGCTGTGGCACAAACCCTCCAGACCATGAGGGGCAGTTCTGCCATGTTCAGCTGGAGACTTCAGACAGACCCCAAGGGATACAGGTTCAAAAGACAAGTTTCTGTTGACCTCACAAGACGGTGGGATTCTGATGCAGAATTAAATGTCATTCTGAAATACAAATTGTCCAGATTCAAACTCATTACATTTAACTTCTATGTAGGAAAATCCCATTTATCACATTTTGTATGTATTTCCTCTATAACTACCTTGTTTTCATCTTCGTGAAATTTCTCGGGACATTTTGGTAAATTATAGACCAGTTTTTTTAACCTGATGAACAAACGATGCCACCTATGACTATACTTTGTTTCTAGATTATCTCATTTTCAGTTGGGTCTAATACTTGTTTTCTACATTGAACACTGGGCATGACCCATTAAATATCCTTGTCTTATGATCCAGCTGAAAGTCATTGCTCATTTAGTATTATAACCCAATCTGAAATAGAAACTGCTACAGAGAACAAGCAGATCTCAAAAAAAGAGCACAGCCATGCAGAGAAAAGAAGGCAAAACCTCTGCTTTTTTGTATCTTTTATTGATGCTGACAAGATTAAAATGGTTTGCATTTGACACAATGGAGGGTCGGATAGGAATTAGTTCCCATTGTCTACCTGGTTCCCTTTCACCTAAGTAATAATTCAGAGCAATATTTAGGGCATCAGGAAGAGAAGACAGCTGGTGGGACTTTGACAGGTGGGAACAATTGTCTCTGTACCAGCCTACACCACTGAGATTTGGGGAAGTCCTGGCTAATTACTACTGGATCAGACACTTGTTGGGGGTGCTGGTTATAGCTCTGAACTGTGCAGAAACAGGAAGGAATCAATGACAGTCTTTCTGCATATTCTGCTTTTCTTGCAATGTTCAAATGCACCTTTTTTGTTCCAGGCTTTCTGCAGTCCTTGATATCCCATCCTTATAAATAATAATCTCAACATTGTTTGAGTACAGAGATCAAAAGGAATTCATGAAAGGAAAGTGCAACCATGGGGGGAAAAGAAAGAGCTTTCCACCTGGAAAACATGGGGAACAGAGAACCCTGGTGGAGAAGGGATGAAGGCAGTTTAGCAGGTAGGACTAGAAATCCTTATGGCTATCTTAGAGCACTTTTAGAATCATCTCACTTCCACAACTCCAAGAGAGAGCCTGTGGCAGACTTAGTGCTGCCTTACTAACTTGGCCTAGAATGTAATTCTGGAGAGGGTGATTAAAAGCACAAGGGATGCCGGGTGCTGAAGAGACAGTCCACGTTTCTAGTGCACACTGTTTGCCTCCATCACCTGAGGTATATCCCAATGTAATCCCACTTCACAAGTATGGAATGCAGCAGCAAGAGCAGAAATCTCTGCTCCAAACTGTGAATAGCATTCACCCAGAACATGTTCCCCATGGACAGCAGGGAGTTCCTGCCTCCCACAGTAAACCCAGTGCTGAGTGGCCCCAGAGCAGCCAGGATGAGGGGCACACCTGGGCCTTGCATCCTGGTTTCAACCACAGGTTTCTATTCTTCTCAAGCAAGAAAATGAAAGCAGCTGCCATCCACAGCCCAGCTGTACTCCCACCCTGTGCTATTTTGGGATGATTGCTGCCAGCATCTCTCAGCTGCCTGGGCTAGCTCTGTGGGCAGCTGTCCCTCTGCACAAGTCTCACTGCACTGTGCCACTGATTCACCAGGGAGACAGCAGGCATGGCACACACCACGTGTGACAGCTCCCAGAGTGTTTGGGGCAGTCATGCTCCCAGCAGAGGCAGAGCTGGTCTCCACACTGGCTCAGGTCTCTTTCAGGCAGGAGACCTTAGCAGTGAAGTCTTTCCATGCCAGGGCCAGGACAGGGACCAGTGCAGCTCTGTGCTGAGCTGCAGTTCAATGGTATGAGCTGTGCTACCTAAGCTGATGTTGGTGAATGTTTGGTGAGGATCAGGAATGGTTCGGTAGAGGCACAGGGTAGTTTTACTTCATCAAAGAAGCCCTCTTCCAGCCAAACCATGCTCATTGCTCTGCATTGTATGTACATATATATCTGTGTACACACACATTCAAGTGTTTTTATGGCTACTGTGTATCACAGCACCAGCCAAAGGAACATCTCTGGGGCCAGAGTAGCTGGTTTTCACAGAAAGCTGACTCTAGAGGGCCAGGCAGACTTTCCCAGGAGATGTTGTGGATCAGCTGCTGTAATGGGCCTGGGAAAACCCCTCAGACAGGTAAAGAGGTACAAGTGTTTGGAATCAGAAAAGCACTGTTACAAATTTTTGGCTCTGGTCAGAGATCAGAAGCTGTGTAGATGTGAGAAGTTAAAGAGGTATCAGTGCTATGCTGTTCCTGATACAAAATGTTCAAAAGATGGAGGAGAAAATATGGGGAATAAGCCTTTTACTTTGGCTGGTGGCTCTGTCACCTTTCTGTGGACACCTGAGAACTAAGGAGATTCCCAACCATTTTCCTTCTCTCCCTCAGGCCTCTGTTCCTTATCTTTGCTTTCCCCTTTTGTGGGGATCAGGGGGACTGGTTCTGCTCCTGAGCTCGGGAAACAGCTGCTCCTCACCTTCCAGGCTGCAGTCAGACATGCTGTAGCACAGGCAAGCTTTCCCTGCCCTCGATTGGCCACTGACAACCCCTGTCCTCTTGTAGGTCCTCTTAGGACAGCTGGCCTTGCCTCTGTGCCTTTGCCTCACTGCTTTTGCTGAGCCATCTCTGCAGCTGGGGTTCAAAAAGTGGCATCTTGCTGCAAAACAGCCTTCCTAGCCTGATGCCCAGCAGAGCTAAAACCTCTGCCTCTGTCTAGGCAGGACTCCATTGGGTAAGGCTGGGCCAGGGAGATAAGAATGTTTTAAACACAATGTGTGATGGTTATTGCATTGGCTGCTGCAGGAGGTATTTTGGAAAATCCAAAGTCTTCCAGTGGTGCAGAATTCTAATACAAGACAGGAGGTCTCATTCAAAGAAAAGCAACCAAGGAAAGGTGCATTGCAGACATCAGCTGCAAAAGAAAGATCAGTGCAGACATAGTTAATGAAAGCCCAGTGGAGAGAAACAGCAAAAACAAAAGTGGATTCACAGGGCTCAAATCTTGCAGCAGCTGGAGAGCATGATCTTGGGTGGCAATGAGCAGGAGTTAGAAAGAGCAGCAAAAATTGTTGCAATAACTGTGGATGGTTGGATTTGGACAGGCAATACTGATCACGTATAAACACACACATATATATGACAGAAAGTTAACCCATCAAACTGCTTTGAACACATTTGAGACAGGCAGAAGGAGTTTGTAAAGGCCTGACATTTCATATTATGTTCAAGGCCTTTTTCACCAAGTACTAGACATGTTTGAACTTTAACACATCATCAATCCACACCCTCACATTGAAGGATATGAAATATGCATATATACATATGTATGTATGTACACATATAATAAAACAGGGGGGATCCCCAGCCCAGAAGTCAGTGAAGGCAGATATGGCAGCTCTCCAGTAATGTCTGGCAATTATCAGCAGCAGATGGAAATATTCTCTTCCAGAAAAACAAAACAAAACAAAACAAACAAACAAACAAAAACCCCCAAAAACAAAAAAACCCAAACAAACAAAAAAAAACCCAATTAAAAAATACCAACAAAAAAACAAGCAAACCTGCACTCTGTAAGGAAAAGGAGCAATTGTAGTAATCAATTTGAAAGGATTTTTTTTTTTTTATAAAAGCATTTTAAGCTCCAATGAAATACCTAGAGGCTTCATTAGAAAGCCCCAGATACATGGTTTTCAACTAGTTACTGTAAGGGAATGTGGAGAGCTCTAGCAATTACGGCCCTGGAGAACCAAGAGCAACTTTCTGTAGTTTGGAGGCTAACTTTGAACTGGAGAAACACAGGCAGCCACAACAGGAAGAAATAAAGTGTTTGATTTTACCCTTATTTTATTCAACCTATTTTGACAGATTTCAAGACTGTTACAGGAAAGGATTTATTTGATCTGCCAGGATTCTCTGCCTCCATGTAGCTGTGTCACTTATTTTGGCACTGACAAACATTTTTGTGTCCACGTCTCCCTCTTGCTGTGATCCTGATGTGTAGTGTGTGCACTACAGTGCCATTCTAGGATAGAGAAAATAAGGAGCAGGTGGAGTGGCTAAGGGAGCTACTAAAAATGGCTGAGGGAACACAAGGGAACAAATACGGCAATTTCCTTATAATGAAAGCTTTCAAGTTTGATTTGTGGACAAATCACGGAATATCAGAATAAGCTGAATTGGAAGGGACCCACAAGGATCAGCAAGTTCAACTCCCAGCCCTTCACAGCAACATCTCCAAGACTCACACCATGTGCCTGAGAGCATTATCCAAACACTTCTTGAACTCTGTCAGGCTGGTGCTGTGATCACTGCCCTGGAGAGCTGTTCCAATGCCCAAACACCCTCTGGGTGAACAGCCTTTTTCCAATACCCAACCTAAACCTCCCCTGACACAACTTCAGGCCATTCCCTTGGGTCCTGTCACTGGTCACCACAGAGAAAAAAAAATTCAGCTTGGAGGCTTACAATTCTTGTAAATTGAATGCAAATATACTGACAGTAGGCTGGCTTAATCTGCCTTGGTAGATCCTCTAAGGAGCAGTTTGCAGGTTTGCAGAGATACCTTGACCACAAATGGAAAACTTTTACTTTATGCCCAAAACTGCACACTGCAAAGTCCAGCTCCAGTTGCCAGATGCCCAATTGCAAGGCAGCTGGGTTAGCTGCAAGACTGGAAGTTGTGTTTCTCCCTGACAGACATGCATGATGAAGGTTGAAACATAATTTTACTCAAGGGAGGAGCTTTTGTCTGCAGATAGGATGGAGTTTGGGTCAGACTCACTACTGAAATGAACTTTAAGTGCTTGGAATAAACTGTATTTTAAAGCTGATACTGTCATTGCCTATCCTCTGTTTCACATTTTCTTTTACCAGAAACTTACTGAGAGACTAGGATAAAACTTTTCTAGGTCTCTTTGACACCAGTGATTGTGGTTTCATGTAGCCTCTGTTTCTCTTCTCTTCTGGGACTAGATGACAATTCAATTTCTATGTTGCTTCTTCAGTGAAGCTGAGAAAATTATGCATTCAAAAAAATTCATTTCCCAAGTAGTTCCACTGAAGGGATCATGACCCTAAACGTATTCATTAGCTCAAATTGTCAACAATTTTCTGTAGCAATTTATTCCTTGACCCTCAAGTGGTCAAGAACTGTCAGCACATGCAATGTGAGGTTAGCACTTACTGAAATACAGCAGTTAGGCTTCTAGAGGACTTTTTTTTTTTTTCTGTGCAGTTGTCTGCTGGTTTGAGAGACTTTCTATGGCTTACCATCAATTCCAGTTGTAACAAGATCATTCTGCCTCAAAATGGGAAAACCACAACCAGAAGTGTTCCAAAACAGAAGGATTATTTTCCTGTCTAGGTCACTGATAAAATGACCTTTAGTTCTTAACAAACATTCCCAATGGGAACTGTGAGTCTGAAATCTAAAATTCCAGATTCATATATGGTAACTTAAAATAGAGAATGGGAAACATAAGTTCACTAGAACCTTATATGTCAGGATGTCAACAAGTGAACAACTTGTTGATGAGAATATCCTAAAATTTTTCAAGACATTTGGTAAAGACAACCTTATTTAGACAGAAGAGCTGCTGGGCAAAAAATTATTTGTTTTGAAATTGATACATTCTCTTCTCCCCAAGCTCACCCTCATGTGAATGTCTACAGGGGAAAACGAGATTTTGATTGTCAGCATCCACAAAAAGATCAATGGACTAATGAACCTTCTCCTTAGAAGGCTTTCAAAATACAGAGTAATAAATCTGGATGTGATTTTTCTGAGTCTAAGGTAATTTGGGCGTGGTTAATTTGACTGGCACTATTCACCTTTTTTCCACAGCTTGCTGAGAAGCTGTCTTCATCCTTTTCTACCCATCCTCTGAAATGCATTTCTCTGCTCTCTGAAACGCAGTGCTGGTGTAGGAAGGGCATGAATACACACGTGGGTGCCTTTTCTGCAGCTCAAATCTGTTCTTCCTCAGGCTATAGAACCACTTCGTACATGGCAATAATAGGCTGCAAACATTACATGTACTCTGACAGCTGTAAAGCCACATTTCTGAGATACAAATTTTTTGTAATTCATATATCTTTTCCCTCCTCCTACATACACACATTTTACCTTTTTGATAGCAAAATGGGCCCTGCAGTCTGTGTAAAAGCATTGCTCACTAATGCTCCGTGGCAGGATAACATGTGACACATATTCAACAAGCACACACATACCTGCCCTCTGGCATAAAGCAAATCAGGATTCTCAGGAAGGGATAAGGTTAAATTACTCCAATGGCAAAGGGAAAAACGTCTAAAAGAGAGCTAATCTAAAGTTTGCTTCTTGCACAGGAGAGATATTTAACTGCTGCACACAGAACTGCATGCTTCTCTGATCCTATAAAAGAAGTAACTTCCTTCTGACCAGAAAAACTCAGAAGTCTTTCCCCAACCAAGACTCCCACTGAAGGAGACAGAATGAAGATTTGGCTCTCACTGCATGAGGCAAATAACCCATATAATTCTCTAAGCAAGGCAAGCATGCATGAAGTAAGTAAGCCTCTCCCCAGGATTTAGTTGTTTTCCTAGATTCCTGGAAATGTTGGTGCTTTGTCATCATGTAATAGCAGAGCATAAAGATATGCAGATTTCCAAGCAGTGACCACCCCTAATGGTGGAAGTAAGTATGAGAGTACATGTTATAAAACACCCACATCACTGCTAATGGCTCCTCTGTATTTTTAGAGAGAAAGCACCAATCCATTTTGTTTCAGTTCTGTGTTGTTAGTGTATCTATGGACAATGAGAGAATATCTATCATCTCTGGAAAATAAGAAAGTGATTTGCACACAACACCTCTCTGCACAAAACATCCTCGATTTCTAGATCAAAGAGATCAAGTTGCTTGTATCCTAGCCATAAGGGCAGTGCTGCCTTAAAGACATTGCTTGGGTAATATATTAGGATATAACCTAGTACAAATGTAAATATCCAGGACTAGATGGTTCTCTTAAGGATTTTGAACAAGTAGATTTGTCATTGATTTCACACAGTCTCACTATGCTCTCCTATAAATGTAAGAAACAAACGTATAAAAGCCAACTTCCACACTTACAGCCGTGAAAAAAGTAAAGAAAAAATATGAGTTTCATTGATTCTACACAAGAGAGGAGCCAATGGAGATTATCCAGGGTAAGAGATAACTGGAGAATAGTTACTTTAGCATTTATGAATCAATATGTGACATCACCCACACACTCACAGAGTTCAATGTGTAGAGGTATATATGTCACAAATGTCAGTGAAACATTCAGTTTAAAGTATTTGTTCTGCACATGAAAACTGACAGGTTGTGTGGACTTGAGCAGGTTGCAACAGGAGACCTAATATTTTATTTAATCTTGTCAGAGATGGATGGTTCATGTGGGCTAAGTTAAGACATAAAATTAGAGTTTAAGAATTAATTTCAGGTTTTCTCCACTTCCACCTGAGATAGGTCATCAAAAAGAATAATTTTCTATTACATTTCTGGATGCATTAGAAGTCTGAAATGTAAAAATTTTCTCTACTTAGCCTGTAAGTGCCTGATTAGAATAGACAGATATCTCAGGGGCAGCCCCTAAATGAAGCTGCTGGCAGGGAAGGAAAAGAAGTCTTTAGAATAATTTCTCTCTGTCATCCTCATGGCACTTTGAAGGGTGTTTCAAAGTGGGGGTGGTGGATTTTTCTTCCACCTCAGAGAAGAATTAATATCCATTTCCAGGTATTTTATCTTTCCAGGTGGTACAATGCTTCTCCCAAGTCCAAGGACTCAGGGCTTCCTTGCTCATCTCCAGATGCTCAGGTCACACTATCACCCAGCCAATAGGTGTTCTGGTAAGTCTACCCCTTATAACTAACTTGCTGAAACATACAAACCAGAGACAAACCTAGGAAAAATTCCTGACTATTCTGCCCTATAAGAGTCATGGGGAACAGGAATTTTATTGCCATGGTGTGGAAATAACTAATTTTAGGAACTCTAAACTTCCCATAGAAGTATTACAAGATAAACCTGCACATTACTTGTTATCATAAGGATTTAGCACACCTATTAAATTTTCCACTAATTTAATCCAACCACCCAGAGTGAATGCTACAACTTGGTCTGAACATCTGGGGTGGGCCCAGCTATAAAAACTGACTTACATGCAGACTTGAATAGCCTGGTTAGCACCACAGGGGAGCCCAGTTCTGCCCATGGCAACAAAATGCCTGGCTTGCAGTTGCCTGTAATGGGAGGTGAATGCAAGAGTCATTTCGAAAAGTAAAAACAAAAAAGAGGAGAGAGCAGCAACAACCTCCCTCCCATCCACACTGATGCCTCTCCAGGAAGGCAAGGTGCCCCCTCAGTCCCCATCCCCAGGCTGGGCTGGGTCCTGGGCTGGGTCCCACCCAACTCATCCTTTGGTGGATGCATACGGCCAGGCAGGAGCCATTCCAGCCCCAAGGTCAGAAGTGGAGTCTGAGCAATGCCCCTTATGCCCACTCACCACAGGCACACCTTACAGGCAACAGGCACTTCAGGTTTGTGGGTTGTCAGACTCTATGGAGTGCCAAATCACACCTCAAAAGCATTTTCTATCACCTTGAGCCTTGCAAGGAACTTGCAATGTCTGTGTTTGCTCGTGTAAAAACCATAGTGGAGCCCAGCTCTGCCCTGGTTGCAGACTCTCTTTTGCAGGTAGGTGACACCAGTCTTACCAATAAACTCTTGCCAATAATGCACTGAGTACCTCTCTCCCCGTTCCCATTATTTTTGCCATGCTCTGGGCACCTGCCTGGTCTGTAGCCGAGCTACCTTTGTATGCCACAGACCTCTGGGTAAGGCAAGTGGATCTGGGCTGCAAGGACAGCTGAGGATGGCAGGGACAGAGAGGTTCAGTGGCGGTGTGAGAAAGGCTTTGATCTGGAGAGTGTTTGGTGAGGAAAGAAGCCTATGGATGCTTGTCCAGAGAGAGGGGAGAGCTCTCCCCACTCCTTCTGCCACAAAGGACCTGCAGGCTCATTTTTATTCAGATGTGGAATGTGATGAAGAGCAACTTTACTCCTCGGCCCCTGCCATGATCCCCCACAGTACATTAGCACATGAAAGCAGAGGGAAGGAGAGCAGCCGGAAAGCCAGCAGAGATTGCTTGAACAGTTATGCAGCCTTTCCTGAGACAAAAAGGAGAAACTAATGTGGAAAGATTTTCCCAGCAGATAACAAAGGCAATCTGGCCATAAAAAGGTAGAGTTCCTACACATTAAAGGCAGTTTACAATTGTAGGCATTTTCGGCAGCCTTCCACAGATGCAAGGAGTTGCTCACATCCATGAACATGCACAGAATCAGAGCCCTACTCCTTTTCACAAACCAAACCTTAAGGTAGCTGGATTTGCAAGAGCTTGGCCAGTACCAAGAAAACATTTGGCAGAAAATTTGCTTGTCTGCTGTGCTCTGCATTGGGTTCCAGCTTCTCTATAAGATTCTTTATTTCTTGCCTTTTTATTTGCAGCACTGCTCCTAATTTAGGCAAAGAGGTTTTATAAGGAAAGAGAGGCTTTATGTGGAAATCTCAAAAAAAATCAGTGAAGTGGGGAAAGTGGTGGGGTAGAAAGGCAGGGCAGCTTCTGCAGAGGTGCAGCAGTGAGAGGCAGGGAGGGTTGGGGCTACTGCTGCTGCTACATCCATGTGAGAAACTGCTCAGCCACCACATTCACTCCTGAGCACTTTCTGCTCCCCACTTGTGATAAGTGGAGGTCTCACGCTGTTTCCATGCTCTAAAGTGCACCATGGCAAAGCACAGGGCACAGGCAAGTGAGATCTGCCAAGGGAGCTCAAGGCATCAGTAAAGCAGCGAGGCTGTAGCCCAGTGTAAAAAAATACCAAGAGCATCTCTGAGCAATGCTCCTAGATAAGACCTCTCCAAAAAGCAATCCTCTGCTTGACTGACCCCTCCCTTATGCAGGCACCTCCTAATTCCTCTTCAACTTTTATTTCAATACACAGAGGCTTTTCACATGTGCTTTTAAATAAAACATCAGTGGCTGTATATAAAAAATCCCTATCAGGTACCTGGTAGGCCAGAATAATTCTTTTGTTGCTTTTTTAAAAAATATTAAAAGCAGAAGCTGTAATGGGAGCTGAGAATTGCAAATGTTCAGGCTCTAAAATCCTAACTAAAGCACTTGACAATAAGCAGCTCACACTGAATCACTCTGTCATGTGATTATTTTATTGGGATTTTGTTTCATTTCTACTGAAACTGTTCATGGACCTGTAAATAATTTTATCCAATCTGTTATTTACTGAAATGAATTAAATGCAGTCTTTAGACACAGATAAAGTCTACCTTATACTTACTACTAATTTCATTTCCACTTGTTTATCAATACTTTGGGGACAAACATTTTTTTCTTAGTAGGATATTTACACTGATTCTGTGCAGTTTAACATGTAAAAAGTGTCTGTGACTAAAGCCTGCCAGTTTCCCTGGAATAAAGTTTAAAAATCCTTAAAAAGACTGTAAAAAGTTGTAAAAGAATTCCTTCACAGGTTACAGATGGATACTGTTACCAATCACAGTCTCCACAATTAAAGCCAACAGCTGTCTTGTGTTTGCCTAGTGACTTAGAATAAATAAATATTTCTGTGGACAGTGACTCTTGTTCTACTTTCCTGTGGCACTCTTCGAAGTTCCAGCTCCTTCCCTCTCCTTTCAGTTGGCCTTACACTTCCTCTTTTTGCCCTCAGCTGGATGGCTTTTTTTCAAGCAGTCACCCAGAGTGAGGAGAGTCTTTGAGCAATAACTGAAAAAGAGTAGAAGTATGTGCTCTTTAGCCTTCAGAGAGAGGAAAAGGACATTACTAAAACATAAGGACCAGACAACAGCTATGCAAGCTTATGGTCTCGGGAGGGAATTGGCTTAATCTAAATTTATCCTTTCAGAAGTTTCTGCCTGCTCTAAAGCAGTCAGCTGGCATCGGTCTGCAGCCAACAAGGAGAGACAAGGCATAGCTGGAGAAGGATTCCTCTGCAATCAGCATGTGAGATGGTGAAAAGATTCCCCACTCCCAAGGGTGTTTATCTCTCCACACTGATTTAGAAGTAGTCTTGTTTTAGGAAGTCCAGGGTTTGACAGTGGGCACAAAGCTGGGAGCATGTCTGCTGTCATGCTGGGTGAGGTTCCCTTCCACTGTCCCTGGTGTATGAGGTAGTAAGACAGGTCCAACCATCCTCCTCAGAGTGTAGAAAAGAACAGAGTGAGCAGGAAGGGTGGACATTAAAATAGCAGCAGCAGCACTGCACTTTGTACCCATGCAGATTGCAAAAATCACACTGTCTGTACCCCACTTTGAGACCCTCTTCAAGGAAGCCAGTGGGCACACAGCCATACTGCTGTGGCCTCCACACGCCCCCAGTCCTCTGTGAAACAGGTGGAGGGCACCTGCCAGAGGTGCTCATCTCCACCCTGCTCCCTGGGACATGGGCTTAGCAGCATTCTGTCAACTCTACATTGCCTGCCCGTTTGCTGGAGGACAGTCCAGCTGCAGCTCAGCCTCAAAACATTCCCTTAGCAAAGAACAAGCTCCCTCTGCCTGCTGGGCCACTGCCTGTAAGGCTTCTGTAAGCTGCCCTTATCCAACCCCACTGGTTAGACCCCAACAGCCTGGGGAGTGGACTGGCACACCCAGGGGTCCTCTCTGTTCTTGAGAAATGCTATCAGCCCAACCCAGGTGTAAACCGAAAGAGGCCAGGCTGAGCACTGGGAGGGAAGGCTGTGGCTCCTGCCAGCATTTCAGCTGCAGCACTTTGAATAGGCCAGCCACCCTGGCATCACCTCATGGTTGCACATGCCAGCAAGGGTCTTGGGCACCTCCCCAGTGGAGCAGGAAACCCTCGTCTCAGTGTTCTGATTATTGCAGCAGAGCACACAGAGCTCAGGGTGCAGGACTTTCAAAGACACCCTGAGCCATCCCAACCATGGTGCACGACTGCTTCTGCAGCTCCTTCTTCAGAAGGAAACTGCTTGTTGTTCAGATATTTGCATCCAGTTTGCGCAGAAGAAAAAGCCTGAAATTTGTCTTCAAATCTCTCAAAGGCTGAAAAGGAATCACACTTCACCATATAACCATTTGGGAGCTGGAAGGCCGTCAGACAGAGATATCCTATCCAGTTGTTGTCATGGGGCTGTAGAGGAAGAGTGTTGTATGACATCCTGACCTATAGTCCCATAAAAGTTCTCCTCAAATTAACTGCTCCTCTGTGAAAAGCCAGTACCATCACTGTAAACAAAGAAGAAATATGGTCTGACTTTTTCAGCCCCATGTTTTCTCAGACAGCAACCTGAGAAAACATTGAGGCCTTTAATCAGTCATCCTGATGGGCCATGCACTGATCAAAGTAAAACTGCAAAACATCTTCTCCACTGAAACCCTTCTGTGAAGAAGCCATTTATTCATAAGAGGTTGCAGCTCATAAACATTTGAAGGAAGAAAGGATTTGGTGACCTGAAACTAAATTGTACCTAAATAAAAGATTAGGGGACCCCAGAGCTCTGGAGACAACAATGACTTGAAAGTGAGATTGAGTGCAGAAATAACCCAGAAATGACTGGACAAACTCTAGTGTTCCCTTATTATCTATGACATCACTGGCACTTAATTTCCCAAGGAATTATTAAGACTCAGGGGGTTGCATCCTTTCCTGCACCAGCAGAGATGCTTTTTCCCAGTGGAATGCAGTGTGAATTTCCTCTCTTTCTGAGAAAGACTAGACATGCTCCAAGGGCTGCCTTTGTCCTCACCACAGCTCCGAGCGCAAGCAGTGTCTGGACTTAGGCCTGCAGTCCCAGAGCCAGACACATTTTGGCTAAGGTGAATTGATGATGCTTAGCTGCAGGTAAGCCTGGATGTGGATGGTGCTGTGGGCATGCCAGGGACTGCTGGTAGCTCTGTGCACACTTATATTGCATGGTGAAGTTTGAGACAGAGATCCTTAGGCACAACACAGCCAGTGTGAAGGGAGTAAGGTTTTTTCATGAGAGAGACACCACTTGGGGTAATCTTGGCTGCTCTTTCCCGTGTGGCACTATACAGTGTGTACACTTGCTGTCAGGCATGCCTTCACATTTCTGCCTACCCCAGATGCTCACACTACAGGCTTGAACTGATTTTTTTATACATTTCTGGGCTGTGTAACGTTCCTTCTCTCAGCAACTTCAGCGCCCAGAATCCAAAGAAAAGGCTGGAGAAACACAGAGGGTAAAAATACTTGCAGTATTAGTTACAGTACTTATGCTATAGAACTGTGGAGACCATGTGCTATTTTTTTAGGAGCACAAAACACTGAAAAATACTTGTATTTTCCAGGATAACCAGTTCCCCACTTCCCAGAGTGGACCATAATTACATGGAAGACAGTGGGAGTCTTTAGAGGGTGAAGCACAAGTTTGGGTCTTGAAGGGAGGTGTCTGGGTTCTGCCCATGGCTTTATCAGCCAGTGTACAACACATAGGTCACGTGCAAGCTTCTCTCTGCTCAGTAACTTCTGTCAGTGAAACACAGATGCTCATCATTTTTAGCAAAACTCTTTCTTACATACTTGTGAATAGCCTTCCCCAAGACGAAGATGTTAATGTGCTGCCTCTGTTCTGGGAGAGACATGACTCTAGTGATCCCTCTAGAAAATGTCTTACTGGTTTTGGGAAAGACTGCTTAGTTTAGGTTTTGTGTGCCATATCTAAGGCAGTACACAAAGAAGAGCAACACAAGGGTCTCAGTGCTGCTTCTGAGACAGCTCATCTGCAACCATTTCCTCCCAGAAGCAATGCCACTCCAGCACTGAACAAGAGTTTTTGGGAAGGCTTCAGTTTAATGCAGTCTGCAGCTGCTGAATGACAAGTGACAACCAAGTGAGGACTGCCACCTGCAGTAGCTGACCCTGGAGTTTGGGAGAACCATAGCATCAGTTCTCCTTTTTTTCTCCTACCTTCTCATTCTGCCTGCTGTTACTCTGTACCCAGACATTGAGGTTCTGGATCTGCTGGGATTTTACTTCATATTTTTAAAGAAATCAGGTTTTTTGACTTCTGCCTCTTTGTTGGCTGATGAAGGTGGATGAAGAAGTATGGGATTCTTTGCAGCACGTCAGACAGTGCTGCAAGCCTTTGCTTGGACAGCTGTCACTTGAGGTTGACAATCTGGCAAAGACAGACTTGCACAAACTTCCATATTGTGGTTAAGGCTGTGATGTATTAGAAAAGCTTGATGTTCTCATTTAGTTGGCTTCAGCTTTGCTTACATCCCTGAGATTACACAGATGGCTCTGGCTTGCAATCTGCTCCAGGCTGTATCCGTGAACGAGCTCCCAAAGTGGTATCTGTAGAGCTCCCTGATGACTTTGGCATCTTTGATCACCAGGTGCCATCACCTGTCTGCCTTCCCCTGAGCAGGGATGCCTTGCAAGGACAGTTGGGTTTGCTCCTCAGAGAACCCAAAAGGCCATGAGGGATATAACCAGATTTAAAATTTTCAAAGTTGACAAAGATGCTCAGTCAAGCAAACACCATTCATTTCAGCTGGGAGATGCTATTAAAATCCCAATTCACACTGAACCATCAGGGCTGTTTAAGTAACAAATTATTCCAAAATATAATTTAACATACTAGGCTCCTAAAATGGAATGTGGCTGGGTTTTTTTTACTATAACAGGTCCCTGCATCTTCATATCATTGTGTTGCAAGAAATACACTGAATCCACATTTGCAGTGGTTAAGGGGTTTTTCCACTCTTGGAAAAAACATTGTTTTAAATATGGTTGTGTGTGAATGTCCACACACATACAAATAATATATTTATATATATATACACCCTGTCGAAAATGGGTTCACCCTGATTTTTTAATCCAACCAACTCTAAAATGCTGCACCATAAAAAGCAATCACTAAGCAGACAGAGCTGTAGAAAAAAACCTACAGACACTTTGGGATCAGGTGGCACCAATGTGCGCAAGTTAAAACTTTATGTACTATGCAGCATTAGGAGAAGAGTAGGAATAAAAATATGAGAGAAATCTGTAGTTT
Organism: Ammospiza nelsoni; assembly: GCF_027579445.1. Classification (NCBI taxonomy): domain Eukaryota; kingdom Metazoa; phylum Chordata; class Aves; order Passeriformes; family Passerellidae; genus Ammospiza; species Ammospiza nelsoni. Next base: position 87,859,546 of record NC_080634.1, read on the forward strand.
AAAGATAGCGGTGTGTTATTTTTTTTATTTTTAACAAGGTAAAAACCCAGTGCCCACTTGGGCAGAATGGCAAATTGATGTACTAGCCTTTTGTTTCCAAAATAATTGTTTTTTCAAAGAGCACTAAAGACTTATATATTTAAGTTCTGGTAATGCACATATATATCTATGCTACAGAAACTAGAGGGCATTGATTTTTACCACGTATATGATTAAAATCTCTATGGCAAGCCTTGCCAAAACAAAAGAAAAAAATATGAAAACATTAATTTGGGACAGTTTTGCTGTTTTGGCACTGTCCAAGATAATAAAAAGAACATGAACTGAAAGCTGGGGCCCAACACAATTCAAACAATTCAGACCCTTTTCTTTAAAGCCATGTTGGGCAGCTCAGCAATTTCCCTGCAAGTCCCTCTAAAATGGCATTTGCTCTTTCACCCAGCAACTGACACTTGAATCCTTTTAGGGATCCAAGAGACCTGCAAAAATCCCAGAGATATTGCACCTTATTGCTCAATTTTGAGGCACCTCATTTCATGTGGTAGTTGTTTCAATTCCCAAGATTCCAGAACACTTCTGTAGGGAGCAAACCTATCCAGCACAGGGAGGCAGAGCACCCTGTTTGGCACTTTTCTGGTTCCCCTTTTCCCATGCAATCACAGTAAACCATTACAGAAGGGCCTCACATACCCTGTTAGCAGGAGCGGTGCTGTTGTGTGCCATAAGTAACAGCCTTTCCACTACTCGTTCAAAGGTGCTTGTGTTTGCCACTGGTACACGGTCACTTGGATCCCAGACTACACTGTTGCCTTCAATTTCACGTTTTCTTGACCAAGCCTGCATATAGGACACAGGTCAGTCTATGATGAGGTTCCCAAAGTTCATGACTCACAGACAACTCAGACTTATTTAACTGCCTTTAAAAGTAAAGTGACTGAAACAGTAACAAAATAATTTCTACAGTTAAGCTTCCCATTACAGACCAACTCAGCAACAACATTTGTTTCTCATTAAGTTTCTGTGGTTTATTTTTCTTAGTTCAATGGGTAACCAGGCGGAGGAGGGTACAGAAGGGAACTGTAGTCTCTGAATGAATCACAGTCTCAGATATCAAATTGTTATCCTGTACTAAGTCTCCTGCTACCCAGACCTCAGCTGTAACAAACTGAAGCCATTGTTTTCAATCTGCAAACCTCCACAGTTACTCCTGTGAAGATGGAATACCACTGTAGAATTCCCAGATGGGCTGCTGTAGAACTGATGTATTCATTTATTTTTCTTCTTAAACAGGCCCTTCAGCAGTAAGGGCAAATTAACAAATAACAAGAACTGAGGTTTCTAAACTGTGAACTGGAGCCAGGTGCTTCTGTGGCAGACAGATGAAGAGGTCAGTCAGCTCTCTCAGCACAGAATCATACAATTGTTACATTAGAAAAGACTATAAGATCGTGGAATCCAACGGTATCATCAAAGAAGGCAACAAAGTAGGAACTGTTTTCAGCATTTAGAAAAGACCACTCCTGAAGTCGATAAGCACATATGGCAAGAAGGTAGAACAACACAAAAATCTTCTCTTAGATCATGCTTATTTTCAGTACTATTATTCCTTCACTATACTAGACATGGAAAGCATCTTAACACCAATGGGTATATCCAGGATTTGCTTACATGGAATCTCTGTACACTTAGCTGGAGATCAGAAGTTATTTTATTAGCTGATATGGCCAGCTGCACGGATCTGCAGATCTTGCCAATCAAGGTTAATTGACAAAGGCATTGGAGTCTGTTTGGCCCCAGCAAGTCTGACCTAGAGTTTACTCCAATCTACTTCAGTGCTAAGTTGGTTATTGATGACAGCCTATTTACAAGAGAGCATAGTGAGAGGAGAAGGGGGAATGTTTTTAAACTGAGAGTAGGTTTAGACTAAATATGAGGAAAACATTCTTTACTGTGAAGGTGATGAGCACTGGAACAGGCTGCTTAGAGAAGTTCTGAATGCCCCTCTCCTGGAAGTGTTCAAGTCCAGTTGGATGGGGTTCTGAAGTGTAAGGCATCCCTGCCCATGGCAGAGGCGTTGGAACTAAATGATCTTAAGAGTCTCTTTCAACCCAAACTGTTCTACAAGTCTCTGATTCTATTATATCAGAAACCACTCTTAGTCATGGAGACATGCTTTAAAGCAAGCCACAGACACTGTATTACACCACCCCCAGTCAAAATGTCATTGACTAACTTGGTTAAATTCAGAAAACTCAAGATCACAGTTGAAAATTACATTTTTTCTTTCAGGGTCGGGTTTGTTCTAAAACAGCATTGTATTAAAGCACTTAACATTCCCTTCCACGCTGAAGGGAGCCACCCTGTTCACTGCCTCCCTGTGTGGCTGCACTTCATGCTACGCAAATTTGCTCTTCCTTGTTTGCTTTGGAAACTCGTTGGCAGGAAGCCATCTCCAACTGCACGAGGCATCTGGAGCTCAGGCTTTGATTCAGTGAGTTTGTCTCACACTACTCTGGATGAAAAGGGCAGCTCAGTCAAGCAGGTATTTTCTTCTTCAGTTCCCAGTGCCATGGCAGCAGCCTCCTTCCCTTGTTCAAAACATATCATTTAAAGATGCACTTTCAGATTTCTATAAGAAATCCAAAGGAGAAGGCAGTTAAACTCACCTCCTTTACCAAACTCCAGAAAAAATCTTAATGCAAAACACTCAAATAATGACATGCAGCAGCTGCACATTTTTTGGGTGGTACTCTTAATTTTTCATTCAGTCTCTCTAATCAAAATCAAAAATGCCAAGAATCTAGAAAGCATGTTCTTTCAGAGCTTGCTACTATCTATTTTTTTAGGCCTGGTTTCTAAAGGAAAAAAGAATTCTGCAATTTTATTATATGACACTGTTTGGTCCTGTGTATCCCCTTGTTCCTCACCTGCACTACACCACTCTCCAACACACTAAATCTTAAATCATTTAATTATTTCAATCAAATTTGATATGAAGATCAAAACCACAGTAATACTAAGACCCAACCAATTTTTATGAGACTAGCCTAACAAGTAAAGGGAGAGATTGTTAAAAACACACTAACCAAAGAGAGACCCCTGGCATTAGTTCAACCCATCAATCACAGGAAATTGCACCTGATAAATATTATGAATAGCCCACCTCAGAGAAAAAACCTCAGATTACTGCTTCTACTTTATTAGACACCTGAGAATCCAGCCATGAGACACAAGTCCTCTGGCAAAGCACACTTTGCTGCTGCTCCTACTGCTAGAGCTGCTCATTTGAAAACAAACATTAAGAAAATTTCTCACTCCTTTCATCCATCCATTTGACCTCACTGAATTCTAGCATCTGCACCTATCCTTCACTCTTTCAGGCTCATTTCTTTACCTGATGCCAGCTGATAATGGTTAGGCAGGTAGCAAACCAGATAAGGCTCATTTCTTTCCCCAGCACTTAGCACTTAAAGAGGGATGAACCAGAAAAAAATATTCAACAGAACCTATGTTCACAAGTTCTGCACTCAGATATCCTGTGTAAAGAAAAAGTGTTATGTTTTATATGGCTAGGTGGAGCCCTTCCCATTTAATGGTTTGGATTTTTTTACAGGATTTTTCTAAATGAGCATGCCTTTGTGAGGATAATAACATAATCAAATGTTAAGGAAAGTATTTTCTTTGCCTTTAGCTTTCCCCCATACATTTTTCATTATTTCTGAATACCTTACCTAAGACTTGTTTTGTTACTATCTTCTATTCTCTTGCACATTCTTTGGCTGCTTTTCATGCCTGTTATTTACATTTTGACTTCAAACCAAGCAGTCTGTCCCACTCTTAATTCCTGGGAAACTCCAGTGACACAGCTGAGCTTCCCATGTAAAGATTTCATTTCTGGGCAGCTCCTGCCTACACTGGCAGTTCAGATCCAAATTGTGCTTCTGTACTGATCTCCTGGCTATCTCCTCCACCCATACTTTTCCTGTCATACCACTATGGCCTCCAATGGGCATCCAGACTGTGGGACAAAGGCAGAACTAGTCCAAAGTAAAAATTCCCAGCAATGCATCCTGTCTGTCATTTCCTGAGGATCAACTGTTTTGTTCTACAAATGTATTTTAACACAACCTCTTCCAGTGATAGTACACACCACTGGACGCTAGAGGAAAAATTGTTCTAGAATTTCCAAGGAGCATTTATATAATTTTCAAACATGAGTGTTTATAACTAACCCAGGTATACCCTTGGTATATTTTTGCTGTTCATTTGACTTGTTTGCTGTACATGAGGGTGAGTTTGCTGCTTCCTGAGGCCATTTTGTGACTACATCACTCTCCAAGTTCAAATTCATTAATAATAGTCAGATTTTAATCCAGCTGAATGGGATGCAGTCCGTCTGGGAGGGTTAAAGCTATATTGCCTCCAGGGAAATAAAATATAGAAAGCAAAATACAGAGAGAGACTTCAAAACTGAGGTTAGTTCTGTGGCTTGGGAATGTAAAAATGGCACCCTTGTTCCCTGTATCAAATTGACTGGCTGAAGAAAAGGTTGAGCTGGGTTTTTTAGTCTGCTTGATCTTGCAGCAACTTGGGTGATCACACAAGCAACAAGTTACACAAAATCATTTAAAAAAGACTGTCAGGCCTTTTTAAGGCCAAGCTGCGATACCGGTACACTACATTACTGTTACACTTGTGATACAGTGAGACCAATATTCCCTTGACTTCACTATTACTGATTCTGACACTCATAGAACTACAGTGATAATTATGTAAACAAACTAAATCTCAGTAATTTCTCAGGGTATTCTTGGGTGTGGTGTTTTTATTATTAGTCAGTGTGCGATATTTCTGTGTAATGATATTTATGAAGCTACAATGCTGAGGACAAGATATGAAGAGACATCAACACTCCTCAGTGCTATGCACTACTACTGAAAAAAACCAAACTCCTAAAAGCACTTACTGTGGTTACTTTTCTGAGGTTTATTCTCTTTTGTATGGAACTAGAGTCTGTAAATTACAATTCAGAATATCAAATTAATGATATTGAAAGAAGAATTATAGAGGCATCTGGGTTACACATTTATCTAACCATATATGAGTTCTCCTTAAATGGCACTTTACATTTTTGCAAATTGAATTAGACACAATCTCATGGTGTACATTAGCAGGAATTAAATACTGAACTAGTTCAAGAGAAGCTACATTCACCACATGCCCCTCAAACCTTATTGATGAGCATGAAACAGTTTATGTAGGTTCAACAATTGCCATGCATCTTTATTAAGATGAGTGAATTTTACACAAGAAATAAATCAAAATTACAGGAAACACGAATTCCCATCATTATCTGACCTTGTCAGCCTTTACCTCCCCAGGGGCCCACAAGGTTAGCTCTGGGTTGCCACTGAGCTTCACATAATGTAAAACCTGGGGAGCAAAGAGATTTTTATTCATGGATTCAATCACAATAGCACACAGCTATGGCCTGAGAGCCAGGGAGATAGCTGCAGGACAGAAACACTCACCACAGGTCCTTCTCCCCAAAGCCATGCATGCTTAGTTTGGGGCTTATGACGGCTTGGCACAGAGTTGCCATAATTTGTTTGCACTGACTTAGAGTGTATACTTTCTGTTGTGGCTTTTTTGTTGTTTGTTTGCTCTAGGGGTGTATTTGAGGTTTGTTTGTTTTCCAGAAGTTATCTGAGTAGTCTGTGTTTACAATCCTTAACATGCACCAAGAAGCATGGAAGGACAAGAAGAACACAGCAGCTGACCTACCCTCCTGCTTTTAACCTCTGGTCACATGCTCACTATAACTATGCTCCAAAGTTTAAAAAACTACAGTTTGAAGTTTGATAAGACTGTGAATGTACTGATGTGAGTGCCTGCCTCCCAGCAGATGATAGCTATTAAAAGAAGGGTAGGGATTTTTTCCATTAAAAAAGTCCCTTGGATATAATTAATGCTCCTTTTATTGAAGCCTTCTGTCCCTCCATTCCCATTTGTTTTGCATTGTTCTGGATTGTGAAGAGATGACCAGTGCAAGGAAATACTTAAGCTGAAAAAAGAAAGGGCACAGAGGAAAGGGGGTTTCAGTCAAGATACACTAGTAAGGTATTACCTGAACTGAAACTGGAAGGTAACAAGAAGCATCTGGCATTTAATGTAGCCATAGAAAAATCCTGGTGCAAAGATCAAGGCACACTGGTCAACTTCTTGTTCTAAATCGCACACTACTGCCAAGCTGGCAAAGCTATATGGACTTCAGTGATAACAAAACAGCATGTGTCAGCATCCATTCACTATGGTAGAGGTGTCTGACAAAAGTGAAGGTGCAGGCAGGAGAAATTACAGGCATGGTAGAAAAAAAGACAGATACTGATACAGAATAGAGATTTCTTCACCCTAGTCACTCCCTGTAAGACTACAAGACCCTGAGGGCTTCCCAAGTGCAATAGTTTTTTCCTTGAATGGCTCTTTTTCCTTCTAGTGTCTTAAATGTGGACATAAAATATTTGAATGAAGTGAGAATTCTAGTAAAGTCCTGTCAGGCCTGTCTTAAAACCAATGTGGTCAATACCCTGTTATTTATCTACAGGAAATCAAATCAGCACAAGTCAGACAGCTTTTCCTCCCAAATCTCATTAATGGGAATCTGCTCCAAATGAAACCCTTCATGCTACACTGCCTCTTACATGGACAGCTTCAAATTTTAAATGTTTTATTCTCCTTTGTATTCTTCCACATTGCAGCCAACATCTTGCACAAAGCCAGCTATATTCTAGCATTACGAAGCAGATCCTGAGTGTTGTATTGGGGGAATAGTTAGCTTTGTCCACTCTTGTCAATGGATTACCTTCATACACACGTCTCTTGGTAGCATTTCTCCATAAATATAGCTTTCTGAATGTCTTTTTCCCCCTGTCTTTGGACCACTGCTGCTATATGTTTCTCTGTTCTCCCACTGCTGTTCACTGAATCACCATGTCCATTACTATCAGTAATGTGCTACTTGTAGAACTATCAATAGTACTTTGAAGCCAGCGATCCATGTGCACCCAAGAGGCGTAAAATAGGAGAAAAAGCAGAAACCTTTTGCCTTAAGTATCTGTAGTGGTTTCTCTGGACTACTGTGTAAGTTGTGATTCTCTCTGAGTTTCTCCTGGGTTCTCATCTGACTCCGTTCTCTCCTGTCACTTTTCTTCTTATGTTTACAGGTGGTTTGCATGAGCCAGAAGCAGATCTGTGGCTGTAGCTGTGTGAAGCTCCGAAGCTCTGCTGCTCCATGTGCTGCCTGCAGACTGAGTGCAGAACAAACACTGACGAAAGTTATTTCATAGAGTTTAGGTAGCAGACAGATGCAACTTCCTGAGGTGTTCCCACCCCATCTTGTCCCCAGTGCTGGTCACCACCTCTCTGCTGAGGCTGGTTAGCAGCAGAAAGCACCAAAACCTTCCATGATATATCAAGAAAAAGGCATGGGAGGATGAGTTACATGACCAGGCTTCTGCTGAAGCTCACATGCACTGCTCGGCCATCTCGGGTTTGGGGCAGGTGACCTATAGCAAAGGAACAGGGACAAGGGGCAGGGAAGGAAGGAAGAAGCAGCACAAATGTCACAGATGAGTGCCATGTATGAACATGAGTGCCCACGGGCTCCAGCAGTAATTGTGTTTTTGCCTTAAACTCTCAGGCTGGTAGTACTCAAACACAAACGGGTGAATACAAATACACACTGAAGAAAATTAAGGTCCCTTTGTGCAATGTGTTGTTACATTCATCCACAGTAAGAGGTGGTCCCCATGCGAGATAACACCTAAGGAGCTAACTAGGAAACAGATAAAGTCAAGAACTGGTGGGACAGGAAGATGACACAGTCCTAGTAGACCCTGTCACTAGTGACAGATTAAGGACATCCATCCTCAGAGAGATCCATAATGAAAACAAGGGAAAAAACTCTTATGAACCGTTCTACAGTTGTTCTACAAAACCTTGTCCACTATGGTGTGTGGGTAGGATTAGGTTCAGACCATGAAAGGCAGAGTACCACCTAGAGAGCAGGCACAGGTTAAAAGTAGACTCTTTGGAAACTTCCTTTGTGACAGTGTTCACAGGGGTCTTAGGATGAGGGAAGAGACGAGGATCTGACTCCATGTTTCAGAAGGCTTGATTTATTATTTTATTTTATGTATTACATTAAAACTATACTAAAAGAATAGAAGAAAGGATCTCATCAGAAGGCTAGCTAAGAATAGAAAAAGAATGATAACAAAGACTTGTGACTCAGACTCTCTGTCTGAGCCAGCTGGACTGTGATTGGACATTAATTAGAAATGTCCAACATGGGCCAATCACAGATCCACCTGTTGCATTCCACAGCAGCAGATAATCAATGCTTACATTTTGTTCCTGAGGCCTCTCAGCTTCTCAGGAGGAAAAATCCTAAGGAAATGATTTTTCATAAAAGATGTCTGCAACACGTCCTTGACCAGAAGTATTCAACCATGATCCGGAATGCTTCCTTTTGAAGGCCATGCAATATCCTGCTGTCCTTGGGACAGGTAGATTGCTTGCAAAGCTTGATCCCATATCTGGGGCAGCCAATAAATTGAGCAAAGATTTCTCTTTTTAAATTCTGCATGCATGTAACTCATTGGGTCACTAAACTGATTTTTAAAAATCACATGCATTTTTTCAAGTGAAGGAAATGTTCAAAAAGAAGTATCAGAAAATGAGGCAGTTTTACTATCAGATTTGCCGCATTGGATGCTAGAAAGATAAGAGAGCTGTACTTTCAATTCTAAATATAATGTCATTTCCTAATTCTATTCCAAATGCCGTTTATGTTCACTCTTAGTTTTTGGCAAAAATTCTGGAGCAAAACTTTAAATATTCACTACACATACTATTCTCTACATTACTAGTTTTCAAAATAATGTTGTATTTACAGGGATTTACATCTAACAGCAAATTCAACTATAACTTAGGAAATATACATAAGTCTTTTTGTACTAAAATAAGCATGCAGAATGTAGAAACTAATCCTTAGAAGCCTACCAAAAGTATGCTGGATTGTCCATCTTGCAAACAATAGAGTATTACTAGAAATGGAAACATTTACGATTAATGAAATCTTTAAAAAGAACATTCTGCCACATGAGACACAGGCGATGAGGATGAATGAGCTGTGTAGCTGGACAGAGTGCACATCTATTCTGGATGGTTATTTTAAATGGGAAACAGACAATTTAGACTAATTTTTCCATGGTATAAATCTATTAGCATTAATGGTGTTTTGACTTCTTGTACCAAACTCAAATTTGCCCATATCTTTCAAAGACAGAATTATTTAACTATGGCTTTTAAGACTGTAAGGTGAGCTAGCAGCATTAGGAAGAATAAGTGTGTAGGTACAAGTTGTCAGGGGTTTTTTCTTTTGAAAAGGAGAAACAAAGGGAACTCTCTTGAGTGCAAGAAAAACAGGAACCATGAGAAAGCAAAGGAGGCCAGATGCTTGCAGCCTTCTGTGAGAAGGAAACTGCCCATAGCTAGGGTTGAATTGATGAGGGTGAGTGAAGTGACTCTGGCACACGGTAAGTAAAACATTGGAGCTGGAAGGAAGAAATGGAAGGGAAAAAAAGACTGCTTAGGGAAGGCTGAATGTGTTCAGAGGTAGTAGCCATGCCTGCAGCCCTTGAGGACCAGGATGCCAGTGCAGCAGAGATGCATATCTAAGGAACAGGGAAAGGTTCTTCCACTTTGGAACAAGGCCAAGCAGCTCCTAGCCCAGACTGTGTTGGCTGAAATACAGAAATGGCTCTGCAACTGGACACATCCAAGAAAAGTTCTGTATTGAACACAATAGGGAGGATAAATTAAGCATAATCTTCTTCTCTAAGAAAAACTACCCCAAAGCCAGATAACCAGTTCTGAAATCTAAAACTTGCTAGGGCTGCAGAATGGATGCTGCTTTTGGGGTCTGCATCCACCTTCCTAACAGCAGAGTCAAGAAGGAGGACTCTTAGAAAAAGGAATGATGGTTTTGACCAAGTATCTTTCAGCTTGACAACAGGTCCTTCAATCTGTCATACTGTGACTGGCTGGTTTGGATGCTAATGATTCAGACATTTATAGGACTTTGTCCTACATTTTCAGCAGTTTTTCCCAGTCTGTCACAAAATTAAGAATTTGGGTTTCTAGCAGAAATATCTGTTAGTGGGGATGAGTATTTCATTTTTAATAAAGGTAACAGAAGACCTTCAGTTAATGAACTCCTCTGGAACAGCCCTGCAACAGCCCTCCTCAGCCATGTGTTTGTTAGCGGGCAGTATTTCACAGAGTCACAGAATGTTTGGCGTTGGAAGGGACCCCTGGAAATCATTTAGTCATTTGCTCCTTAGCAAAAGGACTACAAGCTCTGCAGAAGTTCACTGGAGGCAACTACAAATTCTGATGTTTCTTTCAATATAATGTGCTAACAATTCTGACTGGTTTTCCCAATTAACTAAAACCATTTCAGGGAACCCAGTGTTAAACTCCCATTTAGACAACAGAAATGCCAGGTTTCTTCCATATGCACATTTTTCCAGTCTTTTGAGGAAATGATGTCTCGGACAAGATAACCACATTAACCGTAGTGCTACTTACTCATTTTTCCTGCATCTTTTCCTATGCATGGATTCTGTTATAGGAAGCACGACCAGTGATAAAAGACAATTATAGCACAGCATTTGTCCAAGGTAGTTTTTGGCTGCAATTTTGCTTCCAAACATATCATCTGCATTCAGACACCTGGCACTGTTTTAAAGCAGACAAAATGGTTCAAGACTATGGAACTGGTAAATGGCTGTAGACAGGTCTAAAGTATATTGATTTTAAGAAGCTCCTTGCTCAGAATGAAAAATGACATCAGTTATTCAAGTGTGAACCAAAATAAATCCATTTTTAAATGTTGATGTCTCTCACTGAATAAAAATTGAAGGACCATACTCAGACGACAGAGAACAGCCACCTACTTATGGCATGTCAGGACAGCAATAAGTGACTCACTCACCCACCTACATTCCAAGGACACCAGGGCCTGGTGTCTCTATCACAAAGTTGTCATAACACTGAATGTAGACAAACAGTTTTTCCTACTGCCCACAGTCTGTACAGTACTTACTGCTTGCTCACTTTTCCAGGTCATCAATTCCTAAAATACCTCAAGGTGAAAATGAGTGGGAGTGACACTACACAAACACTTCCCTTTTATTAGTAAGCCTGTACTAATATTTGCTTTAAAATCTGTTTGTTGATAAATGCTAATTAAATACCAGCTCAAAGCTTTATTCTGACCTTCTCCTGGGGTCTTTCAGACTCCTTAATTTGCAGGGCAAACAACAAATCTCACCTAAAGTTTTCTGTAAGGTGAATAAAACCACCACTAGAGGGAAAAAAATAACAGAAGAGAATTTTATATAGTGGGAAGAAAAGAAAGTGGAGAGAAACATCTGGAGCAGAGGGATGAGTTCCCAGCTGTGCTGCAATTTGTTGAGGATGTGAAAATGAAGTACAGCAGTGGCTTTTTTGTGTGATGGTCAATGATCTGCAAAGAATATGTTATCTGCAAAGAGATTCAAGGACTGGTTTGTCCAACAAAAATTCAGCAAATGCTTCCTGAGCTTTCTTTATTTTTTGAGAGGCCAGGAGTTAGTGCACTACCTAATTCTGCTGAGTGTCACATGGATGTGAAAATTAGGGTGAAAGGTGTCTGCAGGTAAGAAAAATCAGTTTCTTTGTTCCCTGCATGGACAAAGAAAATTAGGTGGAGAAGAAAATAAAAATGAAAGGCATAAAACTCATGGGTTAAACAGAACTGTAAAAGGACAGAAATTCAGCCTTAGAGGCTACTTGTAGAATAATCAATAAAATATTCTAGGGCCCAATCTCTGCAGGCTATTAGGACAGTGCTATCCACTTTTGAAGACTAAACTGTCTCTTTCATAATCCCCTCCCAAAAATCTGGCACATATTATGGTCCAAATCATTGGCCAAATATAGCCTGAAAGACTGGTAGGTGGCATCAACCAAAGCAGTATTTGGGACCAAAAACTGAGCTAAAAATTAAGCATTCCAGGTGATCATATGCCCATGGTTTATTTCTGCTTTGTTTTTATGCATAGAGGAGTCAAGGAAGACAGACCTCTGCACTGTCACAGACATCTTTTATGAAAAATCCTTTCCTTAGGATTTTTCCTCCTGAGAAGCTGAGAGGCCTCAGGAACAAAATGTAAGCATTGATTATCTGCTGCTGTGGAATGCAACAGGTGGATCTGTGATTGGCCCATGTTGGACATTTCTAATTAATGGCCAATCACAGTCCAGCTGGCTCAGACAGAGAGTCTGAGTCACAAGTCTTTGTTATCATTCTTTCTTTTTCTATTCTTAGCTAGCCTTCTGATGAAATCCTTTCTTCTATCCTTTTAGTATAGTTTTAATATAATACATAAAATAAAATAATAAATCAAGCCTTCTGAAACATGGAGTCAGATCCTCGTCTCTTCCCTCATCCTAAGATCCCGGTGAACACCGTCACACCGCACCAAGGATTGCATCAGTCATGTGATATTTACATAACATATTCTCATGCAAGTTCACAGTTTCCCAGAAAAACCTCATGGCTTCATGCATACCTGGTAAAAGGTAGGATTTCATAGATGAAGCCCCTTTTACGAAGCACTCTTTACTTTCTGGGTTCTTAGATCCTCACTCAGATGTTAAATCCTCAGCATACCAGCATAAGTGTAACCCCTAGGCTCACCCTGCATGCACAGCAGAACCAGAAGCTCCTCTGACAGAGTGAGACATCTTTTCCATCCCAAATCAGCTCCCTTGTGGTGAATGGTTTCTCAGCACTGAAGCTGGAGGGATACTCTTCAGCTCCAGTGGCATTGTGTAAATTGTTGATCGTTTCAGTATAAACAGGCACCAGCAGTGGAACTGCAGCTTGAGTCTGGGTGCCTACTCTTGCCATTCTCTCCCCTTATTGACATAGCTTTGGAATCTGAAGAGGGATTAGATGGTTTTCACTGGTTTTAGGCAAAGAGCAAATAAGTGCTGTAGGATTTGAACCAGTTTGTTCTGTAAATGACAGGTGATGAAAATTAATAATCCTTAAGCCCCCAAATACTCAGATTGTGTTATTATTCAAGAATATCAGTTTTCATATAAATACTAAAGCAGGAATTTAGAACTGATTGCATGAAAATAAGTTCCAACATTCCAAATACTAGATGAAAAGTAAAAAAGGACCCAAATATGCTATTGTTCTTCTGTACATTATGGGAGCTTAGGGAATAAAAAGATTCACTTTTATATGCCTTGCATTAGCAGTTTGATACAAAAATGCTCACATATAGGAAAATCATTTTCTAAGGGAAGGCAGGAGGTACCAAAAAGTGTGTGGAGAATGTGACAAAAAAGATCAGAGTACACAGAACAAATGGTGGTGAGGTGAAATTCAAAAATATGGATAAGTTTGAGTGAGGAAGAGGGCAGAGAGCTATGGCCATGGTATGAGTTCAGGAGATATTCTTATTAACCTCTGAAGTGCAGAAAGCCAAATTTATGCCAAGTGCTGTATGAGGTAGCTTGGCGTTGATAGGCTACATTTGGGAACAGTGTTCATACTGCAGTTACACATTAGAGTGAGAAAACTCCACTTCTGCTGGTAGAACTTGTTGCTGACCTTATGAGAAAAAAAATCATTCTGTAAAAGAGCACTTTTGCTGATATGTCTTAATCCATACTAGAGGGTTCTGCTGGCACAGCTGTGCTGGCTGCAGATCACACTTCAGCACTCCCCTGATTGATGCACATACCTTGCAACAGTCTGTCATGCTGCTGGCCAAGGTCTGTGCTAGGAAAAAGGGAGTTAGAGGAGCAGGAAAGGAGGGTCAGAAAGCAGAAGAGCAGAGAGATTTTCATACTGTAACCAAGCAGAGAGTGAGTAATGGATAAAAATTCAACAAATCAAGAATTAACAGAATAAACAGTACTCATCAGGGTTTGTTTTTTTTTTTTTTTTTAACAGTCTGTTTTTCATTGCTGTGTTAGCTATCTGGTGTTTTGTTGAAAGAGAATTAGAAACTATATCCTTTCTTAATATGAAACATAAGCCTGTAAACTTGAAAGGCAGCCTGTGGCTGTTGAATGCACGGGTCTTTAAAAATTGTGGGCTATTTCTTCATTACACATAGAAATTGCTTTATTTTGATCAAAACATTGTGTTGCCATTGTAATTCTCCTCCACCCTTTAAACTTATTATGCTGGCTGCTCTTCAGATTTCTCCTAACTACTGTTGATACACCACCCTTTCACTGGCATTCCGTCTGGTTTCCCACATCTTATTTATTTAAAACATTAGTTATCTCAAGTCCAGTGCTTTTCTTGCAAGCAAGGCATACAGGAGCTCGAGTTGCAGTATGATATAATAGACTTTGCTTAATGAATGTAACTAAATTACTAGCAGAAAGCAATGCCTACAGAAATCTCTCAGATTACAGTATCATTACTACATACAACAATTTACTACATCTCTGAACAACATCAAAAGTCACTCTGTACACTTTGCAGAGATCAGTTCAGTGTGTGTCCACGGAGACTGTGTATGCATACAATGGCTGCACATGTGTGTGTTCATATGGTGGGTGCTGTATATTATATATAGAGCCTATTTGTGGTCACTCTCATTCAGGTAGGGATTAGTAGTGTTACCTGATAATATAAAAACACAGACAATAAAAACCTGTTTAAACTAAGGCCAGCAGGGAAGAGTAAGTAGGGAGAGGAAAGAAACATGGATCACTGACACAGCTGACAAAGCAGAAGCAGCAGTTTCCCAAGTCAATAAACCAGCACAGCACCATGGAAGCACTGTTATGGGGAAGTGGTTGGAACTTTCATCTTCTGGACTACAGGGTGGAAGGAATACCAATTTTTTCCACGCCTGAGAGTTACTTTCAGATCAGAAGAGAGCCAGCACTAGTCCTCTGTTTTTCCAAACACAGCAAAAGCTAGTTGATTATAAAAAGCCTCCCCTCCCAATATACTGTCTTATATACAAGTCTTATAAAGTCTTAATATTTACTGCATTAGTGAATGCTGAATTAGAAGTCATCTTTCAGCTGTTTCTGTAATAGAAATTCCCTGATATAACTGATGCTTACATACACTCTACTCTCATGCAGCCTTGTATGACCTCTCCTGCTACATCATGGAGAGGTCTACAGAACAGTCACTACACACAGAGGATTACACCAGGAAAAAGACCCCAACAAACCACCAAAAGCCAAATAATGAGTCTCTCTGAATCTTTATAGGTTTTTAACCAGTTGGGAAATTATAGGGAATTTGTAAATTAGATTGGTCTCTCTACCCACTTCAGTAGAAGTCAGATCAGATCTATTCTAGCACTGCAGAAACACCTGGTTAAATAGTTGTTAAAAGCGAGCCTCCACTGAAGTTCCTTAGTTTTAGTAAGCTAAAAGGATGAGTTAATCTTATGGTCAGTGGCATATAATATAAACAGAGACAGTAAGTTTGACATACACCACAGTCTTCCTAAAGTATGTAGCAAACAAATGAATGTTTGGACCTTGGCATTCAGACATGAATTTGGACACAAGGATTAAAAACAGGACTGGTCAGAAGCTCGTGTTGCTCTACTACAAGTAATTTTCTACTCTGGATTATATTATATTACACATAGTCTGAACTAGTCCCAAAGCACTGCTTCACTTGAAATATTTTTCAGGATGCAAATCACTAAAATACTGCATTTGCCAGTTTCTCTGGTGATACTGGCAGACACATTAAGAAGCCTGCAAGCTTCCAGACCAGCTAGAATGGCCCCAGCTACCAAGACGAGTGCTGCAGAGTCAGGGATCCCATACATTAGGGCATCTCTTGCTGCCAGGGCAAGTGGAAAAGCAGACTGGGCAAGCCCCCCCTTAAGCAGTATCACAAGACTCCGACAAACCCAGCAGCTACTGCTGAAAATGTTGCCTTAATTTCAGCAAAAGCTGTCCAGGCTACTAGATTCCAACAAAGCAGTCAGGCTCAATGAACCAGATTTTTTCCCAATCAGTTCTACTTACAGATGAGTTCCCCAAAGGCAGGGAAGTCACCCTTTCACTCTCCTGCTGTTGAAGTTTTTTTCTTCCTTTTCTTTTCAAATCTGGTTGTTTACAGCCCATTTACACCATTTTGTACTAAGCCTGGCCATTCTGAGTCAGCTCTAGGCAGGAGACAATCGATCAGTGCTGCCCTAGACCCTCAGCAGACTGAAAGCAGCACCCGGCCTCTCAGAAGGAGTAAGAGCCTGCAGCTACTTTGCATCGGAGCTGAATGGAAGTCTTGTTTTGCCGTGCAGAGTCACAAAATCCAGAGGCAAATCTGACTCTAGTGACTAGCCAGCAAGAAAACATTGGCTTGCACAACTTTCTCTTCGAGCAATCCTGACTAACAACCAAATAGCAAAAGAGCCCAGCTTCCCTTTTTTAATTCTCCAGTGAAGGCATAGCAAGCTCTCCTCAGACAAATTCTTGTAAAAACTCATTCAAGCATCTTTAATTAGCTTTTTTGGGCAAAGTTTTTTAAGAAATCTAGATATGGAAAAATATAAGCATGACAAGTCATTAAATATCTCTTAATTTGAAGAGACACCCAATTTGCCATTCAGGAACAATATCCTGAGTCAGTATTTTGTTTCTAGAGAGATGTGAAATATGTCTTGACTCCACACATACAAGAAATCCCACAGCAGCTCCTATACAAAGACAATCACTTCAAGTGCTTGGTGGTAAAAATCATCAGGATTTTAAAAAGTCATAGAATTGCTTGAAGAATCGCAGTGTTTCCAAAAACATTAACTCAAGTCTTAACTTGAGATAGATAAGAAGTCTTAACTCTTCTTTATCTTCTGCTTCTTCTTTCCAACCATGTTTTTTTGCATTAGCAAGCTGAGCTTGTTGCAAGATCCCATTATGGAAGGATATTCAGCTTTAAAAACAGCAACAAATACTGTGAGACTCACCATGAAATAGCAAGAGTCGGCAGCTCCACAGTAAAGATATTAACTTTCATTTCCTCACAAACTGCAGTTTCTATAAATAGCATGTCTGCTTTGACTCCTGCAGTTAATTACATAGGTTTTCCTGCATTTCCTCTTCTGCAGTGTCCCTGTATATGTTAGTTGATGGACTGAAGTAATGCTTATGGATTTCCCCCTGTAAATGCCTTGGATATTAAAAAAAAGCATTTCTGCGAGTGGGGAGATTAAGTAGGTAAAGAGCTGTCTCTGATTTCCCACTGCTTAAGGGGACAACTTGCCACTGTGTATTATAATTTTTGGCTGGTGTGCCAGGCACAGCTGAGTGACCACAGGTTTCTCACATGGCTGGGGGTTCTCCTGCACTCATCTTGTATATTGAGTGTCCCATGCAATTCAGGTTTGTCTTTTACAGTGGAGTGTTGGTTGCTCTGCTGTGGATTGGCTTGGGCAAGACACGAAGGAACAAATTTACTTGCCTAGCTTTGGATACCACCAAGGAAACACCTTCCTCTGCCATAATCACTTATGACTTCTGCAGTCAGTGGAAAATGAAGCGCTTTTTTGAGCATGGACTTCACTGATCCATTTACCTACTGACACATTTTGGGATGTTCTTGATGTCCTAGAAGTGACAGTCTTTCTCCACCAATTAAGGCGGCACTTTTTCAGTTGAGATTACTAGAGGAAACTTCCAGATTTGAAAGCTCTAAAAGCTGATCAATGGCTCTGGCTATTCCTTACATCTCAAATATTACTAGTTATTAAGCATTTGCAAAGTTTTTCACTAGTACCATGCCTACAAGCTAACCTCAGATACCTGAATGCTTCATGTCTTTGATTCACAGCTGTCCTTCCTGCACCTTGACTAGTTTTTTATCTAGCTTATTATACAGCACTATCAATTTCCAAATCTGCCATTCCTGAGGCTTAATAGGTCAGTTGGCTCATTTGCCAGGGGTCTGCATGTGAACAGGGTCATAGAATGGATGTGGCTGTTCAGGTGATGGAGAAAAGGGCATGGAGCCCTCTACTCTCTGAACAGGCTTCTTTCCACACAAGACACCAATCAAAGGTATGCATTCCACAGTGTTGTAGCCTCCTTCCCCCTCCAGCCCCTTGCACACCAGACAGCCTCTATGGATCCCTCATCAGAAACAGCTGGTGAGCAGATCCTGCAACATGTACCTGGCAGAATGCAAGATGCAGGTGCCCTTGGGGCATGGTAGGTGGGAGAAGCATTTCAGTGAAATGTATGCAGAATGTGAGAGGCTTGCTATGTAGCACTGCTCTGGCTTCCAAAAGGTAGAATCTGTTCCTTAATGATGTCTTACCATTGCACTGAAGAGGCCCAGCAGGGCTGCTCAGGCCCTGAATAAGATCGACTTCCCTTAGTGCTGCAACACTGAACACGCTTCCTTGTCACATGGCTCCTGTTCACCCTGGGACACCAATGTCCCCTCTCTGCCCACTGAGAAACAAAGGAGTGGGATTTCTCTGGATGTAGACAGAGTTGCGCTCAATGGCTCTATGTCCAAGTGGAGGTCAGTGATGGGTGGTGTCCTCCACGGCTCTGTCTTGGGACCAGTGTTCTTCAATATCTTCATCAATTACACGGATAGTGAGACTGAGTCACCAAGGTGACACAAAGTTGCACGGTACAGTTGACATGACTGAAGGCGGGAATGCCATCCTGAGAGACCTGGAAAACCTTGAGAAGTCAGCCCACAAGAACCTCATGAGGTTCAACAAGACGAAGTGAAAGGTGCTACATCAGGGCCAGAGCAATCCCAGAGATGAGTACAGACTGGGAGAACTTAGTGAAAGCAGCCCTGCAGAGAATGACTAGGGGGTTCTGGTGGAGGAAAAACTGGACATGACCTGTCAATATGCACCTGCAGCCACAAGTCAACCACATTCTGCGCTGAACCAAAGGAGGTGTGGCCAGCAGGTCAAGGGAGGTGATTCTGCCCCTCTACTCCACTCTTGCAATCCTCCACTTGGAGGATTGTCTCCAGCTCTGGAGTGAGTCGTCAGCACAAGAAAGACAAGGACCTGTTTGAAGGAGGGGCATGAAGATCATCAGAGGGCTGGAGCACCTTTTCTAAAAAGTCAGGATGAGACAGTTGAGGTTGATCAGTCTGGAGAAGAGAATGCCCTGGGGAGAGCTGTTAGTTGTCCTGTCACAAAACTTCCACGCCTTTTCAGTCATTTCTCGTGGTCATCTCCTCACAGGACAGCCAACAAACTCCAGCTCACTTCTCGAGCAGCTTTTTTATAGCACTCATCCTTATTGGACATAGCTGTGGCCTATTAAAGGCAAGCCTGTTCCTAATCCTTGGTAATTAGTACAGCTGCAACTCCTCAGGGGCGAGATTGCTTTCTGCACTATCTCTATTGTCTTACATTCCATTCCCCCACAGAGGCCTCATTGGATTCTTCCAGTACTTAAAGGGGGTTTATAAAAAAGAAGGACAGTGACTTTTTACATGGTCAAATATTGAAAGAACATGGAGTAATAGTTCTAAACTAAAAAACAAGAGATTTGGTGTTAGGAAGAAATTCTTTACAGAGGCACTGAGACAGGTTGCCCAGAGAAGCTGTGGATGCCCCATCCCTGGCAGGATGCTCAAGATCAATTTGAATGGAGCCCTGAGCAACCTTTTCTTGTGGGTGACATCCCTGCCCATGACAGTGAGATTAGAACTAGATGATCTTTAAGGTCCCTTCCAGCCCAAGCCATTCTATGAGACTGCTTGTGGTGTATATATACATAAACACACACACACAGAGCTTCTGTATGTGCATGACTGTGTATCTAGGTATCTCCTGCAGATTAAAAGGAAATGAGGAATAATGCCATTTTGGCTGCTGTCTCGCCTCATCAAATTCTGGCATTTTCAGCAGGCTGTTCACACTGAAAGCCTCTTGCCTTTTTTTCTGCTTGTTCAAAACATGTATGCCTGTCCCCTTTACAGGAAGCCAGATGGGATACGCCTCATCTGCAAAGGGCAGAACAGATTTTGTCTGATGTGTGGTACCATGTCTTTACAGTTATTTTTATAGTTCTAAAGTCCTAGATTCCAACTAAGGCCTCTGGGTGGTCCCATAATATTAAGCATGTTAATATTAAAATAACTTCTCTGGACCAAAGGAGAATCACGAGTAATTTGACAAATGTTTCTGGCAATATCCAACATGGGAAATCTTTATTTTAGCATCATATAAATATTACAAAAGTGGCCTAGCAAATTAGACTATGTTAAAATTAGGTTTGCTTCACTTTCTTATGATAGGAAGAAGCTAATTGTTCAAATGGAATAATGGTAACTCCAAGCTTTCTAAAACCATGACAAGTCAGATCAGGAGTTATTATATCAGTAATGTATATGTGATCTTATCTCTATGTCTATGGTGTTTTCATCCTTAGCATTCAGGTGGATGCCAATTTCCAGCTGTTTCACACAACCATCAGGCTAAAGGCATTTTTTGGTTGATATAATGATTCTTGCATACTGACAAAACCTCATGCCATTTAAAATAGTTCAAATGTAATCAGGGCTGAGGACCCTGAGAAGAGGAATAAAACTAGTTATCTGGTCTCTGAGCAACCAGCCTGTTCACATAACAATTCAATAATTATTGCAAGCTCTAGCACGTGTGGCATCCAAAAGGCCAAGTCAATACAGTATCTTGAGCCAGAAAATCCTGTAGTGCCTTCTAGCCTTAAAGGCAGTGCCATTCCTTAAGGCTCAGCTTTTAGTGGCCCAGGCTATCAAAGAGCTCACTAGGTATATTATCAGCATAAGTGATGCTTAGAACATCTCTCCTTTTTCAGTTTTAGTCTTTGATCTGAAGAAAATGTGCACAGTTGAAAAACAGGAGTCAGGCACTGGAAAGGCTCGGGAGTGAGCTTGCATTTCAAGAGATATTGGGCATCAGAGGCTGGATTCAGGTAAATGGCAGGAGAAATTAGAGATCAGATACCAAGCAAAATGGAGTGAGATGAAAGACACTGAGAAAAAGCCATGTGACAACAAAGGAAGAGCTCTGGGTGGGAAGGAGACATCAATGGGTGCAGGGAGCAATTAAAGCATGGCGCAATCTGCAGACATCACCTGGGTTTAGTGCTTCATTCCAATGACCCTGAAAAACAGTTAAGTGTCCACATTTTAGTTTAGTAAAGAGTCCACATTTTAGTTCAGGTTATCTGGTAAATCTAGTCTTTGGCTCTTGACTCCTCTGGCTTTTCAAAACAGTTTGCTTCTGTTTCTTGAGGGTGATACTTTGTAGGATCCATGAATCATCGAGAATGATTTAAAACCAATTTCTTTTCGCCTCCTTTCCTCCAGAAGACTCCATAAAAAGAAGATGCAGGTGTACTGCAGTTAACAACAGAAGCAACACACTTGTCCTTTTGTACTCAAAAGCTAAAGCCAGACTTGTACATGCTTATTTTGTACCAGTTGAAAGCTGAATTTGCTGCCTGCCTGCCTCTTATTTCCAACCTCACATACTTGAACTCTGTGGGCAGGGAGGGGTCTGATGTGAGTTTAGATACAAATATTCATGCTTTCTCAAACCCTCTCTGCATTATTTGCAAATGGAAATGAAGGACTAAATTCTTGGGAGTGTCTAAATTGACAAATTTTTTGGCTAGAAAAGCCTAACAAACATTAGTTTTTAAAGGCTTTTCGAAGTAAGGTTAACTCTTGTTTTTATTTATCATGGATTACATTTTGTCAGGTTTTAGTACAAATATCCAGAATTTTGGACTCCTCATGTGGCAACACAGAAAGCAGAGGAGTGCCACATCCTCTACAGGTGGCACTGCCTTGCAATACTTTAGCTTGCCTGTATCAGTTAAAAAGCAATTTACTAGCAACAAAGAAAGTCCTGGTCAATGATATGAGAAGAGCTTTTTAGCTCTTGACCAGCGGGGTGTGGCATACTTTCTACTTTTTTTTTTTTATAGTGAAACTTTCCAAGGGCGGCACTTAACTCTGCCAATACATACTCAAATACAAAGGCTTTAAATTGCTTTTAAATAAACAATTTAGCAAAAAAATGCATAATTTTTCAGAGGCTCCCACGCAACTGTTTATTTTCTTTCTGCTGCTATATCTGTTTGTAAAACTCAGCTCATGGGAATTACATTAAAACTTTCAGGTTCTCCAAATCTTTAAGTTTCTCTCCTGTTATTCTGTTCCAAAAGAAATCTTGTTAATGCGAATCCTGAGCACTCCAAAACCATGCAAGTAAAACAGATTTGCAAGTCTAGCCCACTGACTTGTAGACCATTTCTTATAATTGTGGGATTGTAACTGACAATTTTGGGATATCTGGTGTCACAGGTTTGGATACCACTAGGTGTAAGTGGTATCCATAAATAGTATCCCAGGTTAGGCTCTCCAAACTTGCACACGTGTTTGCCTTAAACAAGTAGCTTAAGGGGAATGTGAGAATTGTCTTTTCTTACCTTGCCTTGAGCACTCTGTCTGAAAATTTAATGTTGCTACACATCTAACCCTTAATTTACTTGCAGTTACTGAAAGTTTGCTGAATATGCACTGCCAAACCTGATCTAGACACCAATTTTTTTTTATGATTTACACATCATTTTTATATGGTGGATTCAGTGACTGAGCAACTGGCTTACTTCTCCTGCCAGCACAGGCACTCACTACTCCACAACACTTGTGTGTGCACCATCTTTCCACTCAGATGTGCTATACTCAAACCATTTGAGTATACCTGGAATGCCAGGTGAGTCACCTGGCATTGACAAAGATATGAATAGTTTATTCTAAGAGGTGATGTGCTTTGGCAAGAGAAAGGAACAAATACTGCTGCTTCTCCTCCAATCTGTGTAAACAAGTTGGAGGGCCATCTAGAGGAAAAATGAAGCCTGAACAGCATTTCAGCTCCTGGAGGCCTGGGATGAACCAGAACCTACAAAACAGAGGTTGCAGTGGCTGGCAGGCCAGTGGCTAAAAACCCAGCAATTCACTTTTTGGAGTATCCCCTGCAAGGAGCCCTTGGATGGATGAAGCTCAGTTTATGGGAATATTGCAGTGATAAAATGTCCTCCTAAACCCACTTCAGCATTCCCAACGCACAGAAAAAGGATGTTTGTTCATTCCAGCTTCCCCTTTAAGTTAACCCAAGTGTAAGCAAACAAAGAAACAAACAAACAAAAAAAAACACCTACAGTAAATTGAAATTAGGAGGGATTTTTAAATTTGTCTTGTTTTTTTTTTCTCTTATAATTTTGTACTTTTCCCTTATCAACAATGGAGCAGACTTTGCAAAAAAAAAAACCAAACAAAACCAAAACAGACCAATTTTTCCTTTTCTCCATGCACTAACTAAAACCTTGTTGTGTCTATATTCCAAGAGCTGAGAAACCCAGGAAATCCCTGCTAAGTTTGAAGTAGCATCAGAAGAGTAGACAGCAGGATTAGTGGAGGGTTTGTGGCTTCACACAGTGCCAGTACCAGGTCATGGGCTGAACTAGCACTCACATAGTGCCTCAGGGGCTGAAAAGGGCTCCCAATTAACCGGACACTTCAAAGAGCAATTGCAAACATACTGCAAATGGGAGAAGGAAGGATGAAAACACAGCAGCACACACAATCAGCGAGGTTCGGGTAAAATGGCTTTCACTTCTTGGTCTTCATGGAATTTGCCATGGCAGCATCTGAGTTGTGGGACTAGGTACTTTCCCAAAAAATGCCCCAGTACTGTCCTGACCTGACCTTATATCGAGACTAGATGTTTATACTCTATGCCTATTTTCTGTGACAACAAGAAACATGCTGGCAGGTATGGAGGGCTTGCTTTTGTACTCAGTATGATCCCACCTTGGGATATCACAGGATCAGGACCAAGGGTCCCTCCATAAAATGCATCTGTGCTACAGGTTAGACACAGCCTGGAGTGATCTATGGATTCCCATATCCAAAGGGTCTGCTCTTAAATCCCAACCTAAAACCATGCAGTAAAGACTCATGTCACACCTAGCAGCAAAAATTTTATTTTTTTTATTATGCGTTTTTTAAATCTCTGCATTGATTCACTACATTTGTTCACTTGTGATTTTAGACTAAATCTTTCAATCTAAATTATCTTCTCTTCTGTATTTCTTGTCTATCCATCATGACCCATAACTGTATCTTTCTCCAGAAAGCGCAGAGCGTAAACCACAGAGCCAGAGATTGGCATTTCCAGTCCTTGCTGGTAAGACCTACCCTACCACGAGGGAATAGGAAAATCCACAGAGGCGAACGTGCGTTGCAGCACACCGCTGCCAGGGCGTGTGTGGAGGTGGCAGTGCCGAATGTTTTCCATCCGAAATTTCATTTTTCTGGTTCCCACCTGTGGGGCTGTCCCAGGCACCACGGCCGCCACCAGCAGCGCCGGCGCACCAGACAGACGTGAAGAGCGGGGAGATGTTGTGTTGTGGCTTCCAGGCTCAGCACGGGGATGGGTATCAACGTGGCACACGGATTCGGGCAGAACGTGGAGTTTCGCCCTGAGTCAGCCGGTAAAAACTCCCACCAGCTGTGCTGGGGCACCGTGGATAAAGGCCCGCGCGCAGCGCCGACGCTTCAGCGGGAATTTTCTCTTTCCCCGCTCGAACCTCTTTCCCCGTCCCACACGCAACTCAGAGTCAAAAGCCGCCGCTAAGTGCGCTGCCGGCCGTGCTCGGCGGGCCGGGCCGGCGCTCGGGGCAGCCTGAGCGCGGAAGGGCCGCTCCCGTTTCCCGCTGCCCCGGCCCGGCCCGCGGCACGCCGGCCCCCGCATCCCCCGCGCCCGGCACGGGAGAGGCCCGCGGGAGGAGGGCTCGGTCCCCCGCCTGCCCACGTCCCCTCCCCGGCCAGCAGGAGGAGGAGAAAGCGAGAGAGGTCCCGACAGAGCGGCTGGGAGCGGGTTCGAGAGAGCCCTCCTCCCCCCGCCCGCCCCCGGAGGGGAAGAGGAAAGGAGAGCCGTGGCGGGCGGCGGACGATGATAACTTAGGGCCGTGCCTGCCGTGGGAGCTGCCCGCCCTGCCCGGGTAGGACACCGGGGCGGCAGCGATGTCCCAGGGCACGGCAGGAGGAGAGGGAGCGCCCCAGGTGCTGCCGGAGGGGAAGGAGAGGCAGAGGAAGAGGAGGCGGAGGAAGAAGAAGGAGAGTAAGACGCGGCTGGTGCGCTCCAGCCTGCTGTTACCTGAGGCCGAGCCGGAGAAGTCCAAGGGGACGGTCCTGGCCTGCAACCGGCTCAAGACCACCAAGTACACGGCATTGTCCTTCCTGCCCAAGAACCTCTTCGAGCAGTTCCACCGCCTGGCCAACGTCTACTTTGTGTTCATCGCCCTCCTCAACTTCGTGCCGGCCGTCAATGCCTTCCAGCCGGAGCTGGCCTTGGCCCCCGTGCTCTTCATCTTGGCGGTCACCGCCATCAAGGACCTGTGGGAGGACTACAGCCGCTACCGCTCCGACAAGGAGATCAACCACATGGAGTGCCTGGTGTACAGCAGGTGAGGCAGAGAGGGTGCGGGCAGGGCTCGGTGGCACACAGCGCCGGGGTCCCGTCTGGCGCCAGCTCTCACAGGGCACTGGGCAGCTCCATTGTGGAGGCCTTTCGTTTCCACTTTAAGTGCAAAGAAGCTCCCAGTTCTCGTGGAACTGGTGTCTCCCAACTCTTAACTCAGAACCGCGGGAGTTCATGCAGTCCTGTACCTACAGGTGGACGTGAATCCGCTCTGGCTGGTGGGGTCTGGCAGTAAATCACTTTATGCAAACACTTCCCAGTGTGTGCAGTAAATTACACTCGTGTATAGTTTCAGGCATTAGAACTCACGCAGTCTGCTATTAAATCTTCAATGAGTGAAGGAAGGATGGAGGCCAGAGGCTTCTGAATTTTCATTTAGGTGTGTGAGATTTCATGACATGAAATTAGTAAACCCAAACTTTGCCTTTCTAAAGAATGAGCCAGTCTTTCCATTGAACATTTACTTCTAAGTGAATGTTTTTTATATATCATCTCAAGTGTCATCATTCACTGTGACTGCTATTTCCCAGTGCTTCTGATGAAGCATTAGGTCATTTATGTCCCTCAGAATTAGTTTTTCTAATGATCAGGGCAATACATTTAGAGCACTGCCTTACTGTTTGTAAATCAGACTGAAATGACGTTTGCATCAACATTTATGTGCTTAGAAGCCAGCTTTACAAAACTTTTGTTTTGCTTTCATCCAAGTGCCAGTCATCTCCTAGTAGTCTAAGGCTAAGGTTTCCTGGGGAAAGAGAGAAGAATATATTTTCTGAGAAAGCAGATTCAGTTTCATTTCTGATGCTTCTAAGTCTAAAAGAAATTAAACACGTGCCAAGAAACTTACACTCAGATTCCACAGACTGCCTGGGAGGGTCTTCTGGGCTGACGTAAGCATGAGACAGAGAGCAACTCTCCTATTGCAAGAAAGGCATGAGAAAAAAAATACACTGAAAAAGAACTCAGAAAAGGCTGCTTTTCCGACATCAGCAGACTCAGCTTGTTATTTCACAAACTGGTATCATGTAAGAAATTTCACCCAGGGATATTCCTCCACCAGTAGATATGCATGCATGAAGACATAAGTAAAATGGCCTTATTTCTGTAAACTAAACCAAAAACAACCCAGATAAGTCACACATGTAGTTGCTGCCAACCTGTGCCTTTGCCTAGTGCCTTGCTTGTCTGTAGAACTCTGAACACTTCTGGTGTTGAGGAAGATTGATTGCGGAAGGTCTTGTAAGAGGCTATTTATGCAGAAGGTAAAACAGTGATAATAAGGATGGTTAATCTAACCTTTTCCAAACAAAATCAGCTTAGAAATGAGCTCTTGTGTTTCCTAGGTTGAAAAGCACTAAGTGCCCAGTGCAGAAGATGTTTAAAATATTAACAAACACCAGTACTGGGATATTAGTTCTGGAATGTTTTTCCCCCAGCGATTTTCCAATCCCTCTCTGCTGCCAAAAAGTAGACGTGACTATGAGAAGAGGTGTACCTTTGATGTTAACATCACTTGAGGTCTTTTGTGAGTCCCAGCTAAGTGCACTACCCTTTGTCATGCTTGTGCTTTTACAGAGTAAGCCAGAATTGTTCCTTTTACTGCAGAGTTCAGATTGCTGCTGAGTGACACACAGATTAATTTGGGAGTGGTTTTCCTTTGCATTGGCATCAAAGGCCCATGTTGACCAAATCCCTGTGGGGCAGCAAACATGGAAGTGTGAGAGCTCTGTCACCTCTTCAGACACAGCTTTCTGGCTGGATGCAGAGCTGAATGGTGTGTGCTTACAGCCTTGCAACAGAAGCATGGTCCCCAGCAGCAGCTCACCCATTTTCACCTTCCAGCAGTCCCTAGGGAAGGCTTCCCTCCCACAACTAAAAAATACAGTCAAAACATGCGGTTAAAGTAATTTGCTCACATGTTTTTAATCTGCCCACTTTTTATTCTTTTGTAGCTTTTTATAAACTTCACCAAGTCACCTTTTTAAACACCCTCCAGCTCCAGTGAGCGAGATGAGACTAGAAACTTGCTACTTCTGCAGATAAGAGCTAAGATTCTTGCAAACTCGTGTGACGGGGTACCAAGATTGAGAGATTTGTATCAAGGTCATTGAAGTTGCTGGGCGTGAGTTCAGAAAAGCTGTTTTCTTAGAGAGGTGTCATGCCAGGAGAAACACAAGGGATTGATCCTGATATTTACTTTGTTTCCTTAGTCTCTTTGTTTCTGGAAGAATGTTGAAGCATGTCACGTAAGGAAGTAATAAATGACAGCTTTCTCATCAGATGGATTTAATGCTGATCCCTTATCAGTTTTACTACCAGACTGTCTCTCCCTCCCCCTACTTGCCACTTCCTTGTGGTAGGGGCAGACTTTGATGCAAATGCTGTCCTCGACAGAAATGCTGCTGTGGGTTAATGAACACTGCTGCAGTCCTGTGTTGCCCTAGCACTGTCAGGGAGCAGTAGCTCTTGCTGGTCAGCTGTTCATAGCTTGGAAAGAGGCCTTCTGCAAGATGGGATGTGTCTGAGTTCCAGGACTCTGTGCTGTGATGGGCTCCCTTTCCTGCCAGCTTTCCATACAGCTGCTAGAGCCCCCTCAAATACAGACTACAGCGTTCAGATGCACTGCAGCAAAATAACATTGAATTACAAGTCAGCAAATGGAGACAGGGACTTTGGCTTCAGCAGTAGAGAAAAGCCCTCTGTTTCATGTTCCATGTTGTTTAGTCATCAAGTAAGGATTCAGGTTGGATACTGTGTGTTCTGCCATGTATCCTTTTTATGTATAATCCATACATGCTTTCCTGGCTGCTGAAGTACCTGTCCTGTGTTAGATACAGGCAGCTTTTAGTGATGCAAAAGCTACAGGACAGAGAGAATGCAGGGATAGGCAGAGCCTAGGGCAGCTCATCAGGAGGAGGTTCTACTTGACTCCAGCAGTGTCCACTGCCTGGTGCTCTGGCACAGCCTGCACAGGCAGACCATGTCAAGAACTGGTCTGCTGGAAAATACTGTTCCCTACTCTGACTGCTTGACAGCTGGCCTTCTTCCTCCTGCCTGCCCCGTGGACTCAGATGACCCGTTCTCATACAGCCACTGCAGAATCAATGACTCCGTGGCTCAGAGTTGGCAACACTTATGAGACAGCAAAACAGCAAAAGATGATGCAACCTAAAGTAAGAAACTGACGAGCAGTGCAGCTTGTTTTGACAGAAAGAAGACGTTTTCAGTTAGGAATCCTGGATGTTGTGGGGAGTGGAAAATAGCTCAGAAGATTGTTGCTTTCTAGAGTCAGATGGAAAGGGAAAAGACCTGATTCTTTGAATAAATTGAAAGAAGCTGTTGAGTTTGAATTGGCAGCTTATGTCGAGGAGTGAAACACACAGGAGAATTGCAGACTTGTGTTGCTCTGTGATGGACTTTGCAGTCTGTCTATAAGAGCAGGCAGAGTTTTGAGGAAGGTTTCTTAGCCAGGAGGAGCTAATAAAGCCTCTTTCCAGAGGCCTTTAGGGCGCCTCTCTCATATGGCGATACAGAGGAAATGAGGCACTTACTTTAGGAGGATGGCTTCACAGGTCACCTAGAATTTCAATTCTATACAGGTGCTTAAGCTAGGAATGCTGGATGACAGCCAGAACTCTTAGTTGATTTAAATGGAGGGAAGTTACAAAGGCATTAGGGCCTAGCCTGCAGAAAATTGTTTTTGCAAACCTTTGATTACCTTAGTCTCCTCTCTTTGTTCCTCTTCCTCATTTCTGTCACCCATGGATTGAGTTGAAGACTGGAGATTACAAATTTGCAATCCTAACAGTGAAATGTGTGTTACTATCTTGGACTAGGGAGGATGGAAGGGTGATGTTTTCTTTGCAGTTATGTCGTCCAGTGCTCACCGGCTCTCATTGGAGTTGTGCATGGCACATGTAAATGTCTACTGTTAAATATTTGCTAGAACTGAATTTGTCACTGGGGCAGAAGCTCTGATTTCAGTGTGCTGTTACAAAATATGGTATATGTTTACATGACATGTAAATAGAAGATGAATAGTGGTAACTACAATCACAACAAATAATGGCACTTGTCCATCATGGAATTACATTTTATTGCTGTCTCAGGGCTGTGCTGGTGAAATAATCTCTGCTAACATTTTTCTATGAGCCATATGTTCAAAACCAAAGGGTTTTGCTTTTTAAATCTATTCTTTAACTCTTGCTGTGTCCATCAGAGTACTGCTAAAGAGTGTGATTCCTCTACATACTGATCAGAGAGTGATAACTGTTTCTTGTATCAACCTGTAACTTAGAAAATCCATGAAAAATTGCAGTTTATGACCGGATACTTGTCACCCCTGAGGTGTGGAAAAAGTTTAATGGGGCATTCAGACAGCTGTCAAAGCAGGCTGTTTTACATAAAATATTAATTTTTTTCTGCAAAACTGAAGGGGTGGAGAGCAGAGAGTTTGATGTGGGCAACATTTCATATAATTTCAAAAATACAGTCCCTTCTTCCCTTTGCCAACCCAGCTGTGAAAGCAATTCCAGCCTTAGAGGAAAAGGATACAGTAGTATTACCAAATCCTCACGAATGCACTGTAGATCCCACTCGTGGCCTCAAAAATAGCCAGATGATGACTTGCTTGCAAGCACTTCACTCTAAGGTGCCTTATTTTGTTAGCAACACCAGTCAAATTAGGTTGTATCTCCTACTACTACTGTAGTCAAGAGCAGGTTCTTGTCCCTAAATGTGCTGGCAGATAAGACATTTCTCAGTAGAGGAAGCAATTTTGTCCCCTGTCAAAAACACAAATGTCACTAGATGTGATTCAAAAGGAAACTACCTGGGATTACTCAGTTTCCTTTGTGAGTGAATTTGGTGTACAAAGAGCTGAAAGCAGGAAGTAGTGGCCTGAATCTGAACACTGACTTGAGTGTTCCTTCCTTGAGTTTCAGAAAGATGCATCTCTGTTCATTTTACTGTGTCTTTGTGCTTAACTTCAGTTTGAGCTAGGATGGCAGTGAATAAACTCAGTGAGCGATGTAGTAGAGGCTCCTCTGTTAGACTGATAGGGAGCAGTTTTATTCTGCAGTAGAGTTTATCCAAGTAGCAAGGGATGTCTGTGCTAATCTTCAGAGATGTAGCCAGCTGGAATGCACAAGAGAACCCATCTCTCTGTCCAACTGTATGTATGCAGTTTATTTGCTGTTCAGTGTAGGGTAAATTTTCTAAGTGCCTGAGCTTCCTTATAGGAAAAGAGAAATGCTTTACTCTTGTTGCTAAGCTCTTTCATTTGTATTGGATGTCATGAAAGCTGTTGTAGGCTGTTTCACATGCCTCTGGCTGACTGCCAAAGAAGATGCTGTTAATCTCCCCTGAAAGACCTGGTGATGTCCCCAAATAAATTTTTGTTGTTACATGCTGCCTCTCCGGAGAGACACCATAATCTCTTGTGCTAAGCAGACCACAGCTCAGAATTATAGGTGGCTACCTTGTGTGCAGATCTCCTTGCTGTTGTGTGTCTTTATTAACTTGAGATCATGATTATTGTTAGAGGTGGCCAAAGAATAGCAGCTCTATTTGATTCTGTCAGAGTGCATTTCCAAAGAGAGTACACAAGAGAAAAGAATTGCATGTACGGTTAAACTCTGCCTGGTATTGTGATTCCACCTTCCATGTGTCATGTAGTCAGCAGAACTGAAAACCAGAACTGAAACCCTTGACAGCCATGCAAAAATGAATATTTATGGAACTGCTTGCTAGCTAGCATGGCATAACTTAGCCAGGACATTCCTCTCACAAGCACATCAGTCCTCCAGAAGTAATAATTAGAGAAAGGAAGGTCCCTGTCACTGGGCAGGACTTTTACAGGTACCTGCTCCAGGCTTACACAACCCTCATGGTTGCTTACCTTGACACAGCACCAGGAGAAGTCCAAGTGCTGCATCTTCCTGCTGTGTAATCCAGCATGCTTCTAATTTGTGGGGTATTACTCTGTGCAAGAGCAGTCTCAGGGATATCTCTCGTGTTTCCCCACAGCACCAGGCCTTCTGGGAATGTGGTGCTTTTGCATATGGACACAGTAAGGTCAATGCAACTGAGAAGTCAAATGCACAGCTTCAGAATTGCAGCCAGTTTGCAGGATTTATGCTGTGCAGGCTTGGTATTAGCAATTGCATATATTGAAAGCAATGAAGTACATGAAAAGCAGAACAATTTCTTTCACTTCACTTAGTTGTGGAGGTGAACCAGTTTCCATGGCTTACCTTCAGCCTTAGTGTTCTTACTTTGGGAGTTGTCACTAATGTGGCTGTGGTAGCAGCCAGTCATGTTTGTACCCAGAAGAGATTCACAGCAGGAACTTGATTTGTACCCACCAGCACTGCCTCACTCTGTCTCACCAGAATGTGGAAGCAAGACAGATTCTCCATGCAGTGAACCAGGGAGAGTGCATTTCAGTGAATGGCATAAAGTGAGGAGCCTGCTAAAAACCGGGACAGTTGCCTCTTATGGGTAAATTTGGTAGTTGTGGGCAGAAGCTTCCTCTGTTGCACATCAAGCACAAAAGTTGACTCACTGCCAAAATTCAGCCACAATGAAAGCATACTTGTGAAAGATGCTAGCTTATAGCTTCTCCTAAGCAGGTGCTAGTGGTGGTGTGCAGGGGAGAAGAAATGCAAAGGAGGAGCATGAATAGCCCTAACATTGAGATCAACTGAGATAATGTACGTTTCCAAGTATATCTTTGATTCTGAAAAATCCGATAAAGCAAACCTCACATTTAGTTGGAAATGACCTGTATGTTTCTGAGCTAATTGGTTTTATCTTTGCTGTCTGTACAGGAAGTGGGAGTGAGGGGGCTTCAAAGAGCTTACAGTGCCTGTCAGACGTGAGCTGAGAGGAGCATCTTTCTCTTTTTTACTCTTTCAAGGATGCAGATACACAGCCTGTCCATAACAGGCTAGCCACCCAGCTAATAGAGTGTTCTGTCCTGTGAGCTGCTGGGGATAATCTACCCCTTTGGAGCTGTCAAACTACCATCTAGTTCTTTGCTCCAACAGGAGCAGTATTTTAACTGTTTTGGAACAGTTGCAGGTGAACATCTCTGCCATGGTTAGCCCACATCCTGGGCTGGTTAAAGGACAGTCCTGAACTGGCAAGGCACGTGTTTTCAAGGGTAGGAAACATCTTCCATCTCCAGTGCTGTTTTGGCTGACCACAATTTCTCAAGAGTGACAAGTAGGCCACTCTTCAGTTCAGTCTTCAGTTCAGTGGCCAACATTTGCATCATGCCCAGTCATTTTATAAACCCAGACTCTGCTGGAGATTTATTTTAATAGGCATGGAGGTCACTTGTTTTGTTTTTATGTTCTGGTTGTCTGGAAATAGAGACCTACTTCAAGGAAGATTTTAACTCCTTGACTGATAACTGACTTCAGTTCTTACATGTTTGTGCTGTCACATCAACACTGAGTGTGTGAACACTATTGCAGAATATTTGGTATTTCTGTATTTTCCATGGAGGTTTTAGTTTTGAATTTTTGACTAAAAAGAGAAAGTCCACTCTGAAGTGACAGTTTTTGTAAGCAGAGGTCTTTTATCTTCGTGTATTATCTTATGCTTCATGGGCTTTTTCTGGGTCTCACAGCCATATACCTATATCCTCAGCTCCTGTCTGTTCACCTTCCCACCTTCCAGTAGCAACATGAATATGCCTGTTTGGGCCATGTTAGCTGATTTTGTGTGTTCACTAGCAAGTCACTGGGAAGGTTGTTGTGAAATCTCTCAAAATATTGATGCCAACACAGGAAGGTCAGAACAGCAATCACCTTAATACATCTGTGAGTATGTTCTCAATATCTAGACATGGAATAAGATGCCTCAGAATATTTGCCAGTGAAGAAATTTTGAAATTTTAGCAGGCAGATTATCAGCCAAACACTTAGATATGCAGAAAGTTCATTAACTATGTTAGAAAGATGTAACCTGTTTTGAATAAAGTATAATCCTTCTAAGTTTGATCCCGCAGTTGTAGTGCATTATTTTTGCATTGGCCTACACTTATATTTGGAGGTTTGGATGATTCTTGTATTTTCTTTTCCTCTCTTTTTAGGATTCCCGTGTTCTCATTGTCAGCTTCTCCTTGCTCTACTTCTCTCTGCTGTATAACTGTAGAGCTGTGAAGCTAAAGCCTGATCTTACACCCTTTACCAGAATAAAGACATATATTGGTTTTATCTGCATGTTTGAGAGCATGTAGATCTTTCTTCCTTCACAGTCTTAGGTTCCAGTTTTATCAGAGAAGCATGGACTGGCATACCTATATCCCAACAGAGCCACTGATTTGCATCTTGACTCTTCTGCAAATGCCAGTAGTTGCTTTCCCAGTAAACAGTAGTGAGCCAATGATTGTAACTCCCTTGCAAGAAGCCCTCTTAAGTGCTAATGACGTTCTCTCTTACCTGACAAGGGTCTTTCCTAAAGGAATTTGTAATATTCTTTCTGGAACATGAGGTGAGATTTATGTCATGTGTCTTTTAGCTTAAAGATATAGGTCCCGTCTGACCACATCATCTACACTTGTGCCAAAATCCATGGAGAGCACAGAATGGTTTCAGGGAGGAAGGGGAAATCTTTCCAGCTTATTTGAGACACTTACCTTAGGTAAGTTTGAATCATGAGGTTCTTACCACACTCCAGTGGTGATACAGGTGAAGCTGAACTTGATGGTCACTTACACAGCTAAGTTTAGGTGAGATGAATCCCATTAGTGAACTTAGAGGGAATAGATTTTGCTTCCTCTCAATTAACACTGCCTACGATTTTATGACTGTAGAAGAGTAAGTAGCTTATCCTACTCAATATACTTAATGATTTATTTAAGAACTATTATTTGCGAGTGGGTAAGTTCACCTGTCAGGTGAAGGGGCTAACCAAATATCCACTGTTTCATCTCCTGCCACGTTCTGCCTTCAGCAACAGCCATTTACTTATTGTTTGTACCCATAAAATCTATCACAGTGTTGAGAAACAATATAAGATTAGATGTTGTCAATGAATAATTTTCTTCTTTGAATGACCGATTATATTTGCATTTCTGCAATGTTTGGAGTTTTTCAGACTGTCCTTACAATGTAGGGAATCTTGGTATTTTGGGGATCTTACTTGTTCTTTAACTTCTAAAATGCAGAGAGGTGTTGTGTTTGACATAATCATGGATGCCACAAGAATGAAAGTGGGGCTTCATTGTCAGGTGTCTCATAAATATCAGATAAGGCTTTTGGGTTTGCCCAGTAGGTTCAGATGTTCAGACTTGCAGGTGATGTTGCTAGGTGATCAGGGGTTCAATCAGAGGGATCAATGGCGAAATTATTCTGCTAATTTTGAGTACTGCTGCCTTACCTGTGGTTACCAATTTCTATGCTGGAATTTCAGTCTCCATTTATATAGGAGCACAGGCTCTTGCAGACATACCATGGAGCCATATAAGAGGTGCAGTGGCATAAGACATCATGCTGCTGTTTGCTATCTTCAGAGTCCTGAAGTCTGTTCATCTAATTGCAGCATTTGACACTCTGCTCTTCCTGATCCTTTTCGGCTTAAATATCCTGAATCCTATCAGGTTTTTCTTACATATATCCCTCATTTATTTTCAGTGTAGTTCCCTGCGTGTCTGCTTTTTTTTGGATCCTGGCTGTGTGGAAGCTCTTCTTGCTGTCAGATCCTGTGGGAGCTTCTTAAATTCAGGCTCAACAGAAAAGCCTGAAGGCAGCCATCAGTCTAGCAGTGCTGATGTTCAGTCTGCTACATCCAGGTTCCAAGAGTCCAATTTAAAGTCTGTAATAGACTTTTAGGGACTGAACAATCCATGACATATCTTCAGTTTGAGGAATACCACTGTAGACTGATATCTGCCACAAAAGTGTGTGTGAGACCAGTAAGAGCAATCTGCACAGAATATTGCACTGCAGGACACCCAGACTGACAGTGTATCTCTGCATGTAGAGCTAACAAAGCTAGCTCTGAAATATAGTCTAGGTTGGAAACCAAACGACCTGTGGATTTTTTTTGTATTTGCAAAGTGTTTGGTTGTTAATGTGGTTTTTATTTTGTTGGTTTTGTGTGTGTGTTTGTTTTTTCTTCCAGTTAATAAAAAGTAGAAATTATCATTTAATACCCCAGTTTCAAAACTGTTGAAGAATCAGCCTGATCTTTACCAATTTCACTAAAGATAAAACTAATGAGAAAACTTATGTCCAAAATACTTATATCCTTTTAAACAGCAGTACTGAAGAAGAATCTAGAAAGGTTAATAGTGTTTTTGAAGCACGTACAGTCTCTAACTTTTGCTCTGCATTTAAGTGTAAGATTTCCCTAAAATTCCCTATGGTTGTTCTAAATTCAATCCTCCTTGGAATGCAGGGAGCAGAAAAGGGGGAGAGTTCCTGAGTTTATTTTCAATGGCATTTGGTTTGGCTCGGAGGATTTTTATAATGCTAATTTGGTCTTTCCATATTAATTCATGTTCTTCCTCTGCTGCTCCTAAATTGGAAACTTTCCATTTTACATCTGGCAGTCTTGTCCTTAGTTGTTTAACCTTTATGCTTTATCACTAGAAATAGCTGTTTTGTGCATGGAATTCAGCCTCTTAGTCATAATAACATTCCCTTCAGCTCTCCTATCTGGCAACTTCTAGAAAGATTTTCAAGTTTGAGTGGGTTTTTGTTTTGTTTTGGTTTGGTTTTTTAACCACTATTTGCATTTGCAGAAAGCATGCCTGAATTGGCAGTGCTGCACCCTAGCAAAAAGTTTCAAGCAAGAAAACTGCAAGGCATATTCTTTACCACTGGTAGGAAGTGTAGAAAGACAGCCAAATGTAGACACAGAAGTGGTCAAGACCTGTGATCCATGGTCCCTGCTAGTTGAGCAGTATTCATATTAGATGCAAACCTGATTGATGAGCACTTGGGAGCACAGTTTTTGTTTTTCCAGTTACTGAGCATACATGCCATATGCCCAGGATACATTTGGGATATCTCCTCATTGATGTCTAACTCCTTTCTGACCTGTACTCATGAGCTCCAGTTAGATTCCACAGTAGTTCATCCACCAAGAGCATAGACAATATGAAAACACAGTCAGTGGTTCTCAGTCAGTGTTTTCTGTAACTTTTATTACTGTGCTGTAATTACTTTACACCTTTGCATGGTTAATGGCAGCTCTAAAGCAATGTGCAATATGCACCAGGTATGTAGAAAGCTTTGTCTTTGCATCTCTGCCCAAGTCTAACTCAAATAAGAGGCAAAACCCAGAAGAAGAGGTTTGTCAAGTTCTTTTAAGTGTGACTTCTTACACAGCTGGTTACATGAGTGCTAGTTCTTAAAACTGTCAGCTGTGAAAGGTGTGTTTCTGCAGCACACATTGAGCACGAATCACAGCTGTCCCAGCTGGTGCATCTCAACACCCTCAGAGCCCCATGCAGAGGTGCTTGCTGCTCTGGAAGCAATTTGGGTCATTACTGCTGTCCTGTCTCTTAGCAGGGTTTGTCAGCTCAAATACAGCCAAGTTCACGTGACTAACATTTTCTGTGTGTGGATGGGGCACAGCTGGTGGGGACAACCCTGCACCCTCCTCTAATTTGTTGTCCTTAGACTGATAAAACCCAGCAAGAAAAAATTGCTCAGTAAATGCATATACACATTACATGACTGCTTAATTTGGAGAGGGTTATTTCAATTTAACTGTGAGCAAATGGATAGCAAACCATGTATCTGGCAGTTAATGCAGCACTATTTCCTTAATAACTTTGGATCAGAAAGTAAATTTTATGAAATAAAATCCTGTCAAACAGTCCTTTTCTTTTTAAGACACGCACAGATAATAAGTGTGATTTGCTGCATCAGCACATACCAAATTACCAGGAGACTGATGATTAAGGGTTGAAAAGCAAATGAAACAAGCTGGCTATAAGCTTAAGATATTCAAGTGAAGCAGATGTAAGCAAGTGCTACTGCAAGTTGTTATCCTTATATCATATTTCTGCCATCTTAATTCATTTTTACTGAGAACTTAAGTGGAAAAGCTGCTGTTAAATTCTTAGGAATGCAGCACAACATTCTTAGGAGTTTTATGAAGCTTCAAAAAAGTCGCCTGTTATTGTCACAGCAGCGTAGGCAGCTCATGTTCCATATAATGTTTACCCTGCAAGAAGTCTGCAGGAGAACTCTATTTGAGCCATGAGTTTTCACCTGGCTTTCAGAAATAAGACACTTTTTGCAAGTCAGGCCTTCCTTATGATTTACAGGATCACGTTCCATGGCCTTAAACATCACTAGCTTTTATACTTGGTGTCTGTGTGCATCTGTCTCTATTGTAGGGGCAGTCCCTGGTGGTTAGTGTGGGGAACTCAGAGGCACATTCATTCCACCCTGCAGGTCTGCATGGGTGCTGCAGCAGGCTGCTGTGTTGGTGTGCACAGAATGCCTCTGATGAGATCTCTGAGCTGCTCAGCAAGCACTGACAGCCAGCATGAGGCAAGGAACGCCTTGGCACAGTCACACTGCTTGGAGAGGAAAGCTCGTGGCACAGCCCTTGGTTCAAAAGTCTCCAACTGGAGTTTCAGGATTGTTTTGCACCTCAGAAGACTCTCTGAGCCTGGTTTACATACACCAAGCAAGTAGAAATATTGAGGTTACAATGTTTACAGCTGTATATAGCGCTGTGAAATCAACAGTCCTTGGACTGAGAAAGTATTAAAAATATGATTGGAAGTTTAATAAGTCTTTAAATGGATATAAGTGTAGTCATAGTTTTTTCTCTGTAAGGAAGCAGAGGGTGTTTTTTAAACATTAGTTGGGTGCTTTACAACTGGGTAGGTACAAGAGAAAATGGCCAGGGTGACAGTTTTGCTGTCTTGTCAAGAGAAAATGTGGCTTCACACATAGCAAGTTAGCAGTTTGTATGCTGGGACAGCTGTATTTGTGCATAGCTGCGCTGTATCAAGGAGTCTCTGAGCAATAGACAGCAAACAGCCATGATAAAATAGCAGAGGTAGGTCTTTTTCCACAGGCCTTCAGTGTCCAGAAACTGATGGCTGAAATAACCAGTGTTTTTATGGTATTGAACATAGGCAACACACAACAGCCAAGAAATTGGAAATCCAATATTTTTGTCATATGCTGGGATTATTCTTTGGGCAGCTCAAACATTTGGTCCTGGTTTTACATTTCCAAGAGAGGCACTTTACTTCTGAAGTTGTGTTTTGAACTCTCCTGGCGCAGAGAGGGCTGATGGCTAACAAAGAGATCACTCTGCAGGGGTGGTACGGGCAGTCCTTAATTCAACCTGCTAGGAGAAGGAAGGACAGAGCCAAACTTCATGCATCAGTAGCACTGACTCTGTCTCCTGTTTCAAGTTATTAAAATAACACTTCAGTGGTTTTTTAAAAGGCATTTTCCTAAATGCTCTCTAATGCCCATAACAACTTTAGATGCTAGGAAGTAAATACTTTTTTGCTACCAGTAGATTTGTTTTGTTTTGTTTTGTTTTTCTACCACTTGGCAAGCACTGGTATTTAGGGGGTTTTGTATTTTGTTTTGGTTACTCTTCTACAATATTTTGGATGAACTAGGAATTAGCTTTCCTACCAACACCTTGCAGATACACACACACAAAATACTTTAACTTGCCAAAACAAGTTATTTTTTGCATCAGAATCCTTGAGTTTATTTTCTGCTTACATGTTTTCACAAACAGAATGCTTGTTCCCAGCTGCTGTGGGAAGAACAAGACATTGTATCTGCAAGATTGAAAAACCAGTGGCTTTTTAGTTAGTACTGTAGAGATCAGCTATGGAAGTTGAAGAAAAATATGCAAAATTTGATTATTACAAGGCCCCTTAAGGCCGATGTTAAGATAAACTAAAAGCTAAGGAAAAGACAAATGTGGTTCCAGCCTCTAATATCAGTAAAATTAATTCTTAATGCTTTATATCTGGGTCTTGAAATGAGCCCTGGGAGTAAACTAGGGCTCTGGGGTTTTGATTTACATCCAACCCTTGATTTCTTTTTTGATGGACACTTTTATATATCATAACAAATTACTTTCACCTCACAAGCACGTTAATTCTCCTTGCAGCAAGGTGGAAACATCACCTGTATGCAAAAATGAGAGGTCCCAAGGCAAGCTACATCCTCCCCCCAAGTTAGAGCTTCAAGGGCATCAGTGAATGAAGATGTGCTTACTGTTTCCTTCCTGTTACCCAGAACAATTTTAAGTAACACATTTGTGCAAGAAATGTTCCCTCCTGCCCCTTTTTTCCTTTTCTTGTTTAGTCTGTCTTGCTGAATTGCTGAAAGGATTTGGCAATCATTTTTGGAAAAGGGACAGTGTTGAATCTTTAAGACACTTAAAGGGAGTTACCAGGTCTCCACTTGGGTCTTCAAAAGGCAAGTTGTATGACCCTTCCTGTGTGTTCCTGTGTGTCAAAGTCATAGTCCTCAAAATGGGAAAACTGTGATTTATTTCATAGAGTTTTTGCAGTTTGAGGCAGGACTTTTAAAAGAGGTCTTTGTTGTGATTTGATTTCCCTTAAAGCTGAATAAGAGTTCAGAGTTTTGACTTTCTCATTTCAGCAATATTCAAATCCTCTATCTTATGTGAAAATGTCTGGGGTTTTTTTTTATTTTTTTTATTTTTGGGTTGTGCTTTGATTTCACAACCATTTCAAATGGAGTAGCAAATAGGTTATGGGAAAATTACAGTTTCAGTTATAAAAAAATCTGTATCTACCATCTGTAAGGGCCAGATGAGCACCAACACTACTGTGGTAAATGGATTATCATTATTGTACTTCTCCCACAATCCTCAGGGAAACTCTGAAATAAAAAAAAAATTAAAAAGTCATTGTCAGGCAACCCAGAAAAAAGGGTGGGCATTTAGTTAAGACAAAGCAAAACATTTGGAGGTGCCATGTGCAGAAATAATCACTTTAGAAATGCCTCTTTACTGAAGAAATGTTACTGCACAATAACAGTTGCCAGCTGGTAGAGATGGAACACTTTGGAAGTGGAGGTGCAATTCAGAATAAAAACGTACGTACAGTAACAAATTACAGGCAGAAAGAGAGAATATTTCAAGTTCTCCATCATGTTCCTTAGCTACAAATAATCCTGTGAAATATTTGTTCCAAAGGTCAAATAAAAAAAGACTTGAAAGCAAAAAGGGTAATACTGAAACTGTCTCTAGAATGTTTATTCTGAAAATATTTCAGGAGTTGAGAAACTTTTCTCATGCAATTGTCTTACAGGTTTTAACTCTAGGTAATGAGGAGTTCTGCAAACACCCAGGCATGTGGATCGCTTATGCCTGAAAACAAGAGGGAGTGGTTTTGGAAAGCTTGTTTGAAGAAGGTGCTGATAAGTGAGGGAAACGCTAAGCCAAATTCAGTGTTCACTTACCTTCCCTAGGGTTGGACTGTGCGACAGTTTAAGCTCCAAGATTGAATTAGACATTAAGGAGAGATTCTTTAAGGGTGGTGAGTCACTGGAACAGGTTGCCCAGAGCAGCTGTGGGTGCCCCATCTGTGGAAGTGTTCAAGGCCAGGTTGGATGGGGCTTTAAGCAATCTGGTTCTGTTGAAGGCATCCCTTCCCACAGTTGAGAGGTTGGACTAGACCGTCATTGAAGATCCCTTCCAGTCTAAACCATTC
Organism: Ammospiza nelsoni; assembly: GCF_027579445.1. NCBI lineage: Eukaryota > Metazoa > Chordata > Aves > Passeriformes > Passerellidae > Ammospiza > Ammospiza nelsoni. Next base: position 87,900,877 of record NC_080634.1, read on the forward strand.
TCTAATTATATGCAGCAAAATAAATTACTTGAACGTGAATATCTGCTCAGAGGGAAAGCTGGGATTCTCAGAAAGGGTGAGATTAAAGGATAAATTAGCCTCTGTATCCACCAGCCAAACTTTGTTTATACTGTTGAGGTTGCTTGGTGTTCTCTGAAACCACCTAGATCAACCTGAGATTTCTCTTGCAAGTCCTTAACCATTTGGATATTAGGCACCCAGTCCCACTAAACTTGTAGTCCTTCACACTGTCTTGGGCAAAAAGATGGTCATCTCCAGAGAGCTGTTGGTCCTATCCATCTTCTGCTAAGAAGAATCACCCACCAAAGGTGCCATCTGATGTGGAGACATCTAAGCAAGTAGGGCAGATGAGCTCCCTCACATCTGGACAGCTCAAATAAGGTGGAATGAAAACCTTGTGTCACCAGGGGGGTAGATGTGGATGTGCATAAAGGTGGTCTTAACAGGAGAATATTTTACCTTTATACTGATGATTAGAATATTGAATTATACTAACAGCCCATGCCCTGTTTGTTGTAAATATCAAACTTTGTTACCAGTCATCTATTTATCCTAAATATTAACAAGTTTTAGGCCTAATTTGTGCCATTCTATCACTTTATACAAGCTGGGATGTACAGATCTTCTCAATTAGCTGCAAGTATCACTGAGATGCTTAGTACTAAATCCTGTGCTCCATTAGAGGCCAAATTTTGTCAATACTCTTGTATTTTTGTTAGTGTACCTGCTGTTTTTCTAGAAGTTGTCATGCTTCATTTTTCACTGGATTGACCTCACTTTTCCTATCAAGTGTGATTGACGCTAGCAAACCGAGCAGCAAGAGCAGACCCAGCCTGGATCAGCATGGTGCCCAGGGAGCCCTCCAATGTCAGCCTCATGTTACTAGTGGATGGAACTTTTCTTGTTGTGTACCTCTGCCACCATTCTCATTGAAGAAACAGAGGCTTTCAAAAGCCATGAGCACATCTGAGTCCTACCAGTCCTGTAGAGTGGCTTTGGACTGTAGCAGTGCAGGTATGGAAGCTCTCAAATGCTGGGGCTCAGTAGTGTTTTTGTCTGTTCCTTTTCCCAGCTCTGACAGTCGGCCTGTGTGCTCTTGGAATCTCCTGAAATGCACCCAGCAGTAATTTTCCACCTGCATCTACACAAATCCCAGGAGATGCGGGAGGCATTACACACAGGTTCTGTGAAAGATAAAAACAACCTTGTTATCAGTAGCCTTGAAGTGCTGGATCTGTACTTCACGAGAAAAATGCTTGCACATAAAAAATAAGAGAAATCACAAACACCTCTGCTACCACTTATGCCAAGTAAGAGAGTAAATTTCCTGCTGTCTTCCATTTGGGACTGCAACTACTTCCAGTTTGGGGGCTGAACACTGCAAAGACTATGAGACAGTCACCTTATTTGATCCTATCCAGTTCAGCTATTTTGATTCATCTCAGCTAAGTTGCTGCCCCAGCACCCTTTTGTGCAATTTTGGAACATTGCAAATATAACAAGTGGATAGAATCTCATTTAGTGCATTCTACTGGGAAAAAAAACCCTGTACTCAATTATTTCTGTTATCACACCTAAAGCTGTCATGCCATTGTTTATTTCCAGATAGGGCAGTGTTGAACAAAAGGGGTTTTTGGTGTTTTTTCAGGGTGAGAAGCTGTAAGTTTATTCTGTAAATGCAACCTACGCTGACTTGCACATTTTCTTTAAGGAGGGCTGTGTGGCATGCCTCAAGTAGAGAGATCTTTACTCAACAGGTAAGGGTGATGAGTAAAGCCTCTTTACTCCAGATAGTACTTAATTGCTTTCTCTTGGGAAAAAAAAAGCGCCAAACAAATAAACAGAAAATGGAAGTGTTCCAACTATCTGTATAAGTTTCGTTTTCACACTGTGCTTCAATCTCATTACAATTTTTGAGGGATAATATTGGTAGTCAGACATTCCTTGGATGGGAAGTGATTAGAGTGCGAATTGCTGTAGAAAAGCACTATTTCCAGTAATAACACAGCAGGTGTTTTGAAAGAAAGCTGCTTTAACCTTTCAGATTGCAGAGGCATCCCAGTAATTCTAAGAATCACAATCAACAAATGCCTAATTTCACTACTGTTTTCCTAATTAAGAAGGAAAGTTGTGTAAGGAACCTGAATTTTAAAGACATTCTCCTAAAAATTAAGAGTTTCCTATTTCTGATCTGTCACTAGAAATAGTCATTTACATGTAGTTTAAAGACCTCGATGATGGAGCATAGCATATTGCTAGCATTGATGGGCACACCAGGTACAAAAACCTATGTTTTGATCAAAGTCAAAAAAATATAAAGGCAGTACACCATGGAAAACAGATTACAGTTAGTGATATCAAGATAATTGCTGTCTGATAATTATATTGTCTTCAAGACATGGGATGCAACTTTTAAAAAACATTTCTGCATCATTTGCTGCTTGATGCGGAAAATTTTATCTTAAAGATTACAACTGAATGCAAATCCTTTTGAAGTTATCCTGTTGGTACAATGAAACACTTGCACATTGTTTTCTGTCTGAACTTCATTTAGATTTAGTTCTTAACCAGTGCACCTTGTTCTTTCCTTGCCTCACCACTTCCCTCAGAAAGCCCTGCGCTGAATAGCTCTTAACAAGTTTTGATTAGGTCAATTCTTGTCCTTAATTAATTAATTAAATTGACCCAGGATATAGAAACTTGGCATTATCTCCATTATGCACAAGGTCAAGGTGTAGCTAGGTTTTCCTCCTACATAGCTTCACATTATCTGTTGAGATTACAAAGCAAAGTTCTTCACTTAACTGTTAATCGATTCTTGACAACCCAAATTATGAATAATTCCAAAAGAATCTAGAGGCTTGTCCTCCTTGGACAGAATAGCACAAGTCTCAGTATTCCTAATGAATGCAGGATTAGATTCCTCTTTTTGCATTGTAAAACCATAAGAATGAGGAGAAATGCAAACAGTTAAGTTAAATTATTCTATTTGTCATGTTTTAAGACCACAGATTACACATTACTTTGCACATGTTCTGGTTTTCACTGCTATATTTTGCCTAATAGCCAGTCATCTATTAATGTAGGGGAAAATTTGCAGTGTCAGACATTGTGCAAGATATTCTGAGCACATTCCCACCCATCCTAGCGTAGGGGTTAATTCGAAGATTTTTGCTTGACAGAAGTCTGAATGCAGCAGAGATCTGCTCCAAAGCACACAGAAATCATTGTGAAAAACCTCAGTGACATCAGTTAGTTTGGGATAAAGCACTGGAATTTCCTGAAAGGAAAATAAATGGCAAATATTTCTAATTGTAAGTAATTTTAAAGCAGACCACTTTGTTCTCTAAAATCACTTTTAAGAAGCTGTTAGAGACCAATAACATGTATAATTTGATTAGTTTGATGTCTAGGATATTTTTTTTTCCTGCTTATTCTTTTTAGTTGATGGAAAAACAAAAAATATCTTACAACCTTACTCCTGATTGATCACAGATAAATTAAAGAGCTTTGATGTGGCCAGCAAAGCATACTTACTGATCTAATAACAAATAAAAATGTTTTGGAAAAAAAGCTCTTGGGCGTATACTGAAATGACATGTTTGTTTTTCTCCCCTCTTTTGAATAATAAAAAAATCAGACTTTTTTTCTTTTTTAGGAATGTTTCCTCAAGCTGATTGTTCTGCTTCAGCTATGCACACACTCTATAGCAGAAGGGATAAACAAGTACAGCTTTGTACTTGTTCCAGAACAAGAAAACCTACATTCAAAACTCTTTTCATAAAAACCACTGAGATCTTAACCTGTCTAAGGTTGCTCTTGCTTGGCTTTTCTGGCATGTAAGGCTTTCTCATACCAGGTCTATTTGCTCTTATAATTCCAAGTTTTAAGGAAGAATATATAGAGATTAGTAGATTCTCTTGTTTTGTTGTTCCTAAAATTCAAGGGTAAGTGATCAAATTTACATTCCTCAAGTTTTTGTTAGGCTTTTTTCTGTAGAGGGAGGAGCTGTGAATTGCAGCAATGCCTGATCATAAGTTCCTTTTAGCTGAGCATTTTAAAATTGTTGGTGCTCAGCTTTATATCGGAAAATAAAGTACTGTAAAGACATGGGTGTCAGTGCCTTACTGAGCTCAGTAAGGACAGAAACTTGCCTGCCAGTAGAAGCCCAGGGCTGTCTAGGGTTCCCTGTAATGTCAGGGTCTTCGTTTTCAGAAACTGTTACTGTGTGACTGAGATGGCATGCCATGTCATGTGGCTCATGGCGCCCTGTCCAACAACCTCCTTCATGAGTGCACCACACTCTGCCTTGAAGTGCCTGTGCACCCACCGCCCTCCTGTACCATCCCCCAGTCCTCAGAAATCCCATTCTTTCCAGCCTTAGTTTTTTCATGGACACTTCTATACTTGGTCTTTTCCAAGGATTTACCCCCTTGTGGTTAAACACCCATTTGCTTCCTCTCAAACTTACTCTGATGGGAGTCATGAAGCAACTCACTTGGCTTTGTTTTCTTCCCCAAGAAATCCAAACATAGTGTAAAAGAAATGTTTCTTTGGTTTATTTTAGATAATTTTAAAAAGTTAAAATGAAACCAGAAGCTTTCTAATGAGCACAAAAGGATCACTAAAAAACTTGAAGTTGTTCCTCTCTCTGGATGAAGGTAAGGTTCATTCAAGGCCAGGTTGGATGGGGCCCTGAGCAACCTGATTTAATGAATGGCATCCCTGCCCATGGCAGGGGGCTTGGAATGCGATGATCTGCAAGGTTCCTTCCAACCCCAATCATTCTGTGATTCTACGAGGAACCAAAATCATTAGGAAACAGCAATTTGAAGCAAAAACTATTGTAAACCAGAAAAGCATCCAACTTGTGAAAATGACAATTTGTCTGCCACCAGGTGTCTTTAAGATTCACAGCGTACTGTGAAAGAGCCTTCTCTTGAATTTTTCATTCTAAGGTAATCATTGGTTTTCTTCTCTGATAATTTCATGCCTCTCCTCTGGACTCTCTAATGCTAATTTTTTGCTGGCCTTCTTTCTCCCCCTACTCCCTGGGCCCTGTGTATATACAGCAGGGCCTTCAATCCTCAAAATATTCCTTCTCTACCTGTCTTTGACACAACAGCTTTTGGAGCACTGGGCTTTGGAAGAATAAGGCCTCTCTAATATTCAATTTGTAGTAAATTATCAGCTGGTTTTGAAAATGCAAACTGCTGTTTTCCAGTGTTTAAGTTCCATTTAGAAAATTTTGGGTTTAATTTGATCAGTTGTCATTTTTGCTGGGGAAATAACTTATCTGTGTGCTGAATGAACAGTGGCTGGTTTTATTGAAAACTAGAAGCCCAAGTGGGTTTTTTTGTTATTTTGGTGTTCCTTTTTTAATACCCTGAAGCCACCTAGTTAATTTCTGTTGTGAGTGACTCCAGAACTCCTAATGAAAACCAGAAAAGAAAGAAGTTTTTGGGAGACACATAAACCTAATATTAGTTTGGAAGGAGTAAATATTTATCCAGGCAGAAGGAGATGACTTATTTAAAGACTGACCTAATTTATTATTTAGGAAAACCACCTTTCTGTATCCACCCTGCAGCCAAGAATTGTCCTTTTTTTTTCTTTTCTCTAGGGAATGTTTTAGTTTAAGAAATAAGCCACACAGCCCAGAATATACTGGCAGGAGCAGTCTCCCAGAATGGAACTACTCATTAAACTCATTTATCCTCCTAACAGAGCATTCTGAGTGTGTTACAGTGCATTAGGGACAAAGCTGGATCACTGAAAGGTCACAGCTCTCAAAGCCAGTAGGTGTAGTGGAAGTGACTGTGGTCAGGGTTGGGTTTGTACTAACAGTTGCAGAGATGCTTGTCCATGACAGACATCTTCCTTTTGCAGTTCTGTTCAACACCTCACTTCTGAGCTACGTGCCAAGTAAACCTCCAGAAAGTAACTCTTGGAGAATGTGGAGGGGTCATGGGGGTTGTTTTTGTTTTCCTCATGTTATACTCAGTTAAGGTAAAATAATGAGGCAGGGTATCATAAACATGGTAGAGTTTCTTATTTGAGGCAGATAGTCTGGGGTTCTTTTTTAATCCTGTGCAGAGTGGTAACAATAAGGAGCATTCCTTATTTGCTGGTAGTAATTGAGGTGTTGGATAGTTTGTGGTCCTAGCTTAGTGAGCAGTGGACAGGCCACCATAATTACTGGAAACTGTGATCCTTTCTCAGCCAAAAGGGCTTGCACAGGCTGGAAGAAAGAATTGCTTGCCTCCAGCAGACACATCCTCTGTGACAGAGAGCGGAGGACAGCAGTGTGGTTACACATCCTGTTCCAGTTTCAGCTGAGTGCTGCAGGTCTGGTTGCCCCCAGGACCCCCTTGCACTCCCTCAGCTGCTCAATTTAGCAGCTCTTAAAGTTTCTTCCTAGCATAGTTCAGTCAAAATGATCTAGAAGAACTCCAGCACTTCTGACAGTGGAATTGTATTTTGTTTCTAACTGACCTGACCTAAGAAGCAGCAGTTGTTCCAGAAATTGAAGTGATGATCAGTCACATCTTACAGGAAGGCAGTGGTGAGCTGTCTGTGGTAAGCTGCAGAGGGTAACCATTGAACTTGCCCCAGCTGTACTCGGAGCAGGCAAAGCACTGTACTTCTAAAGCAGCACAGGGCAAACATGAAATAACACAAAGTAAGTTTCTATCAACATGTGTGGGTGTTGTGCTGCTTGGGCACAGTAGCAGTCCTGGTCTTGTAGCCCCAGTCTAATGGTTAATATTTGTGTATTTGCTGCCCAGATGCAGCAGATGGTCCTCTGAATGGATTTCCATTCTTTTGCTCTTTTTTTGCCTCTTTGCACCACACTTAAAATGTCTTCCCTCTTTCACTTGACAGCTCCAGTATTTGTAAGGTTATCACACCTCTGCAAATGATTTGAATGCACTGTACAACATACGAGTTATTTTTATATTTCCTAATAAAGATCTTGCCGTGTTTGTGTTCTCTGAACTCTGCCCAGATTCTCATCCCTTTCATTCCAGGGACTGCTGAGGTCCCTGGCAATATTTCAAACTGCAGAGCAGTCAGAGGAATAGAAATCCCTGCTATGATGGAATAATCTCTGTGTTTAGCTACAAATTTTGCTGACCTTCAACTGCTGTGTTTAAAGGTAACATTTCCATCCACACCCTCATCTTGTGTGAGTGGGACTCATGCTTTGGTGTGTTCTCATGTCCTACCCCCTGTGTCATCTACACGTGTGACAAAACCAGCGGATATCACAGCCCTCTTCCCCACAAAGTCTGCAAGTCTATGCCTAGGTGTTGTATTTAGGAGCTTATTTAATTTCTTCTTCATATGCTTGATTTTCAGAGAGTTTTCAGGAGGGCGGTTGCATCTTTCTGCAAGCACTGAATTAAGAACCCCTTTCTGAAATGAGAGAGTTGAAGTGAAGGAGCTGTCTTAACACCACACTCTGTACAGCCTAGTGCTAATAAAACCATCAGTTTAATTTAACATGGCTGTGCCTGTGTAATAAAGCAGATAGAAGATAACTTACCTCAGTAGATCCTGTACTTTGTATTTGATAGGTCTAGTTTACCATGATGCATGCACTGCCTACAGATCATTAGCTTTAATGGTGACTAAAACTGGAGTTAGCAAGCATTCCTCTGTGACTCTCTCTTTCTACTGCATATGCTGTCGTTTATTATTAACCTGTGTCAACAGCCCTTCCAGTAATTTATAAGCCATATTACACTGCTCTTTACACCTGATGCTATTAAAAGTAACATTTTCAGAAAGCTTTTGTGAAATACTATATTGATGACAGCACTTAGTCGGATTTTATGTCTTGTCTTTTCTTTTTGTACTTTAAAGCTTTTGGAAATGCAATCACATTTAGAATTACGCCCTTGTAGGTGTTTTTCTGCAGTTGTTTAATGCCAGAAAGGTCAGCCAAAAATCTGCAGTTGTCATCAGTGAGAATTGTGACATGAAACTCTTTGAGAAGTCTGTGATTCTTTTGATGCTGTTATTCATTCTGACATTTAATGTATTTCATGTGTTATACCATCACCCTAAAAATATGATTGCAAGTTTTGAAACTCATAGTCTTTTTTTAAACAAAAAAAAATCCCAACCAAACCCAAGAAGGTTTTGAGTGTATCTGTATACTCTGTTACTGGTAACAAAATCTAGACTCACATCTCTCATAATGCCACTTCAGTTAACTGATGTCATTTTGACCACCATAATAGTTCACATCTTTACATAAGCTCCAGTTTCTCAGAGACTGCAAAAAAAAATTATTTTAGTTAAAAGTTGGCCAGACACTATAAAATAATAATCAGTACAATACAATCAGTAATTTTATTCACGGGGATTTATTAGTATAGCCAAGGTGACTTTGGTGACTTTGCTGAGTCATCTACTTTAGGCACAGAGTTGAATGGGATGTGTTAACAGTTAAATAGCCTGTAAACAGTCTGTAGACAATTATATCTGTTCTCATTTTTCCACTAAGCTATTTAAAAAAAAATAGCATATGATTCTGCTTGAAGAAAGGATTGAATATCTTTGTATAAATAGGAGCCATAGGTTTTTAGTGTAAAGAAATCAGAGAATTTATATTTACCTCCATAGATTGTAGACATTAATACTGAACTTTGACTAATTTCTTAGATTTGGTCAAAATAATTGATTAACCTCAGAGGAACATCTTTTTGTACTTTCTGAGCTATATGCAATAGGTTTTGTTAGACTAGGAATAATAAATCTAGTGATGCTTAGAGATGGTATTCCATCCTCTGTTGAGATACAGACATTCTGTCTATCAGGGAGCCTTTAAGATAAGTTTCCATTAAAAGCAAAATGACAGCAAGATCATTAAAATGTCCTAGGTTTTTTTGGATAGGGAAATCTGCCACCTGAGGACAATATACAAACCTATTTATGCAGATTTGTTTAAAGTGAGATCACATGGTTTTAAAATACTTTGTTCCAGTGTTTTGTGATCTGGCAACTTTGATTGTTTTCTACTATTTAATATGTTTGTTGGTTTTAGAAAACAAGGTGTCATCTTTGTTCATTTTCTCTGTATTTCAGATGATGGTTTTAGCCTTGTGCCAAACATAATTTATTTTGGTTTAGGCTAAGCAGTCAGTTCTAAGCACAGCCTGTCACTACTTTGACACTTCTGTAGCTGGTAGATGCTGGAGTTTGGCTAAGGCTCTCTCAGTTTTAGAGCTTTACTGGACAGATTCATAGTCTGTGATAAACATAAGACTGCCAGAGTCCCACACCCATATTTAAAACCTTTCATTTTTAAGCAGTTGAAGCGCATGCCAGCTCAAATAAATTATCATGATACAAATAGGTTTTGCAGTCCAGTCTGGGCTTGTGTGGCCTGAAATGTCTTGTAATGTTTTGCTGGTGAATTACTGAGTCCAGCCTGAGTGCCAGGTGCCTGAGTCCAGCTAAATACTGGGTAACTGTCTGGGTCAGCTGATGGAGCTCTGCTGAGCTCAGCACTGAAATCTGAGGTTAAGGTGAGTAAAGAACATTCACTCCACTGCCAGGTTAAATAACTTGAGGTTTTCTAACTGAAAGACAGATATCAATATGTGTATGTGAAAAGACAAAATATTTTCACAGAAAAATGGGATCCTGCTGAATTCCTGCTTTCCCACATGCTGCCATGATTTACTTGTGTCTCTGTTAGGATTGAAGGAAACCCAGAGACTGCTGTATCTGGGCTGCCCAGCTAGAATGATACAGCCTCATCTTGGTTTTGATTGCTGGATTTCTTTACATAAAATTCACTCTAATAAGAAAGTGTCTGCTGATAAAGAATATTATTTTAAAATCCCAGTCTGTGGGTTATATAATTTTACCTCTTTCCTTTGGCAAGACTTTTTAGTCTCATCAGCCTCAGTTTCCAGATTGATTAAAAATACATTCAAATTCATTCTAAATCAAAGCAGGAAAAATGTATCTATAAATTTTCTGTAATGTTTCCCAATTGAAGTGATGTGGAAGTAAAGTGTGATTGATAACTAAGTCTAATAGGATTTATTGTATGTATTGGGCATACAATTATTCTTGTTTCCTTTACTTTTATATATCATTAAATGTACAGAACTAAAGATGCTTTACCAAGTGAACTAAGGCTGGCTGTAAAAGACACAAATAGGGAAATCTCTTTTACTTTTTGTTTTTCTTGGAGTAACTAAACAAGTCTCTCTGCTCCGAGGTGGATCTTTGCACATTTAGTAAAGTACGTTTTGCTTTAGCCTCTCTCTGAAAACTAATATGCCATCTGTATGAAACTGAATGGGAATAGTCCATTGAGATTATCTTTAATGTCTCCTGTTGGCTTGGATGAAAGTCACTCCAAAAGTCCAGCCCTCACTATATATTCAGCATGTAAATTTAATTCACAGTCTACATCTCCAAAGACCATTGTGGCCCACAAACTGCTAGGGTCTCAAAAACTCACAGCAGATCCAGAAGACAGAGCTGCACAGTATTGCCCTGTTTTGCAGGTTAAGCAATAAAGCTCAGAAGTTCCCAGCAAAAGTAAAGTCACAGAGATAATCTTTTATTACTAACTAGCCTTAGTTTCTCCCCACTTTCAAACTGGACTGAATCTTTCCTAAACCGAAACTTCTGTGATCTTGCTTGAGTTAAATTATTTCCCTAATGTTCCTTCCTCTATGTTTTCAAGTGGCCAGTAGTTCCCTTTCTCTGCTTTTAACCTTCTTTACACTTTCCTCCATATATATCTCATACTTTTCTCTTCTGTGTGTATCTCACGTACCTCTTCTCAATTCTCATACACTTCTCATTTCTCTGTTCCCTTCTAGCAGACTCTTCCAGTGTCTGTCTCTTCATCGGTGTCTGACATATGTGTCAAATCAGAGTTCTTCTAGAAAGATATCGATCTATCCTGGGAGGGATCTGCTTATTGATGCAAAGATGGTAAGAAAGGAGAGAATTCTTCATTCTTCCTAGTCAAGGGCTAAGGATTAGAAGGATTAGAAGCCCTCTTTTAGTCTGAATTGTAAAGTAGCTGCATTTTAACTGCTAGTTTGATTCCACAGGAACCTTTCCCAAAGTATCAAATGGAGCTTCTTGCAAGTCTCTCATTTGGTGCTGCTTCAGTCTAACTGTATTACAAACAATGGTCTGGTCTGCAGTGGGTTGCCAGCTGCAGTGGAGCAGCTTATGGGCAGTAGCACAGGCTGTAAAACCTGTTTGCTAGAGAATGCCTCCTTCTCTAGTGGTCCATTTGATAGTGTCCAGAATCTAAATATTCCTGTCATTAATATGTTCTAACAAAAACTGTATGTTAGAAATTAATATGTATGCAACAAGCCCTTTAACCTTTTCAGAACTCAGTGGTTTGCTTTTGTTTTTAGGATGGATTTTTCAAAGGCATTCTCTGTAGTCACAGGAGGTATTTGGATATGCCCACAGCACTTTCCACCCAGATTAAGATCATGTCACTATTTCTGCTGTGTCTTGTTTGAAAAGATGAAGGAAAATGATACTTTGTATGTAGAGTTCTCAAAGAAGCTTTTGAGCCAACAGCAATTTTTTTAACTCATCTTAAACAAAAAATGACTAAAGATTCTTTTGAATGCTTTGTAAAACATTCTACTTCTTTTTATGCTAAATAAATTACTATTAAGTCTAAAAATGTCTAGGAAAAATGCTTGTTTTGATTACATAAAAAAAATTTAGATAGCTTAACCCTGAAGAATTTATACATCTTTCTCATACCACACTCTTGCTCTGATGTCATAGCTTATATGTAAGTCGGGTTTCTGAAAGTGCCAGTGGTGTATGGCTTTTGTCTCCGTAGACAGACCAAGCTGTAGGCAGCACACAGGCCAGTAGCATGCTGACAGAGTGACCTGATGTATTTTGGAACATGTCTAGACTGGATTTCTGTCCTGGTGGCAGAATTAACTCTTGACATATGTTTACAAAAGAAATGGATTGTGTCGAGGGAGGGTAGTCGGGAAAGCATTTACAGAATTTGTGCTGTGCGTTTACAAAGCAGCTTGGTCTGAATTTGGCCTACAGATGAAAAATTACTTTCCTCTGATGAGTAAGATCCACATCACAAGGGGATTGTAACCATGACTTTCAGTTTTAGGAATTTTACAAGCTGGGGTGTCTTCTTTACAAAGGCTTCTCCTTAGTTAACCTCACAGCTATGAAGCTAAGTGCAATCCACTTAATGTCTGGAAAAATGTTTTATCCACTAGAGGAGTCCTAAAAAAAGATACATAATCAATCAGGAGGTACTAGCAAGAAAGATCGCTGTCTACAGAGATATAGCAATCCCTAGATAAGGAGGAAGAAGGTGTTTTGGAGAGGATTTAGCACTCAACTGGATGTAGCAATGAGGAGCCAGAGTGTTCAAAGCCATTAATTGCTGCAGATAAAGAAGGAAAGTGTAGCAAAACAATTGTGGAAAAAGGATGGAGAAAAGACTGGAAGTGAATGTCTTGATAAGAGTTTTTTTAAGGGAGAGAAAGAAAGGTACACATTTAAGGTGTGGGGTTTTTTTGGATGGGGTTAGGAGTGAAAAATAACCCTCAGTTACAGCTTTGCGTAACAGAGTTGAAAATGGTCATGTGCCAGCCCTAAAAAGCTGAGATTCAAATATTTTCATTTCTTTTGAGTTTCTTTCAGACTTGTGGGGAAGGGTTCTGGGTAAAAATTGCTTTCATTAGATCCACAACTTTCATCTGCGGGACTAGACTGCTTTAATTTGGAATACCCTATTGTGAGATCAGATCAAAGTTCAGTTTTAAAACTCTCACCTTTAAACTAGCTTCTGATTAGAGGTTGTGACACAAACGTTTTGGTTTGTGTCTGCCAGGCTGCTTAATACTGGTTTTTTCTGTCTATGAACAGGGTGGCTGCTACTTGCTGAGGTGCTTCAGATCTCTGGAGCTCTTTTAGCACCTCTTTTAGGCTGCTTGTTCCCCTTCCATGATTCAAACCCTTTGAATAAATATTCTCTTTGAAATTGCTTGCTCTAAGCTCACTTTCTGGATATTTCAAAAACTAGTCACTTTATTCTTCTGGATACAAAAAATACCTTGAATTTTATTTTATTTTTCCTAGGATATTGAATTTCAGTGTTTTATCATTGTTCCCGCAAGGAAGGTATGAATGTGAACTACAGAGAAGTTGTCATTATGGAGTTTGGCCAGAAAGAGTGCTTTTCTGCCTGAGTTTAGACATCTGTTTAGATATGTTTCTGAATTTGAGCCAAGATTTGTAGCCTGGTTTTGGAGTTCAGTGAACAATAAGTGAAAATCATGCATGGAAATTGTTTTTTTAAATGTTTTTCTAAATGTGAGAACAATATTTGCCAACAAATTAATTCAGCCATTTCCAAGAAAGACTGAGCTTGATGAAGTAACCTTTCATGTAAAAAGAAACAAAGGACAGTATCCATTCCTAATAGTTGGCCTGCTTAGATTTTAAATTCTTCAAAATTAATTAAAAAAGAGTTCCTGTGAAACAGGGCTCACAGATGACACTATTTCTTTGTAATAGGGCAATAGTGAAGAAGAGTATATTTACAAGCTTTTTGTTTAAATATGTACAAATCTGTCAGCTAACAAGCTCTTGAAAATATCTGGGTTATAGCTGACAATGATTTTTTAGAAGTGTGGATAATTGCTGTGGGAATTATTATGGCAACGTACACTTCATTTTGAAAATGTATTGTCTGGTAGAGTGATGGGAACAGGCTATCAAAATTTGTACTGATGGTGTATTGTTCTTTATAAATTAGCTTTTTTATTTATGATAGTTCAGTAGTTGTGGACAAGTGGAAATTTGACGTGCTTCCCTGCAGAACTCTGTAATTACAAGGTCTCTGAAGAACTATGTTAACAGGTTGAGATGTACTGTCTGTGTGAGCTGACTGTATCTCATAATGCCATTGGAATTATGAGCTACATAATTCATAGTCATTTTGATTGTAAATCAGTGGGACAGGAAAGGACTACATTTCTCTCTGTGAAAACATTTTTGTGAAAAGTATTATTCTAGCTTAGTGTTTCATATTCAACTGTACTCATTGACTGGCTATGTTTGGAATATTAATGAGATGACGACCCTCATTCTTAATTCAGAGGAAACAGCAGGTAGTGTGAAAACAGTCAAGTTGACATTCAAAAAAGCTTTAAATGAATTTTTATCCTGATTTTTTTTTTAACGTAGATACCTGCAGTATCAGTCTAGTTTTCAATCTGAACTACTCAAATGTTACTAAAGGCAACCTACATTTCCTTTAAATAGTAGGATTTTACATTTCCTGGTTCTCACTTTTTCAATATCTCTATTATTTACTTTCACCAAGAATTTTGAATATAAAATTTGCATCTCTAGGCATACTTGTTTTGACTCAAACCTTCAAAGATTCATATCACTGCATATGATTTGCATGGAGTTTGGTTCTTTGATGGAAGTGAGGAACATTTTTATATTCTGTGAATTTCTGTAAGATTGCCTTATATAAGGCTGCATTCAAATTGCATTAGGACTTAGAGCATAGCAAATCGAGACTCAGATTTCAATCTAATGTAGGATCCAACCCAGTCTGTGTACTCAGATAGGACTGTTGGGAAGTGCTCCCAGGATCCAGTTAAGATGGGACTTTAATGGTCATCATTAAGAAACCATTTTTGGGAAATACATCATTATTATTTTATACCAGAATTTTAGAGATTTTCATATTCTTAAATTTTGTTTTGAGAACAACATGCTAATTTAAACATGCCTTAGTACTAAGATAGAGCCCGAGGCTGTTTGCTTTTCCTTGCATTTGTATTCTTGTCTTGTTGGGGCAAGCAGTGATCCAGAAATGTAAAGACAGGCTGTATAACCTATGAGAGCAGCTGAACACAGAAAAATTGGCCAGATACAGCCTAAGATAAGTCACTACATTTAAAACTTCAACTGTGCTTCTCAGATCAGCCTGAAGTACAAGTTAAGGCTTATTCTCTACCAGCTACATGACAAATTAGGATTCTTCTGAGTTGTAGTGCCTCTTACTCCTTCCTTCTTGCAAATATACTGATGCTAGAACTATTTCTGCTTCAGATCAGGGGGTCACAGTGTTCGTGCATCAGATCAGGGATGTGTCATAGAATCATTAAGTCCAACTTTGTCCAAAATTGAACAAGATTGTTGAGTCCAAGTGTAGCGCTGCCAAGTCCATCACTAAACCATGTCCCCAAGTGCCACATCTGCGTGTCTTAAATACCTCCAGGGATGGTGACTCCATGCTTCCCCGAGCAGCCTGTTCCAATGCCTAACCACCCTTTCACTGAACCAATCTTATTGAACAGCCAACCTAAGACTTCCCTGGCACAGCTTGAGGCCATTTCCTCTTGTCCTGTCTCTGGCTGCCTGGGAGAAGAGGACAACCCCCACCTGGCTGCAGCCTCCTTTCAGGGGGTTGTAGAGAGCAATTAATTCCCTCTGAGCCTTGTTTTCTTGAGACGCAACAACCTCAGCTCTCTCAGCCTCCTCTCATGCTACCTGTGCTCTAGAGCCCTCACCAGCTCCACTACACTTATCTGGAGACACTCCAGAACCTCAGTGTCTTTCTTCTCACACAGTGACTTCATAGAGCTAAATGTAAAATGTCAAGCAGCTCTCTGGCTACCAGTGCAAGCACTGGTGAGAGCACTGCAGGAACCTGCTGCTCTTTCGTATTTGGTTCAGTCACCATGATAGAGATGTCTCTTCTCAGAAACATCAGAAACAGATGTCCCTTCCCTTCCCTTCCCTTCCCTTCCCTTCCCTTCCCTTCCCTTCCCTTCCCTTCCCTTCCCTTCCCTTCCCTTCCCTTCCCTTCCCTTCCCTTCCCTTCCCTTCCCTTCCCTTCCCTTCCCTTCCCTTCCCTTCCCTTCCCTTCCCTTCCCTTCCCTTCCCTTCCCTTCCCTTCCCTTCCCTTCCCTTCCCTTCCCTTCCCTTCCCTTCCCCTCTTTTTTTAAAATCAATACCAGTTCTTTAAGCAGTTTAATTTTGTGTGGCACTGTAATAGCAAAGTCTGGTGTATGTGCTAAAGCTAATTCCTGGAACTGCTGCCAGAGGAAACTCTGAGGCAACAATAGAATCTCAGTTGTTCTGAATGTAAGCATTGCACTCTGGAACCCACTGAGATCTCAGCTGGTACTTAGTGTTTTTACTACCCTCAACCTGTACTTTAGATTGTCCAGATGAACACTGATGAGAACATCCAAATAAGATGGATGTCATGGATGGATGTTGCCCAGACAAGAATAGAACTGGATGGAAAATGTACAACTTCATAGTTTTAGGAGGACCTGGAGAAGTTGAATGCTTACATTTGGTCTGAGATGTTGGCTTTGACTGTTAAATGTGAAAATGATGAATTATTAATGTTCTGGTTAACATTAAATAGCCAAACTGTATTAGCTTCTAGAGTGCTTTACTGCAGTGATTAGGTAAAATGTGGCCTTCAGAGTTTTAAAGGAGATGTATGGTACAGTTACATACAGGAAAATAGTCTCCCAAGCTGAGTATCACTGAACAACTCCATCAGGAGTATGAACGTAATTAGCAGTGAATACCTTTCCTGATAAAAATTAATTCAGTTTTTACATGTTTATTTAAAAGAACTGGAATAATTTTTTTCAAATAAAACCAGCTGCACTTCTTAAGAAGTACTTGTCTTTAGAAGGTCTTTGTAAATGGCTTTTTGTGTATACTTAATTAATATATTAAAGCTTTTTTTATGTCCTGGGTCAAGCTGTCCTGAGATCAAATGAGGCAGATGTGCAGACCAAGAGGAATGAAAAGGAATAAAATTTCCACTGAAGTGTCTGAAACTTTTAAAGAATGGCATTTTCCTCAGTAACTGGGCAGAGCCATGCTTAATTTATCTTTTAAAATGTACCTTTAAGATATGAAGAGCTCCTTTGGAATGCTCATCTGATTGCACTGCCTTAAATGTAGTGGGGATGCACCAAAAGGAGGGTGTAGTCCACCAGATTTGTTCATCTATCTTGCACCTGAATTTTAAGCACTCAGACAGTATTCCTAAGTCTTCTCAAGCCATTAATTATTCGTTTAGAGAACAAGGACCCTGGAAAGCTCCTTCACGGAGCTCAAGTCTTATCAAAATTTGGCACCTAAGTTCTCCCTAGGAAGAGTTCCTGCTCTTTCTTTAATTGTTTAGGCAGCAGGTACAGATTCAGGAAGTTTGTGTCATTGGGTTTCTACTGTTTCAGTGAGTTCCCTTCAGCAGGGCATTATTTCTTCTTCTATGTTTTCAGAACACCAAGCTCTGCTGAATCTTTTTACAGTGGTTTGGAGCAGCACTTTAATGGAAATATTCAGTGTTAATATCTGTGCTAGCTCTGAAAATCAGGATGAGAATCTTGCCTGGCTGTGAGCCAGATCACATCCAGGTTGTTCTTCCTCTTCTGTTCTTCCACACCTCCTTGTGTGATTCCATTTAGAAAGCCTCAATACTAAACATGAGCTGTCTTTCCTGCTATATGTAAAGCAACTGATATTCTTCTCTCCCAATATATGTGTTTACTGGAAGAGTGATAGGACTTTTTTAGCATTTTTGGCAGCAAAAATGCTTGAGGCTGAGAATCATGCCACTTAGAGAAACCCTAATCCTAAATGCCTCTCTGGAACAGTCTTGTTTTAAAATCAAGTTCTAGAAGACATCTTTGCTTTCTTCAGTTTGTGTAAAGTCTCATTACATGTTCTGCTTTTATGTTTCATATCACAACAAGTTTCTTGGCCGAAAAATCATTTATTCCGGGTAGTAAATGTTTCATTATAGTTAACAATAGTGAGATTTCTTTCAATATGAAGTATAATGGAGATAACACTGCCAAGAGAAATTAAATTACTACTTCCATGTTATAAGCCTGAATCATTGAGGTTCCCTGGGCAGCTTTTCATAGAAAGTTTCACTAGTAGCAAAAAAATTAGCAGTTTCCAGAAAGTATGAATTTGATAAAAGGCACCTTTATACCTCATCA
Source organism: Ammospiza nelsoni (assembly GCF_027579445.1). Classification (NCBI taxonomy): domain Eukaryota; kingdom Metazoa; phylum Chordata; class Aves; order Passeriformes; family Passerellidae; genus Ammospiza; species Ammospiza nelsoni. The sequence continues at coordinate 87,918,954 of NC_080634.1, forward strand.
CCACTATACATGCAGATTTGCTTCTGGCAACTCTAACATATATTTGCACATGCTCATCCAAAAGAAAAAAAGGATATTTGAAGTGCATGAAAATAATGCCCCTAAAATAACGTGAACATTATGGAGTCTATTTAGAAACTTCAGTTATGGAGAGATTTCATTCTCTTCAGTGTTTCTCAAAAACACACTCTACTAATCTGTTTTGTCTGATTAGTATCAGATTCAGAGTCTCTTAGTGATTTATTTTCATAGAAACAGATGTTATCATTTGTGCCGGAATGGAGACATATTCTGGGCATTATGTAATCTCCTTTGGCATTAACTTATGCTACATGTTTTTCCTTCGTTTTGCCATAACATTGTAATTGTACCCAAATGGTTCTCAATATGTTTCCATAGATACTTGACATGTTCAGACTTTGTGCAGTGTATGCCTTGGTCTCACAGATAGCACTTGTTTTTAAACTCTGAGATCTGCTACACCCATAGTTTTCAAATCATAATCAGTACTGGTTATAACACAGCAGTTTTGTTCACACATTTCAGTGCTGTCCACCAGCTCTTAATTTTCAGTTGTGGTGAATTTTGCAACATCTCTGCTTGCCACTGAAGTGTTCATAGAGTGCTATAGGCTCCCTTAGTGGGAACCCTTTCCACGCCAGCAGGTCTAGGGACTGAAGGTAAAGGCTCCAGACCAAGCAAGAGAAAGAACTGATGATTTGGGAAAACCATATGAGCATAAAGGACCTATGGACAAAAAGCTAGATGCTGGAACCTCCCTAAAGATAGTCTGGCCTGATGTGACACTTCTGTGTTTGCATTAGTTTGAGGTTCTCATTCAGAAGATGCTGCTCTGTCTGGGCCCTGCTAATTAGCTCCCAAGTTTTTTAGTTAGCTCGCACCTAACCAGAAGATTTGTCACAGCACTTGTAGGCAATTGATTGGAAGATATTTTAAATCACTGGGAGCAGAGATGTACCTGAATCATTCCTTTGTGCTACCCCAATCTATTTCTGCCTCCTGAGATGAAAAGGAAGGACCTGGCTGACATCAAGAACAGGTACAAAGTATGCTTTGTACATGCACAACAGCTCTTTGACTGTCTTTTGTGGAGGGCTTTTCCTCTTCCACAGACTTAATTTCTTGCTGTTTCTTTAAAATCCTACTGGCCAACCTCAGCTGGCAGGGAAGGCAAAGGAGTCAGATTTCTTTTGAAGTAAAGAGGATTGTTACTTCAAAAGCAGGTCAGCGGATGGGCTTGGACTGGGAAATGACATTTTATCTGGATGTTTTGAGAGGCTTGAAAACCTCTGGGTTGCAGCTGGAATGCATGCAGGAAGGGGTATGCTCTATATGCCAGGTCAAACAGGTTGAACACCCCAAAAAGTACAAGAGAACATCTTCCAAACTTCCGGTACACGTGTTTTACAAGCCGTGCTGAGGTGAATCTAGGAGCCTGTGCTGGGACTAAGCTAGGGCAGCACTACTTAGAAGCATGGGTGCCCCAGCCACTGGATCTGATGGAGCAAATCTGCATCAGCCATTCTCACTCACTGACTATAATTTCTGTCAGTGGAGAAGTACATGAAGTAAGAAATTATTACCTAGTAGTCCCCATCCTCTCAATTTAATGTATAAAATTTCTACCATGCAGACCTTACACAAGTGGAACAGATTACAGCTGCATGGCCTTCATATTTCTTTGCCAAGTATCGATTATGATTATTTTCCCAAATTTAAAAAAGAAATTCTAGAGAAAAAGCAAGACACATTTTATCTTATTATTATATACATATATATATATATGTTATCTTAAATAATTTTTAAAAATTCCTTATTGTGCCAAAAAAGCTAAAATACATTCAAAAGAAGTAAACAGTTATTTTTGTGATTTCTGAATTGAGACAGTTTGAAAATCTTTAGCCTTTTGTAGATACCAAATCACCACTTGATAGTCTGTCTTCTGGACAGTCTGCATGTCCAGAAAGCAAAATTATGAGCATGATCTTTATCAGCTCATATTGCAAAGGAGACCAGAAAAAAAAAAAAAGCATAAGTAATTTGAAAAGACAATGTCATTTATGAGTTTCTGCGTTTCTAAATTAGAATGTCATTTTTTTAAAAAATAATCAATAGTTTTGGTTTGTTCAGTTTTTGCTGAACAAAGTAGCAGTTCTGCTGCTAACCAAAGTCTCAAATTTGGTACTCAAATTTACCTGCAGGCTGTTCTGGTTCAAAACAGAGCATTGGCCAAATATATGCAATAGACAAATGGTAGACTAATTCAAATTTTTTTTAGCAAAGAAAGTATTTTTCTCTGTGTTCATACACTTGAAAGGATGTTTCAGACTTTTTGTGTGTATATTCAAGAGCAGATATGCTAGGATAATGGCACTTTATCATTACAATTTGACTCCTGTCAGGGCCACATTTGTTGTTAGCTAACAAAAGTGTTGATGTCAATGCAGCTGTATCAGCTGGCTCTTGAGCTATTAATCTTTAGATTTCTGTCAATGTTTACCTGTAACAACATGCTCAGAAATGTGAAAGCACTGGAAAGTTCTAATTCCAATTGTGGCAGAGACAAGCATGAAGATTGATGTGACTGTGGGTTTAAACCACAGCTGACAGATACATTCTTTGTGTGCAAGTGTATTGATAAAGATTAGGTTGTGTGCAGGAGGATGCACATTTTTGATATTTGAGTTCAACAGGACACATTATAGTAGCTGGGCATAGTGTGTCTGAAATTAATAGATCATCATTGTGATTTAACTAGAGAATAACGACAATATCTATTCCTTCTCCAGAATGGCATTAGTTCAAGGCAGCATATTGATTTGTAGGACTTTTATGTAACTTTCCAAGCTTGAAAGATTTAGTATCTCTGACCTCCACCTGTGGTTCATCATGGTTTGCAGCATTCATCTCTTGTAGCATCAGCCTTAAGTATATTGTCGGTAATAAAATGTATCTTCAGGCTCATGATAAATGAGGGCATGTAGAGCTAGAGATGTGGGGTGTCAGCTTCTGGCCTAGATCTCTATGGCACAGTTTCTTGTGACCATTGTAGGGGACTGGACTCACTGAGATGCTGCCTCCCATTCCTGTGTTCCTGCCAGAATTCTCTGAGCCTTTCCACAAAATATTCCAGGAGGTTTGATAAAGTAAACTTGCCAAAAGCTTTTGTTAACAAGTCCCTGCAAACAGTGCCTGCAGCTGTCACAAATGAGTGGTTTAGGCCACTTCAAGAGTAACAGTCACCAAAAGCAGGTTTTAATATATGTTTGTGAAAGCATGACTTAGAAGAGTTTGATGGCAAGGCTCACTCTATTATTACAGAGAGGAAGCATACAGGGAAAGTAGAATTATAATGAATTTTGCATATTTTACACAAGGACTAGGGTAAGAGTACATGGGGTAAGGGAGATTTCCCCATTGAGTCATGAGTTATGGAGTGGGCCCCTTTCTTTCTAAACTTCTGAGGACCCTAAGTGCAACTCAATCCAAACTTCATCTCAGTCTTCATCCATGGGATATCTAAAGGATTTAATGGGGAAATCCTGCTGTTGGGTTACAAGATTTAGAATGGACTCCCTTGCTTTCTAAACTTCAGATGCAGCCTGGGTGTGGCTGAGTCCAGTCTTAGCATCAGACCTGGGAAGTGGTTTATGCCTGAAGGATTTAGCAGCACTCAGTAATTGACTAATTTAATGTTTACAGAGTGATTAAATAGGACTAACCTTAATCAAAATAGTAACTCAGTTATCTGTAGGGTGTTTAAATCAATTCATACATACACTCACACAGACACAAAGGTGTGTGCACGTGTGTGTGTATATTTATATGTAGGCACAGAGGTACTTGTTAAAAGTTCCACTTTGTTTCACTGCAGTGTCAGTGAATTACTCACATTGAATGTCTTGGCATTTCTCAATGGGAGAGGCTTGAGTGTCAAGGACTGGGGGTGTCAGCCCAGGCCAATTCATCAGCTTTTGGTGACAGTCCTCTGAGTCTTGGTAGTTTGCAAGCTCTGAGTGGCATCCCAGTCTGAGGGACATGCTGGTACAGTCTGCTGTGGTCTGGCAGAACTCAAAGGGCCTCACATAGGACCAAGACCACTGTCTATAAGGTCACAAGATGACTGGCGTTTTTTTCATTAGTCCATTTCCATCCTGACTGTAACCCAAGTTGATAATTACTGAAATTATTCAAAAGCCCAGTTTCACTGGAGTTATGATTCAGGTGGGTAATGTTCCAAGGGTATTAGCGGTGACTGATTATTTCTCATTGCCCTCCTTGGTCAGATAGAATGTTCCCTGATATGAACAGTGCCACTCCACCTTAGCTGTGCAGAGGTTCCTGGTATGGTTAAGGGACATTTCACTGCCCAACTCATTATGCAAAAGCCAAAGCCTAATGAGAATTATTGAAATTGTAGGACAGGCTTGAGGAGGTAGAGCAGACCTCGGGGGGTAGGGAATGCACCACCACAGAAGCCCTGTACTGAGACTGCAGAGGACTGCCATCCTCTTGGGCTCCTTCTCCTGTAGAAAGTCTTGCTTTTCTAACTCTATATTATATAATCTTACTGGCACAATATAACAGCAAGAATAAACATTTAGTAGGTAATATAAAACTTGGACAACAAAGTCCTGTCTCTGCAGAATCAATGGAAAAAGCTTAACCTTATCAATGGGGTCTCTTGGTGTGTTTGTACTGGCTGCAGAATATTATGGCTGTCTCAAGGTGAGCTAACCTGCATGTTCAGAGGACTAGGCTGAGAATGTTAGAGGAAAGCTTCATAGGGCCTGATGTAGTCATGGTCCAGATAGTTTCTGAACCTCCTCATGTGAAGACAGTATCATGCCATACTCTACAGAGAAGGCTCGCAGTGACCGCTCACTGGCTGCAGTGAGACAAGTCTCAGTTCAGAGCTCTGCTAGAGGACACAGAGCAACCCAGTGTAAAGAGGATTAGGAAGTAATTTTCCATGAAGACAGTAATTTTCCATCCACTATTGACCCTTGTTAGCAAAGAGCTGATCAAGTGGAATATGGGGCCAAATTGTTCCCGTGTCCCTAATGAAGGGGGCTGTGCCCTGGGCCCTGGTGCATATCTGAGAGGTCTTACGCTCATAGATTTATTGAATCATAGAATGGTTTGGCTTGGTAAAGACCTTTAAAGATCGCTTAGTCCAATACTCCTGCCAGGAACAGGGACACTCTTCAATATATCAGTTTGCTCAAAGCCCCATTTTGAACACTTGGAGGGATGGGGCATCCACAGCTTCACTGGACAACCTGTTCTAGTGTCACAGCAGCCTCACCATAAGAAATTTTTCCCTTATTTCTCCCTCATCTAAACCTCTCCTTTTTCAGTTTAAAACCATTTCCCCTTGTCCTGTGGCTATCGGCACTGGTAATAATTGTCTTTTTCACAAGTCCCCTTCGTATATTGAAAGACCACAATAAGGTAGTCTCTCACCCTGCAGCCTTCTGTTTTCCAGGCTGAACAACTTCATTTATTCCAGCAGAGCCATTTGGCCTTGTGTTGCTTAATACCCACCCTTCCTGCCACCGTGTATATAGTTGTGGCAGTTGTTAAGCATGTGAGGGATGAGGAAATGCTAAAATAGCAATGCTATTTCAAACAATAGAAATTAAATAAAAAATAGTAGTGCTTATAGCATAGTATGGGACTACTTGCTGTTTTTATCCTGATTGTGCTTTTGTGCTGCTGCTCCTTGTACATGCATTTGTACATCAACCAGTTTCACAGTTAAATTAAAAAGGATGAAGAACAACAGACACATTTAAAGGGATTTGGAGTTACAGATTGCAGAGCTAACAAACCCTTCAGATCTGCAGTGCGGTATTTGTACTGTATTATGGCACACTGGGTTTCAAAGCAATTCATACTCATTAGCAGAGAAAGTTAAATGTTTAGTTTCATCCTGATTAGGAAGAAAATGTGTAATTTCAGCACCTAGTAGTTGTATTACTTGCCTTTGTTAGAGATTATCATGTTTTACACTTGGTACATACTAATCCTTTTCAGGTTTCATCAAAATAGAAATCACAATTATAATTTTCATTCTTCCCCTTATGAACTGGATGTTAAAGGGAAGAAATTCTGGGGGATATAACCTGATCTGATACCTGATCCTTTATTGTTTAGGATTTTGGCTAAATATATGAATAAATGCCAATTTAGTTACTAATTCCTCTAACACTAGTGAAGGCATAACTACCAGTAGCTCCAAAGTAACAACATTGTCAGGATTTCCCTGTTTCACTTTGTTACAAATCTATTCACATTACTGCTGAAAGTGACGTTTTTTAAAATAATATACTTTAAACAAGATAAAACAGCTGCTGCCACCTCTCCCCACCCCTCATCATTATCCAATTCTGCCAGTTAAAGTGCTGTCCCAGGAGAGTCTCTGGTGACAGTGCCAGCATTGACAATTATCTTGGTCTTCACACAGCAGAAAGTCTTCTAATGGCTTAGAAAAGTGTCATTTTATTAGCTTCCCATTTTCAGGATGTATTTTAACAAGTCAATATTGGAGCTGTTTTGAAATTGATTTCTTTCAAAATCACAACAGAATAAATCACTTTCCGCAAATGCCACAAAAGTACATGAGTCTGTGCCTACTGTAAAACTAAAACCTGATATTTTAGCTAAAATGAATTAAGCAGTCACCAGTTCCTTTTTCCTCTTGCTCTCAAGGAAAAGTTAAAAACTAAAAAAGTAGCAAAATAGCATGGCCTTTAAAACGAAAGAGATTTAGTGCTTGTACTCCAAAATGAAAGGTTCAGGGTAACTAAACAGGAATCATCTATGTAACAGACAGCACTCTGGCTAGAATGGAAATAGAGTAGAAATACTCAAAATAAATTAGAGTCTCCTTTCCCAGTAGAGTAGTTAGGATTGCATTTTACCACACAGTATGTCCTTTTAGTTCTAGATTTAGTGATGAAATTCCTCTCATTTAGGGATCTCTGTCCAGCTATGAAGTGCAGCAGTATACAGAGTTTCTCCCTGTTGGGAAAAAGGGAGCAAGGGGAAGCTAAGTGAGGGTGCATCAGCGGGTGGCACATGAAGGGAGACCATTCAGGAGCCATTCCAAGCAGGTGTCCTGGGCCCAGACCTGTTCTCATGTCTCCTAAAAGTGACTCCTTTTCACACAGTATGGGCACACCTCTCCTTCTTGGGGTGATATGGGTGACTCAGAGCATACAGGGAGAAAAAGGAGAATGTGTGAAGCTCCTGTTTACCCTGCTTAGTCAAGTCTGACATCAACATGTTTTCCTCTGGATCTTAAAAGAGGGTCTTGGTAACTCAGATCTATTTCTGAGTCACTGGGAAATGGCCTCTTGGCACTCTGCATTGACTTCTCCCAGGACAACTTGAGAGTTCCTGATCTTCCAAAGGCACTCCTGTAACAGGTATTCCTGTTACAAATCAAACCAGATTTATCAGAAGCATCTCAATCTGTGCAATTTTTTTCATTAAAAGGCTTGTATGTTTTTTTTTTCAGAACTGAGAAGAAATATATAAGCAGATACTGGAAAGAAGTGAAAGTTGGAGACTTTGTGCAGCTTCGCTGTAATGAAATTATACCTGCTGACATATTGCTGCTCTCCTCAAGTGATCCTGATGGGCTGTGCCACATAGAAACAGCCAACCTGGATGGTGAAACTAACTTAAAACAAAGACAGGTGGTGAGGAGGTTCTTAGAGCTGGTAAGTCTCCATTCCTAACTCACATTTAAGATAAGAATTTCTTTCAAGAAAGTAGCTGGTTACCAATATTCTCCACACTAGCTAAAGCTGCTTGATCTAATAGTGCTGATGAGCTACTGTTATGGTTGTCATTAAAATGCTAGCACTTGACAACAACTGACCTCATCATAGTATCAGAAGTTTTACCATCATTTTTCCTTGAATCTGAATAGGAATTATTTGGGGCAATTGTGCGTGGTTGGAAAATGTTGGAGGATATTAATGGCTTCTATTGTAGCTTGATTCTTGAAAACACATTTTAACTGCCCAAGGAGAAGATACTTAAATATAAACATGTACTTTTCCTGCCTGCAAACCGGATCAGTTTCAATTAGGAATCTGCCTCAAACTCTGTGTTAGAGAATATCCCTCCAGCAGTTGGAGCATTAAAGCTTGTAAGATTTAAAGGGACAGCAGGCATTCATTCTGGAGGTATCTGTGCTCAAAAACTGTTTTACTGCTCTCTCACTGTGCTTATCTCTCCCCAGCAGCACTATTTTGAAACAAAACATAATCCAGATCAGTTACTGACAGCAGAATTAGAGGAAATTACCTGAACTTTTACTTGCTTTAATGATCTTATTGAAATAGTATTTATTTGTATGCCCTCCTCTCCCATCCCTCTTACCAGCTGACTCCAGCTTCCTGTATTTGTCAGGAAAAAAAAATATTTTTTAGAACTCAGATACATTGGTTCTCCTAGTAGCACTTCTAATTTGAGGGATTTTGCAAACAATGGGAGCTGTGGCCCTTACCACTGTCATCAAAGGTAACTACAGTGTTGTGTCGCCGCACTACAGAAACCTGTGGTTGTATTAAGAAAGATCAACATTAATGAAGTTATTATCCAACCAAACAGGATGAAAGTCAATGTGCCCTCCAAATAATTGTTTATGGTAGGTAGACCTTTTCTCTAAATAACTTGTAAAAATGTGAGTTAAGGACTTGTTTAATGATCAGTGATTTCCACACAGAATTGAGATATGACATGGCACCTACCACTGTGGCAACAAGCTCAATCAGCTACAGGCCAAATGTTTCAAAAACTTATTGTTTCAAAGTTAATTGAATTGCTGCTCAAACCTCCCATCCTGTTCCTGCTGAGAGGAAATCTCTCCCATTGGATAGAGCTTCAGGGAGGTGCTCAGATGATGTATCAGTTTTCTGCCAATGCAGACTTCTTATGTGACTTCAGGTATATTATGTACAACAAAAACTGTAGATGTCATTTAGGTAACTGAACACAGGTGTGTTTTTGCATTTGTGGGTACAGTTGTAAGCTATGGCCACATTCCAGCTCTGTTTCAAAGGGAAGGCACCAGGTCCTTCACTCATCTACAGCAGATGGTTGGATTTCTGCAATCGGAGACCACTGGACACACATCATTAGGTGTTGGTAAACATGGTGAAAGGAATCAATATGTCCAATTACAAATTATCAGACAACTGGCTTTGAAGACCCTTGCTGCCCAAAGGAGTTCCTTATACTGTCTTGAGATCCCCAGCTCCACGGCAGCAGGGTATTGATTCAGTATTCCTGGAAGCTGTCAGGCTGAGAGGACACCTGCCAGCCCTACGGACTGCCCTGCTGCTGTGAGCTGTGGCACCTAGATGTGTGCCTGAGCCCCTCAGTTGTGGAGTCACTTCTGTGTCTTCAACCAGCAGTCCCATGCATGCATTAACACAGCAGGAAAACCAGGAGGGAGTACCCCAGCAACATTATCTTTGGCATACTCAATGAGGTTTAAATTGCTGATCCAAACCAGGCAGCTAAAGACTTCAGCTCTGGAGTTTGTACAGTTTGGCAAGACCTGCAACCTTTAGGCTGTTGTGTGGAAGTGAGTGGCCATTTCCTTCTCAAACAGGTTAGATTATCAAAGACTGAATTGGGCCTCATTGAGGAAGAAGGCTGAGGAAACAGTTCCTGCCTAGGGAAGCATGGCTAGCTCTATGTGCCGAGCACATCACAGTGTATGTGGCATGGCTAGCTCAGCATACCCTGCTTTACTGAGGAAATCAGTTGCCTTGTAGATACTTGCAGTCAGCTTTGTAGACACCTAGCACACCTTGGATCTCCAGCCCATTCTCCTTCCATATCTTAGTTCTTTGTATCATAAGATGATTATGGAACTTTTCTATTTCAGAAGTGGGCTCAGAAAAATGTGGATAAATATTTTTTAAAAATAAATTTTAGATCACAAGGTGCCAAGCTACAGTAGCTGTGAGGTCCATAGTAAATTGTCAGGGGTTAAACTGAGGTCAGTGACAAAAAGCTCATTCATTCCAATGAAAACAGGACTGGTCCTCAAGGAGGCAAGTATTGAAAGAGAACTTGTAAGAAAACCACATGTGATTACCACCCCTCTCTTAAAATAGCTGAGAAAGCAGGAAATATCCAAGCCTGGGTTCCTACATCAACTAAGTTATAGGCAAAGTGCACACTCGCAAGTAAGAAGTCTTCAGCAGCTGCAGCATCACAGAATCTCTCTGTAACAGCACGCCATACGTTATCCAGCAGAATACTTGCCATCCTCATTAAAGTCCTGGCCAAAACCTCTCTAAGCATACTGTTAATTTAATTCATGCAGCAGCATTAGCTTTCACACTCCATACTGGTAAGGATAGGCTCTTACTGATTCTTGAAGGTATTGCCTTGCTGAGAGACACTCAGCAGCGGGATGGAGGGAGGTGCTTGGAAAATGTTGGATGAATAGTAGGAGGACAGCCAAGTAGCATGGAATAAGAAGGTGATGCCTGTCTGTTGGGCTGAAGTTCACTTCCTCTCTGGATATGTCTTAAGTTGTCACAACTGGAGAGAACTTAGTGGTAGATCTCATAAAATACTTCGGATGACCAAAATTTTCTTGCACCTAATGCTAACCACTCTTGCCAAGCCTCAGAGAAGCTTATTCCCAAGTCTCTTACATGACCTGTATCCTAGCCTGTTCATGCATTGGCTAAGAATTTTTTTTATTTTTGTATTAACACTCTGCACAGAAGAACAACTCTCAGTTACGTTTATAGCTGGTTCTGTGTCATTCTGCAGCCCTGTTGTTCAAGCAGGAAAACAAACAAATAAATTCTGTAGTTGTGACCCTCTCTTTCCCACACTGCTAAACACTTTCCCCACCTCCCTTACAGAATGATGTGCCTTGTCATGTGGCTTATCACAGGACAAAAACCAGATTTTTGGGAAGCTTCTTTTCAAAGTATCAGCTGTTAATAGCTGTTTTTGAATAATGTATCTGTATCGGTATCTCAAGTTTTTAAAAGGAACTTTTACAAAGGTTGCCTTGTCTGTGCTTCATATATGAGCTAACTGATAACTTTGGAGCACATGCTTGTGAAGCAGGTCAATGAAGGATAGCTATTTCTATACCTGTCACTCAGCTGGGCATGGGATTGGAGTGGGGGTGGCTGCAGGAACTGTTGTTTTAAGCTAATGCTGTGCTTTCTTGACTCTGTTCCTGCCTTGTGTGCACCCACACAATTTACAGCCCCACAGGTCTGTGCTGAGCTCTCAGACAGCTTGGTTGCCAATTTGGGGTCACTGAAGTGGCATCTTGCAGCCACTACATTTTCTCCAAAGGCCAGCAAGGCCAGCACTGTTGTGTTGGGTACAACTGTCCTGTGGAAAGGCCACTGTTCCTCCAGCATCCTCTGAAGGATCTTGGTGTATTTTTTTTCAGCAGTAACAGCATATAAGGTCCATAGTCTCAGAAAGGGAAAGGCCTTACAGTTTCCCTCTTCCAAACCTTTGTTCAGAAAAGTAGCATTCTGAAACCTTTTTAGCCTGATTCTTGCAGAAGCAATAAGAAATTATAGAAGCTTTTCTCTATCCTTGTCTCTGGTGCTTTGCAGGCATTACTTTACTCTGAACATATGTTCAGAAGGTCCAGGATCAGCATTTGTGGGCTTGGATTGCATCTCCCCACTTGCGAATTCCAGGAAACTATTTTCCTTTATAGAGCAAGTGACCATAAATACTGCTTTTTTTAGTGCTGCTTTGAGTTGTCTGTGTAATTTATAGTAGACTGGGAACATACTGCTTGTTAGCTTTGCATGTTTGTTAATGAATGCAGTATGTCAGACATAAACCTGTACTTTGTGTACGTGATTCTACACCTTATCAATGCACAAGCTGTGAGAAGAGTCACTGATACATTCCTCTGGCTTCCATGTCTGAAGACACCAGTTTGAATTATACCTTGTTGTTGTAGTCTCAAAATAGACAAGAGAAAAGAAAATCACTCAGTGAGTAGATTAAAAAAAGAAAAAAAGAAAACAGGAGATTTTACAGAGGCCTTGACATTTTTTCCTCCAAGACTTTAAATACTATGTTCTTGTTATTCTGCTACTACAGCAACAGGATGTGTTAGAAATGTTTAAAATAGCCATAGACATACTTCTGCATGCTATGTTTTTAAAATGAACAGGATAGTGGACTGTCTTCACCCTGAAATACAGATCAGGTTCATGTGTGTAGCATGACTCACTGGCAAGTGCAGCTAGGAGAAAGCACTGTGCTAAACCCCACTGTTTGTGGTCTAGCAATGTTAGCCATGGCCAGTAAGCATCTCTTGAAAAAAAAAAAAAACCCAAACCCACTCTTTGGGATATTCTGGGTATTCTGCCCATTTCCTCCTAATTTCAAACTCACCCTCACTGCTGCCAAGTCACAGCAGCCATTTCTGGTGCACTGGATCTAACAGGAGACACAGTAGGCAGGAGGAATCAATGTGTTTTCTGTGCTACTCTGCAAGCTGCCGTGCCACCACACCCTCTGCAGTTGCTTATGGAATGTTTTCCATCCATCTGAGACGTCATGTCAGCCGCTCTTCAGAGAGTGGATAAGCAGATACAGCTCGGGCTGCGAGAGCTCAAAACTCCCTTTCAGATTTCATAAACTTGATTTAGGATATTTTGATAGTATGAATCTAGACTCATGAAAAACATTTACATTTCCGTGCTCCACTGTTTTTACTCAGTATGCCTTTTAACAAAATCTACAAAGACTTACTGTGGATTCTGGAGCAGCTTATGGTTTATTAACCACTGCCCCTGTCCTGGATGTTTATGTGGAAAGCTTCAGTTCAGCTGAAAGCTAAGCTAAATGTAGCGGCTGCCATCCCCTGTGAGAAGGTGCATGTGTCCCTGTGGGGCTGCTGGGGGGTAGGAGATGCATTTTTTTCCTTCTCATTTTTTCCTAAGAGTAAAACTTCGTTCAAAACAAACTTATTACTAGCATGATTAAACAGGTTTAGATAAGCCTTGCAAATTGCTTTGTGACTGCTTATTTTCTTTGTCTGAGAAGCACATCTGAATTTGGTGTCTGCCTGTTTGGGAGGCTCATTTGCATGCAGACTAGCACCAAAATAACTGATGAATCTGATTTCCTCACAAGTCAGTTTGTGAGCACTTCTGGAATATGTATAAATGCAGAGCCTATGCTTACTGCAGGCATATTTTTTCATCAGTCCCAGCCTGGAAGTTGGGCTAAATTGACAGATCCAGGTTTCATTCCAGCCTTTCCTGGTCCTGCATTGTGCTGGAAATACAGCTGGACTTAGAGAAACAGTCCCACAGCTCCCTGTTTGAAGCATTAAGCCATTTATACAATTTCTTTTTTCCCCTGTGAGTTCCAGGCAAAAGCTAGCCCAGAAGAGAGGATTGGTTTCTAGAAGGGCTTCACTGTAAGCCTGACTTGATGAATCCAGACTGCTCTGCGTATGAGGTACTTTGGCAAGGGCAACTCATGCTGATTGTGTGTAAACAACTCACTGGGCAGCTTTGGTATCTCAGTGTAGATGTTGCTTTTGCATTCAGTTTTTTTACACACTCAAAGAATTTTTTTTAAAAAAAGAGAAAATAAAGCAATTTTCAAATGTTAGTTCAGCCTAAACTGAGCTAAGATTTCTTGTGCAGCCATCTGCATTGTCTAAACTAGCCCAGTTTGAGAGAACAGTTGAAGTTAAACCAGCTCAACTTCTAGGCAGACTAGTTTTCAACTTACCTGTTGATATGAGCTTCTTATCTCAAAGAATCTGAATGAGTCTTCTACAGTAAGATAAGAGAGGTATAGCTGTATTCTCCCTGTTACTTCTTGTCTGACTAGTACCCTCAGGCAACCATCCACCTGCAATTAGTGTGAATAGTACACTATTATAATCTAGTAGAGGGGAATTAATCAGCATACTCACTGTTGTTTGACTCAGTGTTGTTTTGACTGTATTTTAATAAGGTAGAATCAGGCCACAATAACAGCAACTACCTCTCTAGCATCTTTTGGGATTTATTCCTTGTGTAGCCCTTTTTTGCAGTATTTTGAGAAGACTTCCATGAGAAGGTGATGAAAATTGGCCTGAAAATTCCAGACATGCACATGTTAAAACATTGGATTAGTGCTCCATCCCACAGGTGTTGCCAAAATTAATTTTCCCAAGGGAGAAGAAAGTCTAAAAAAATTAACCAAACAAGCAAAAGTGAACAATGGTTTTTGCTATGCGCTAATAGAATATTAAATTAAAACTTACTGGTTTTTAGTTTTACAGTTTAGCTGAAGATTTTAGAGAAAAAGTCCTGTGTTTGTCAGTGCAGGATTCAAACATGTCACACCCTGAGAAAGACTTTTGTCTGAGGTAATGCCTTCAACATTCAGTAGATTTCTTTGATAGGGGTGACTTGTTATGAAAATCTCTACACCTATATTGTTGTATCTTTTTTTGGATAGTATCTTCTTCAGAGATGACTTGTGTGGAACTGTGGACATGTCTAGTTGAAGAGAAAGCAACTGCTGTCTCTCTAACAGAGAAACAAACATGTAACAGATGTGTGCAGAACGACCTGGTGCAGAGAATGACCCAAGTCGGTGCTGTGGCAAACTGTCTGAGCCAAATGTGCTAATGGAAGGCTGAGAACAATTTTTCAGTCCACATCTAACCATGGCACTTAGTCAGCAGTGCCACACTGGAAGACATGGGGAAATAAAAAAAACTCAAGAATGATGGTTCACTTCCTCCTTGGTCAGCTTTGGGCACCGTTATCACCTCCTTCTAGTTTCCATTGTACAGGTGTCCAGGCCACCTGCAAAAGTTTGCATTTTGAGAGAGCTTCATTAGAGAGACAAAGAATTTGAATAACTGTAAGAGAAAATTTTGGCTATAGTAATCTAAGCAATAGCAGGGAGGGGGACAGTAGATGAAGAGTCATGAGAGTTTGAAGAGTGCTGAGTAGTTGACTTTTACCATTAGCATTAGTTGTTTGGTTTTGTGCTTAAATAGAGATTAAAGGGGCTAAATTGATGAATCCAAGTTTGAGTGTCATGGCTGTGGAGGACTTCTCATCCCTAGGGTAATCCTTCCAGCACTGGTGGAAGGAACAGTGGTGAATCCATGTAAGGAAATGTATTATGTCGGTGCTTGTGCTGAATTAAAGCTCTGTAGAGGCAGGAAATTTCATTCTCTGTATCAATAACCCAGGATTTCTCCATTTTGCTGTTTCTCTGAAAAAGTATTAGAAAACACAAAAGCATGTCAGGTCCATAGAGAAAATAAAATGCTATACTGCTTTCCTGTTATAGAAAAGTAAACATTTACATTTAAAGCAAGTTAAGAAGATATTTTCCTTTTTTTTTCTGTCTTGACTTTTCTGATACAGCCTAATTCAATTTTACTGAATAAATGTTTTTTTCTAGAACTGTTTATTCCTTAGCCTTTCATTGGCCTGAGAACAGGAAATACCTGGAATATATGTTCTTGGAAATGAGTTTTTGCAGTGTAGCACTGAGAACTCATGATTTTAGGGCCAGAATTTTTGAGCTGGAAACACGTCGTGTTACACTGGTCTCTGCAACCACAACCCCAGATGGCAGTATCAGTGGCTAGGAAGGGATGGAAAGACCTTCTTTTCCAGAGCAGAAGGGTTCTCTGTATTGAGCCATATATAACCCCAGTTACATTGCTATGGTCTCACTTTGAGAGTACTGAGGTGGAGAAGGGGCCTGCTTTTGTGCCAGAAAAGGGAGAGGAACAGTATGAGGAACTCCTGTATTTATTTCAGCATCAAGGATGTGAACTCTCATCCCACTTCTCTTTTCTCCACCTGCTGCTAACCTCCAAGTCTTTTACACAGTTTAGTGGTGATAAGCTATGGTGGTCATTAGAAATTTGCATTGAAATGTTACTTACATGGGAAGTGGCTGGCTGTATGTCTCAAAACTGATATTTCAATGCAACCATGAACATTTCTGTTCATTGGTTATACTCGGGTTCATACTTTCAAGCTCTGCTATGACTCTGTGATGGTCAGATACTTTCCATTACATATGTGTGCTCATGACAGAGAGAGAGCTGTGCTTGTCCTGCAGGTATTTGACCGGACAAGATACTCTTCTCCCCACAGCACTATAATGCTTACACTTCTATTTGGTGTTGAATTAAAAATATCAGAAGTGCATGGAGATCTATAGACAGAAGTGCTAATACCCTAATTCAGCTTTCTTAATGGTACAGAAAATAGATTGGTTTACATCAGGCAGGGAACACAGCCTTTTGGCTTCCAGGACAAAGAGAATTTGAGTAAAAATGCATATTATTTATCTTAAGCATTTTCCCTTCTTCTCATTAACTTTTCCAAGCTTCTCTACATACTATATTTTTGGTATGACTTGATTTAAAAACAGATTGAAAACTATACCCCAAATGGCCTCATATACCTGTACAGCAATGTGGCCTGCATGGCTGAGATCATGGGGATCTGACTTACAGGCTGCTGCAGTGTAATAGGAAAGGCTAAAAAGGACTGTCTTGCTAGTAGCTGCATGGAGGTGGGTCATGTCAGCTACTAAGAAACAAAAAGCTGTCTCCTGGTACTTCATAGGAAGTTTGTGATTGTTGGTTAGATAACTGATAATGACATGGAAGAAAAATGAAACAAACTGTTTCATCAATTGATGTTCTCCCTGTTGGTCTTTTGTGTGACATTTTTTCCCATTGGTTGCCCTTCAACATCTCACATTTTTTGAATGCTTATAATAATGAATATATGCATAAGAATCATATAATCGTGGAGTAATTTGAGTTCTAAGGGAACCTTTAAAGACCATTTAATCCAACACTCCTGCCAAAGGCAGGGACGTCTTTCATTAGATCAATGTTCTCAAAGCCCTGTTTAACTTGAATCTGAAACCTCAGTGATGGGATATCTACAGCTTCTCTAGGCAAACTGTTTTAGTATTTTACCATCCTTTTAGTAAAAAGTGTATATTTTTGTCTAATCTAAATCTACTCTCAGTTTAAAAATGTTGCCCCTTGTCCTGTTGCTGCAAGCCTTGGTAAAAGTCTGTCTTGGTCTTTCCTAAAAGCTGCTTTTATATATCGAAAGGTCTCATTGAGGTCTCTCTGGAGCCTTCTCCAGGCTCAACCACAACTCTCTCAACCTTTTTTCATAGGAGAAGTGTTCCAGCCCTTGGATCCTTTTTGTGGCTCTCTTGTGAAACCTGTCTTACCTTTTACATGTCTTACTTATACCAGAGCTGGACACAGCACTCCAGGTGGGGTGTCATGAGAGTGGAGTAGATGGGAAGAATCACGTCTCTCAACTTGCTGGCTGCATTTTTTTGATGCAACCCAAGATACAGCTGGCTTTCTGGATTGCCACACAGAATTCCAGCTCATGTCCAATTTTTCATGCATTGGTATCTCTGGCATTACTCCCCAGAGCTGCTGTCAATCCATTCATCCCCCAGTCTGTACTGATATTGGTAATTGCCCCAACCCACATACACATGGCCTTATTCATGAGGTTTGTGTAGACCCTTCCCTCGAGCATGCCAAACACACCACGCAGCTTGGTGTCATCTGCAAACTTCGGAGAGTGCATTCAATCCCACTGTCTGTGTCACTGATGAATGGTACTGGTCCCCAACACAAACCCTTGAGAATCACCATTCATTACTGGTTTCCATCTGGATACCAAACCATTGACTATAAATCTGTGGATGTGGCCATCCAGCCAATTCCTTACCCATCTAACAGGCCAAATCAAGACAGAAGACTGTATCAAAACAGAAGTTCAGGTCATTGATTTCTACACAGAGGGTAAGACAGGTGGTGAGGAAAGCCTGCACAGGAGTAGCTGTGCTGCTGTGATCTAATTCAACATATTCCTATATATGACATATATAGGTCATATTCCTATACATTTTCATGTATGTTTGATTTCCACACTTATCTGAACAAAGCATACAGACTACTGAAGACAAGACTGTGCAGGAACATTGTAGTCTTTGTGCTTGCCTGAAGTATGAGGCTGTCTAGAGAGCTAAAAAGGGAAGCAAACCTCAGTCTCTGCCATAACGATAAATTTTTGTTCCCCTCAGCTCATTTACTAGTTTTGGAACTGGCAAGACCATTGTGAGTTTCCTTTCATAAGATTCATGCAATCAGCTGGTGTCTGAAAAATAAAACACCATTGAATTCATTGAGAAGGTGTTCTTCATTTTGCTAGTGGTAACTTTAACATGTTGATTGCAAAGCAGCTTCTTCAGTAGAATAGATAGCAGATGAAAATAGACCAGAAGGGAAGCTGCTAACCAAAGAGTTCTGCAGCCATCCCAACTTCCCCCCTGCTCTGTGTATGCCAACCACAGCCTGCTGGCCTCAGACTGACTGTTAATCTTCACAGATGCACCTCCACCCTCTCCACAGAGCTAAGAGACAAGAACAGAAACAGCTGGGATTAGGTGGAGAAGGTTCATTCCGAATGCCATGTTTGCAGTAGGACAGGCATGTGATGGTAAATATTGATAAAAAATATGAACCCAAGAGAAGATAGCATGCCAATGTCCAGCTTGGGGAGTTTTCACTTGATTGTAACACCTTCTCATGCTGGAGAT
This sequence comes from Ammospiza nelsoni, assembly GCF_027579445.1. Taxonomy (NCBI): domain Eukaryota; kingdom Metazoa; phylum Chordata; class Aves; order Passeriformes; family Passerellidae; genus Ammospiza; species Ammospiza nelsoni. Next base: position 87,937,638 of record NC_080634.1, read on the forward strand.
GCTCATGCAAAGGCTGACAAAACTGTGATAGTGCTGATATAAACACTGTCCTGTAGTATTTGGAATAAAAGGTGTCTTTTCATTAGGACTGCTTCTTTCCCTCTGTGCCCCCCTCCAGTTGCCAGGGGCTGGATTCTCTCAGTTCCTTAGGCAATTGCTGTATGTTACAGGCTTCCCTCACATCCTAGAGACATTTCTTTAACATGATACTTTGTAAGGTGAAGGTGCTTTTATCCAGATTTCCTGTCTCCAGGCTGAGGTAGGGTCATCAAGCTTTGGTGTATTTAACTGCATCCTGACGCTGCAGCTGCTACTGATAGGTTTTACTGTTCGCAAGAAAACCCTTGCATTACTAACCACTCTTTTCCCATCAGGACTGTGGTGTTTTGGGTTTTATTTGTGGAATGATGTAAGAGCAGTGCTTGGCATTTCTCTCTTCTGGGTGAAGGATCTTAGTCCTTCCCATAGCCATTTCTTCTGGCAGAACTTCATCCCACAAGAAGGCAGACTGTCCAGCAGTCTGGACTAGAGCAGGAGCAGGACAAGGTATTTTCAGAAGCTGACCTGAGCTGTTGTGCTAGTACTTTAAAATGAATGTGCAATGTTTTTGCCACTAATCAAAGGAAGTTTTCTTCCAGCATGTAAGAAATGGAGCAGAAAGACTGCTAGAAATCTTTCCAGAAATGAGAAGGCACTGGAGGGTGGGGAGAGTTACATCTGTCTGTGAGCGTGAAGCGAGAGGCCTCTGCAGTAGCGCCGTGGGTTGTACACAGAGTTTTGGGAGTCCTTGAGAATCTTGGTTTGTGGTTTAGTTGAAGCACTGAGCTAATGCTGAGGTTGGCTCTTAAAGACTATGCCCCCATTCATTTATTTCAGTGACTGGCTTTTGGAACAGGCAGATACCACTTTCTAAATTGTCCAGATCAAGGCTTGTATTTCAGCCTTGACACACACTGTTACCTTAGCACTCTCCAGCACTGTTATAGTCCATAAATGAATTCATTCACACCACCATAATTTTCAGTGCATTGCTAAGGGTGGCCATCATCCTGAGGGACATTAGAACTTGCATGTTTGTATTTTCAGTGTTGTTGCCTTTTTTTTTTTGGTACTTTTGTTCTGTGATTGACTAACAGCAGTTTCTTCAGCTGCCTGTTACAGAATTATTGAGATCTTCCTAGGCCTTGCAAGCAATACATTTTCTGTCCTACATCCTGGATATTGCACTGTTCCCTCATATTATTTTCTACAAAGAGGAAAACTTTGGTCAGCCAGAAGAAGATCAGCTCCCAAAAATGTATTTGACTTGCTCAGTTGTTCCAGTGTTTCTGAGTAATGAACATGTGTTACTTTTAAACAAACAATACTGAAAAAAAAATCCAATTATAGTAGTAATTTTAAGTGTGAAAAACAGAATAGTTAAATTCGATGTACAGCTGGATCTTCTTAGTTCCTAAACAGCACAGATCCAACTGTTTCTTCCTTTTCTTGTGAATTAGTGGCACAGATAAATTGTACCATAGAGACTAATACAGTTCAGACGTGAAAACATTTCACTCTTCCAGTATATAAACAGTTCATATGCTTTGGATACATCAGTATGTAACTCCAGTTGCACACTAATAAAAGGCCAGATTAATTATATATGATAAAGGGAGAGTACTGCTATATAAAGCAGTTACAGGATGGACCAATGCATTAGCAGGCTGAGTTCTTAGTGCACTCAAAAGCTTTTAAAGTAGAAAAGCTATTTTTCCGGCTCAGGCAGATTTTTGTCTATTAAATATTTTCTTTGAGTTGTCCCCATGACTCCATTTCTCCCTTTTTTGTTTCCTCCAGACACACACGCCAAAACAAATCCCAGAGCCCTCATCAGCCCTGCACTGCAGGGAGAAGTCTGGATAAGATCCCCAGCCTAGGCAGTAAACACAATGTGATAAGCGGGTAGCTGTCACTGTCACCCAAGGGCATCCTGGGCACCCACTGCTGTCCTGCTGGGGGAAGGACTGAACATCAAAGTCAGGTTTCTGCAGCAGTAAAGTAGGGCAGATGAATAAAGGAAAACATTTTAATAACTATGCATTATTAATATCACTAGCAGGCTATTAAATCACCCATACAACAGGCATTTAATGAAGGGAAATATGTTGTTTGAACATTGTGTAATTGTCAAACTGACTCATCTGGCATGCTTTGCTTCTTGAGCTATGACAGTTTCGTGAGGTTGCCAGCAGAACTGAAAAGGTTGGCATTTTACTGTGGAGATTCAGAATCATCTTACAGCTGAAGCTACAAAGTCATATTGGAGACAGCTAAATTCTGCTTTTTTTGTGACAAATCTTTATACTGTCTTCATCTGTCTACCTGTTGGTTTCCCACTCTATAAAGACATTGTAACATTTTCTTCCCCTCAATGCTTCATCTTTTTAGGGTGTAAGACACAGCACAATTATTGCAGACCTAAGATATTGTTTTAAATTGAACTTTTTGTGAGATTTACTAGCTAGTGCATTGTTAAAAGGCTAGTCACAAAACCCTTTGCATCTGCAATTTAACTTTAATTTGAAATTCAACTTTGAAGGAATCAATATTTAGTAGGTTTTTGCAGTTTGACTAGGTCTGCTTATGTAAGGAAAACAAGCTTTTCCACTGCTGCATTTAGACTAAGAATGAATTTCCCAAGGCTTTAAGAAAGTGGAAGAAATAGGATATATGTATAGGATGTTAAACATTTTTCTAGCAAGAAGAGTCCTGAAGAAATGAAATACATTCCATGGAATCCCTGAGTATATAAAATACCCAATGTAACTATCACCATGTGTCCTCTTGACAAATTTCAAACTTTCAGAAATACCTATGAAGGTATTCTGACTTCCTAAGAAATCAGCATTTTTTTTCCCAAGAAAAGCAGTGGACTAAAGCTATCTTGGCAAAATCAAAAAGTGAAGTCAGGGATTTTATGGAAGTCAGTTTCTTATTCAATCAAAGCCCTTCTTTTTTTTTTTTTTTTTGTTTTCCTGTTTTTTTTTTTTCATTTTGATATGACATAATAGGGCAGAAAAGTTGAGCAAGAAGTGGATTTTACTCCTCCAATATATCTCAAGCATAATTTAGTGCTCTTCTGAAGCATAGTGGATTATTAGAGCACGGGTCTGGGCTCTAATGGGTAGTGCCCTTAAGCTCTACCCAGTAGCAAAATACCTGCCTTGAGTGAAAGCAGTAAGTTTTGCTTTACTTTATTTTATGGGGGCTTATCCTTAGAAATAGTCATAGCAAGAAAAATGTACATTGTAGCAAAAGAAGAACTGGTTGTTTGACAGAAATAATGTGACTGACATGAACAGAAGTTAGCCCTGGCCTTTGCTACCCTACAGTTTTGTAAAATACTCTGGGGAACTTCTGTGCAATCAGTAAATCTCTCCCCAGTTTTTATCAGCCAGAGTCAGTTGTTCGGGCCAGTGGTGCACAAGTCAAAAGTTTGGGACAGCTGCCAAGGTATCCGATAAAAAATGATACATATCTTCAGAAAATTAAAAAATGCCCCCAGCTGCTTTTTGTGTATGACCCAGCCTTGTTGATGTGCACAGGGGGATGATGAGAACACCCCAGAAGTCAAGATTTCAGAGAGATGAGGCACTGGAAAGCCTCATCTCAGATTGCAGTCTGTCTAGGCGTGGAGCTTTTCATCCCCCTTGGTACTGGGACAGCTTTAATGCCCAGCAGTTCTCCAAGTGGGAAGCTACACAAAATCAGGCACATCAGGTAACTGCTGCACAAAGCTCTGGGCCAGTTCAGCGTTTGACCATATTTTGATCTTGTTTCTTGTGTCTTAACAGTGATGCAGAAATTCAGTGTAAGAGAAAAATAAAGGTGGTGGTGGAAAATTTTTTTTCATGGACTTTTACCAAGAAAAAAAGAGCAAAATCTGTATGCTGTAAAAGCAACAGTTTTGGTTTTAACTTCTGTCAAACTGCAGCTTCTCTTAGCTGCTAATACATGAGAACATCATCACAGTTTGTGTTTCAATTGCTGTCGAAGTGTGAGTATCAGCATTAAAAAGAGCTATACTTTGATCATTGTGAAATCTTACATTAAATTTGTGCTTCTTTGTAACCACTGAAAGCAGTCACACACAGGCTGTGTTTAACATATTTGTTCTTTCATTTACCAAAAGGTATTTTCACATCAAAACAGTGTCATCAGCTGGAATATACAGTGTATATTTGCCCTTGCTCTTCACAGGGAAGAGATGAAGCAGTTTGATTTATTAATAAACCAAAGAGCTTTTGCCATAAATCAGAATTCATCAGCTTTTTTTCCTTACATAAACTACTATTCTAATTGGATTTTCACTCCCAGATATTATCTGGGTAAAGACCATAATCACATATTTCAAGTTAATTGTAACAGAACACAAATATACAGACAGATTTAATGATAAAGGACTTTTAGTTCCAAAACTGAGTCATAAATGAAAAGAGATCCACAAACAAAGGAGGGAGAAAGACAATATTGCATGGTACTGATGGAGAGGTTGGGTACATGTAGTCCTCTCTGATCTTGACAAGATCTGTCTTTTTTTTTTTGAAGACTTTAGGAGGCTCTAGATTTAAGTACTTTTTAAAATCTTTATTTGTGAAATATAAACCTTAGTGACAGATTTTCTTAGCAGAAAGGGAACTCAGCTGTCCTACAAGGTAATGTGTCCAACCACACTCTCTCTCCTGAGTTCAGCAGCCATACAAAATCTGCATTTGATTGCTTTGGGGTTCATTATTAGGTGTCTCTAGGATTCCCTCACAGACATTCATCAAAGATGTTAGGATTTATTTCTTTTCTTTTTTAAGACAATTGAATAAAAATTTGTGCTAAATTAAATTTATTAGATATATATTATGTTATAATAAGGAGAAAAGAAATGTTTCCCATTCCATCCAATTTATAAATGCAGTTTAAGCTACAGTGGTGGATATTTGTAGATCATTTTTCCTATACCTTTTATTTTTTTTTTCTGCCGCCAAGGAACATCCTGGGACAAGGAAGGAAAAGATCATGTGGGACAACAGGCAGGTGTTATTTCTTGCCAAGGCTCAGGTTCTTGACTGCCAAGCTTGATGTAATTTGGGGAGTCTGATTCTCAGCAAAGCAGTCTCAACTCAGAGCTGTCCTTTGTTTTTACTACTTTTTTTTCCTCCTTGTTTACAAGCTGAATTCTGCACGTCAAAATTTTTCATTCCTCCAGTGGGTTGTAGCTGTTTCTAAGTGACAGCCCATTTTCACAGTTCTCTTTATCATCTCGTGTTTCTTGAAAATACAGAAAAGGTTTTCAAAAGTCTCAGGTGTGGGTGGTTTGAATTGTCACATATATAGTGTAAGTCTGTCTTCTTCCAGGTGTAACCAGCAGAAAAATGGAGGGTGTTGGTTTTGATCCTGACATATCCTCTAGTTTCTTTTATGTCTTACTCAAAATCTGGTTTCTTTCACCTGAATAGAGTCAACATCAAAAAACCCCAGAGACACCTGTGTGTTTCAGAGAAACTGGCAATAAAATTGTGTCTGTCCTGTGATTACTGGTTCTCAGTCAACCATTCTCACAGGTGTACTCTAAAAAGTAGTGGTTGGGGTCTCCAGCAGCTCAGCAAAACCATTATAAAATATAACATATGAAGTGGTGTCACTATTGAAAGCTTAATAATATGATAATTCACGATTAGTTCTTTGCTTCAAATGGCATGCAAAGCAGTTTTATAGAAGTTATCTTCACTGATGGAGGTAAATAGCCTTGTCTGCAGCACCAGGATCAGATATGTCTGCTTTCAATGTGTAGTTTGAGCTAGCAATAAAAGGAGAATCTTGATTTTTATTTAACAAGGTAATTCTGCTGTGATATGATGTTTTTCCTCAAATACAATAAGGTGCTAACTACAGGTAAACTTAAATAGTCAGCAACAATAGCAGTTTCAGAGTAATGAGTTAGACAATCAAGAAGGTTTTTAAGTGATTATTAAGAAAAAGTTATTCTGCCAAATGTGTAATTTACTATAGTAGACTAATTCATCTCAGTTGGCATGAAGCAATTAAGAAAGTTTGCTAATATTTCAAAAGCTCGTCTTAGCTTTTTGATAATTGGCAGTGTATTGACTTACATTGTTCTAAATTTTCACTAGCTTCACTGAACATGAAAGATAATGATAATGTTAAAGATTTTGAGATTTTTCAGGTAAATTTCATTTTTCCACTGCAGATCAAAATCATTTGCCATATTCCAGTTGCAGAACAGAAGCAACTGGAGAGGGAGATTTTGGGAGTCATCTTTGGATTTTTTTTCCTCAGGTCCCTGTGGTTTTCAGTGCCAATGGTCCGCATCTTTGCTTTCATTGCCTTTGGGAAAAAAAAATAGACTTTATAATATTACAAAAATTAGAAAAGCAAGTTATTTTGAATATAATTTTCATGTCTTTGCTCTAAATAATGAACACTCTTATTATTCCAGGATTCAGAATTTGACCCCTTGAAGTTCACAAGTGTGATTGAATGTGAGAAGCCAAACAATGACTTAAGTAGGTTTCGAGGTTACATGTGAGTATTTCATATAGTATCTTTCACTATAATACGCTCCTTTTCTCTAATATGGAATAAAACAAATGCTTATTTGCTTTGCTGTGTCTTCTGTAAGTTGCATCATCATCACATCTAAATAGGGCTGCATATTTAAGGCTCTTTTAGAGGATCCTGTCTTCAGGGTGAGATGGGAACGTCATATTTCCATTACTTAGGATGGATTTATTTGCTACCTTCAGTCAGCTTACACTACAGAAATGAATGTATGAAGCACTGCATTTACAGGCACTTTTCTCCTTTCCCTTCTTGGATCAAAAAAGCCCATCTGGAAATGGGAAGAAATAGAAAACAAGTCCAAGAGAGGCAACAAACAAGCACAATCTGTTGTGCACTTTCATGAAGATAGGTCTATTGCATGTTTCTTTTAATACATGTGTCATTGAGGAAAATCAGAAGGCAAAACTGATACTTCTCCAGCTATGGCACTATTCCTTTTCTTATCATTCAGATAAAATGAAATGATTGGCTCACACAGTGGGTATGCCTGTACATTATCGCATCACCTATGCTCACTTGACTTAATTCTAAATAAACAAACTACATTAACAGGGTGCTCATCTCAGTCCTGCTCAAAAACAACTGTTTTAGGATGTGCAAGAACAAATGGTTTAGGATGTGCAAAAGTTTTAGGATTCGCTTCTTATGTAGCCTGGTCTGTAGTGTAAGGGTATGTTGATTGTGGTGGCTTAGGAAATGCACTCTTGAATGACTTATTTTCTACAGTCTGTTAACCTTGTGCAGAGTGAGAGCCCAGGATACATAATTTCTGCCCAAATTTTAATGATGAGAGTTAAACTGACACTAATTCCATTTCAAATACAGTGATTTACCACCCATGTTGATTAGGAGTGATAAGCAGTATTAAATTGTGTAAATGTCACAAGGTAAATTGCTGGAGCTTGGGGAGTTTTTTTATAGTGATGCCATTTACCACCATAGTTACTACTCTCAGATGTCACAGATTGTGTAGGATGTACTGTCAACTTGTGTAAATCAGGACAGTTTCTTTAAACTACATCAAGTTGTAGTGTGGGAAAATGTGTTCCTTTATTTAGCAGCACAAAGCTCTACAGTTCATATGAAGAAAAAAGTTTAGTATTAGACATTACTGCATGAGGGTGTGTAATAGAGAGCCTGCTCTACTGTAGACATGCCATTTCCAGATATGGAAATGGAAAGTTTGGCAGCTTTTCTAGCACACTTTATGTGTGAATCTTAGTCCCCAAAATATTGAGCAGAATACTGTAGAAAATATGCATAAATTTTTCTTCCATTATATATTTACTTATTTACTATATGTGGAAAAGGCTGTGGCATGTAAGTTACAGAACCATTTGAATTACATAGCAGAAAACATGGTATTATCTTTTTGATGCCTATTGTTTAGTATTGATTATATTTAATCTTCTTTGTATTTTGTAGTTTCACAAATGATGTGAATATGTTTTGACACAAATTTTGAATCTGGCAGAAAGCATCAGGTGATTTCCAGCTCTCATCAGCTATGTTCCAAGAGATTTACAGCTAAAGGCCCATGGGCCATTAGAATTAGAGAGTAGGGAGCAACCCCTCAACAAATAAATTCTCGGTCCCTTAATTTATCACAGAAGAAGGCTTCCCCCCCACACTTTTTAGAGTTCCTTCATTAGTATAATGGAATCAGGAGTCTATTTCCAATAATACATTAACAAGATGAATAGCAATTAACATATCTAAATTGAAACATGGCATTGTCATGTCAAACTCAGATCTTAATTCTTGTTCAAAATTTTACTGGTAGCTGCTGCTTGGAGTAATGGATCAAATAGCTACCAGCCAATAACAGCTCAACTGAAATGATACCAAAATATTAAATAGGAATCCTGTGAAACAATAGACTTTCAACCAATCCGTATGTAAAAGCTGTGCTGAAACGTTACCACCAAATTTTCCTAGACATTTTGACTACGTACTAGGTTTCCAGTTTTGATTCAGATTTTTTTTCCTGTATGAAATGTGGTCTTTGGTTTTAATGTCTGTGCTGACAAATCTCTCAGGAAATAGAAATATTTTTGTGTGTGTATGCTGTAAACATGTAAAAAATTCTGTTCCCTACAGTTTTCCTGAAACAAAATCACTATTGGTAGCCAATGTAACAGAGGCAGGCCAGGATAAAAGGAGAAATTACAATGAAAAAAAAAATATAACTGCAAAATGCACTGAGATGGGCCTAGCCCTATCCTGTATCTGAAAATGTGTACATGCACATTACTGCATCTGAATTCTTCAGTTGTGTTGGCACAATCTGCATTGAACACACTTGGGGTGTGCAGATGCACAGGCAGACTACCAGTTCTATTCAGGCGCTTACTTTAATTCTTTTACAGTTTCTGCACCCCCAAATAACCCAAGCATGTCCCCTCACTTTTATTTCCCTTATAAGCATATTCTGTGTAAGGGAATAGAACAAAACCTAACATGCCCCCCGCCCATATGTGTCTAGCCAGATTATGTACAGTATGCATGGCAAACATTCAAAAATCCAATTCCAGGTTCCAAAAATAGAAATATTTGCTTTAAAATCTTGTTTGTACCTTTTTGTGTATATGGGCAAGGGAAAAAGAGAAGTTGTAATTGGGAATCTCACTTTTCAGCTTTTTGAAAATAATAATTTTATTCTTAGACAAGAACATAAAATTTTATTTGATCATACCAAAATAAGTATAGCTTGGAGTTGTAAGAAGAAGAAGGAGATGAATGCATGTGTGTACTTCTATTTGAAAGGTTGTCATAATGTAACAAAACCAAATTAATAGAAAATCATATTACAACTTTTTAAAGAAAAAACAAATATAAATCTATAGTGATGTCTCTTTAATGGCTATAGTAACTGATCCAATCCTGCAATAAAAGCCCAAAGCAACCTAGACTAATTTGCATCAATTGAGAGTCAGGAATTTTCTGACTGGTAATGTTAACTGATATCATGTTTAATATTGTTGAATATCTTCTTTGGGAGTGTCAAGCCTTGGAAAGTAATGCCAGATCTACCATTTCCTTTGTAAGACACTTGATAAACCAAAATTTGAAAGAAAATACTCTCTTTTGAATACAGTTATCATTGGTTACCTTGTTATTTAATGCTGGTAGACACATAAGTTAACAAGTAAGTTAACAAGACACATAAGTAACAAGTTGAAACTGTTAGAAAGCTGAATAGAAACAATAGAAAGCTGAAGTGAGCTAATTTTTGCATTGCTGTATTAAACCAGAGGCTTACTTCTGTATAAAGACTTTCAGAGTACTGTAGCGTAATAGTAGTTAACTGCAAATGATCTGCCCACTTCTCCTAATTTGTGGTGCATTTGTATTTTAGATGTGAAGATACCACATTTTTGCAGTGTCATCCACGTGAGAAATTGCAGAGAAAAAGAGCATTGCACCCACACTTGCCAGTGCATTTCCTCACGGCTTAGCCTTTGCATTCCAAGCATCTGAGTGGCTTCAGCCAGACGCTGTTCTAAAGAATGACAGAGAAAATTTTCCTTCTTTGCCTGTAACTTACACTGGCCAAAATCTAGAAAGGGGAAAACAGACTCTTCAGCCTTTTTAACAGGCTTGAGGTTTATAACTCTACAGGGCTAGAAATAGGAACTAGGCTGTCTCTCAAACCAAAGTTTACAATTGGCAGGTTTGTTATCAAAGTGAGCAGTTTTATCTAAGTCTAGTTTTCATTATTTTTTAATCCAGACCTTCATGTCTGCAATTTTTCCTTCCTTTTATCATCAGTGCCCAACTGTTTCATGTGTATGTTGTGGTACTGAGTCACTGGGAGTGACTGCAGACAGGAGGCAAATGATTAGTTTCCTCCGGCCTCTGCTGGCTTTTTTCTTCCAGATTTTGATTTCATCCATATTTTCTAAAGGTCTGGTGAGCAACAGTTGAGTTCTCTGACTTCATTTGGATTTGGAAAAGTAAAAAGCAGTAGCAAATGCATGTAAGGATGAGATGTGCTAAGAAGGCTCAGCCTGTGGGTGAGGACAGTAGATTGGGGTTTTAACACCTACAGGTTAATGTCAGATGTTGCACAATTGCTTTGGAGTTGTTTTGTAAGCTAAGATAGTAAGAACAAATATATCATTTTATAGAACAAATATACAAGTAATTGTATATGAAGTTTGCCATGTGCAATATACCTTGCACAGTCCACTGTTACTGTTAAGTGTAAAAAACTAACAGAGGTTATAAAACTATAAGCCACAGCAAGAACCACTTAGGAAGGTTGATCTCTACAAAATCTCATTTATTAACAGGAATCATAACTGTCATTTGGAGATTTTATTGGAAATTCAGACATTCTCATGATTTATAAGAAAGCCTAATGCAGAATTTAGGCTTAAAAATCAGAGGAATGACAGAATCCTAGTAGCAGTGTAATTTTGACAGTATGGAATCATTAAGAAATTATTTCCCATAGTTCAAGCACAGACAAATTGATACCTACTGACATTCTGCCAGAGGGATGTTGGGCAGCCCCCCAGCTGATACTGTTTTGGCAAAAGGTGAGACAATGGCTTAAGGAGGTTTGCTGAAAAGAACAGAAGTAAAAGCTCTGTTCTGTCTGAGACTGGCAGGGAGGATGGGCTGAGCAGGGGAAGTTGTCTCCTGACTAAAAAACCACCTTTAACTTTCATGTTAGAATTGCAAATTTGGTGTTATCCACTTCTTTTTTTCTCTGTTTCTGGCCTCTAGTCAGATGTTGTCAGTGCAGCTGCTACCTCAGTTGTCAAACCCACTGCATCTTCTCCATCCCTGCAAAAAAAGCTAAGCATACTTGTTGAAGCATCAATACTTTCAATATATATGTATATATTTTGTGCAGAGGGTGGGTATAATATATTGTGCTGAACTAAAAAAGGCTGTGTATGTGTGTGTATATGCACACAGGTATATTCTGCTCACTAAAAGCATTGACTGTTGAGGTTTTGTAGTATAACTAGCATTACAAAATATTCTGCAAGTAGTCCTACTAGACTGGGACAAGTACAGAGAACTCACCAATGTGAAGCTTTTCTTCTTACAAATCTCAGCATATTTGGTGTAGCTCCTAGGCCTGAGATCCTAGAAGTCTGTACTTCAATTATAATTTTGGTCCTCATTTAGAAAAAGAGAAGTACCTAACAGGGAAAAGCATATATATATAACCCAGATGTGAAGGCTTAGAAAATAGGAAGCAAATAAAAAGAACTCCACCTTTACATAAAAAGGACAATTTTAAGCCAGTTTGCAGATTTCAGGGTACAGAGGATTTTAAATGCTCAAATCCAGGTAGACATAAGATTTGGTGTTCCAGCAGCACAATGTTAATTTTAGTGTAGCATATTGAAAGTGTGATGGTTTTGATGGTCTGAAAGTGAGGGCAACATTTAAACAATCCAGACTTGCTTTAGTCTGGCATTGGGGTACTTCAGTTGATAAAATGAAACTATTCATTTGAAATTAGTTTTAAATTATTATTTGATTTGTCTTTTTTACATAGTAAAAATTCTAACTTTTAATTACTATTTTTTTTTAGTATTTCCCTGTTAATTCTCATAAGGCTATTTTCTGTATTTCTCTGTCAGCTGAAATTCCAGTCAGTCCATGCCCAACAGATAAGTTGTAGTAGAAATGTGACTTCATTCCATTTTTCTTCTCTGTTTTGGTGTTAGTCAACAAGAATCCTCAGGGTGCAGGCCATTTTTAGATAGTTGGTAAGACAGTTCTGAAAATAATTTCTCATGTTCTCACTGATACATGGAATAAAAACACAGAATACTTTTCCTTTTCCTTTCACTGAACTGATGTGTCTTACCCCTGGCACATCTTCCTTAGTATGGCTACTTGTGAAGCACAGTCATTTCCCAATTTCACCATATTGCTTTCTAGGATTTATTTAGTAAGCACATGTGAGTAGTGGGTTAATTCTATCCAGTACATAGCTGCCTTTAGGTGGACTGGATTAACTGTGATTGCTCAGTCAGTTTACACATGCACAGGAAGTCCAGTGCATTTTCCAAGCATTAGCTAGGCTGCACACATGCTGTTGATTTGGCCCACGTATCTCTAGTGAGCATTTGTCCAGGACATTTGTATATCCAACAGCAACTGGTGCTGCTCCAGATGGGCTGATGCATGTCAGGGATCCTTGGGTAAGTAATCTCAGTTTTCAAAATCCAGCAGAGAACCTTCCCAGGAGGAGGATCCAATGAAATATTTTGCCATCAAATTGAAAAACTTCTTAAATGCTGAAGATCTTGGGCTTGTTATATTACAAGTATGATGTAACAAGCTTAATGTTTTGACATGCCGAATTTTGTTCTGTTTTTAAATTTTCTGTAGTATTCATAAAAGTGGAAAAAAGGATGGATTGTTCAAAGAGAATCTTTTGTTACGTGGATGTACCGTTAGAAACACAGAAGAAGTTGCAGGAATAGTAATCTATGCAGGTAAGAGCTGCTTTTCTGTCTTACAGGACATACCACCTTTTTATAGCTATACAATAATAGGCAAGTTCCATATGACATGTTTGGTGCAATTCTTTCTGCAGGGCATGAGACCAAAGCCTTGTTAAATAATAATGGACCACGTTACAAGCGCAGTAAGCTGGAAAGGCAGATGAATGCCGATGTCCTTTGGTGTGTCCTCATACTTCTAATCATGTGTCTGTTTTCTGCCATTGGTAAGTGCTCTTCACTAGTAGAAACACTGCTATTTAAATTAAATATTACACTGTCTTGGGATTCATGCACGTAGCTTTATCAAAAACATATGTCTGCCAACACATAAAATCCATAAAGCTGTCTCCGTACTTATTTTTGTCAAACAATTAAAATGTCTTGATACACAACCTGATCTAAATACCTTCTTAATCTCAATAAAATATATGCTATTAGTACCAGAGATCTGAAGGCTTAGATTATACTACCCTTGATAGCATCCAAAAATGTCAAGCCCAAAAAAGCCCCCAGTTTATATGTAGTCCCCTCAAAATTACAGGTGGTAAAGTGTAACTTGCCATTAATCAGGCAGTAGAGTAATTTATGAGCAGAGAGTAAACAAAATCAGCACAGTGGTATTCCCCAGTACTCCTTATTAAATTGAGAGCACAGTGCACAACATGGACTCACTGTCCCTAAGGCTGCAGTCATAACATAGAAGAAATAAGCAAAAGTCTGCATAAATCCAAGCAGAATACTCTCTAAACTTCTGGGAGTGTTTGAGGAAATGCTGCAGTTCAGGTTATGTCTCCTCAGGCCTTTTTTCTGTTCATTTGTGAGAAAGAATTGAGTTTTACATTTGGCACAAAAAAAAAAAAATTATATACAGTATGTGAATTCCATTTCCTTAATATTTGTGTGTTCTGTAATGTTTGCATGTGAGTCATGTGGCATAAACACCAGAATGTTTCTTAACAACCATGGTGTAGGTTTAATAACAATCTTACGCCACTTTAATATATCTCTTTGTGCCTTTTTCCAGGTATTGTTAAATGCTTAAAGATGAGTATTTCCAGTTGTGAACCAGCCAGCTTGTTTGTTTCCACTGAGTTCATGACCCATTTTTGTAGAGTTTCAGTGTTGGGGAGCCCAGTCCTCAGGGCTGGAGTGTCGTGGTGAGGCTTCATGGCAGGGAGCTACTGCCTGCAGCTGTCCCCCTGCCAGTGCGCCCTGGGCGGTGTCCCCAGAGCAGCAGCAGCAGCAGCAGCAGCGGGTGTCCCCTGTGAGTGGCTTCAGCCTTGCTGGGGCTCCCCGAGGTGGCACTCGGTAGGTGACAAGTGCACCTTCCCCTCTGTCCCGTCTGCTACAGGGCTGGGAGCTGCCAGCAGAGGGCCAGAGCAACCTGTTCGCGGTGCTGACAGCCACAAGCAGCTGGAAATAAATTTGCTCCAGCCCTTTGAGTTGCCTGGTGCTCTGTAGAAATCAGGCCATTTCTACCTTCTGCCTATAAAGTATAACTGGAGATATGACACTTAATTCTTTCGAAAATATAAGGGCATTTATAAAACAAACCTTAATGTAGGTCATTCTCAGTGTGGAGCTTTCTATTTTTGCTCTCAAGAATAAAAATATATACATCGATAAAGACATCATGTGTGTGATCTCATATTGGTAGTATAGGGACAAAATAATGTGCTCGCTTATGTGTTTTTATTTTTCAAGCACTCAGTATTGGGTTTATGCATCAATATGTAAAGGATCTTGTCAAAGGATGATTTACAGAAGATTATTTTTAAAGTAGACCTTTGTCCTTTATTTCTGATTTTCATAATCAGAAAAACTTTCACTATATAGTGATAGTTTGAATGCTTTTTGTTGCAGAAGAATTCTTTGTTTTTTACGCCTTAAAAACATCAGGCATACCATTTTAGGGATTTTAGGATTTTAAATCTTAGTGCTATACTTAAAAAGGCAACGTTCTGTCTCTCTACCAAGAATGTAATTTTCCCAAAACAATAAAAATCTTATATTTATTTAGCTATCAGCACAGTCAATTAAAAAAAGAAAACATTTTGAGCACGACATGTAGTTTCTTTTGCTCTTCATTCCTCAGCTTCCATGATATTGACTCTGTTGATACTGTTATTTCATTAGTTCTGTGCATGTGGTGGATATAATTTGCACAGTAAAATTAAAGTTTCTTCTAAAGCTAGTTTACTGATAGCTGACTGGTACATATATCTAGTCCAGTCAGTTGAGTTCTTTCATTTTAACACACAGCATATCACTGAAATAGATCTTTTTCTGAAGAAGTGTCGTTTTCTTTGGTGATGACAGAAACAGTCTAAACTACTAATTTAGACTAGCCAGCTCACTTTATTTAGATAAAGTTATGAGAAATTAGTCTTGCATGCCTTAAGGACAGCCAAAGCCCTTTCTCAAATTCCAAATCCCAAGGAAGAAAAATCCATGGGTTTGGGGCATTTTTCAGAAGTCATGCAGAATATTTGAAAACAAATAACAATTCCCCACATAACTCTTAAGAACAAAGTCATACCAGAAGCCTTTTTGCTTGGAGTTAATTTGCTTTTTTCTCTCTTCCAATTTTTCTGCAGGTCATGGTGTATGGGTATGGCAATATGGTGAGAAGAAGAAACCAATTTTTGATGTTCCAGGGCCCGATGGCAAATATTTGTCACCTGTTTTAGCTTCAGTGTATTTATTTCTGACAATGATCATAGTGTTCCAGGTAATCAAGTTGTACATGCTGTCACCTCTCTTCCTAGTCGGCTGCATAAAGTTACATACGTGCAATATATGTAGTACTCATTTCACCACTAAGGCATGTAAGAAGCTAATCAAGCACTAAAAAGATCCCAGAGGGTTGTAATCAGTAGCACAGGGTCTGTTTGGAGGCCTGTCACTACTGATGTCCCCCAAGGTTCAATACTGGGCCCAGTGCTCTTTAACTTACTCACCAATAACTTGTATGAAGGGCAGATGCCTCCTCAGCAAGTTCACTGTCACCAAGCTGGGAGGAGTGGCCAATACCCCAGAGGGCTGTGCAGCCCTTCAGAAGGACCTTGGCAGGTTGGCGAGATGCTCAGAGGAGGAGTGCCTGAAATTCAGCATAGGCAAGTGCAGGGTCCTGCACCTGGGGAGGAACAACCCCATGAACCAGAAAACAAGCTTTACTCTTCCTATCTAACTACTGCAGAACAGCACCTCAAAGACTGAGGATGCCACTTGGGGTACAGTGTTCTGCTATGAAAATAAATTTTATACTTTTTAACAGCTTTTCACATATATTTCTCTTAGCAAAACCCTATGTCAGACAGGTAACAAACTATGTTAAAAGTTTCTTGGTCCCTAGGAGAAACATCTTGAATGGTAGAGGTGGTTAATTTCAGAGAAGTAAAAGAACCTCATGTCACTGAGATATATGGAAGTTTGCATAGTGGGACACTGGAGGAGGTTGCTTTACTGGAGGCAGCAACTTGTTTATAAAAGGGAATGAAAAAGACTGTAAAAATAATTTTTACCCTGAGGGATTGAGTTATGATACTGGTTAAGAAAATTCACCACTGATTTCTTTAAACACCTACATTTCACTGTTGATTTTGTTTAAATGACCACATTAACCACCCACAGCCATGCTATAATTTCTCCCACGTATCTAATTCAGAAAACTAAACAATGTATGCAGTCAGGCATTTCTATCCTGAAAAAAATCTGCAGAGAAAAGCTCATGTAAAAATTAGATATTTTATGTAGTTTTGACAATCCTCAAGAAATAGTTGAAAATATTTTCATCTCTCCTTCTTCAGCACTTATAAAATGTGATCTTCATTCAAATAATTTGCAGTACAAAAGTCAAGGCCAAAGATATTGTTCCTATGAAAAGATTAACATTTCTCACTTTGTTTCTTGTATTCCTGCAAAGTGAATTTGTAAACAGTCTATTTATGCAGAACAATTTTATTCAGTCCTTTCACATCTACAGTATTCTTATTGTATGGTCTGATTTGGGTTGGGATTTTTTTTTCTTTTCCTTCCCCAACTAGTGTAAAGCTCAGCTTATTAGCCTAAGAAATACTTGCTTCTGTCCATGTTTTGATAATCAGTTTTCTAGACATAATAATGCATTCCAGCTCTGCAATTCACCATAGGTTTTCCTCATCTAACACAGTAAATAAACTCTTTAAACATGATAATAACTTTAGAATAAATGTTTAAAGTACATACCCTCTTTATGTTCCAGTCTAGTACCAAATTAATTAGCTTTAATAATTGTGTTCTTGCTTCTGTTTTCTCCTAATTCTTTCCTTTTGTGTACTCTAGGTTCTGATTCCAATTTCTTTGTATGTATCTATTGAAATAGTTAAAATCTGCCAAGTATACTTTATTCATCAAGATAAAGATTTATATGATGAAGAAACAGACTCTCAGCTGCAGTGCCGAGCTTTAAATATCACAGAAGACTTGGGTCAGGTGCAGTTTATCTTTTCAGACAAGACTGGGACACTGACAGAAAACAAGATGGTTTTCCGAAGATGTACTGTTTCTGGAATAGAGTATTCCCATGATGATAACGGTGAGCTCATGGTCACGTTTTCTATCTAACCGTTGTACTTTGGGCAAACTGGAGTAGCCATAAAAGTTGCTGTAATCTTAAATCAAAAAGGAAAACAAAAGAAGTTTAACAGCTGTTGTCAGATCAGTATAATTCGATGGCTGTGTTCAGCTAGCAATGGCAATCTTACCAGAGTGTTCTGTAATAGCTACAGTATGTTGTTGAGACATTTAAAGCTTCTGGCTTTAGCTCCTGATGTAATAGAGCACTTGAGTGCATGGCTGATGTAAGAAAATCAGTGGTGCTGCTGGTATCCCACTTCTTTGGTGTGTTTAAGCACACAGTGTAAAATAACACTTAAAAGCATACAGCCAGATTAGTGTCTGATTGAATACCTGCAATGACATGATCCTTTTGTACTGAGAAATAAATGCAAAGGTACCAGTTTTCATATTAACAAGAAACATAATTGGATAGAATTGCATATTTTATGTTACTTTAGTCAGAGTCTTTTCAGTGCTCCTGTGTGAAAAGTGTCTGTGTCAGGTATGTTTGCTCTATGAACAGTGCAGTGGAGGGAATATCCACATTCAAGTATCAGGCTCTTAAAACAGTAAAAGTTTATTATTTTTCACAAGGCAGTGTGAGAGCTGTCATCCGTGCATTATTTCTTCATCCTTTTAAAATTATAATTTCTTATTTTACAGTGTTTGTAGTTACTGGTATTTTTCTCTAACATGCTGTCATTATAATTTTTGAAAGAACAGATATTAACTCTTCAAATAATATTCTGTATGCAAGAAAATATTGACAACTACAATTTTCTTGTTTGCAAAAAATAAGTTTCTTATTTTACAAAACACATAAAACTTCTGATTAGGAAGTTTTCTCAAAAAACACTAGAGAATTTCAGCTTACAAATAAGATAGATAATAAGATAAAGACTCAAAATAGACTGGGAACTCTAAAACATGCTTTAGAAAGATGACAAGATCTTAAACAGGAAAAAGATATTTTGAAGTAGTGGATTGTTCTTTTTTTTCTCCTACTTTAAAGCAGTGCTGAGACCTTACATTTAAGGCACTTTTTTTTCCAAGAAACTAGACCTTTGGGTAGTGTTACAAGTGTTGCAGAAAGGACTTAGGGAGAACCTGTGACTTTCTACCTCTGTAAAGTAGGTAAGAAAGAGAAAAGAATTAGAACTTAGAGAATATTACTGGATTCCTAAACCTGCTTGTGACACTCTTGATAATGCATTCCTTTTTGCTGCTTCTCTGCCATTGATTGTTTGCTTATTTACACTAATTTAAGAGTGTTTTCTGTTCCTCTCAAGAATGATGTTATTGACAATTAAAACAGTTCAGAGAAGGTTTTTTTTATGAGCTTGGTGTCATCTGATGATATGTCAGCTGAACTCAGGCCCTTAAGTTTGAATATTGAATGTTCAGATATTTTTTCTTCAGATTTAGTGAATTTAACAGAAATCTATGTTTGGGCACACTTTCTTCTTATGATTTCATATTACAATATAAAAGTTAAAGAAAACAGAGTGAATGTCACTACAAACAAAAGTGTCAGATACATAAACTGATTGATTTTTTTTCAGTCCTTCTTTTCACCTATGGCTTTGTTTGGGCTTCATTGTAACTCCAGTCAGTATAACATTTCTGACAAATATAATTTTTAAATTGACACAGAATATTTAAACAGCATTTTATTCTTTTGTTATTTTTCCTCTAAGGAAAATAGGTCTTTCTCTATAATTCTTTATATAAATTGTGATCGTTTCTATTTATTTTGTTCTCTATAATCAGTATAAATAACATAATAAATACTATGCTTCATTCAAGTATTTTGTTAGCTCTGTTCTGCAGTTTGATTTTATAACCATCTGTTATCTTTTCTGCTGCTGAAGCCTTCTTGTTTAGGTATGATAAAATGTCTATCACAGCTCTTTCTGGTTTTAGGGTGTGCATCAACAACATTTCATTCCTGTGTGCTTACTTGCAAATTATTTGTCAGCCACTTTTCTGTGTCTTATACCAGAGTATCTGAATTTCCTGTATACATTATAACTGATGCCATCCTGCTCTGCACCTCAAGTTTTGCTGAAGATTTAGTGAAATAGAAAATTCTAAAATCTTTTACCTAGGGAGTGATCTGAGTCCGCCATATATGCTAGAAAATCAAGTAAAATGCTTTTGCTTTTTTTGATCTGTTTCAAAGATGACACTACATCTTCACATATCCAAGTTGGTTTTTTTTCTGCACAGTGGTTTATTTCTTGGAATCAAACTTTGAGTAGCACTCTATATGAAGAAGTTAATTTAAAATTATTGCACATGGTTCAGGATGCAAAAGCTGCCAATAACAGGTCATTTTCCACTGTAAAGGTTGATGTCTAAGGATGGAAATAACCGTGCTCTGAGCTCTTTCATTTAAGTTGTTATTCTGCTGTGGTGGGGTAGCAGTGCCTGTCATTCCAGTTGTTTGACCCTGCTCACGATAAGATCCTGTTTTCAGTTTTGGATAGCTGGACAAAATTTTTAACTATTCTTTCAAATTTGTCATGCCAGACGTTTGCCTCAGGCATAAATTTTAGGAGAGAAATTTCAGTTATAACAGCACCATTCAGCCATATCCAAGAACAAGGTTTAGATGTCGCAGACTTTTTTTCCCGTGGCAAGATTTTCTGGCAAGTTTTCCACTGAAGTCAGTTGGAGGCCCTATGTCCTTGGGCTAAACCATGCACACACACACAGAAGGAGAGTTATGTCTACACTGGCAAATTGAGGTCTGAAATTTCCGAACTTTTGAACTCTTATTCTCTTTTAAAGCATTTTTTTTTCTGCATAATCTGGGACTACTGCATATCTGTTAATTACTCAACCAACAGATTGTGAATAGCTATCATAAATTTTCTCTATGCTGCTTTATAAGCTCTTCTCCCTAAAATTTATTCAGAGTTATGAGAAATTATCCCATTTTTTTCTGTTCTACTTGTTACTATACTGCATTTGACATTGTCATATCTCAGTTCCTTGCACTCAGGGAGTGCATTAAGCAATGCACATGAGTTCCCTGACATGTAGATTGATCTTTCCCCTTCTTCCTCTCCCTGCACATGCAATACACAATTCTGGGGGGTTGGGAGCTACTTTAAAGGTGTATGCTATGCTGTGTTCAGTTTGGCATACTTGAGGCAGCATGTCTTTTTCTTGAGTGGTGGGACTATCCTTCCCCGTGTGAAAGGTGAGCTTTGTGATTATGAGGGAGAGTTCTGTTTTGCATCAGACATGGACGTGTTAATTATGATTTTCATCACAGAGATTCATGTGGACCTTGTGCAGAGTTGAAGCAATTCTTACATGCTTTAACATAAAAACAGAAACCCAGAGTGAGACTTAATACATTTTTAGGCATGGGAAGCAATTTTTCATGAATGTTCTGGAGAAAACATTTTCCTCCAGAATTCTCTATAAGCTCCAGGTTTCTTACGACTGCTGGATGGCGCTTTGCCTAGGAGTATTGCATTGTTATAGTATAGACAAGAAGTGACAAAAGCATAAATAATAGAGGGCAATAAATTGCACTAGTGTGAGACAGAATCAGCTGGAGGTAATACAAAGTATTACTCATAGGTTCTGTTATGCAAAAGCTTAGCACTGAAGAGGAATCCAGGAATGTAGCATACGTAATAATAGTTCCATGATGGAAGCACTATGAAATACTCAGCACTGTTGAGGTCATTTACAGTATTTTGGTAGTGGATTATGCACTGATTTGGATCAAACTATGGGAATTTGCACTGCACATTTAGTTCCTGTGGAGACTATATTGACAAGGATGGGATACTAGTTGCCTAATTGCTGATATTTGTGTGGAGGATAGTAATCTGATAAGTTTACAGTTACTGGTGAAAATTAAACATTTCTGGGATGTAATTTATCAGATATTTTTTAGACATCTATGATGGTTCTCTAGTACCATCATACCTATATCTCTGTGGTGTAGAATTCTCTGTACAGACAAAGAGAATTCCCACCTCATGTCTGTATGGCCATTATCTTCTCCAAAGGTTCTTCTTGGCTGGCAGAGTGTTAATTTAGGAGCAGGGTATGCCATGGACCACTCCATGTAGAAGAATGATTTTCCCATTCATAAGTGTCTTGGGTATTTACAGAATACCCATTAGCACTATACTCTGCCTAAATGCCAGAATTACTCTTCCAATCAGTAGTACCTTCTAGCCCAAAACATGTTAGCATAAAAAAAAGGAGAAAATGTGTTGTTTCCCTGTATGTCAAATTGCATGACCATACCAGCACTCTTCTTTCAGGCTAGGAGGCAGCTTCTAACAATTCTTAGAACTGGCCATGCCCCAAGTTTGCCTGCTAATCCCAGAGACAGTAGGTGTCCAAAAGCCCACTGTGCTTCTGAAAGTCCTTACATGATTTAGCTACAACCAGATGGTCTTGGCCTGACATTTGTCGTAGTTGTTTACCAAATGCTGCATTGATCACCCTCTTGCCTATGGGATGTGATCTCTGTTTTTCTAGTTTTAGCTACCCATTGTATGAAGCTGTTGACAAAACGCAAATTGAATCTCCATGAATACAACCACACAAATCTGAAAAATATGAATTTTTCATTCTTTGAATTCCTCCCCTTTCCTTCCAATGACTGAAAAAACTATAGACAACATAACAATAAGAGAAGTTTATGGAAGTGAAGGTAGATGATAAAAACCTGCGTGATTTTCTCTTGTTTAACAAAGTTTCTCAATCACTAAATCTGAGAGAGAATGAGTTTCTTACTGCTGTCCAGTTTTTCTTGTTGAAGGTTGGCTAGCAAGTAATTTTTATAGGAAAATACATTATGCTAAAAAAAATCTTTCCTACTTCAGGGGGCTGTTTTGTAGTGGAATTTTCTCACTCTTTTTGTGTGCACTCATGAGAACATAGCTTGCATAGTCCAGGCATATTAGAGAATTATTTTTTCTTTAGGATATAGAAATTGAAAAACCTGTTCCATAAATGCAGTGGTTGCTTCCAAAGGGATTTCTCATTTGCCACCTTTAACATCTGACGTGCTTTATAAACCAGGATAGTCCATCTAGCCTTTCCTGGAAAGCTGAAAATATTTAGCAGAACTGGGTGCTTAAGGCATTCTGTGTAGCTTTTTTGTAGTTTCTCTTTACCTTTCTTACTGCTTTTTAAAAATTTCTAATTGGTAACTAAGGACAGAGCCAGTATGAGCAGATGTAGAACTCAGTACATAGGGAGTGAGTGCCCCACTTTAAAAAGACAGAATAACTCATCCCTAGAGACAAGTACTACTTCTCTACTTCTCTCTAACCATATACCTACACTGACATTTTCTCTGAAAAAATCTCAAGAAAAAAAGTAATCTCAGTTTCTGAGTAAAGGGTTCTTAATAAAGGACTTAAGGTTATTAAGCCCCTGGGGAGGTCAAAAGGTTAGAGGAAGGGAAATCTTGGTGCTTTCTTATCTCAAGGCTTGCTCTTATGGGCAAGTTCTAGCAAAATAAATTAGGATTATGTTAGCCAACTTGTATAAATTTTTAGCATTCTAGCTGCTTCTCTCGATCTTTATGTAGACACTAGAGTGCACTTCAGAGTGAAATAAACTTGCACTTATAATAAGGAAATAAGGTGGTGTGATGGTGTAAGTGCTGCACATACAGTGACAGTTCAGTAGCAGCCTTATTGACTGGTTTGAAGCAAAATGGAAATTTTCCATGGTGAAATAGTGCCCACACAATGAGACAGCTTAAGTATCCTGGCTTGAGGGGTCTGCAGTTTCATGTTGCTTGAAGGGAAATTCTTTACAGGTTCCCAATCTCATTTCAAGTTAGCGGAACATCTGGCTGTGTGGCAACAGTCTCTGTCAGCCTGAGAAATGGGCTCCTTGTCATAGAGCATATATGGCATGGAAGGTAAAACAGAAAAAAAACCCAAAATCAAAATTAAATTAAAGGATTTTTAAAATTAAAGAATTTATCTTCAAGAAGATAAAGAATTTATCTTCTCGATACTTGGCAGCTATTACAGGAGTTTTATTTATAGCTTCTGCAGTCTTATGAAAGATAAAAGAAGGTTAATGGAATAAGTATTAACTGTTGTTTCTTCTTTGTGTCATAAATATAAAGTGGAGTACAGGATAGTGCAATCTGACTTTCATAAATTGCATTGCTGTGTTACCAAAGTTTGTGTCTTTGCCCTTAATAAGAAACTGGATAGAAAAAACGATCAAGACCATCAATTTTTAGTGCTGAAACTGAAAAGTATCCCAGAACAATGTCTCTCAGGTTATAATGTTCACAGGAAAAGGTTCTCAACTGGAGGGAGCTGAGTGGGTGGAGAGAACAGCGTGTTCCCAGAGAGGCACGCACTGCGCAGCTGAAGCAGTGTGAACCTCAGCCATAGCATAGCGATTGAACCACGCTTCATTATTTCTTTAAACTCTTTCATTCTTGCTGCATAATGTGTAAGACTGCACTTGAGAAAATGTTTAAAGGTGCTCAGGCTTGTTTTTTGTTGTTGCTGTCGGGTTTCCCTTGGTATAAACTGAAATAACACCATTTGTATCAAAAGAATTGCATTTGATTTGGTTAAATGAGATTCTAGTCTTGTTCCTACTTTCCCTTTTCCTCCTTTTTCTCAGGGGCAAGGACAATTAAATGGATGTGTTACAATAAAACCTGTATAGGGAGCAAGAGATAGCTATTATAGAGACTAAAAAGAACCACACTATCAGTGTAATGCTAATAAATAAACTGCTGCATTAGGAAACAGCTTTTGCTATGTTGAATAAACAAAATATGTTTAGATCTAATAGAAGAAAGAGCAATGAGGAATCCAGAGACATGGTATGCAGGCATAACTGTATTGTACATGAAATGCATTCTCTGCTTAACCATAGGGTTTTTATACAGGGAATAAAATTATATTCAGTTCAGGATCTTTGAGGTCTTATATCTCAAGAAATATTTTCAGAGCAGAAACCTAAAGTAGGTGTGATTATTAAAGAAAATGTATCCTTTTTAAAAAAACCTCTGCTTATAAAGGAGTTGGACCAACTGAGTGGCACATTTTGCAAAGCTGAAGTAATTGTAACATCCCTTTCCCTGTCAAGGGATGTTACCTGTTATGAGAAGAAGCAGCTCAAATTTCTGTCTAGCATTCAAATGTCTGGCATCTATAGTGAAAATATTATCCCTGTGGCAAATCCAAACTTTTCTTATGCTTTTCCTGAGAGTGGCCTTGTCCATATGTGGCACCAGCTCTGCTTGAGGCTGGTTTTGAACTTCATTTACTTGTAGCTTATTACCATGCAACAAAAGGGCCAAGGCGACCAGTGGCCTCCCTAATTCTTTGAGCTGTCCTGTAGGTTCTGTAATACAAATCAGATAACTAGGCAGGTCCTGAAAGGAAAAGGCAGCAGGGCTGTGGTATTCTCTTGGAAGCTGTGTGCCTCAAGGAGCAGCTGCCTACACAGCAGTGAATGTGATGTTGCTCAACCTCTTTCCTGCCACATGACACAGAGGAGCATGTATCCCACCAAATAATGCCAATGAAGGAGACTCCCCAGTCATTCACCATCAGCCTCAGGACCTGGGCTGCAGGGCTCTGTTCAAGTTGCAGGGCAGAAGTGAACTGCAGTGTGTCCTTTCTGTCTCCAAATGTGCTATGGTCCATTCTACATCCATGGTCTGAATTTTTTGCCAGGAGGAGCCAGAGTGCAGTGGAGGAGTTGCATCCTTGGGCACAGAGTTAGAGCAGTGACCAGGTGAGCAGACACAGCCAGGACTGAGAAACTCCCATTTCCTGGATTTCAGACAAAGCCTATACGTGTTTCAAATGGAATTGAAAAAACCTCTGATGCATAATACTGTAGTGATAGAGCTATCACCATGTACTGTGTGTGGTCTGCTTTCAACTCCTCCAGCTGCTTTTTGACAGCTAAAACATGTTTGGAAATTGCAGTGGATAGTGAGGGTGGGTTTTTCTTTGTTTGTAAAGCTAGCTACATTAAAAGCAATCGTGTGCCAAACTCACCCTATAAAATGCAAGATTATTCTCAGGAAGTATTTTGAAATAATTTCTTTGTTTGTTAAAGGCCTGAATAATTAACTTTCATGCTAGTGATTTATCATTTGCTATTAGGAAAATCTAATTTGTTACACTGGAGAACCGAAACAAACTGAGCCACAAGTATGTAACTTGTACTGTATGGTGTGGATTATTTTGGAAGCATAATGAAAAACTTTTCAATGAATACATAATGAAGGAATAAATAGATACCTGTTAGAGTGGCATTTGCCTGCCTAATGAATCACCCAGACACTAAATGTCCATGGTCTTTAGGAATGAAAAAATACCTTGTGTGTATTTTTGTATATAGCCCGTACAACAGACTTTTGTACAGCCTGTCATTAGAGGGGTGGGATTCCACAGCTGTTTCACACCTCTGCTTTCTGTTTCCTTTTTGATTTCTCTATATCTAACTGCCAGGATTGTTTTCTAGCATTAATTGGCTTGGTTGGATTCTTCACTGAGGAAGTATTCATCTAAAATATATCATTTGGAAAAACTCATTCTGTGTAAACCAGGAATTGGTCACTGCAGCAGATGGTGATAGGAACAAGTGTTGCAGTAGGTGAGGGTCCCCTGCTTTTCATACTGCATGCTGCATTGTCCTGTCATGCAGAGAAGAAGGCACAGGCTCCACAGTGGTTTTGACACTAGGCTAGAATTTGGGTTCATGTCTCCACTCTGCAGCAAATGGCCCTGAGCTTAAGCAAGGCTTTAATGCTGTCTGTACCTCATCTCTGTATGTAAAACAAAACCAGTAGTGCTCTGTAGGTGTGGTGTTCTGGGTACATTTCAGGTGTCAGTAACTGGTACTCAGTAGCTGTGACATTTTGGCTGGAAAATACTTAATTTGAAGTTTGTGTCGGAAATGACATGAAAAATTTCTGGATTGTTTATTTCCTACTCAGATTTCAAGTGAAGACCAAATTATTTGGTTGATTTCATCAGGCAGAGCTGGAGAATAGTCTTCAGGGATGCACTGAATTACTGCAGAGTCTAACTGCCTTTCAGAGAGAATGTGATGATAAGGGAGACAGTGCATTGTGTTACATTTCTAATTATGTTATCTGCATCCTCCATTAGATACTACCATTCAATTAAGACTACACTTTATCTCCTGGTAATGGAGATTATTACTGAGAAAGCACAGCATAATATAAAATCAGATCACCTGAAAAAAAGTCACCATGTCCCTCTCCCTGTTTCTAAGCCACTTTTAACATATGCAGCATTTGTCCCTCTTTTTTTTTTACTGATAGCCAAACGCTTAGCAATGTACCAAGAACCTGATTCAGAAGAAGAAGAGGCAGCCCCAAAAGGAGGAACTCTGTCCCAGCGGGACAGTATCTGCAGCCATCAGAGCATCAAAGTGATTCACAGGAGCCAGAGCACCAAAACCCACCGGCGCACGGGGAGCAGAGCTGAAGCAAAAAGAGCCAGCATACTCTCAAAGCACACTGCATTCAGTAGCCCAATGGTAAGTCATGAGAACTAAATGCACAGTGTCCTGTATCTTGTAATAGAACCATGTCTTGGAAAGGAAAAGGCAAAGAAATCCATAGCACATTGTGTGACTCTTTATAGATTACATCTTGGTGTTTGCCTTCTGTAGTCCCAGCTGTTTGTACAAAAACAATGAAGTGTTGGCATAGATCTTATCAAAATGCCTTGTCTGCACAAACAAGCTCAAGGTAAAGACAATCCGAAACATTGGTTTGAGTTATAATTTGAGTTTGGAAAGAAAATGTATGTCTTCCTTTTATCTACAGAAGCTCAGAATAGCATTGAGGTCAAGGACTTGAATTGTTTGCATATGCAAATTATTTTCTATTTTGTCAGAGAATTTTAAAACTATCAAGTGCTGGGGTGGACACCATGTATTACAATTCTTAGACACTGTTGACATACACCATAGCATAATTTTTAGTGTGTTTCAGTAGTTATCAGTCGACTGCATGTGTTGTATTTTGAAAACTAAGCGTCTTTACATTTCAAAATGTTGGCGACTTTATGTCCTTACAACTTCATTTGGTTTATTTTATACTGCTGTGACTCTGTGTAAGTTTTACATCAGCTAAAAGGTAATAAGAGGAGAGAGGAGCCAAGTTCTGTCTATTCAGGGATTTTGCATTGTTGCACTGTTGACAAAAATTCACCCTTAAAGCAAATTACAAATATAGACAAAGAAAGATGCTTTTTGCACTGGTGAATTTCTTGATTTCATTCAAGAAGAGTAAGCTCTTTTGATAAAATTCCAAGCTGCAGATTTTATACATGGAGTTCTTTGGTTGCTCATATTCATCAGCTGCTGAGCATCAAGAGATAATATTCTACTGAGAGAAGAGGCTTAGATCAGTTTATCTTTTAATCTTTTGTATCCTTTCCTCCCTCTGTGTTACAAAAAACTGGAGTTGGTCTGACAAGAATTATATTAAATAAGTGGAAAATACTGATGAAATAGACTTGAAAAGGCTCAATGTTTCAGTGTAAAAAACCCTCATGAATTAATTTCAAATGTGTGGATGTGTGGATGGTTGTTGTTCTCTAAGAAGCAATTGAAGATGGTTTTATTTTCTTGTGCTGATGTAAAGCCAAACTTTAAATGTCACGCTGTCTATTTTTTCCACACCTCTGGTCTCTGCAGTGTGCCATACTTTAGTATTACATAATAAATGTCTTGAATTAAACAGGAAAGAGGGAGGAAAATTAGGATGTAACTCTCCTCCTTTCCACTACCTCCAAAGTAGATAAATATTGCTGCTATAAATATTTCACATCATTTCTACCAGTAGGCTCATTGTTAACTGTTTATTGTCTAGAATGGGTGTGTTACAGTTCTCTCCACCTCTACTCTGTGGTGTAAGGCCACCCCAAAACTCTTGATATTGACACTGCTTTGGATGCTTTAATGCTGCTGCTTTAATTTGGATGCTTTGCATGTTGCTGCTTTGGAAATGTAGAAGCACAGATATTAATCACTGGTATTTGTTACCAGGAGAAGGACATCACACCTGACCCTAGGTTGTTAGAAAAGGTGAATGAATGTGCCAAGCATCTGGAGGTCATGAGGAGCCACGAGCAGCCGTTATCCCATCTGAGTCCAGAACTGTGTGACGTTTTCGACTTCTTCATAGCTTTGACTATTTGTAACACAGTCGTGGTTACTGCACCTAATCAGCCCCGACAGAAGGTGAGTTAAAGAAAAAGGAGAAGAGAGTTCAGGCTTCTTTTGCCTTCATACTAAATTATCAAATTATTGTATTTGCCTTGATACTAAATTATCAAATTAATTATTGCCAATTACTAAATTATCCCTGGTAAGCTAGGGAAATGAAAACCTCCTGTTCTACTGAGAAACAGCTAGAGTGGTGATGACTTGTAGAACTCAGTGAGTTTAATAATGCATTAGCTGAATGGAGTGTGTCAGCTATTTCACTTGCCTCCATGACAAGATATTCTTTTATTGACAATATCAAGATACCTCTGAAACTCTCCAGATTTCTTGTAATTTATTCATTTAATAAGCATAAATATGTAAGCATGTGTGGAAACTAATTTGTAAATGTGCAAAACTTACCAGAAAGGGATATAAGCTGTCAGTGAATAAGTATTTCATATATATGGAATAAATTAAGAAAAGGATGAGACATTTTTTAAAAGTTTAAAAAGAGAAATACAGTTGAAAAACATCACTTAAAACTTTCGAATTGTGTAAAAGATACATCTTAAGCTCATTATGAGAAATAATGATCGTTAGTGCTTAAATTGGCCTTTAACTAGTGTAATTGATGAATGAGAATTTCAAGAATGCATTCCCAAGATGATCTGTAAGACAAAACTATAATGGAATGTAATATTAAAGCTCGTCAGCAGCTGGAATTTCCATTCTGGAGAAAATTCTGCACTTTGCTTCTGTTCCAGATTGGAATAAAAAGTGAACTAGTCTGCAAAATGATGTGGCTTTGTGCCAAGGAAACATTTGGAGAATGCTCAGTTTGGCTGTTTCAGGAATGCTACACTGTTATACAATAATATAATATATATTACTATGAATATGCTATTACTAGTGTTGCTGCTGTATCTTTAGAACAGATTTGTGTGAACTGAGATGAATGGTAAGTCTGAAGCAAAATGCTTCAATGCTGAAAGCGACGGGGGAAATTACTTGTCGCAACATGTCTTTTGAGAATATTCTCAACGTTGGCATATTCTCATTACACTTTACTTCTGATACCACCCTGCTCAATAGAAAAATACTGCATTAACTTTTTTTCACTACCTTCTCTGAATATGCATGAAGGATGACAAGTTCATACTAATGGTAGCTTCTAGTATGCACTGCTGATGGTGATGGTGCAACATTGGTAGACTATCCATTTGTCATAGCTGAAGAGGTGAAAGAAGAAAAAACTGTTTTAGTACAAACATATGTGCTTTCACACACAGGTATAATTCTGAAGTTCTAGTGAGTTTTTTGTTGTTGTTATATCAGCGTTGCCTATTTACTTTTGTTTCTCAAAATACAAATACCATTACTTTTTGTCCTCAAAGAAATTGTACTCTTTAGTTGGAGATGCTTAGAGTGACTATCAGTGTCAGAATTCTTGTTCAACTTTTCTTTGGCAATCGTTCATTGGTGGCTTTTCTTTGGCATTTGTTCATTGGTGGCTTTTCTTCGTCTCAAGGTTAGAGACCGATTTGAACTAAAATCTCCAGTAAAAACCATTGAAGACTTCATACGAAGATTCACTCCAAGTCGCTTGACCTCCGGATCTAACAGCAGCAGTTCCTCTAGTCTAGCTACAAGCAAATCAATGCACAGATTTGGTCTGAGCATGCTTTCATCTACATCTACGGATAGCACTTTATTAAAACTGGAAGAGAAGCTGGCATACTCTGCACAGATGAATAACAATGGCTACAGCTCCCAGCAAGGCAGGACAGCTTTGGGGGGCGCACCTGAGGAAGGAGAACTCCGTTATGAAGCAGAGAGTCCAGATGAAGCTGCTCTCGTCTATGCAGCAAGGGCATATAACTGTTCTCTGGTTGGAAGGCTGTCTGACCAGGTATCAGTGGAGCTACCTCACCTGGGAACCTTAAACTTTGAAGTATTACATACGTTGGGCTTTGACTCCGTCAGGAAGAGGATGTCAGTAGTGGTCAGGCATCCTCTCACAGATGAAATAAATGTTTACACTAAAGGAGCAGATTCAGTTGTTATGGATCTTCTTCTCCCCTGCTCTTCAGGTACACCTCTTACTTACCTTTGGGGGGGTTGGGAGCCACTCAATTGCTGAAGATCTCATAATATCTTAATGCCTTGTCTAGCAAGTAGATTTGCATGCTTTTAATTTTGTAGAATGGCAACCATTACTCTTCTTTTATAATACTTTGTAATTATTGCAAATTTTCTGTAACAAATTACTGGTTCCTTACTTCACAAGAATGAAGATAATTTCTGTAGAAGATCTTCTACTTGCAAGCTTTATTTTAAAGGAATTTCTTACAACTCAGACAAAGCAATTTACATTTCTTTAGAAAAACCTGCCTGGCAATGCTTGGACAGTTTAATATTTTATATGAAACTGAAGTACTTTTTATTCCTATTTCCCTTTGTTTTATTTGTGAATCCTTATATCCATTTGCTGAAATATGTTGCATGAAACAGCACATTTTTTCGTGTTTAATTATGCTGCTAAAGGGCAATGTGAATCAATCAGCCATCAAAACAGAAAGGTTGTGGCAAAAGACAGAGAGATGCTGTTCAGACAAGAAATCTTGGCTTCAAATACATAATTGACTAGCAGGAAACAGACATGTAGCTGTGAACATGGAATTTCCCTAAAGCATGGAGAATTCTTCAGCACCCAAATGTCCTAGGAAGCAGGGACAACTTTAAATGGCTAATTGTAATCAGTTGGTTTCAAGAAGAATCCTGTAAGTTTTCAGAAGTTAAAGGAAACTCATGGGTTTCACTTTGCATAAATCAGTTTGCATCTAATTTACTGTATTTTCAACACTGAATTTCATGCAGTGTTTAAAGATTACCCCAATATGAATGGACAGAGCCCCAAAGTGCTAAAGGTACTTTCCATGTTTCACTAAAGCATTGACTTTGTGGTTATTTTGACATTAGTTGGAGTAAACAATTGTGAAAGGCTTACACTGTGTAATTTTAGTTTAACGAAACACAGAAAAAATGTTGGCATTAGTTTTTTGGTTTCAGCCATATAAATCAAAGCTGAGCAAAAAAAAATTAAGAACAACTTGTCCTTAACTAACAACAAAGTATTCATGAATAATTTTCTATTAAAGATCTGATGTTACAGAAGGCATGTAGATCATGTATGGAAACTTCTTTCCTTCCAAACTATTAATGGAGAATCTTTAGCACTGAAAATTTCTAATACCAAGAAAATAATGATTGGAAATGAGTTTCTCAGAATGACAACTGAACACTTAGAAAAGAAAAAATATTTTATGCCAGATCTTAAATTTTTTGCCACCGTATAACAGACTGTGTTCAAAGCTACAATGTCCATTCACAGTAGACTCAATGGATTAAGGAATTTTCTGAGAAATTTCAGGCAAGTCTAGGACCCACCTAGGTAAAAACCATAAGGCCAGTTAGAAAATTTAAAAATGGTGACATCATCAAAGGTGATATATGACAGAGAAGAAGCAGAGTTCCTGAAAGTCACTGTGGGAATGAGCAGTGTCTGTAGCTGGGCAAATACAGATTCCACCATCATTACAGGGAAGCGAATTGAAAGTGGTTCTGAAATCGTGCAGGAAGTCTTTTGTTTTGATTTGGGTTTTTTGTTTGTTTGGGGTTTCTTTAGCCCAAATTGAACTTTGAGTTCTGGTGTGCTTTGCTTTTGCAAGCAATGTAAAGTGCAGCCACTAGAACACCATAAGCAGTTCCCCTTGTTTTTTCTAGTCCTCTTAAGCCCCTGCTGGCTTCAGTAATTCTGTATGTTTCAGCAGATCTGTCTATAAAGCATTTGACATTTCTCTTGAGTATCTTTTACGCCTGGAACTGAATTTGCTGTCTCTGCCTGAAGTATCCTAGTTTCAATGGATGTAGAGGGAGCCTAAAAAGATTTATGCTGTGGCTCTTATCTGTATTGTGGGATCCGTCGTTGGTTTTATCCAGTTCACTGGTGATGGTGGAACATGTGTGTAAAAGGAGATGTAATGCTACAAGAATTCAGTCATTTATCATTTTAAGGAAATGACTAAAAAGTGAATGGACATGACAGCTAATCCCACAACTTGGTCTTTGCTCTCTTAGTGCTTTAGGGACATGTGAACTGTATACTAGTTAAGCATGTGTCTTGAAACTTCTACCCTTAGACTGAAGGACCAAGGCAGCATCATGTCTGTAATCTCCCAGCTCAAACACCACATGGCATGAAACAAAGATTCCTATTTGGAAGAATAAGTATTTTAGAATATGATGAGAGAAACAGCCTGAAATCAGAAGCAGAAGTATTATGTTTTAGTTTCCTTGTGTCTTACAGAAAAGTATAAATTGTCATGAGCCTCAAAATTTAAAAAGATTATGAATTGACACCATTTGCTCTGCCTGTATATCTAGTTAAGACTGTGGAACCTAGTGTATTCTGATAGCAAACAGATATTTCATAAAGCCTTGAAGTGATTCCCAAGAATGTATTGTTTTCACTTTATCTCGACAGTCACCATGTTCATAAATAAGAAAGTTACTGTTTGAGTCAATACCCAGCTCGCACAGGAGCTGTGAACATAAATCATTGAGAAAACAATGACTGCACTGGCTTGCTGCAGCTGGAGATTATGGAAGGAAATGAAGAAGCAGAAGGCTACTAGCTCTCTGTCATTCTTCTGGAGGGAACTTCTTGCTGTTTCTCACTGACATGGGGCATGTGGTCACACTGCTCAGAGCAGACACTGCGTCCCAGCTAAAAAAAAGCATCTCCGCAACTGGGTTTTGTCTGCATGAGATCCCTTCCCTCCTCCTAACTTCTGAGCACAAGATAAATCTCAGGGTAGGACTGATAAGGCATATGAACAGCTGTAAGGGGCTTTAGCTGTCGTTGGTATGCTGGAAATGAGAACTTGCACAGAAAATAGTATACACATCTCTAGTTGTAGAGAGTTGCTGTCTTTGTTCATTGAAGGAGGTAACATTATCGTCACTGCATTAGCACCTGTGGTATTTAGACAGATCTGAAATTATTAACACCACTTAACCTTAAAGGGATAGAAACAACTTTTGATGTGTTTAAGCACCTATTGAAGTTTGCATCATTTGAAGCCAGCGAGCCACTGAAACAGCCACTCCCATAACATAATTTCATGTGGGATATGCAAAAAATATTGCATTTTTTTCTAGAATGTTAATGTATCACAATAAATTGGGAAGATCGCTTGCCTGCTTTATTGTTCTAAAGTTTAAAAAAACCTCACTAATACAAGAAGCCTCAAAGAAGTTTTGCTTCAATACTTCTCCCAGAAAAAAAACCCCTTACATTATACAGCAAAGTCACATGTACCAAAAAGGTTATAATGCACTAAGAGAAAAATAGCAAAATGAAACTGGGTTAGGCTGCTCGTTCCTCATATGCCTGTTTCCATATATAGTGTAAGAAAGGGTTTTCCAATTGCAAATAATACTTGTAGGGATGTCCTTCTGGAATAATATATCTGTATTGTCCCTTTGAGACAATCAATCGTGATAGCATAGGTAGTATTAATAGGTAGATGGACAGGCCTATGAGAATATTCCTACCAGTCAGTGTTCACCACATGACCTTAATCAGATGAAGCTGAAATGAACATATGCAGGAATTACCACAATCTTTACAAAGTCCCTTAGGAACAACTATGTACCTATACTCTCCGATTTGCAGACCTAGAGAAAACAGAAAAGTCTTTAAAGGTGAGACAGTAGCTGTACCGTGAGTTAAATGTTCTGATACATGGTTGAGATAAATGGAACAAAAACCAAATATTTGGATTCCCAACTCAGAGTTCCCTTATTTCTACAAAATCAATACATGTATGAGTTTGTCCTGGAGCATGTGAAAGCCAAATTATGCACTCTGCTGCTGTATAAATATGAAAGTGCTGAATGCTATGTAACTTTATAGACAGATATACGTATGCAGTTAACATATAGCAAGATCAAATTCAGTATGAGTGCACATTGGGTAAATGGGCACTGAAAAGTATAAACAGTAAGATACTTATGCATTCAAAGTATATATACCTGTATTAAGTGCTTAGTACAGTGGCACAGTGCCCACAGGCTCTCAGTATGAGAGCACATCAGCACATTCAGTGCTCTACATAGTAGGTCTCTTGAGGTGCCCAGACTTTGGGGTGAGGAGTGGTCACCTGACTCAGGGACTGGTTACTGTGCAGGTACCAGTAACTCAAATAGTGAACTTAGGAACAGCTCCAGTTACAGAATTATATCCTGAAATAGTTCTACATCCCCCCAAAATATTCAGACTTTAGTAAAAAAATGTGTATCACATCAGGGAGTAGGGAAACCTGCCAGAATATACCAGTCATTCTCACTCAATGGCTCCAATCTAAAAATTTACCCCCTTGTACGTTTACTAAAGTGCTAACCTTGAAATTCATATTATTAAAGATTACTACTACAGTACCTTTTTCATGAACTTGTCTCAATCCTAGATGATAAAAAAGATGCATTATCACTTGTTTTTAATTTTTGGAGACATTATTTCATGTAATAAGATGGAACAAAATGTGCTGCCATCATATTTAGTACTCTGTGTTGATCACAGAGTGAGCACACTACACCAGTCCCAGCTAAAGAGAGAAAAGAAACAGATGCTCAGTCCTCATTTTGAGTAGTTACACATGGCTTTAAGTGAAGGGTAAAGCTAAGTGGAAGTCTTGCTGATGCATCCAAGGTAGAAGCTAGCTGTGAGGTCTGCAAGTACAAATTGTGCTATAAATGAAATCACAGTCACACCCAGAACTTCTTGCGTTGATTCAACCTGATAGGAAATATCAGTACAGCAGTAACAGACAAAAGGACCTTCATGCACTTAGATATTCAAAACAGAGCACTGTTTCCACTTCTTTCCAGATATTAGCCTTGGTGGAAGACTGAGTGCTATTTTTAAGTGTTGTTTTTCTGCCCATGATGAGCTGTGGAGAAGCAGAAAAAACATTTGCTAGTAGCGTATTTGAAATCATACTTCTATTTCTGACAGTATTGTTTGCTGTGAAGATTATCATGATTTCTTAAAATACTCAGGTGAAAGAAATACTTGAGTAGAAAAAAGGTCTTTCTCACATATATTCACAGTGACTTTTTAAAAGAAGGAAAACAGAAAAGAGAACAAAAAGATTAAAAAAAACCAAACAAACAACTTGAGTTTCCCAGGAAATATCAACACATCTTTAAAAGTATCAGTTATAAAGTGCTGGTACAGTAAGCACTGGATACAAGTTTTTATTCTCTGAGGCAATTCAGCTGTTGTTATTTTTCAACAAGTAATTTCTGGTTTTATTCTTATCTAGATGACCCTCGGGGCAAACATCAAAAAAAAATACGAAGCAAAACCCAGAATTACCTTAATCTTTATGCTGTAGATGGGCTGCGGACTCTCTGTATTGCAAAAAGAGTAAGTAAATGCAGGCTTTTACTTAGCTTTTAAGGAGAGTCTTTACAAAGATTACTGAAGGTATTTATTATTTTATTGTTCTTGATTCCTAACTTCTTTTTCATTTTATTCAGTAAAGTATGAATGCCTTTGCATCGTGTTGACTGTGCCCTCACATACTCTTTGTAACAGGTTCTCAGCAAGGAAGAGTATGGCTGTTGGTTAAAAACTCATTTAGAAGCAGAATCCTCTATTGAAAATCGTGAAGAACTTCTGTTTCAGTCAGCACTGCGGTTAGAGAAGAATCTGCATCTGCTAGGTAATGAAATGAGAGCTGGACATGAAATTAAAATGTGATAAAAATTCTGAAAGCTTGGCTATGAAATCCGTTCTTTCCCTTAAATTGTTTCTGACAGTATAGAAATTGGCTTTTGTGGGACTTTATCATGGCTGTCATGTGCAGCACCACAAAGGAATAAGCTATAATTAACATAAAAGACATACCCTGTTTTCCTGCTCCTCCTCATTTTACCACTAGTGAAGTAAGTGTAGTAATAGCAGGGATGAATTTGACACAATATCCTAAATGGGAACTGCTACTTTAAAGAAGAGGAGGACTTGGCCCAAGGTGTCTACAGAATTTCATTAGTTCAGTGCTGCTTCAAGGTGTTGGAGGTTTCCTTGACTCCAGGGACACCAGAGACACACAAAGCAAAGCTCACAAACTGCATCTGTGAGAGGCATCAACTTTCATATACATCAGGTTCAGCGCATGCACTCAGGGCCTGTGTATTCTGTGGCAAGGGGTTGCAGTTAAAACCAGTGTGTGTAAAAAAGCAAGAGGTAAATCATACTCCTTTGAGCTGAGATGTTGAAAGATGTTCACCAATTGCCAGCATGGATCTGGGAGACAGATCCACCTCACCCAACTTCTAATGCGTCTACTGCAGATCTCTAAGGCTCGACATATAGATGAGAAGACAAAAAGAGAAGACAAAAAAGTGTAGTTCTTTGGTCTGACTTAGATACCTGCTTTAGGATTAGATGAATCATGCCCTCAAAGTGTCTGGGTTGGTTCTCTTCTCTGACATAAAGGGGGGGATGAGTTGCCTAATTCAGACCAGAATAATCAAGATCCCACCATGGGTGTACCTGTTGGCTCTGGCTGCAGTCTGAGATTAAAAAAAAAAAGAAAAAAGAAAAAGAAAAAAAAGAAGGAAAAAAGTGAGCTCTGGCCAGTAGTAAATGATCAGTTCAGTCATTCCCTAAGAACCTCGTACTGTGGTTTGTAACTTGCAATGATCAGTCATCATTAGCTTATGGGAGTAAAAATTAAGTATGGAATATATTTTTCTTTATTTGGATAGCAATAGCTTTCCCAAAATTGCCCTAAGAATGTGTTTTCATGTAAACGACTGGTGCTCAGACTTAAGGAGACTTCTCTTGTTAATTCTTTTTTTTCAAGGAAGAACCATAGAAGAAATAATTAGCTGAGAAAAGTTTGTTTTGTTTTTCCTGTTGTTCCAGGTAACTTGTATGTCTGTCACTTCCTCATTTGCTAGTGGCAGGGCTTGCATTTCCTCACATTGAAGTCTCTCTGACACTCAGTGGAACACTGATGTACCAGTGGTGACATTGAGCTTGGTCCTCAGTGCCTTTTTGCCACTTCTCATATATATGAAAATTTTGTCTCAGTCAATTGATTTATGTAAGCTTAAAACAGATACTCAGTGACTTGTAACAGGTAGAAAGATGCATTGAAAGCATGAAAATGCACATTTTACTGTCACATCATGGTCAACAGATTTATGATTTATTCTCTGCTATATCTCATTTGGGCACCAGCATCTTTCTGCAAGAGCCAAGAGCAGCAACAAGGCACTAAAAGTTTTATGTTTGCAGTCTAATCTGCTGTTGCCAATCTGCAGTCCTGCTATTAGTCCCCTTCAAAAGAGAATTTCTAGTGACCCACTCTCTTCTTGCTGAGAAAAGGCAGTTAAGACCTTTAGGAACTGAAATTATCTCCAAGAACCAATGCTTCTCTAGCAACATTCAGAAGAAATAATATAGATATAGAGTATAGAGACAATAAACCTTGTGAACCTCTGGAACTAGGAGTGGCATCTGGTGGCTTTTGACATTTTGAGTTCTGGATTGTTATTTACAACTGTTTATCACAGCTACTTTCCTTTTGTCCTCCTCAATACCCCCCAAAAGTTGCCTAAATCTTGCAACCCTTGGCAGTTTAGCTGTCTCCCAGTAAAAGTGGCTGCTGGTCTGGTTGTTTTGGGTTTTGTTTTGTGTTTTTGTTTTTGTTTTTTTGTTGTTGTTTTTTTTTTGTAATCTAAGCTTAAAATTCAAGGGCAACCCTAAATGTTCATTTAATATGGAATATTTTGCTTTTTTTCTGTGCTTAGGTGCAACTGGCATAGAGGACCGTTTGCAGGATGGTGTTCCAGAAACCATCGCGAGCTTGCGCAAAGCTGGGTTGCAGATTTGGGTTCTTACTGGAGACAAGCAAGAAACAGCTGTTAATATTGCATATGCCTGCAAGCTACTAGATCATGATGAAGAAATTATCACTTTGAATGCTGAATCACCAGTAAGCAGATCCAATATACAAGTTGACTAATTAACTAGTTTTGCTATATTTTCAACTTGTACAATTAAAAGTTTGATGGCTTTTTTCCTTTTCCTTTTTTTTTTTTTTTTTTTTTGCTTCTTTCCTGCTTCAGCTGTAATTTTCAGGTAGGACATGGCTTTGAATACTTTTCAGTGAATCATGCTTCTAAACCATAGCCTCATGTATCATTACCTTACTGAAAACATATAACTGTGTGCAGTGAACTCCACCATGAATGAAAATATGCCATAGCAGCATAAATCACTTTCTTCGGTATGCATTCTCAAAACATCCCTACTTCTGTGTATTGGCACTAATGGGTCTAAAAGCAGCCTGTTATTAAGTACATGTTGAGAAAGAAAGCAATTAATAACCTGTTGAGAAATTGTGCTTTATTTTATGCCACTGAAATGTAGTATTTAGATAACTCATTCATGTTTTCTCAGGTGGCTTTTTCTCTGGAGATAGAAGCAATATTTAAATTTTGACGCTAACAGTGAGAGGCAGAAAACCACATCTACAATAATGCCTTGCTTCCTAACAGACCTTTTCTAATCCTTCTGAATTACTGATCTTTCCTGTGCTCAACTTGTTGCAAGCAGTCACAAAGAGTTTCCTGATATGGTCTAACATACCAGGAACCAGACTGATAGTGCTGTAGTCCTTTTATGGGGTGATAAAATTGGACTTCAGATCAGCAGAGGAGAGGTAGGCCGTCAGTATTCAGCTCCAATTTCTTTCAAAAAGGAAGAAAAGATAACAGCAATTTCCATTCTTGGGTGTACCAACTGAACTGGTAAATTAATTTTCCATGGTTTTTCTTTTTAGTCATACTTTGCTGCAAGACCAATAGCATTTCTTTTAAATGTTCTTATATTCTCAATAACATCTTCTAGTTGAGTATGGCTAGGAGAGAGATTTCAGCTTAAATAACCTTTAATTGGCCTTTAACAATGCATAACTCTTTGATCTGAGTTGTGGGTGTATACATGGTGTTCATCACCATAATGGAGTTCATCACATACTTAACTTGGTACCAATTATATATCATTTCTCAGCACTGTTATTCTGAGAAGGAGCTAAAAGAAATTTAGCATACAAAAGTACATGTTAAAGAATTAGATTTTAAGCCTTTCTACTCTTTACTGTTGTTATATCTTCTGCTAGAGTTAAGTGTGTTCAGAACAAGTAGAAGATTATTAGAAATTAAAACTTTACCAGCACAGCAAATAATACATTCCCCATATTAGTTATGCCTAAACATACAGCAAACAGAAGCCTTTCAATACATGTTCTTTTCTCTCAAGCATTTTTATTTTGAATTTCTTTTCAGGAGACTTGTGCTGTCTTGCTGGAACAGTGTCTGCAATGTGTAGAGTCTAAATTTTCAAACAACACAATAGACGGAGCTACTGGAAACATGACTGTTGGGTTCACCCCTCTCTATCCACCTTCCTCCCCTGTGCTCTCCAGCTTGGGCCTAGTTATTGATGGAAGGACTCTAGCTTATGCCCTGGAACCCACACTAGAAGATAAATTTCTTGCACTAGCCAAGCAATGCCGTTCAGTCCTGTGCTGTCGCTCTACTCCACTCCAAAAGAGCATGGTAGTGAAACTAGTCAGAGACAAACTCAAAGCAATGACCTTGGCAATAGGTAAATACCTCCGTTTATACTAGTCTGCCTTGATGTATACTGTGTCTTGAAAATTTTGATTTTTTTTGACATGCAACAGAGCCCTCCCAGCTGCCTCACAAATGAAGCAGCCTTCCAGTTTTGTCTGAAAACATGTTGAACAATTCTAATATATTTATTCTAACATACTTACTCAAAACCAGGATAAAGCTCTGGAGTAGTATTTGGGATTTCTTCCTTCACAAGTTAGGTAATCAGGACCTAGTTATGCTAAGAGGTTTTGACATGTGTAAACACATCTGTGAAGAACTCGGTTATCTTATGCTGTGCAAAACACTATTTTGCAATCACTGTATTGTACCCAAAAATACTGTGCTCAGTGCTGTTTCACCCAATCGTGCCTAAACTCAAGGTTCTGTCTTTATCATCACAAGGCAGCCATAAGCACAGGCTATGACTTGGCCTTGTCAGTATAGAGAGTGGATTTACAACTGGTGTCATAACAACACTTACACTTCCCACCTAATCACTCAACTGGCAAAGGGGAGATTTTGGCAGTCCATCTCTCTTAAGTTTGACAGGATCTTCCCTGTTTCTATGATTTTTACACTAGTCAATCAGCTCTTCTTACCCTAGCTCAAGTTTAGGTTCATGTTTCATTTGAAGATATGCTTTCAGCATATACTGTCACAAATACACTTGTTTTCATCTATCTGTGTTGGTTAATTATATCTGGAACACACATGGGTGGGACCTGCCCATGAGAAACCCTAAGTACATATAAAAGTTGTATATCAACATCACCAAATATGTGCTGATTATCACAATCTTTATGCTGAATGTATTATATCTTGCTCAAATATTCCTCCCTCCCACTGAATTTATATCTTTGGCTAACTGACTGTTAATAATTTTCATATGTTGTAAAAAACATCTGGCTCATTAACTTGAATTATCCAGAATGCTTAAAAACACTAGTGGAGACTGGGCAGCTTGTATGTTCTTTCTTTCTGAGCAACTTGAGCCTATGAGTTGAGCTTAAGCTCCTGCTCTGGCTTAAAGCCTAGGTGTATGCATCCTCCCTTTTAACTAACACAACCTAATTTGGGTTGTAGCCTGGAGAAAAGGAGACGCAGGGGTGGCCTTTTCACTCTCTACAATTTCCTGAAAGGAAGGACTGCTTCCTTGTAGTCAGGTTGATCTCTTTCTCCAGACAGCAGCTGACAGAACCAGAGGACACAGTCTTAAGCTGCACCAAAGGAAATATAGGTTGGATGTTAGGAAAAAGTTTTTACGGAAAGAGTGATACAGTACTGGAATGGTCTGCCCAGGGAGGTGGTGGAGTCACCATCCCTGGATATCTTTAGAAAAGGATTGGGTATGGCACTCAGTGCCATGGTTTAGTTGAGGGGTTAGGACATGGGCTGGATGATCTTGAAGGTCTCTTCCAACTTTGTGATTGTGTATCACACAGTCACAAAGACATCAGCTTTGTCTGGTGAGTGGCTACCACTCTTACACATGCCAACAGGAGGGAAACTGATGACATGTGGTGGGCACCTCAGCCGCTGAAGTTCAAAAGCAAGTGTCTTGTTATAAGCTAACACAGTGTCATTTTCCATTAGTACGCTGGCTGTAAATTTAAGAGGATAAGAACTAGATACGTATCTCATTCTAGTATCCTGTCTACAGCACCTATCACTTGTGGGATCATGATTGCAAGCAGAGTAGGGAGTGGTGGCTCTGCAACCAGTCCAGTTAAATTGCCTTGCATGTACTGAAGATCTCAGACTGGTCAACCCTACTCTCTTGACTTTTTCTTTCATTCATCTACTTTTTAACTTTTTTTAGTATTTTACAGTGTAGACATTTTCGTTGGCTTTAGGCCTTCTTGCACATTTAATTCTTAGTCATACCTGATTGCAGGCAGACTCTTAATCAGGAAGCAGAAGTATTGTGGATGCTTATTTTCATCATTCTGCTGTTTACTATTGGTGCAGTTCAAGCCTGATACCTAAATTTTAGGTATTATTAAAAAGAGATGGATTTGTTTTATTGTTACTTTCCTGTGATAAAAAGATCTAAAAAGATCAGAATGTCTTGGAAACTTTGCAAGCTTTGAACTTTATATTTTAAAGGTGTATCCTCTCCTATAGCACATCTCCCTTACTATAAACAACCAACACTTAGTAAATATCTTTCTTACTATACTCAACCAACACTCAATAGCAACTGTTTTTCCTTTGTTTTGTTGCTGCCAGCTATTGTTGATCTGCTAGTGACAGCAAAACTGCATTTTGTCATCTTTAGGTGATGGTGCTAATGATGTCAGCATGATCCAAGTGGCAGATGTTGGTGTGGGGATTTCTGGTCAAGAAGGCATGCAGGTAATCTTGCTCATCCATGAGGGCATGAAACACTTCTTATCGGTCAGATTGTTCAGACTGCCTCTGGATAGTCAGCACAAGTAAAGGAAAAGCAGCAAGTTGTGCTGAGGAGTGCCAGTTTTGTCTTATAAGGGCTCTCTCAGCTTGAGTTTGAGCTCACACATGTTCTGAGATCCATGACTGTTTACAAACACTCTGCCCTCACAGAAAATTGAACTTACCAGATCTCTCTAAGCAATATGATTAAAGAAATAATTTGCTAAATAATTGTTTAAAGGAGAAAAAAAACCCTCAGCTATGCATTATTTAAGAAATAAAGGTTCATGTCATTCCCCTCTCTCCTGTATTGCTTGGGTATACTTCTTCTATGGAGTGGCTGCACAAGCCAGTACAACTGATGTAATAGCTATTTGTATAGTGTGGTGGTGACCCTTAGCCCAGCCACCCACACATCTCACTCACTCAGCTTATTCAGACAGCAAAACAGTAAATAAAGTAGAAATTGTGGCCTTTTGCAGAACCACTGCTCCTCACACCTTATAGCAAGTCTTGGTTTGGCCACATTTCCAGTCAAAGGGAATAGCAGGATGAGGGTGCTTGCCTTGTAGTCTCCTGAATGTGTTCCATCCGGGGTTTACTGCATTTCCACTGTGTAA
Source organism: Ammospiza nelsoni (assembly GCF_027579445.1). Lineage (NCBI taxonomy): Eukaryota > Metazoa > Chordata > Aves > Passeriformes > Passerellidae > Ammospiza > Ammospiza nelsoni. Next base: position 87,981,334 of record NC_080634.1, read on the forward strand.
GAGGTACTTCTCTCATCCCCAGAAGAGAGGATGTATATGTATAGGATGTATGTATTATCTCAGCCTCCTCTACTGCTAGTGCAGATCAGTTGCAGTGTCAGGACCAGACGTGGCAGTAAGACACAGAGAATGAGGAGGATACCTTATTTCCACAACCTGCCTTGTATTTGGGCAGGCTGATTGCAAGAGAAAACAGAGTAGCTGAGTATATGTCAAACAGCTCTACCAGGAAAGTGGGAAGTGTTTCCATCCTGAGGACCTGAGCAGATGAGCATGCTCCTTAACTTAGTTACCAGTGGGTGGTTCTCTGACCCAAATTGCATTTTTTGCAACATTGGCTGGATGTTTTGCTCAAAAGGGAAGAGAGGCCTCCCTCACACAGTGCACAAGTTGGCTGTAGAATTTTATTTAATGGGATTTCATGAATGCTGTCATTTATTTGGGTCGACACAAAAAAACTTATAAAACAAAAATGTAATTGAGCTATGAACTTGGGTATCAACTTTTTGCATTTTCTGACTCCTGATCAGCAGAAGCTAGGACAGGTCACTGGAGAAAAGTCAGTGGATATTTTTCTTATTTATCATGCACTTTTCACTGTGTATGCATCTTCAAATCCTGCAGGCAGTCCAAGCTCCAGAGAGCTCAGAGAAGGCTGGTTTTGTGGGCTCCCCTCCAAACCTATAAATTCAAAAAAATATGCTGCAAACATTTTTCTTGGGTCTTACCACCTCTTATGAACTTACCAATAAGCTGCATCATCTATGTATTAATTCAGATACTTTTTTTCCTAATGCAGACATAAACTGTTCATAGCATTTTTTGACTCTTTGCCCTTTTATGCCACTTTCAGTTCAGCTTGTACACTTATAATAACTGGTTCTCAAATCCTCTGGCTTTTGCAGTGTATCCGGGTCTGAAAGCTGTTGTCTCATTAACTCATTAAACTACCTGGTTTTATTTCTAAATGAAAGTTCAGCAGAGTTGAAAATGTTTATAGATTGCTTCCCTTACTGCGAGTCCTAAGGACCCACACAGACCTCTTTACTATGAACAACTGTCAGAATTGCACACATGCAGGTACTCAGAAGGTGTTGAGCATTTAGATGCCTAAGACAGCAATACTGTCTGATTTATTTTCTTTTCACATTCTGTGGAAGCATGTGGAGCTGGAGGAAAAAAAAATAAATGTGAAAATCAAGTGGGTATTTTGAGCCTAAGTAAACATGCAAATGTAATTGGATAACATATCTTTCTCTCTATGTTCCTCACCATAAAAAATGGAATAAAAAAAGAAAGAAATCGTGACACTTCTCAGAGCCTGCTGAGAAGTAGTGTGTTAGAAGCACAAATGAAGCTAACGGGTTTGTTTTGACATTGGAATAGGCTGAGATGGGCTGGAGGACAAGGAAGCAGACATAGCATAGCTGTTTTCTACTCAAACTGCAAGATAGCTGTGTGTCTGCAAGACAAATCAGACTTCAGTGCAGGGAGGTTATAACAAGTATGTCTCAGTACCTGAGAAATCCTAGGATGTGTCAACATATTAAAAAGTTTCTCAGTCCTCATATATAGCTACTGCTTAAATTGCAATGCATTTTTACACCTTCTCTTGCATACTGTTTTAGAGTTTATTTTATTAGCTTCTACAAGCACCTACTTGGGAAAACTAAGCCCTTTTGATGTTCTACCAAGAAAGAGAATTAGGAAAACTTAAAAGGAAATATGTCTCTCATTTAAAAATACAGCCAAAGTATATCTAGCAGAGTGTAAAGAAGATACTGCTCCTTTGGAGGTTTTCACCTTTCCTCCTGTTTTTGCTGAACTGAATTGTGAGAAGAAAGGTGATACCAAAACAGAAAAAGAAATGTAAAATAATACTAAATTAAATCTTAGTGTGATCTTAGGGATAAGGAAAATCATGAAACACCCCTGATAACACAAGTAGGTCTCATCTAGATACACAGTACCCTGAAATTTAGTCAGAATTAGAGAGAAACTGTGATTCATTTTGTCAGTGTCATCTGACAGTCTGCACAGTCCCAGAGGACTCTCATCTAGTGTGATTTTTTCTCATACACAGTTACAGAAAATGTGTCATTTTAAAAATCCCTCAAAATACTGATATCTCAGGACAGCCAAGTAAACTGTATAAACCAGGTCTGCAAATTAAATTAAAACTAATATTTTTGTTGTTTTTTCTTTTAAAGTCAAATTATTATGATGCAACCACTTAATTGTGCTGTTCTTATCTTTTTCTCTGGAAATTCATTTTGCCCTGTAAGTGCACTGTAGTTTTTACAGAGAAAGATAGAGCCACCAAGGTCTTCACACACGAGCCTTGGGCTTTCATGCTTGTGCAACTGCAATTGCCAGCCATTCTCCCACATCCAGCTCTTTGTTGTTGCTTGTCACCATCTGCAATGCAGGCTGTAATCTCCTCTGGGTGAGGACCGGGTTGCCTTGAGTTTGCTCGTGGGTATTGCACATCCATGCAGCAATAGCTGCGCTTCGTAAGCACTGTCATGAATTCCATTCTTCATGAGTACAACTTCCACTGCCTGCAGGAATTGAGAAGATGACTAGATTCATTGGTAGTGTTGAAGGGGTGCTTTACAATAATGACTCCAACCTTTGTTTCGTTGAAGGCGGTGATGGCGAGTGACTTTGCAATCCCGAGGTTCAGGCACTTGGAGAAGCTTTTGCTTGTTCATGGCCATTGGTGTTATTCCCGACTCGCCAACATGGTGCTGTATTTCTTCTACAAAAATGCAGTAAGTGTTTGACTTGGCAGCTTTATGGCACCACATGTTTCCAGGGTTTATTTTGTGCTAAGTGAGCATTAGGTCAGCCTTCAAATGGTTTATAAATAAGCTGCAAAGAAATTTGCAGAGCTGAAAGACAGCTGGCTGCCATTTGCAAAAATACGGGACCCACTCCATAACAGCTACAGTGTGCTGCTGAATGTGCAAATTAGGTAACACAAATAACAAGCACTGCTGAAGAAAAGTTTCTTTACTGAACAGTTTTGCAGAATTTAGCTGGCTGGATATGGGAGTCTTCAATGCCAAAGTCATCCAACATTGGTCCCAAGTAGCAGTTGAGTGTGCTTTCTCTTCCTGACTTTATCTCATCATTGTTTATGAATCACTGTACATATTTCCTGGTGCCTTGAGATAATTTGAGTCCTCTCTGTGTCTCAGATGCAGAGACTGGGAAGGTTTTTTTCCTTGATTTATCTTATTTCCAACTAATCAAAAGAGCTCATTAGAAAGGAAGCACATGGTGGTAAAGAACAGACGATGGGTCTGTGTTTCCTCCCTGGTGCATGAAACAGGACTCAATCCAGTACTGGGCATCAAGCCAGAAGCAGCTCAACTCCTTGGCCTCAACAAAGGCCCTTTGCATTGATCTTGGAGTACAAAGATGATTGATTGAAAACAGCCTAACAAGGAAACCAAGAATACCACCAGCTGGGTGGGAGTCAGTGGCAGGCACATATATTTGCTCACTTGCAAGAGCTACAAATCACTTTGGGAGCAAGGCATATGAAGAAGCAAGAAAAAGAGGAGAGATAGAGCTCTCATATTTCTGTTTGCTTCAAAGGGCAATGTATGAATTGTGTGCAGGAGACTGGATTTTGTCCTCAGTATCAGAAAAAACTTTCAGTTTTGTAAAAGTTCTTTCCAATTTTAATCTAATCCTCAATTTTTATCAGAAGGAAACCATTATTTGCTCAAAATTTTGAACATCACCAGAATACCTAAGGGTGCTAAAGGATTAATGAAGTGTCTTTTTGTTAAAACAAGCATGTTAAAATAAATTCTGTGGTCAGAGCAGGGACTGCATGCAAGTGCCCTCTCAGACATAGAAGAATGAAGGGACTTCGTAATCTGAGCTGCTGCTTGAGTCAGAAATAGCAAGCAGATTTAAGTAATGCTGCACTGAGTGGAGAGCCACCTGTTGAAGTACAGCAGTGAAACGTGGTGGTGTTCAGATCCATCAGTTTTAAGGCTTAATCCTGAATGATGCTGAACATCTGTACTCCCACCCCCAGTACTGGATGTTTCCAAGGTACCCATTGACATTATCAAATCTGAACTTCCAAGAGCTGTATGCATAGCCATCTTATATTAAAAATTAAAAAAATAAACCCAGAAGTAATGCACATAAGACACTCCAGCAATCAGCAGCCAGAGATGCTGCTTATATATCAATGCTTTTGGTCAGCTTGGGTAAAATCTTCCATTTTCTGTGGTACAACCGCCCTTGATTACAAGTATTATTTCTCATGCCATTTTTAATAAGACATTTTCAGAAGCTACTGCCTCAAGGCTAGAAAATAACTGAAGAGATCTCTTTGTGTTGGCTGTGTTTTGGCAGCCTTCAAAGCTTCCTGAGAAATACTTGTTGCTTCTGACTCAAAACTGTAGCTGGATATCCAGCATATAGACATGAATACGCCTGACACAGTGCCTGCCCTTAAGGAAAGATTGTCAAAAATGGAAAGATAGGAGCACCTGAACCTTCTGCAAGGAGACTATTCTGGATGATTCTCCACAGAGAGTCAAGATAGCTGCACTGCAGACGTTCTGCAAGTTTTCTGTTTGCTTAAGTGGTTTCTTTTTCCCATTTGTTCATACTGTGAAATTTTCCATTCTCCACTAGAACCTAGCTAATTTAAAATTTAAACTTCACATTGCTGCAAAAGCCATTTTGAAACTTAGATGACTTCTCCAAGAAGATGTTTAGCTTCATGGAGATGATAAAAATACAAGTAAAATATAAACTAAAACATAGCATGATAGGCAATATCTGAGCTTGATGAAAAGGGATTTCATGTAAATAAATTTTACCTGCACATCTTCCTGTTTATACATTGTCTCTGCAAGGCAGCACTAAAAATTTTTTAACATACACTTCATTCACTGAGAAATTCTCTCTGGGACCACATTCATAAAACAGTCTCATCTGGCAGGGGAGAAAGGGAAAGATTTTTTACTTAAAATCTTTATGTAAATTTGTTTTGTCTTTTTCAGAGTGGTAATACACAGAGGCAAGAGAGAACATTTGAAATAAAATTTAAAAAACTTGTTTAATACAAAATAAAATTTCAGGAGAAAAAAAATATTATTTAAGCCTCATTTATTTGTAAAGCTTTCTTCAACAGCACTACTAAGACCCATAGTAGAACTGGAAGGAAGATTTTCAGCTGACTGTATTTTCATCAAACTATCTATTTTTGTCAGAGCCAAATTTTTTCCAAGACAGGTTAGCAAGGCTCTAGAGAGAAAATTTACTATCTCCAGGATTAGCTGCATATTGTTTTAAAAGAGTGATAAAAAAATACATAAATTTACATATTTATTGTAATTTCTTTTTGAGAAATTACTCCAGAATTTTTTGTTGTTGTTTTTGGCATGGAGAAGAAATAATTTTCAAAATATGTTCAGTTTGGTAATGAAAATGCTGTGTCCCAGACAACTGTACTGAAGAGGGTAAGCTTTGGTAACTCAGTCTTGTTTGGGCCATAGGAAGATATTTTTCTTGAATTACATTTACAGAAACATCTCTAGAGGTTGTGCTTACAAAAATACTACCATTTAACTTTCCCTAGGGTAATTTGTAGAATGGGCTCACTAACAGTGAGGTGTATTTGCTGCTCATATACAAGACACTTCAATGTAGTATGTGAACCTTCCCTGAGCATTTATCTACTTTATGTGTGTGTATATATATATATACACATACACACGCACACACACATACACGTATGTACATTTGTGTGCTGCAGGATGTTCCTCTTATTCTGTGGCAATTCCCCTTTACAAGACAGGTTTACTCTCAAAGCAACTTTCATTGACTAAGCACAACATAGCCTTTTTTTTCCTCCTGTGTTTAATTTTCAACCACATTTGGGCATACAGATAGAACAGATCTGTATTTTCCTCTATATATCTAAAATTCATGAAGGATTAACATTCTCCATCTGACTGAAAGCTTTTTGAGAACAGAATACAAAAAGAAGAGGAAGTGAAAGGAGAGGTTATGTCATTTCCCATCTTCATCTTTAAAGTAGGAAAACCCTCAACAGTTTCCAACCGTTTTCTGGTTTTAATCACTTTACAAAGAATAATAAAAATTTTAGTCTTAGGGGAACCAAGCCCGGGAATTTATTTCCTTCTCTAGGAAGCTGGCTATCTTTTTCTAGGCCTCAAGTCCTTCATCAGGATCTGAAATCAGCACCTTTATTGAGCCCTCTGGATTCTCCATGCTGAAGACATTGTAGAAAAAATGAGTTGTGTGGTTTGTTTCTTTTTGGGTGATTCCTACCCAAGTAGATGAACAACCCCTCTGCCTCTGTGTATGCATCTGATTCCTTCCTTGAGCTGAAGAAGGAGATTGAGGAATCTTTACAGCACTGCTAATTTGCTGAGTGTCAAAGCACAAAGATTGAATAGTTAAGATGATTTTTCTAGACCTTACAGTTTCACCTTCCTTGCTGCTACTGGTCTCATGTTGATCTTGAGAGAAGGCTCTGCATTTATCTGTTGTAGACTGCAGAAGTCTCCCAAAACATCTCCAGCCAGCAGAGGGTATTATTGTGGCAATTCTTGTTCTTACAGTAGCTGTGTAAGTGCTGTGACATCAGTACTCATTTACCTAGAGGTCAGTGGTGGTTGGGAGAGCTTTTTACAGTTAGTTAAATTGCACTTCAGTGTTTCACTTGAACTGAAAGTGAATTTTATATGATGCCCAAGGTCTAAGGTTGCAGCAGCACAAAGACTTGCAGGTGTGCCAGGTGTTTGCAGCTTAGCCAAGTGGTACATGCATCAGGAAGTGAGTTAAAGAGCAGGTATCCTCACAAGGATTGCTCACATGTTCAGCATTCATAGATAAGTTCTTGCAGAGCTGGAATGAGAATGGTTTCAGAACACAGTGGGATGATGATCCTCCTTATCTTGTTATATTTACAGCATTGCTTGTTCTGTTTCAGATGTTTGTGGCCCTTCTCTTCTGGTACCAGTTCTACTGTGGGTTCTCTGGCTCATCAATGATTGATCAGTGGTATCTGATCTTCTTTAATTTATTCTTCTCTTCTCTTCCACAACTGGTTACTGGTGTGCTGGATAAGGATGTGCCAGCTGAAGTGTTAATTGCTGTACCTCAGCTTTATAAAAGCGGACAGAATATGGAGGTAAAAACTTCCTGATTGCTGCAGTTTCTTTCCTGAACATCTTTAGTTTCGACTGAAAACCAGCCCTGCTCCCAAAGAGTAGATGAGTGATAAATACAGTCTGAGAAGTCAGTGTTATTACTCTGTGATACTTCTTATCTGAGTCAAAATGCCAAAAGTATACTTAAACAAAAGACACACTAACAAAAAAAGCCCCAGCCAGCCATATTTTTAATACGTGTCAGGAGAGAAGGCTGGATGATTTAATTAAATCTAAACTGAACACCTCCTTCTTGGTCCAGGCTCACAAATAACAAAAAAAAAAACCAAAACAGATTGCACTTTGTAGCTAGTGCAGGCTTTTACAGAATAACCTCACAGTACTTATTCAAAACTTCACTTCCCAGCCCTTTACAAAAAGAAGACAAAGATGGCTTTGGTAGTAAGCACTTAAACTTAGTCTCTGAGGGAAGTAGTCACAGATGACAGATTCAGCTGAAATATCTGTTGAAAACACCTTGTCCCCATCTGCTTGAATTGCACAATGAAAACAAAAGGAATTGCAGGAGAAATTTGAACCAAACCGTTCCTGGTAATTACAGGTACAGTGTGCCGTGGGAAAATCTTGCTGTTTGGCAAACTATCTATATGGGGAGGACCTTGTTTTAAGGGCAAAAGTCTTCTTAAAAATGTCTTACAAAGCTGTCCTCTTAGAGGACACAGTAAGTGGTTTTTGCCTCCAAGTGTACACCTGTATTTGGTACCCCACACATGTAGTAGCATTGCTAGATACTCTCCTGGAAAGATGAAAGGAGAATTTGAGTATAACTTATTTTAGTCCATTAGTCCAAACTGTCCTTTTCATCTGTTGTTTTCTGTTTTCTACATTTCTTCTGTTTCAGTGCATCGCACTTGATAGATCTGTACTATTAATATCTTCCTCTCTTGCACATTTTTAGGATGATAGAAATCTTGTAATGCCTTAAGGCTTGTTGGGAGGTTATGTCTGCCTGTCTTCAGCTGGCAAACTGAGAAGTCTCCCAGGTTCACAGAACAGTTATTTCTCATAGAGAAGCCCAGAAATCATTCTAAGTTTTTTTGTTTGCTTGTTTCTTTGGGGTTTTTGTTTGGTTTTTGAGTTTTTTAAAATCTATTGATCATATTCCCTTTATAGTTACCTAAAAAGGGATTTTAAAAACCTAAAAATCTTGTTTGAGGTGGGATCTCTTTCAAAAAGGGCCTATAGTATTATAGAATAGTTTAGATGGCACTGGAGGCCATCTGATCCAGACCCCTGGTCAAAACAGCTGCAAACCAGGATGAGGTTTCTCAGGTCTTTATCTAGTCCAGTTTTGAATGTCTCCAGCACTGGAGATTCCACAATTCCTCTGAGCAGGCTGATGCAGTAATTAACCATGCTAGTTCAGGAGGCCAAGTAACATCATAATTCTTTCGAACCATCTTTCCATTCCCATTTTTAGTCTACAATGATATTTTCCACAAAAGGAAGAAGACCTGACCAAGCTAGTTATTGGAGATGTAGAATATATACCAAAATTACATAACCATTTTTCCATTTATAAACTATTTTTCCTTATATCTAGGATATCCCTGCAATTGTATATTTCTGTAAACCAAAATGTTAGTTTAATATTGGTTTTTAGCAAGCATTTTTATGCACATACTTAGAGATGTGTATATATATATATATATGTTTTATATAAATATTTGTAGCATAAATTGCTGCATGAATTGCCACTAAAGACCTTTGTTGTGAATGTTCTCTAAGTACATGTGCATTTTCTGTTTTCTGCCAATAAATACCCTGTGTTTGTGCTTATGCCTATGTGATGTAGAACCCATTTATTCCTGTTCATTAGTGGTCTGACTGTAGTGCATAAAAAAGGGCACCTTCATAAACGTTTCCTGTCCTGAGCATCAGATTAAAATTACATCCTCTGCCAAGGAAAAAAAAAACCAAAAAAAAGAAAAAAGAGGCAAAATACTTTCATCCCAGAACAGAGTGACTTGCAGGTAGACTGTTCATGCTTCATCCCCCAGGGTAGCTAAATGATTGGCAAAGTTATGAAGCTATTTTCCCAAGCCCTTAAAACTGCCCTTGAAATATCCCCCTCAAAATACCTATCCTGGCAGAGAGGATCTTCATTATGATCTGATCTTCTTTATGTTTTTTTTTAACAACACAGGAGTACCAACCACACATGTTTTGGATGAACATGATTGATGCTATGTATCAAAGCCTGGTTTGCTTCTTCATCCCCTATTTTGTAAGTGTTTGGTTTAAGCCATTCTATTTCAAGCATTTGGAGGAGAACTGGCAACACAGCTTGGGCTAAATTCTGTCTTCTTTCTTACAGACTTACTATGATTCAGAGGTGGATATCTTCTCCTGGGGAACTCCCATCACCACAATAGCTCTTTTCACCATCATCCTGCATTTGGCTATTGAAACCAAAACTTGGGTAAGATACCCACAGCCTACATAGATGTATGCCAGCCACTGGCATGGACATAATTCTTCTCTTAGTGCCACCTTTCAAAAACATAAGATGGTTGCTCCTTTCCCTCAGCACATTCTGTTTTTAGCAGGCATTTTAAAAAAGCATGGAAAGGGTTTTAAAATATGATCTGCAAACAGCTTTGTAGTGTTGTATTTATAAGAGTTTTTAAATATACAAGACTCTAAACTCTTTGCTGTGCATAGATTTGACTCCAGAAATTAAGAAGTTTTAATATAAGTCACAGCAAACTTCTCAGAATATAAAGAATCATTACACTTATGTTGTTGATTTTTTTGGTTTTTGTTCTAGACTTTTCTCCACTGGTCATCTTGCATCTTCAGTATAATTTTATTTTTCTTTGTGGCTCTGGTTTACAATGCTTCTTGCCCAGTCTGCCATCCTCCATCCAATCCCTACTGGACCATGGAAAGGCTGATGGGAGACCCTATGTTCTATTTCACTTGCATTATATCACCAGTTGTTGCATTGCTGCCCAGGTATTGTATCTTCTCTCATGTCTTTTTTTGTATATAAAGGCACTTCATGTATATGATTGGGAGAGCAAGAACATCTTACACTCCCCACCTTTTGTTTTGCCTAACAGCCAATTGAGTTTCTTTCAGTAGGTGATTATTTGAAATCAGGCTGTCTAACCTGTTCTGTGCTCCTGACCACAGGAACAGACCACAGCTCCTGGCCAAGGACCACAGGAATGGGATAATTGTAGTCTGTTGGTCAAACCTCCTGGCCATGCAGAGGTTTGCTACCCTGCGAGGTTTTCTGTGATGCTTCTGGATTCAGTCCATCCTCACATAAAATGCACAGTACCCAAATTCTGATAGTTTGTTGTGAACATACTTGCTTATTTGCAGATGTAGGAAACTTGCTCTGCAGACTTATCCCTATTTCCTTTCCTCATCAGGAAAGATGAAAGACTGTGTGTAATCACAAGGTGGATCACTGGCTAAAGATACAGATTTATTACACTGCCTAATTAAGTTATTAATCAAAATATTAGCCCAGCATCCAGAACTGTCCATCTGCAAGCTTTCTTGTATGGAGCATAGGAACAGCACATAGAACTGTCCTATTTTTCTGTGTTGCACTTTTGTCTTGGATGTTTTCCCTTAATAACGTATTGGGTATTTCCTTCTTCCATTTCTTCTCACATGGCCATTCTCATCTTGCAGGTTCCTGTACAGAACCCTTCAGGGAACACTATTCCCAACCCAGCTTCAGCTTGGACGCCAGCTGAGTAAACTGTCCCCAGAGACTCGTGCCCAGCTCCTCACTGAGTTGAATGTAAAGGAGACAATGTGTCAGACACGGCTCTTTGCAGACAGCTTCTCCCCGAGCCTCAGCTCAAACGCCAGTGATTGTTACAAGGCTGATAACCAAAGCACTCCTTTGCCAGCCTCTCCTAAAACAAGGGAGTCACTTCTCCGAGAGGACACAAAGGCAGACCACAAAACAGATCAGACTGCGGCTGCCTCTCCCCAGGGTGCTGTGCTGTATGAGGAAAACAAGCTTCCCTCATCAGCAGCTGCTCTGGAAAGGTCCATGGGGTTTCGGGAAGTTCAATGTGGCACTGCAGAGGTGGAGTCGTTGCCTGTGGGAACAACATTCCCATGGAGCTCAGCAGTCGACCAAGCAGACTTCAGTTTGTTGAAGTGGATCACATCAACTCCACTGTTCAGTCACATTGGGACTGTTTTACAGGTGTCATCAAGCAGTTTACAAAATGAAGCACAGGACAGTATGTGTGTGCTTGGCTCTTCTTTGCATGTGGACTTCAAAGGCTTAAAAGAAGAGAGCTCAAATAACTTGCAGGACAAAATGAAAGGAACCCCAACTGATCATTGTAAAAATGACAATTCTGAGACCACCTTTTTATGATGTGGGCCTTAAATATATTTATATATTTTCTATTTGCACACATTTATAGTGAGATTACTCTATTTGTTTCCAAAGGTGAAACAGAAAATCAAAGGTACAGAATGATTATTTAAGAATGTTTAAATACAGTTTATTAAGAGCTTTAAATATAAAAAGAAACACTTGAAAGTTCCATTTATATTGTTTTATTTTTTCATCTCATTTTGTAAAGAAATGCCTTTTCTTTATTTTTCAGATGCTTCTCTTTTATTCTGACACATACTGTAAAAGCAAAGGATCTATCTTCTATATTTGAAAGGATTAGATTCAGCAACAATTACTGATATCATTATAGGCCATTCAGTAATCAAGGAGGAAAAACCATGATAATAAAGAGTCACTGTATTCCATCCATCATCTGCTTGCCAGTGTATTTTGTCACTGAGGCAAAGCTGTGGAATTATTATACACCTTTCTGTAAATGTTAACAATATCTTACCACCGCATTAATAATACTGGTATTTTATAAATGACACCATGTTCTGATATTGCAGCCATAGCATTTGATGTGTCATGATAAAACAATAAATAAATGACATCCATATTGCAAGGTGACTTCCCAGTCTGGCATTAATTGTAACTCAGCCCTTCCCTTGCAGTAGCTGGTATTTGGCTGGGCATGGCCTTACATCATGCTGTACAAAAAGCTTGCTGCTTGTTTGTAAGGAAGGATTTGGTGGCAGAGAACTGGTGCCTCATGTCTGCTGTAGAGTTTGAGCTGGGAAGCCTGTGATCTTGGGTGCTGGAGCACTACCACAGCCACTGCTGTTGAAGAGATCTGTTGTGCTTGCTGGTGGGGTGAAGGACTGGCAGAGTGGAATTTTGTGAGACACCTTTGCTGATGTTTCAGTCAGCTTAAATGGAGTCCTTGTGGGTAGTGAAGCTGAATGACCAGCTGTGAGGGTACGTGATAAGCAGAGCTATTTGAGCCTGGTGCAAAGCAGCCTATGTCCAGTCCCAAAAGCAGGAAGCTGCACTGCTTTCTGAGGTTATCTCTGAGCCCACCTCACGTGGTTGTAAACCCCAGACTGCCAGGGGTACACGGCTGTGGAGCTGCCCTGTGCCAGCCTGATGGATCCCAGGGGATTTAGCCTGGAATGCTGCTGGTTCTTTCACACCTGCTCACCATGACCACATGTGAACTATCTGCTGCACTTCTTTTCCTCACTGAAGGCTTTCGTGGCCTTTTTATTGCTTGCCATCAGTTTTTCTAAGGCCACAACTTGTTCGTGCCATGCTCTGTGCCTGGCAACCTGCCTGCCACGTGGATTGCCTCAGCGTGGTAAGACTCAGTGCCTACCATCTGTCACTTGCTAATTCACTCAGGATCTTTTTCTTTTTCAGAGATTTATATACACTGGCCTCTTTCCCAAAGGCTGAATTGATAATATGATACTGTAAACTGCCGATGAAAGGAAGAGATGAAAGCAATGTAAATAAGAGCAGTCAGCCTGTAAATATGTTACCCTCATGAAACATGACACATCCACATGTAACTAAACTGCATTTTGGGATTAGAATTGACTGGGGACAGGGGACAAGGGAAAGGCACTAAGGGACTCACTATTGCAGCCTCCTGTGAACAGCTCTTAGCATTATTGATTTGAAAAAAATGAAGCTGAACTTCTTCCTTTAACTCTTGAGATGAAGAGGAACGTTGGTTTATATGTATGGGTTTAGTGGAGGAAAGCACATCTATTGACTCGTTTATTTCTGGCTGAAAATGTGCTGGCGCTCCTGTGCTACAGAAATTGTGACAGAAATGAGGCAGTTTGAGTGGCCACTCAGTTTCCACAAAGGCAGGTGAGCATCTGCCCTGTCAGTGCCAACAGGAGGCAGGAGTGTGGGTCTTGGCACAGCCCTCTGAGGCAGGGCAGATGCTGTGCTGTCACAGCACTCTCCACTCACTGGTGAGGAGCCTGTAGGACTCAGCTCAGCTGCAGAAACCTCCTTTGCTAAGGTCTCCAGCTGAGGGACAAAGCCCCTGTTCAGGTATCTCTGCTTGCTCTACCAGCCTGCTCACTCTGCATAGTAACTGCTGGCATGACCTTGCAGGTAATCTTTTTGCAAGGTTGGCTGGATGTATTTAACACGTCCTGTGCAGAGAGTGCCAATGTAAATAACTCATCTGTGTGGAGATGGAGTGTCTTTTAATGTCAGAGGAGAAGTCAAGTGACACTTCGAAATGTGTGAATGTTGCCATCTGGTTAGAAACCTTCATCTGCTTGTAAAACAGAATCTCACAGAAGGACACAGAGTCAGATACCAGGTGGGCAGAGTTCATAGGTTTGCAGGATGTTAAATTCAGTCTAAGAGTGTCATGGGGTCATAGCAGGAGCTTGCCAGGGATGTTGCAGGTGTGTGCCCTCAGTTACTGTAGCAGCCCTAACAGCCAGGTGAGTATCTCCTGAGGTTATTGACTCCTCTGCATCAGGAGTCACCTCCTTTTCACAGCAGGATTGGTGTCCCACAGGCCTTCGTGGCATTTGCTGGCAGCAGAAAAGGCTGGAGCATCACTGGGGTTTGGTTCAAGGCTGTATTTCATTATGCTCTCCTCAGAAAGAACCTAAACTCCTCTCTGGCCATGCCCTTGCAATACAAGATTTGGTTTAGTTGTTGTGCTGTCGGTGTTTCAAAGATTATTTTTGTAGGTAAGGCATGGAAGGATTCCTTTGGGACTGAGAGGTGCTCATGCACTGCCAGATAGATGTGTTAAGTTGCCACTGTGGGTGTGAGTTGTACATCTGCTTCATATATTTAGGGAAACTGTAGATCTCAATCCTCAGCTGCTGCAACATCATAGCATCTCCAGTATCTGCAAGATGACTTACCCCAGCTGGGAATCAGGCCTCCATAACTGCTCTATTTTTGCAAAATAAAAATTTAAAAAAAAAAATCTTTAGAGATTGATTTTGAAATACCTAAGCTATAAATTAATCCCTTCATACTAAAAGATAAAATATCCTTATTGTAGCAGCAATCCTTAAAAAAATTATTAATTTAATCTTAAATAAACCAAATGATCCTGCTGACCTGAATGGAGCAGTGGCCTCAGCAGGGTTTCTGCTGTACCTACAGATGGGCAGGAAGATGTGCCACACTGAGGCCAAGGTGTCCCAAACCCGCACAGAGAGTTACCTGAAGGCAAGAACCAGGTCAGTTGGATGTTAGCAAGCAAGTTGTCTCCATTTTCTTTTGGGAGATACATTGTAAAATAACATCAATAAATTGTAACTTAAACCACAGTTTGGAGGGGAAAAAAGCCCAAACATTTCACATTTGGAAAGAAAATATTAAGCGAACTAATTATTTACATTTTAATCAGTTCTCCCTTCAGCAGCCAGAAGACAAACACATCAAAACATGTTTCTTGCTGGGTTTTAGGACTTGTCAACATTTTGAAGCTGCTATTAATATTTGAAACATTTTAGCTAAATAAACACTAATTGCTTTTTGAAGCTGTATATATGGATTTTAATAAAATAGAAAAAGCTTGTAAAGTCATTCCTGTTGGTGCAGTTGAGCACTTGTTGTATCAGGCAAAACAAAGCTTTAAATGTGTGAGGCTAATCCACAAAAAGCATGCAACTATTTATGAAAAGATTCCACAAGGCAATTAAAACAGTACCCATGTTTGGTCTTTTACCAACAACAGCCCCCAGTACACTGCTTGAAATACTTGCACTGAATTCTGCAAGCACTTCTGTGTCTGCTTGATGTTACTGGCTGAAGTAGTCCAGATGAAATTAATGACTGAGAAGAAGAGAGTTGTGAATTAAGCATCACAGAGTTCCATACTTCTTAGTCTTATTGATGTAAACCAACTTCTCAGTGCTTTATCCATTTCCAAAATTCCTTCTGGATATATGAAGATCTTTTAGAAACAGACAAGAGTGTTCTATCAGCATGACTCTCTAATCTCAGAAATTATATCTCACACATATGCCAGGGCAGTAGAACTGGGCATATGACTGTCAAAATAGGAACAAAACAACCTTCCAGTGTTTTTTCCAGGCTTTTCCAGCTATACATCACTGTTCTGTGTGCTCAGTCATGAATCTGCTTGCCACCCTCCTGTTCTGGCTGTGAAACCACAGCTATACACCCTAAATAAAATTTCCTCAGACCTTTTCAGATTACTCAGAGACTGCTCTTGCTTCTATTACATTACTTCCCCAATGACCTTGCACTGAACTTAGACTTATCATTTATTCACACCCAATTCACTGCTCAGGGCAGCAGTCTGTGCTTGCTCCCAGTACACCTCCTGAAGGCTCTACCCACTTAATCAACAAGCACTGCTTTGCTGTGCCTTGAGCCACCTTTCATGCTCACTTTTTGCTCCACTCCAGGCTTATACATCCTAAACATCACTGACTGCCCAATGGCACACACACAAGATATGGAGGATTTGAGAAGGTTTACTCATTCAAGTTGCCACATAAAAGGGTTCTGCATGAATACTGGTTTCAGTAAATGGAGATGTTCAGCTTAAAATAAACTGTCAGAACTCTGTGTGCTTGAATCATCATGGAGTGACAATTTATAAAACATAAACAGAAATCTGCATCAAAACTTGAACTAAATAAATATATATTTTTAAAGTCTCATAATTTTGCAGCAGCTGGTTCTTGATCCAGACTGATCTATGCCATGGGCATTTTTCAGCCCAGCATTAAATGCAGCCATGTGCTTTTGTAAGGGAGCACACATGGCAGTTCTGAAAATGATGCTGATTAAGCCATGTACTGTGATGGCACAGTAACAGGTATGTGTCAAAGGCACTGCAGATACCATGAGAAGCAGGGGCATGCAGGTGTAGCAAAGTGGGGAAGGAAGGGCACTGCTGGATGCTATTCAGAAATCCCATAGCTGATGGAGAGATAAGGGGTTCTTCAGAGCTTCCCAACTGCCTTATTTTGCCTTTGCAAAGGTTCTGCACATTGCTCTCTCTGCGTGCTGCTGGACTTGACTCCATTAGCTTAAATTTTGCTGGAGCTGTACCACAAGTGAATTTGTTTGTTAGCTGCAGCTGAGAATGGATAAGGGGCTGGAACTGAACTAATGCTGACTCAGATGGAGGCAGGTCAGCACTTGCTTTGCAAACAGGAACGTGCTGGCTGTGCCCTGGTCAGGAGCTCTCCTATGCCAGGGACCAGGGCAGGTCCCACTGCTGGTCCCACAGTTCCTCCCTCTGTTGAAAACCAGGGCAGGAGCCACAGCAAAGGGACCCTGGTGCCCTCCCAAGGCAAGCAGCCCTCCACTGCTCATTAGGCTGAGACCACAGAAGGTGGGGAATCAACAGATAACATGGCAGAGAAACTTCCTGCTCCATAAGGAATCTCCTGTGCCATTGCATAAAAGCCTCCATGTTTCTCTCCCACGCTCTCCAGAATGAATCCTGGCATGGGAAAACCCCTGGGATGGCTGCACCTCCTGCCACAGAAGATGCTATGGGCAGTCCTCTCCTGAAGGGGCCCTGAAGCACCTGCACTGAGGGCACTGCCCAGGGCTGAGAGGCACCTTTGCCAGCAGCAACAGCTCCATTGCTCACCCCCTGTGCCTCTCACTGAGGCTCCTTTCTGTGGAAGGACACTCTGTGTGGTCACAGCCCACACATCTTCAGCTGAAAACACAACAGCAAAATGTTTTGCCCTGGCTTAAGAGGTATTTAACAGGTAAAGATTTACAAATGTCTCTGGGTCTGGACACCCGTATCCAGACAAGGGTTTTCCAGCTGTCCTGGGCTGTGAAACCCTGCAGTGTATCACACACTCAAGGGGATCATGGTGCTTTGTGTGCTTTAAAATCTCCTGTGGTTTCCTGAGAGCCTGACCACCCCTAAATCTTAAAATCTAGAATTAGAAGCTGCTGTTGAAAATGGCAACAGTGCCATGAGGACTATACTTTATTTACATGGAAGAAGAGCATTTAAAAGAAAATACTAACTTTTAAGGAAGGTTTTTTCTATATAGCTGCATAAGGAAATATCTCTATTTTGAGCAGTAGCTTCCATGTGGCTTCAAGTACAGATATTTGCTCTGTGCAGTAATGTCTCCCTTGATACATGAAGTGCTGTGCTACATAAATCCTTCCAAGATGAGATTTAGCATATCCTCTCCAGGGTGGGCAAAGACAGCTGGGTCCTGCAGCCAGCTCTGCTGCTGGAAGGACTTTAGTTGGGTCAGCTCTCAGAGTCCTGCTTCATCAGCTCATCTTGCATAGCACTGTCTGTGATGTGGCCCTGTGCAAGGTACAACCAAACAAGAACCTTCTGAAAAGCAGGTTAAAGGAATCAGCATTTAGCTTGCTCGTGGCTTTTGCAGCATGGAGACACACAACACATGGAAATAGTCTGCTAGTGAACACAAAATGCTTGAAAGAGCCTTCTGAGAGACCTGGAAAAGTGTCAGTGAAGAGCTGGCCAAGGTGAATAAAAGCTGCTCACACCAGGTGGAGTGCCCATTCCCTCCCTAGGGAGACATGCTGAAACTTAAATTCCTCATCATTATCTGGGCAGTTCCCCTAGCCAGGACAGGGTGCAGGATTTCAGAGGCAGTGTTGATTCATTGCTGGACCAAGGGGCTTCTCACTTTGGCCTCACACACAGCACTACTGTAGCTAAAGTTAGCATTTCCTGGCCCAAAATTCCCCGTGGTATATTGCTGGTGCTTGTTCATC